>NC_043977.1:3842628-4453536 GCF_902148855.1 Sphaeramia orbicularis | reverse complement strand
ATAAAGATGTAGGTTTTTTTCCCGTACTGTGAGAAATGACTGAGTTAGGGCAGTTTAAAAACAGTGAACTGACCCAAGACAAGAAGGAATCCGCTACAAATGGAGAGTTAATGGGAGAAAGAAGGGATGAGCCTCCAAACTAGTGCCTGTCATTTCACTTTAAAAAAAGCTAGGTCTTCAAACATGGGTTCATATGAAGCCCAGGAACCATGGCTACGTTTATGGAAAAGATCATTCGCCTTCGATGTATCGTTTGGCCGGGAGGGCGATTTATTCAGAGAATTTTCAGTAGAATTTTCTCTGCTCTTCCACTCTAGTGTGATGACATCACACACTCTAACTCAGGAAATTTGGACAATTTTCACTCAACCCAGGGGTTTTTGAAGACTCACCTATTGAAAACCGTAAATCCCATCCTCATACCAAGTACATTCATGTGGAGAGGACAAAAATGCCTGCGTTTTAAAGTTTAAATGAAGTCTGTAGGTCAAAGCATGGCGAAGTAGTAGTGTCTGGAAAAAAGTGGACTTTCTGGCTGATTTTTTCCTCTCCCCATTAGTTGTAGTCATGTGTGACCTGATTGGCTGATGCTGATCACCTGACACCTGAGCTTCAACTGTCTGTGTTCTATACTCTGTGTGTGTGTGTGTGTGTGTGTGTGTGTGTGTGTGTATGAGAAAGAATCAGTTTGAATCAGTTTATTCTATCAGTAAAAGGAGGAGAAGTAGAAGGAGAAGTAGTATAGAAGTAGTATTTTTAGTGTAGTGGTAGTAGTAGTTGTAGTAGTAGTAGTAGTATTTTAGTAATACTAGTAGTAGTATTTTTAGTAGTAGTAGTAGTAGAAGTAGTTTTCATAGTAGTAGTAGTATTTGTAGTAGTAGTAGTATTTTTATTAGTAGTAGTAGTAATAGTAGTCGTATTTTTAGTAATAGTAGTAGTACTTTCAGTAGTAGTGGTGTTATTTTTAGTAGTAGTAGTAGTTATCATAGTAGTAATAGTAATAGTAGTAGTATCAATACTGTCTCACACACCCAGCGTTGCTATGGACTCTCCAGGGTTGCTATGGGAGGAGAAACATGTCAGACTGATTCAGTTTATTGGACACACCTGGGACACAGAGCAGAGGGGCTGTTGCCGCAGCAACGGCGCTGCACTGACACACACAGAGAGAGAGAGACACACAGAGCAGCAGGAATAGACTGAGTGAGGCACTCAGAACAGGTCCCGGAAAACTGCTAATTATGGGAAAACCGTAAAACATAGGTGAAAACCGAAATGACCGTGAGCGTCAGAAGGACCTGGGGAAGACACAAATGTAGGTTTTTCTCCCGTACTGTGAAAAATGACTGAGTTAGGGCAGTTTAAAAACAGTCAACCGAGAAGGACAAGAAGAAATCTGCTATAATGGAGAGTTAATGGGGGAAAGAAGGGAATTGCCTCCAAACTAGTGCCTGTCATTTCACTTTAAAAAGAGCTAGGTCTTCAAACATGGGTTCATATGAAGCCCAGGAACCATGGCTACGTTTTTGGAAAATATCATTCGCCTGCGATGTATCGTTTGGCCGGGAGGGCGATTTATTCAGAGAATTTTCAGTTGAATTTTCTCTGCTCTCACACTCTAGTGTGATGACATCACCCACTCTAACTCAGGAAATTTTGAGAATTTTCACTCAACCCAGGGGTTTTTGAAGACTCACCTATTGAAAACCGTAAACCCCATCCTCATACAAAGTACATTCGTGCGGAGAGGACAAAAATGCCTGCGTTTAAAGTTTAAATGAAATCTGTAGGTGAAAGTATGGTGAAGTAGTAGTGTCTGGAAAAAAGTGGACTTTTCTGGCTGATTTTTTCGTCTCCCCATTCATTTCTATGGGACTTTTTTCGCATGTTTTTCGCGAATAACTCTGCGAAAAATTCATGAATTTCTACCTTGAGTCATTGCACACTATTCCCGATGAAACCGCACGTTTTAATGTATAATTTGCAGGGGTCTTTCCAGCGGTTCGGGGCCGCATTAACGGACAAAATTTTGTCCGGAAGATGAAGATGAAGAAAAATAAACGAGCGGAAGAACAATAGGTGCTCGTGGCTTCGCCACGAGCACCTCTCTCCCATTGCTTTGCAATGGGAGAGAGGTGCTCGTGTCGATGCCCGAGCCCCTAATAAACGAGCGGAAGAACAATAGGTGCTCGTGGCTTCGCCACGAGCACCTCTCTCCCATTGCTTTGCAATGGGGGAGAGGTGCTCGTGTCGATGCCCGAGCCCCTAATAATAAACGAGCGGAAGAACAATAGGTGCTCGTGGCTTCGCCACGAGCACCTCTCTCCCATTGCTTTGCAATGGGGGAGAGGTGCTCGTGTCGATGCCCGAGCCCCTAATAAAAATAAACGAGCGGAAGAACAATAGGTGCTCGTGGCTTCGCCACGAGCACCTCTCTCCCATTGCTTTGCAATGGGGGAGAGGTGCTCGTGTCGATGCCCGAGCCCCTAATAAACGCGCGGAAGAACAATAGGTGCTCGTGGCTTCGCCACGAGCACCTCTCCCCCATTGCTTTGCAATGGGGGAGAGGTGCTCGTGTCGATGCCCGAGCCCCTAATAAACGAGCGGAAGAACAATAGGTGCTCGTGGCTTCGCCACGAGCACCTCTCTCCCATTGCTTTGCAATGGGGGAGAGGTGCTCGTGTCGATGCCCGAGCCCCTAACTAGACAATTTCCACACGCGGAAATCGTGAGAGGGGCTCGGGGGTCGGGGGGGCATGTCGGTTCGACGTTACCAAAGACTTCATGGTCGGAGGGGAATTCTGTGTTCTGAACCCCCATTCACTTTATATGGACAATCTGTGTGTCAAAGTTTGGCAGCTGACCGACGTCACCGTTAGTAGTAGTAATAGAAGTAGTAGTAGTATTTTTAGTAGTAGTAGTATTTTTAGTAGTTGTATCAGTAGTAGTTGCCACAGCGACGGCGCTGCACTGACACACACACAGAATGAAACTGACACAGAGCAGCAGGAATAGGCTGAGACTGGAGCAGAACAGGTCCCGAGAAACTGTAAATTAAAGGAAAACCGTAAAAGATAGGAGAAAACTGAAATGACCGTGAGCGTCAAAAGAACCTGGGGAACATACAGATGTAGGTTTTTTTCCCGTACTGTGAAAAATGACTGAGTTAGGGCAGTTTAAAAACAGTCAACTGACCAAGAAAAGAAGGAATCCGCTACAATGGAGAGTCAATGGGAGAAAGAAGGGATGAGCCTCCAAACTAGTGCCTGTCATTTCACTTTAAAAAGAGCTAGGTCTTCAAACATGGGTTCATATGAAGCCCAGGAACCATGGCTACGTTTTTGGAAAATATCATTTGCCTGCGATGTATGGTTTTGCCGGGAAGGCGATTTATTTACAGAATTTTCAGTTGAATTTTCACTGCTCTTCCACTCTAGTGTGATGACATCACACACTCAAACTCAGGAAATGTGGACAATTTTCACTCAACCCAGGGGTTTTTGAAGACTCACCTATTGAAAACCGTAAACCCCATCCTCATAACAAGTACAGTCGTGCGGAGAGGACAAAAATGCCTGCGTTTTAAAGTTTCAATGAAGTCTCTTGGTCAAAGTATGGCGAAGTAGTAGTGTCTGGAAAAAAGTGGACTTTTCTGGCTGATTTTTTCCTCTCCCCATTAGGTGTAGTCATGTGTGACCTGATTGGCTGATGCTGATCACCTGACACCTGAGCTTCAACTGTCTGTGTTCTATACTCTGTGTGTGTGTGTGTGTGTGTGTGTGTGTGTGTATGAGAGAAAATCAGTTTGAATCAGTTTATTCTATCAGTAAAAGGAGGAGAAGTAGAAGGAGAAGTAGTAATAGAAGTAGTATTTTTAGTAGTAGTGGTAGTAGTAGTTGTAGTAGTAGTAGTAGTATTTTTAGTAATACTAGTAGTAGTATTTTAGTAGTAGTAGTAGTAGAAGTAGTTTTCATAGTAGTAGTAGTATTTGTAGTAGTAGTAGTATTTTATTAGTAGTAGTAGTAATAGTAGTCGTATTTTTAGTAATAGTAGTAGTACTTTCAGTAGTAGTGGTTGTATTTTTAGTAGTAGTAGTAGTAACAGCAGTAGTAGTATTAGTAGTACTATCAGTACTCTAACAGACACCCAGCATTGCTATGGACTCTCCAGGGTTGCTATGGGAGGAGAAACATGTCAGACTGATTCAGTTTATTGGACACACCTGGGACACAGAGCAGAGGGGCTGTTGCCGCAGCAACGGCGCTGCACTGACACACACAGAGAGAGAGAGACACACAGAGCAGCAGGAATAGACTGAGTGAGGCACTCAGAACAGGTCCCGGAAAACTGCTAATTATGGGAAAACCGTACAAGATAGGTGAAAACCGAAATGACTGTGAGCGTCAGAAGGACCTGGGGAACACACAGATGTAGGTTTTTTTCACGTACTATGAGAAATGACTGAGTTAGAGCAGTTTAAAAACAGTCAACTGACCAAGACAAGAAGGAATCCGCTACAATGGAGAGTTAATGGGAGAAAGAAGGGATGAGCCTCCAAACTAGTGCCTGCCATTTCACTTTAAAAAGAGCTAGGTCTTCAAACATGGGTTCATATGAAGCCCAGGAACCATGGCTACGTTTTTGGAAAATGTCATTCACCTGCGATGTATGGTTTGGCCGGGAGGGCGATTTATTCAGAGAATTTTCAGGTGAATTTTCACTGCTCTCACACTCTAGTGTGATGACATCACCCACTCTAACTCAGGAAATTTTGAGAATTTTCACTCAACCCAGGGGTTTTTGAAGACTCACCTATTGAAAACCGTAAACCCCATCCTCATACAAAGTACATTCGTGCGGAGAGGACAAAAATGCCTGCGTTTTAAAGTTTAAATGAAGTCTGTAGGTGAAAGTATGGTGAAGTAGTAGTGTCTGGAAAAAAGTGGACTTTTCTGGCTGATTTTTTCATCTCCCCATTCATTTCTATGGGACTTTTTTCGCGTGTTTTTCGCGAATAACTCTGCGAAAATTTCACGAATCTCTACGAAAAATACATAGCCCGCTATTCCCGATGAAACCGCACGTTTTGATGTATATTGTGCAGGGGTCTTTACAGCGGTTCGGGCCGCATTAACGGACAAAAAAGTGTCCGGAAGATGATGATGAAAAATAATAAACGAGCGGAAGAACAATAGGTGCTCGTGGCTTCGCCACGAGCACCTCTCTCCCATTGCTTTGCAATGGGGGAGAGGTGCTCGTGTCGATGCCCGAGCCCCTAATAAGTAAAAAAATAATAAACGAGCGGAAGAACAATAGGTGCTCGTGGCTTCGCCACGAGCACCTCTCTCCCATTGCTTTGCAATGGGGGAGAGGTGCTCGTGTCGATGCCCGAGCCCCTAATTATTAATCTTACTAAATGTATTTTAAACATTAGTATTGCACTTTTCCCTGAAAGGTAGTTTTGAAAAAACAACAAAAATCAAATCACAGTTCTGTCAGTTCACATTCTGCAGAAAAATAACAAAAAAATTTCATATGAAGTGCAACATTAACAAGAGGACAAACTGGTATTCTCTTTTAACAAACTAAAGAGCAACACCGACAACAAAATGAACCAAATTATTTAGTTTAGGACAGAGAACAAACTGTTTAGGACACTTTGTGTACTTGTGTGTGTGTGTGTGTGTGTGTATATATGTGTGTGTGTGTGTGTGTGTGTGTGTGTGTGTGTGTGTGTGTGTGCATGTGTGCACCGTGCAAGGTGTGATTTGTCTGGGGGATGGTTTGTTTGTTGTTTTTTTGTTTGTTGTTTTTTTTGGTTGGGGTGGGGGTGTGTGGTCCGGTCCATAACTAACGTAACTAACGCTGGCGTGAAACGAAAGTGAAACTTTATTTTTAAATACTTTCAACGGCCAATTCTGAGTTCTATTCCTCTGTTATACAGTGTACGTCAGAGAGAGACAGACAGAGCTAGTGTGTTTTAGAACTACCGTAGTTCCTAGGGGCCAAACAACATGTGTCTTATTAACGTCTCTTTCCTGGTTGTTGTCTTTCACCTGAACCTGAACTGATCCAAACTGGACTGGACTGATGACAGAGTGTCTTCAGTCTCTTCCTTCCAGGTTCACATCATATTTGTTGTTTTTTTTTTTTACCTTACATCAGCTGCTATTTCGTATTTCGGGTCAATGTGTGCGTCCTTCAATATGTCCGTGTGGAACTTGCGTGGATTTAAAGTTCCGCATCGAACAACATCTTTCGTTCCTTTTTCTTTTTCTCATCATACTGTGCTGTTTCGGCACAGCTGTGTACTGAAACGAACAGGTGTGTACTGAAACGAACAGGTGTGTACTGAAACGAACTGGTGTGTACTGAAACGAACAGGTGTGTACTGAAACGAACAGGTGTGTACTGAAACGAACAGGTGTGTACTGAAACGAACTGGTGTGTACTGAAACGAACAGGTGTGTACTGAAACGAACAGGTGTGTACCGAAATGGTTCTGTTCAGTACATGTACTGTCACAGGCCTAGTATATAGAGTCTGTAGAAGAGCGTTTACACACATGTTTACACATCTAATGCACTGACACCTAGGGAGATTTAATGTCCATATTTGGGTCCTATTTTTGGACCCAATATTTTACTAAAAATTCCTTAATTATGGGATGGATCAGAGCAGGAGTAGAATTCTTTTTGCATTTCTCTGAGGTCATCATTAGGTCCATCC
This sequence comes from Sphaeramia orbicularis, assembly GCF_902148855.1. Lineage (NCBI taxonomy): Eukaryota > Metazoa > Chordata > Actinopteri > Kurtiformes > Apogonidae > Sphaeramia > Sphaeramia orbicularis. The sequence continues at coordinate 4,446,807 of NC_043977.1, read as the reverse complement.
TGGGGGAAATCTGTCTACATTTACCTTTTATTATTGGATCTAAAAAGATGGAAAAGTGACAGATACTAAAATAAACCCAGTTTCATTGAAGCACCCAAATATGAAATAAAAGACAGTTAATGCAAACAAACCCATATGTACTCTTTTTCTTTTATTCCCTCACCCAGTAAGAATCAATAAGAGGAATGGGATCGATAAAGGAATTGTAATTGTTAAATTCTAACCCGTTCCCATCCCTCCCCTCATTATTCCAGCAGCCTTGGTAGATGATTTTCAAAAACTGTGTATCTGGTGAAAAGCCTTTGAATGGTTCTAGAAACATGTTTGAGCAGCTATCCGTGTGTTTTCAGTTTTGTCCCTGACCCCTGCACTTCAAACTTTTAAGGCAGAAAAACATATTGAGTTAATAATGATCCTCACACTATACTTCCAATGATAAGACGTCCTTGTGTGATTCAATGTGTGGCCATGTTCACTCTGCATTCACTTACACTGAACATGAATAGACCGTTCCTCCAACAATACAGACCCCCACCCTTTAAAGGACCAGACTGAATGTATGGTGTACGACGCCGCATGACAAAAGGCTGCGAAGAAAGAAAGAAAAAACAAGCACTGATACTAAAATGGATGTTAATTTGTTTTCCATTGTTGACAGTGTAAACACAACATATTTCACCTGATTTTGTTTGTAAATAAATAAATAAATACACATACTTACATACATTCTTCACCTTCAGGCTGACATGTTCATGAAAAAGTCTAAACAGGACAAAAACTGGTCGTTAAATCGTACGTCTATCTCCTCTTCGGTTCATTCTTCTGTATTCAGACTGTGACAGTAAAGTGTCCCTGAATCCATTCAACACATCCAGTGGTTATTCTGTGCATCACATGTGATGATGAAGAGCAGAGGAAGAGGAAGGAACTGAAAACTTAGTGCTACGAAGTGTTAGCATGTTAGCGCCTACTGCATCTGTTATTCTTCTCTTTATTTCTCTCCTTTTCTTTCTTTTATATCTTATACTTACTCTAGGAAATGTTAGCATGTTAGCGCCCTCGGCATGTGCTATTCTTCTGTTTTTTCAATCTTTTTCTTTCTTTTATATCGTATTCTTATTCTAGGAACTATTAGCATGTTAGCACCCTCAGCATCTGCTATTCTTCTCTTTTTTCTCTCCTTTTGTTTCTTTTATATCTTATACTTACTGTAGGAAATGTTAGCATGTTAGCGCCCTCGGCATCTGCTATTCTTCTCTTTAATTCTCTCCCTTTCTTTCTTTTATATCTTATACTTATTCTAGGAAATGTTAGCATGTTAGAACCTGCTGCATCTGTTATTCTTCTCTTTTTTTGATCCTTTTCTTTCTTTTAGAGCTTATTCTTATTCTAGGAAATGTTAGCATGTTAGCGCCCTCTGCATCTGCTATTCTTTTTGTTTCTCTCCTTTTCTTTCTTTTATATCTTATACTTATTCTAGGAAATGTTATTGTATTTTTAGAATACAAACCCCTTCTTCATGTATTTGGCTGTCACCAAACTTTCCTATATCTGTCATGTTTAACGTTTTGTTTTTTTGTTTTTTTTCCAGTGTATCAGTACTTCATAATCTATGTGATGTTTTCTTATGTTGGTCGTTTGTTCAGAACAACAGACAGAAATTAGCTCCTCTGCTAAATCTGGTGCATGCATCTTGTTCTTTGCAACTAATGCTAATACACACTGTCCTGTAACTAAATAAATAAATACAAATACAAATCTGCAAAACAATTTTTATGGATTCCCCTGATGTAGAATAAGGCTTTTTATTTATTTATTTATTTTTATTTAGAAATTTCACATCTTCACACTTAATATTTTATTTGTCAGTCATTTATTTGTGCTGTCTAGCTCAGGGGGAAAGTAAATAAAGTTATGATTTATGTGAATACACAGCTGAAAATGAAGTGAAGCGATCCACGGCTGTAAACAGACCACTTAAAGTCACAATTTCCTGTAGCCCTGTTTGTATGAGAGTACATATAACACGATAACACACCATAACATGCAGACTAAAAGTGGCGTGTTACCTGTACATGTTACCTATTCTATATTACGTTGCAATAAACGTTGCATTGTTGCATGGGAGTCCCTAAACCCAGAAGACCTTCCTCTGTGGTCCATGTAGTACAGTTATAGTCTGTTTTGCACATGAATTTACTGACACTATTCACAGTTCTGAAGTCAAGGGCAGGTTGAACCTGTACAGATGAGCATTAAAAGACAGAAGAATGTTCCTACTGTAGCTGTCGTACATTCCATCCAGCTCAGCTCATGTCGCTTTGTTGATGTCAGTTTGCTCTTTTGGTGAATATTCATGCTTCCGTGACATGAGCCTCCTGAATTTTCACCTAAAAAAAACTTCAGAAATGTTAATTTTCCATCCAGAGGTTTTGATTTTCTGTTGCATATCACAGGAGCACTAGGTTTGAGGACATTTGGAGTGGAATTACTGCTTTAAAAGTACAGACTTGGCTCAATCATACGGTATATTAACAACAGACAAGCTAAGATATGAAACAATTCAGTCACGCAGATATTACATCCACATATCAAGAGTATTCTATTCTATTCTTTTGTTTGTTTTTAATTTTTTTAGAAATAAGCTACTCTTAAAGGAGTGAATTTTTTGCTTTTTTTTTGATAAATGGATAAAAAATTCTCAAAAAAGCCACATTGTTTTAGAAGAAAACCTGCTGATTAACATCACCAGCATTGAAAAATAATGAAATGGTACTAGAGAATCATGTTATCTGGCAGTAACAAGCTGGATAATCCTAGTTTATTACATCTGTTGAGTAAAATTCAGGTTATGAGCAGGAGTAAAACAGCCAAATATATTAAAGGAGTGATATTTTGCTTTTATTAAAATATAATTCTTCCTTTTCCCACATTTCCCTGTGGTCTCCATAAACTGTCAATGCTCTGCTTGGGTCTGAATTCTTCCTTCATTCAACTCCACAGGTCCATCTTCAACCCTATTTCTGAGTAATGACACCAGAAAGGTGGTTTGGAGCGCTGGCCCTTTAAATGCACAGGAGACACTTCAGGCCCCGCCCCCTCCAGGTCATCGGCTGTGCTGTTCTGTCCTGTTCAACCGACAACTGAACATTTGAGGTAATGGGCTCCAAGTTTGGACATATTTTCTGCTGCTGACAAACAATTATGTCGAACTGGAGAAATGTTGGTCTGAAGTCTGGACCTGATATGTGCAAATGTAACCGGTGGTGTCGGACTCTGCGCTGTGTTCTTTTTCTTTTAATGACAAGACCCGCACATGAGTCTTTGGAGGCAGTCTCCGTTTATTGTTCTGACTGACAAAAGTGACAGAAAACATAAAAACCTCCGGTCAGTATCCCACGTAAAACACACTCCTGCACAAAAACTCAGGTTATAGTGCGCAGTGTCACACTGTAAATTGTTCGATGGGGAACAGACCAAAACCAAAAGTTCCACACACTGACCTGGGGGCCCACAATGTCAGGTACCAAACCAAAAGAAATTAAAATAAAATGATCAGATATTGTGTAATTATAACAATACACAATATAATATACATACCCACATTGCTGCTAGATAATTGACCCTGTTACACAAATGTGGAGACGGAAGTAGTTTTAAAATGTAACAAATTAAGCAGGAATTCAAACAGGTTGTAGAAATCCACTGGATTTTTTCTCAAATGAATATAAAGATAGTTTTGCAGCAGCTGGAGGGTTCAAATTAAAACTGTCTGAACTATTAGGGTCCAAATACACAAAGAAACAAGAAAAGCACTCGGAGAGCGCAGACCTCCGCCAGGACAGATCTGCCCCCCCACCCCCGATCATCACCACAATTTAATCATTCGTTCCTTGTGCCAGTATCAACATTTCCTGAAAATTTCATCAAAATCTGTCCATAACTTTTTGAGTTATCTTGCTAACAAACAAACAAACAAACATGTAAACACACAAAGCAAAGTGGTCACAATACCTCCTGGTGGAGGTAATGAACCACAGACTAAGAAAAGTGGGTTTAGACAAATATGAACCCTTTAACCTTTATTTAAAAAAAAAACAAACTAAAAACGAGTAGCACTTGAATTCATAAATGTGATCGAGCAAAAGCAAAAGGCAAATATTAAACAAATATGCTTTTTATGTTGCTTGTAATTGGGATGAAGTAAACATCTGTTGGGTGTTTTAACAGAAAATGGTTTGATTATTTGAATTGAAAACCCACAAATGCAGCGGGTCCACCAGACCCACGAACACTGGCTGAAGAACAAAAATCTGAACACCACACAAAGGTTAACCAGGTACGTTAGCTGAGAACTGATTCTCATTTTCAATAATAATATAACTCCATATGACATCAAACCCCAGTGAAACTTTCTAATCCATAACCATCATTCCTGTATCTGAGAGTTGTTAGAGTTATACAGTTGGAGAATATACAAAAAACTTAAGCCACTGACCCCATTTTAACATCACAAATTTCTGGCCACCCCAGATATTCAAAACAGAGTGGCAGTAAGGTGCAAAACACCTGATCAGTTCTGGAAAATAATTCTGTAAATCGATGAAACCAAGATGAACCTTCACCAGGACGATGGTATTCTGGAGAAGGAGAGGAACAGCTCCAGATCCAGATCAGACCAGGTCATGAGTGACTCACCCACCAGACCGTTATTTACTTTTGGTTTCAAAGAGAATGAACCCTGGAAAATGGAAATGCTCTGCAGTGTGCCTAGTGCTCAGCTCCCAGAGCTAAACACGGCACAACACAAAAGTCCAGGACAAACATACTCAATTTTCATTTGAACACAGTGCGTAGGAAATTATGTGTCTCACAGCATTTCCACAAACATTTCCAGATGGCATAACAGGCGAGTGAGAGCCACATCGCATCCTGAATTATATGCATCCCAGCCTCTGACAATCCCTCTGTTCCCATTTCACTTTGTAAGTCATCTGGATCACTTGCTCGTTTCATTTAAAGTAGGTGGCATATGCTAGCACAAAGGCTGTTTTAATGTATGCAAATATCCCTGCACCATATTCATACAGCAGCGCATTACACTGTATCATAGGCTCTGACTTTACACACTGGTCAAAGTTATTGTGGAAGGTCTGCAAAAAAAAGAAAAAAAGTGAAAACAATTGCATTTTTCATGGAGAAAAGGAAGGGAAGTGTTCAGTGAAAGCTGGTGACGACAGCGTGTCTGAAAAATGGGTGTAAAATCGTTGAGTTGTCAGATTGCCACCTGGTATAACATACGAGGGAAGAGATGAGCATGAAATCCTCATAAACCAAAATGCGCCAGTCTATCATCAAAGTGAAATGAGAAGGAAATGTTTCATGCAAGGTCACAGCGAAGCAAATGTGACATTAAAAACAGCTCAAGACGTTAATTCACTCTAAATGTGCCATTTATATGCCACGGAAAGCTTACCTGACAATATATGCCTTGTAAAGCTTTGCACAAAGGTCATTCGGAAGTTTCTCCGATGCCATTTCAAACTTTTAGGAGTATTACTTTGTTAAAGTGTTGACAGTAGACATAGGAAAAATATTCATCAGCATGATGCAGTATCAGTTTTGTCCCAAACTCTTTTAATATTTGATCAGCTGCTCACAAAGTCATAAAGTCTGAGTTCAGAACCCTGCCAGGTGACGTCTTTATTTGAGAACCCACTTGTTTTCTGTTGCACAGTGGAGTCTGAGTGTGTGGTTATTTATGTGGGTAAGTTCTCTGCTACTTTGTGAACGTCCTCTTCTGTACTTTTGGAATTGCTCAGGGGTTGTGTGAGCAGGTGAAGGGAAATGCACCTGAAATCCAACTGATGCCTGTGTCCTCCTGAGACCAGCAGAGTAAAGGGTTTGTCTTGTTGAACATAAACTGTCTTAGTATAAGGATGATGCAACAGGTTTTCAGATTTTCAGATTCTGCAGGTCAGTCCTCCCCACAGCCATAAATATATAAATAATATTTAAATTTCATTCAAATTCTATATTTATTTAAATATATGATATGGCATAGGAATTAGAGGCAGAGAAGCCTGTGTGGATGTATATGTGGATGTATGTAACAGTGTATATATGTATTTATACATGTATATGTAAATATATGTGCATGGGTATGTATATGTGTGTATATGCATATATGTATATGTATGTATATGTAGGTGTATGTATGTATGTATATGTATATGATGGTATATGTGGATGTGCATAAGTGTATATGTATGCATGTGTACATGTATGTATGTATGTATGTATGTCTGTCTATCGATCGATCGATCAATAGACATATCTGTATGTATATGTGTGTGTGTGTATGTATATATATATATATATATATATATATATATATATATATATATATATGTACATATTGTTGGTTTAGACCAGGGGTTAGAGCTAATAACTTCTGCTTCTTCTCACTCCTTTTCAAATATGACTTTTTTTTCTTTTTCTTTTTGTGTGTATCATTATTTTTTGCTTCCTTGAATTTTCATTTCTATATTATGTTGTGCAAAGAAGTCAATTAGTAGCAATCAGGAAGCTAGTATTATATTCATATTCGAAATAAATCAATTAAAAAGAAAAAATAAATATTCATATAAAATACCAAATTTCTTACTTTTCTGTCAATATTTCAATTTTCACTGTTTTGTGTTTTTTTAGTCCAATGGCCTGGAAGGTCCGACGGACTGTTGGTATCAGTTGGCGTCCGTCCATCTGTTGTCCATCTGTTGTCCGTCCGTTGTCTGTAAACAATTTTTCAAGAATCTTCTTCTCCAAAACCATCAGTCACAATGATTTGATTTTTGTTGTGGAACATCTTTTGGGTCAGCAGACAGAGTTCTAGGTGCTGAATGTAACAGTATGTGAGAAAAATGCATCAACGTCATGTGTGTGACTTTGTTTATCCTAACCTGAACCCTATGTTGGCGCTCCACAGGTGTATTTATGCAAGTTCATGTACACTATATTGCCAAAAGTATTGTCTCCCCCATCCAAATAATCAGACTCAGCTGTTCCAGTCCCTTCCATGTCCACAGGTGTATTAAATCCAGCCCCTAGGCATGCAGACTGCTTTTACAAACATTTGTGACAGAATGGGTCGCTCTCAGGAGCTCAGTGAATTCCAGCGTGGAACTGTGATAGGATGCCACCTGTGCAACAAATCCAGTGGTGACATTTCCTGGCTCCTAAATATTCCACAGTCAGCTGTCAGATGGATTATAAGAAAGTGGAAGTGTTTGGGAACGACAGCAACTCAGCCACGCAGTGGTAGGCCACGGAAACTGACGGAGCGGGGTCAGCGGATGCTGAGGCGCATAGTGCGAAGAGGTGGCCAACTTTCTGCAGAGTCAATGGTACAGACCTCCAAACTTCATGTGGCCTTCAGATTAGCTCCAGAACAGTGCGCACAGAGCTTCATGGAAATGGTTTCCATGGCCGAGCAGCTGCATCCAAGCCATACATCAGCAAGTGCAATGCAAAGCGGTGGATGCAGTGGTGTAAAGCACGCCGCCACTGGACTGTAGAGCAGGGGAGGAGCCTTCTCTGGACTGACCAATCGCACTTCTCCATCTGGCGATCTGATGGACGGGTCTGGGTTTGGCAGTCGCCAGGAGAACGATACTTGTGGGAGCGCATTGTGCCAAGTGTAAAGTTTGGTGGAGGGGGGGTTATGGTGTGGGGTTGTTTTTCAGGAGCTGGGCTCGGCCCCTTAGTTCCAGTGAAAGGAACTGGGAATGCTTCAGCAGACCAAGACATTTTGGACAATTCCATGCTCCCAACTTTGTGGGAACAGTTTGGAGCTGGCCCCTTCCTCTTCCAACATGACTGTGCACCAGTGCACAAAGCAAGGTCCATCTGGACATGGAGGACAGAGTCTGGTGTGGATGAACTGGACTGGCCTGCACACAGTCCTGACCTCAACCCCATAGAACACCTTTGGATGAATTAGAGCGCAGACTGACAGCCAGGCCTTCTGTCCAACATCAGTGTGTGACCTCACAAATGCACTTCTGGAAGAATGGTCCAAAATTCCATGAACACACTCCTAAACCTTGTGGACAGCCTTCCCAGAAGAGTTGAAGCTGTTAGAGCTGCAAAGGGTGGAGCCACGTCAGACTGAACCCATAGACTAGGAATGGGATGGACCTGACATTCATATGTGAGTCAAGGCAGGTGAGTGAATACTGTTGGTAATATAGTGTAGATGAAAACTTTTCTGTTAATGATGTGGTGTACATGACATTATTGAAAACGGAGGTGGGAACATATTCTGTACCGCCCATAGTGGAGAGAGATTTGAGTTTGAGTTCATGTGTTTTGTCCACTCAGAGCTACCGTAGGTTCCATACAAGTCGAACCATTATCAGTTCAGTTACTGTTACTTGTTATGTGACCCTAAACGAATATCTGTAAGTATTGTCATATAATAAGATGTTTAGGAACAAATGATTACATTTTGGTGGTGATCAGGGGGGAAGGGGGGAGGGAATTTTTTGTTTGTTTTTAGCAAGATAACTCAAAAAGTTATGGATGGATTTGGATGAAATTTTTCAGGAAATGTTGATACTGGCACAAGGAACAAATTATTAAATTTTGGTGGTGTTGGGGGGCGGGGGGTCTGCGCTCTCTGAGTGCTTTTCTAGTTATCTTAATTTTTGTGTATTTTCTAATTACATGTTTTATGTGAATTTTGTTGATACATCACTTTTGCCTTTTTTTTTGTCTTTTCTGATATTTTTTCTTGTGTCTTTCATGAGATTTTTGTGTAAATTTTTTTTGTTGCATCTTTTATTACCTCCACCGTTCCTTAGCATATGTTTTCATTGGGGTTTGTTTGTTTGTTAAGATAGCAAGATAACTCAAAAAGTTATGGACAGATTTGGATAAAAATTTCAGGAAATGTTGATACTGGCACAAGGAAAAAAATGTTAAATTTTGGTGGTGATCGGGGGTGGGGTGGGGGGGGTCTGCCTTGGCAGCAGTCTGCGCTCTCCGAGTGCTTTTCTAGTCTTGTACTGTCTCTTATGTATTTTTATGCTGAGCTCTTGCAATTCGTTTTCCAATGCAGTTTTTCTGCAAATGGCAAATAAACTGATTCTGATATTTTGGTAAATATTAGTAATTTTGGAATACAATAGCCTCCCACCGGCCAATCACGTTGCTATGCCCAGAATCATACAATGTGTGGGTTACCTAGCAACAGATAAACAATAGAGCCACGTTGCCATGGTACCAAATTTCATGTACAGAAACGGACATGCCAGCTGAGAGGTTATTCTGTCTAACAAGCCTGATACTGCTCTGTCTAGCTTGTGGGTTGCCTTCCAATATGGCTGCATAAACTTACTGTACTTTCCGGGCTTTAAGCTGCAACGGAATATAAGCCGCAGGTGTCCACGTTGTGACATGAGATATTTACACAGAAAGATGGTAAACAGACAGATTATTTAAATATTTATTTCCATCCCTTAACTGCTTTTTTCCAAACAGTGCCTGTAACACGGCAGTAAAACGGCAGGAACAGGCTGGTTCAAAAACCCAGAACAGTCATTGGTCTGTATCTTCATCTTCCTTCTGCTCATTAAACCACTGCAGTCGTCTTCTTCAGTGTTGGAGTTGAACAGCCTCAAAGGCTCCGTCACACTCCTTCTACATCTCTCTTCCATTGTTGCTCAATGGGACTGCAGCTCTATTTCCTTCTTAGACAGACTCATCGATTGCTTTTAACTTAAAAGCTGCATTATATGCATTTCTTCGTGTGTTTTCCATGATGAGGGTTTGTGCATGACACACAAAATGATTGTTCAAAGTTCAGATTCAAACTTCTCTTCATCCCCTCTTCCTCCTGTCTGTCTCACTTTTGCGCTTCCTGCTAGAGCGCCCCCTGGAGGCCGTTAGCCCAGAAAAATCTATACTACACAGGGTTCAAAACGAGAAAAAAGTAGCGGCTTATAGTCTGGAAAGTACGGTAAATCATGTGACCTGTGATGTCATGTGGCGTCGGTCTATTCCTTGCGCTCAGGCAGTTTGGCGCGACTTGCCTGGAACGCTACAAAGTCATGAGTCGTGGTTTGAAGTCGTGACTTACGGGCTCAAAAACCTGCCTGGAACGCAGCATTAGTTCTAGTGAAGACAGAATATATCAGTTTCTATAAATACTCAGCTACGTGTAAAACATGGCCTGAAATTTCGTGTTTTCTTTCATCCTTTGCACAGCCTTTCTCCAGCGCCGATAAGGTTTGTGGGTCCCACCTGAGACTTGTTGATCTGTCATGGCCGGTGCTCGTGTGGCATTCAAAGACATTTAGCTGTGGGGGCAGTCAGGTGTGAGGGGTCGGACCTGGAAAGTCTGATGCGTATGAGCGAGACAATGCTTGACCTTGGCCCGGTTGTGTGAGCCGCTCGGTGAGAAACGCTGCCCCGTGAATGCAAATGAAGCGCACAGTGGCAGGAGAAATGCAGGGAAAAGAAACAAGTTAGGTGAAACGGGGAGTCTGGGAGCTGCGAAGTGTCTTGTTTAGCATGCAGCTCCCTATTAAGCTGCACTTTAATATCGCCCTTGTTTTGCGATAAAAGGATTTCAGTCCATGAAAGGATGTGAACAAGTGCATAAATTTGGCCCAAAAAAAGTAAGGCAGTAGGTGGACTGGACTGTTTTTTTTTTTTTTCTCAAAGGGGTGTAATTATTCCTGTGGAATTGATGAGGCTCTCAGCAAAGGTGTGCAGACAGAGGTCAAACAGCAGCGTCTACAGCCAAGAAGGAGATGAAATGATCACACCATCATAGAGGGTGGAGAAAAAGAAGAGCGTACATTTATTAAAAACTTTCCTAATGGATTTAACTCAGCAAATACATAACATCCTTCCAATGAATAATTACTGCAGTGATTAATATGTTTTGGGTTTTTTTAAATTATTATTTCAAATTATACATTTACATAAACATGTATTTATATATAAGGAACCACACAGACGTAATATATACAAACAAATTATACAACAAACCTATAAACTTATTAAACCTCCAAAAAAGAAGAAAAAACCCCAAAAACAAACCAAAACTAGAAAAGCACAGACCTCCGCCAAGGCAGATCAGCCCCCCCCCCCCCCCATCACCACCAAAATTTTATCATTTGTTCCTGTTCCTTGTGCCAGTGTCAACATTTCCTGGAATTTTCATCCAAATCCATCCATAACTTTTGAGTTATCTTGCTAACAGACAGACAAACAAACAAACAAACAAACAAACAAACCAAAGCTGGCAAAAACAGAACCCCCTTGGCGGAGGTAAAAACACAACAAAAAAAACAACAAGATAAATAACATTATCAACTCCTCTTTACAATACTCAGGGCTGATTAAGAGTTAATATAATGTTAATATAATGAGTCTCTATAAGTGGAAGGAACCTCTGCCACCTGCTTTTGTGTAATGGGTGCATGATTTACTTTTCTTTTTAAAGTTGGAAAAGATTCAGTTTTCCGTTCGTGGACAAATTAATTTGTTTTATCAACTGTGGAATCCTTTTTACTGTCAACAAGAGTGTCCTGCTGTCCCCTATGTCCTCTGGATGGACAAATGTGTTGTTAGTTTACAGTGATTAATATGTTTGAAGTTGTTTAATAATAATAATAATAATAATAATAATAATGATAATGATAATGATAATAATAATAATAATAATAATAATAATAATAATAATAATGGATTAGATTTCTATAGTGCTTTTCAAGACATCCAAAGCACTTTACACTATTGATCCATTATTCATTCACTCTCACATTCTCACTCTGGTGGAGTTAAACTACATTTGCACAGCTCACCCCTCACACTTCCATCTGTAGTCCCCCCCATCATCATCATCATCATCATCATCATCATCACCACCATCATCACCACCGTCGTCATCATCATCATCATCGTCATCATCACCACCGTCATCATCATCACCACCATCACAACATCATCATCACCTTCACCATCATCATCATCACCGTCATCATCATCATCATCATCATCACCATCATCATCATCATCATCACCATCGGCATCACCATCATCATCATCATCAACATCATCACCATCGCCATCACCATCATCATCATCACCATTGCCATCATCATCATCATCATCATCACCATCATCATCATCACCATTGCCATCATCATCAGCACCACCATTATATTCATCACCATTGCCATCATCATCATCATCACCATCATCATCAGCACCACCATCATCATCATCACCATCATCACCATCACCACCATCACCATCATCATCATCATCATCATCATCACCATCATCATCAGCACCACCATCATCATCACCATCATCATCACCACCATCACCATCATCATCATCATCATCACCATCACCATCACCATCATCACCATCACCACCATCACCATCATCATCATCATCACCATCATCATCATCATTTCCTTGGTCTGAACTGCTCAGATCAAAGATGGAACAAATATTTCAGTTAAATCTGCACACATTTCCGTGTAGGAAAAGACATCCTGTCACTATAAACCTCCCCTGAGAAATGCAGCGGCCTGGCCTTTCTGCCGTTCCATTAAAGAATGAAGACGTTTTATTCAACACAGTGACTGGAGCATTCACATGGAACTGACTAGAACTAACTCTACCCTGTAATAGTGAAGGTAAAAGCAGCTCAGTGACCTTAAGACTCCCTCACTTCTCCTCTGTGAATGTTAGAAAGGATGATGACTACAGTTGAAAACAACGTCCACTAACTTCAAATCATGGCCAACCACCTTATTTCACAAACTCTGCCGATTTAATAATAATAATGACGACAAAGACACACTGAATGAAAAAGAGGATTCGTAATTTCTCTACAACTGGAACTCTTTCAGTCCAAAAGAAGAAGAAAAAACTGCTTCTTTATGAAACAAATAATTGATGAACAAGATATTTAGTATTTAATAGCTGCGAAAACAGCTAATTAATTATATAACTAGCATAAAATCAGAAGAGACATCCCTGATGACTAAACAAAGAAAACAACACATAAATAAACTGTTAGGTCACATAATAACAGGTTTTGTTATGCGATTCATAGACCAAATAAATATTCCATGGTTTTCTGTGGCGTTTCTTATTGACTTTGCATAGACTTATGATTCAGAAGGCCAAGTTTTCTACAAAAATAGAGTTCTGTCGTTTACGTCCACAGAACACTGATGCCCCGTTTACAGGACAAGGTTTTTGTTTTTTTTTAGCAACTTTATTTGTCATTTTTCCATAACAACATTGACATCATTAAGGCATTTCTTACAACATTTGTGAATACAGGACAATGGTTTTAGGATAAAATGCAAATGTTCTGTTGTGTTTTGGACCCGTTTACACAGAAACGCTATCTTAGATGACCTAAAACAGAAGCTTTTCCTGCCTCCACATGCTATGGGAATTAGGGTAAATATTAGACTTCGTTCAAACTGCAGGGAAATACGATTTTTTTTGTCCATCTGTGACCTGTATATGATCTGTTAAAGACACTTTGAACAGCACTAATCCGACCTAGACCACTTTCATATGTGGTCTTAAATCTGACCTAGACCACTTTCATATGTGGTCTTAAATCTGACCCGGACCACTTTCATATGCGGTCTTAAATCTGACCCGGACCACTTTCATATGCGGTCCTAAATCTGATATGTATCTGATATTTTCCAAGGCAACTTCAGTCTGAATAGTCACGTCGCATTTATCTGACCTTTACGACATTGAAATGCGACAAAAGTTACAATTCTGCGTCCCAGGAGGAGGAGCAGAGGAAACCAGGTGACCAGGTGCTTATGAGCCACATGTGGAACAAGGAGTGTGTTTGTGTGGGACAATGTGGGACACGTAACCGTAATGCTGAAACAAGGTCTAGATTTTTAGACAATGTGCATCTTATTGTCGAGCTTATAAATATGAATAACAACAATTTGATTTAGTTGCACACAGTATGCACATTTCTGCACTGGCTTTTATTTTTTGCTTTTTTTGCACAGGTTTCAACAACTTTTTTTGCTTGTATAAACAAAACAAAAAATCTGCTTGTAAACACTCAAAAAAGAAACCTTAAGTTTCAAATATTGTAATTAAACACTTTTAGAGAATCGGCTTGTTTTTTTTAATTTGAGTACATGTTCTCAGCCCTCACTAATCTGTGTGCAATAAAACAAAAAGGCAGAACTGACAACATTAAAACAGCTGTTTCCACTTCCAGCCAACCTAAAACTACTGGGACCTAAAACCTTTGTGCATCCAAACACAGAACAAACATTTAGCATTCTAACACAGCAATAAAAACTGAGTAAGATACAGTAAATATCCTGTGGAATTTGTCAAAAAATAAATATTCATATACTTAACAATAGCATGTTTTGTCACCTCAGGTCTCTCAGTTCAAACTCTAAACTTAAAAATAGTTAAAGTGAATATGGACCAAATCTGACCAAACATCCCAGTGTGTGGCTTCAGGTCATACTCGCCTCCATGCGTGATGGAGAAATAAGTTTGACGTAGTTCGCAGAATACCCTCTGTCAATCACCCCCCACCGCTTTCAAGTCACATTTAATGTGGAGTATGAACGCGCACACAAAAAATCTGATTTCAACAAAAAATCCAAATTGTGCCGGGTGAACGCAGCCTTAGTTATGAACTTGAAAATTGCTCGTGAACGCTCCATCATGTCATATTTTCAACTGAGGAACTGGGGAAAATATAAATGAACGAGCTGTCGAGATGAAAACAACCTTTTTTTTTTTTTAATAACTTGTCTGCCTGCCTTTTGGTGCTGAACAAATTTGCTTTGCCAAGGGAAACTTCCTAAAGTATATGAGGCTCCCCTTGATATTCTACTGCCTTTATTATGAGTTTTGTTGAACCACATTTCGATGCCGGTAGTTTTTTTCTTTCTCTTCTGCTCAGTTTACTCAGTTCTGGTTCTAGTTATTGTTTCCATTATAATTACCACCATGGTTGTTATTGTTTGTATTCTTGATATTTTCTTGTGAGGGTCTTCGCCACCTTCTTCTTTCTTGTCCCCCCCCGATAGCGAAGAGCAACGAGGGATTCATCACGAATGATAAACAATGCTTTGGTAAATGTTCCGTTGCTGTTTACTGATGGTTTTGCACATTTATAGTACGCACAATTTAAAAAAAAAAACATAACAAAGCTGTAGCAGATGAATGAATACATCCAAAACTGCTGCAGTTATTGAAAATGGCTTATTTATTCACTTGGAGTTAAATCTTTACCAAAAAAAAAACCTTGCACGTTATCCGTATTAAATGGTTATTTACCTTTAACAGATATAAAGACTTGATTCTTGAGAGGTCCAGTATTTAATAATGACAGTGACGGCTGTTTGTTTATGGATGATGTTGCATTGATAAATCTGCTGTAATTATTGAAGAAAACATACAATACAATGTTGAATTGTTGAGTCTGTTTGTATGACTGTGCTGCCATGAACATATTCTTGTGTATAATTCAATTACTGCATTATGTATTTGTTATGGTTTCATGCTTAAGTTAGGAATGTATGATTTTGCACATTTATAATATGCACAATTTGCAAAAAAAAAAAAAAAACCAAACAAACACAACAACACTGTAGCAGATGAATGAATACATCCAAAACGGTTTTCCAGCAGTAGCAGTAGCAGTAGCGGTAACTGTTTCAGCCATTTTTCATTTCGCTGTGACAACTAAAGCATTTGAACACAACGCACTTGTATTTTTAAATTCACCAGTGGAAAGGATCGTCTTCCTGAATGCATGTGAAGGCAACATAAGAATACAGCCTCCACAGAGGAATTTTTCTGAAATGCAATAGCCATCGTTGGCGTTCCAATGGATAAGCCGGAATTTTCAGTGAAAACACTCACGTCACACTTCAGTATGCGTGCACATCACATTTTCATTGTCTGATCTGTGGCTTTTATACAACAGCGTCTTCAGTCCTTTCAGCGGTTCAGATCTAAATGGGGATCCTTTTCATTCTGTTGTGTAAACCCAACAAAAAAAGGAAATTCTTCTACAATAGAACAGATCTTTATTGTCACTGTCATCGGAAAAATGAAAATCAGTTTAACAGCTGTGTTTGTGTTTAGCAGCAAACAATTAAAGTGCAAAAAGACTGATATAAAAAAGAAACATCACAAAATTATACTGAAAATGTGTCCTGAAAAATATTGACATTACTTATGTGTTTTTGGGTGAAACATCACGTAAACAGGCTGGAGCTGCAGTATTTCCTCTTAACCCTTGTACCTGTTTGCGTTTGTCAATCATGATCAACTCCTTTATCTACAGTCCAATACTGGGACAAAGGACGGAAAATACAAAAATGAATAGATTTTACACCTACTTTTTTTTTTTCATTGTTTTTATTGCAGTTATTTGTTTTCCATTCAACAAAACAGTGTCTTCTAAATCAAAGAAACTATGGAAACGATATTTAAAGTACGAATTCTATTCAAATTTGAAAATGTATATTTGGGCTTGAGTTCAGATGTTCTGGGTCCATCTCACAAATATGTATTTAACCCTTTCATGCATAGTGGTCACTCCAGTGGACAGTTCTTCTCCAGCTGTTCTCTTGTATATTCATGGGTTTAGTTGTTTTAGTTCCATATCAGCCAACACAGTGGACACTTATGCATCATCTCATAAACTGCAGTTCATACCATTACTGTAGCTTTGCTGTTCTTGGTTGGTTCTTGAGTGGAAATCAATTGTTAATATTTATTTTTTGCATATTATCTTCATGAAATGAGTAATAACTAGTATTAGAATATGTTAAAATGTGAGAAAACATCAGATTAGCTGCATTAAACATGGTTTCATTTCACTGTTTTCATATCACTTTATGATATTGGGTTTTAAATACATGTTTCTTTGCTTCAAGAATAAAATTCATGGTGTAGCTGAGTGGACATTTTGTACATCTATGTAAAACAAAAAAAACCCCTAAAAACCCTCAATCTCGTTGTTTTTTTCATGTCTAAGGAGAAATAAAAATAGTAAAAAAACAAAACAAAAAAAACCCTATACTACTCAAACCTCAAAAACCTCAACCTTACCTATTTTGTGTCAATAGGTAACTTTAAATCTGAACAGACCAAAATTACATGTGGAGTCCCCCAAGGCTCCATCCTGGGGCCCCTTCTGTTCAACATCTACATGCTTCCACTGGCTCAGATCATAGAAAAAAACAAAATAGATTACCATAACTATGCAGATGACACACAGCTCTACATTTCAATGTCCCCAGGTGACCATAGCCCCATACAAGCACTGGGTAAATGCATGGAGCAAATATCTGAATGGATGGGCCATAACTTTCTTCAGTTAAACAGAGAAAAAACTGAGGTAGTCATTTTTGGACCCAAGGAGGAACGTCTTAAAATCAGCATGCAGCTCCAGTCACTTCAGTTAAAAACTTCAGACCAGGCCAGGAATTTGGGTGTTGTCATGGATTCAGACCTGAATTTTAAAAACCACATACAAACAATTACAAAGTCAGCTTACTATCACCTCAAGAACATTTCTAGGATTAAAGGACTGATGTCGCAGCAAGACCTTGAAAAACTTGTCCATGCCTTCATCTTTAGTCGAGTTGACTACTGTAACAGTATCTTCTCTGGTCTGCCTAAAAAGTCTATTCGACGACTGCAACTGATCCAGAATGCTGCTGCTCGAGTCCTCACTAAGACCAAGAGAGTGGACCACATCAGTCCAGTTCTGAGGTCTCTACACTGGCTCCCTGTCTCTCACAGAATAGACTTCAAAATTCTCTTACTAGCATATAAAGCACTGAATGGTTTAGGCCCAAAATACATTAGAGACCTTCTAGTCCAGTCTGAACCATCCAGACCACTCAGGTCATGTGGTGCAGGTCTGCTCTGTGTTCCCAAAGTCAGAACCAAACATGGAGAATCAGCGTTCAGTTTCTATGCTCCATATATCTGGAACAAACTACCAGAAAATATCAGGTCTGCTGAGAGTCTGAGTTCTTTTAAGTCCAGGTTAAAGACTCACCTGTTCACTGCTGCCGCTGACTAAAAGGCTTTTGACTTTTTAAATTTTATATTCTCTTTGAAACTCTGCACTGCAACTTTTACTTTAATATGTGTGTGTTTTTATTTTTATTTTATTTTATTTTATTTTGATTTTATGTGTTGTTTTCTTACTCGC
This sequence comes from Sphaeramia orbicularis, assembly GCF_902148855.1. Lineage (NCBI taxonomy): Eukaryota > Metazoa > Chordata > Actinopteri > Kurtiformes > Apogonidae > Sphaeramia > Sphaeramia orbicularis. The sequence goes on along the minus strand of NC_043977.1, from coordinate 4,428,524 downwards.
TGTTTTTAATCACCTTTTATATGTTCTTTTATAATGTTTTAAATGTGTTTCTTTTTGTTTCTTTTATTTCAATGTCCTGTGTGAAGCACCTTGAATTGCCTTGTTGCTGAAATGTGCTATACAAATAAACTTGCCTTGCCTTGCCTTGCCTCAACTAAGGTTCTCATAATTCATGCATGAAAGGGTTAATGTCCTATTGTTAGCAAGTAAGAAAGCACTCACCAGGAGATGGACGTCTACTGAAGCTCCTACACTTACAACTTGAACAAGAAAAATTTAAAACATGTTGGGTGCCTTGGATTATACACAGTACAGGCCAAAAGTTTGGACACACCTTCTCATTCTTTGCATTTTCTTTATTTTCATGACTATTTACATTGTAGATTCTCACTGAAGGCATCAAAACTATGAATGAACACATGTGGAATTATGTACTTAACAAAAAAGTGTGAAATAACTGAAAACATCTCTTATATTCTAGTTTCTTCAAAGTAGCCACCCTTAGCTCTGATGACTGCTTTGCACACTCTTGCCATTCTCTTGATGAGCTTCCAGAGGTAGTCACCTGAAATGGTTTCCTAACAGTCTTGAAGAAGTTCCCACAGATGCTTAGCACTTGTTGGCCCTTTTGCCTTCACTCTGCGGTCCAGCTCACCCCAAACCATCTGGATTGGGTTCAGGTCCGGTGACTGTGGAGGCCAGGTCATCTGGCGCAGCACTCCATCACTCTCCTTCTTGGTCAGATATCCCTCACACAGCCTGGAGGTGTGTTTGGGGTCATTGTCCTGTTGAAACATAAATGATGGTCCAACTAAACGCAGACCGGATGGAATGGCATGTCACTTCAGGATGCTGTGGTAGCCATGCTGATTCAGGTTGCCTTCAATCTTGAATAAATCCCCAACAGCGTCACCAGCAAAGCACCCCCACACCATCACACCTCCCCCTCCATGCTTCACGGTGGGAACCAGGCATGTAGCATCCATCCGTTCACCTTTTCTGCGTCGCACAAAGACACGGCGGTTGGATCCAAAGATCTCAAATTTGGACTCATCAGACCAAAGCACAGATTTCCACTGGTCTAATGTCCATTCCTTGGGTTTCTTGGCCCAAATAAATCTCTTGTGTTTGTTGCCTCTCCTGAGCAGTGGTTTCCTAGCAGCTATTTGACCATGAAGGCCTGATTCACGCAGTCTCCTCTTAACAGTTGTTGTAGAGATGTGTCTGCTGCTAGAGCTCTGTGTGGTATTCATCTGGTCTCTAATCTGAGCTGCTGTTAATTTGTGATTTCTGAGGCTGGTGACTCAGATGAACTTATCTTCAGCATCAGAGGTGACTCTTGGTCTTCCTTTCCTGGGGCGGTCCTCATGTGAGCCAGTTTCGTTGGAGCGCTTGATGGTTTTTGCGACTGCACTTGGGGACACATTCAAAGTTTTTGAAATTTTCTAGACTGACTGACCTTCATTTCTTAAAGTAATGATGGTCACTCGTTTGTCTTTACTTAGCTGATTGGTTCTCGCCATAATATGCATTCTAACAGTTGTCCAATAGGGCTGTCAGCTGTGCATCAACCTGACTTCTGCACAACACAACTGATGGTCCCAACCCCATCAATAAGGCAAGAAATTCCACTAAGTAACCCTGACAAGGCACAGCTATGAAGTGGAAACCATTTCAGGTGACTACCTCTGGAAGCTCATCAAGAGAATGCCAAGAGTGTGCAAGGCAGTCATCAGAGCTAAGGGTGGCTACTTTGAAGAAACTAGAATATAAGAGATGTTTTCAGTTATTTCACACTTTTTTGTTAAGTACATAATTCCACATGTGTTCATTCATAGTTTTGATGCCTTCAGTGAGAATCTACAATGTAAATAGTCATGAAAATAAAGAAAATGCGAAGAATGAGAAGGTGTGTCCAGACTTTTGGCCTGTACTGTATATAACCTTAGCAAACCTGACTGAATATAGAAATGGTACAAACCCTCTTCCCTCAAGGTTTTTCTTTTTAATATTTTGTATGTTTTCTTTTCTGTGCTACTCTCATGTTCACGGTTGCCTTTTGTACTCGAATTTCCTAATACTAAATGTACATGTGCACTCTTAGGCTCTTTTTTTTTTTCCTTCACATTATGAGTAAGAATTCTGCCTTGTGTGTATACACATAAATGCATTTATGCCCCCCCCCTTTTTTTTGGTGTGTGTGTGTGTGTGTGTGTGTGTCTTGTTTCCTGAAGGTGTGGTTGGCTAGATGTACGGGCTTGTTGATGTCATTTTTACAGTCCATTTTCTTTTTTTTTTTTTTGTCTCTTCTTTAAAAAAAGAGAACGGTGTACTTGGTGCGGTTGATGTCATGTATAATATCTTGTACGACTGTTCTGAATAAACATTTGAATAAACCCCCCCCCCCAAAAAAAAACAGTGTCTTCTAAAGACTAGACCCAAAACAAAACATACATGACAGCTCTTACATAAGAAATAATACACAAAAACAAAGCTTGATACAGAAGGTGGTAGGTCAGACTTACAGTGTACGGGAGTCGCATTTAAAAATATCATTTAAGTTCACAACAGTACTTTTAAAAGGGTAGACGAGAGGTCCGGTCCAATGTAGTCCAAAAATGGGCGCCATACTCTGTAGAACTGATCTGAGCTGTTATGTATGAGATTGGTCAGATATTCTAGATCAGGGCTGTCAAACTCATTTTAGTTCAGTTCCACATTCAGCCCAACATGATCTAAAGTGGGCTGGACCAGTAAAATAATACAGTCTACTCTCGTTATACCGCCAACTTCCATTCACGGCCAAATTGGCGGTATAGCGAAAATGGCGTTACAACGGGTTGCGTCCATAATGTGCATGTCTTTACTATATGATGTCTATGCTGCCTCCGTTAACCCGTTCTAATTGCGTTTCTAAATAAATCTTGATTCTGTTATGTTGTAAGGGATCATTTAAAGTGGGGAAACATTTTAAGCATTATTATACCGTGTCGGGAAATGACACCCCATCATCTTGAGGCTTTGGCTTAATCCCACGTCCTCTTCCCGACATCCTGACCTACTGAGTGTTCTGCGATAAATGAACAGTGGCCGTTCCGTAGACCTACTCGTAGCTTGTCGTGATTACACGTCTGGCGCGTTTGTTTCAGTGCATTGTTAAAATTTATGTGTACTCGATGGCAATCACGCTGGCGGTATAACGGTCGGGAAATCAATGGTATAAGTGTTGTTTGTGCATGGAACTGGGCTGGCGGATGGCGATAGGCGGAAATGGCGGTAGCTAATGGAATAATGCATTGGGGATTTTTGTGCAATGGTTTTGGTTGGCGGTGAGCGAAAATGGCGGTATAATGGCGGGCGGTTTAACGAGAGTAGACTGTATAAATAATAGGATAAGAACTTGTAAATAATGTCAACACCAAAGTTTTTTTCTAGGTTTTTGAGTGAAAAAAGTCAAATTCTGTAATGCAAATATTTACATCTACAAACCGTACTTGAACAAATAAGAACAACCTGAAAGTCTTCAGAAAAATACGTGCAGTTTTAACAATCTTACGCCTTAGTTTACCATTTATACATGTGCATCACAACTTACAGATCACAGTGGATTTACACATACACAAAACATTTATTAAGAGGCAGAATATTGGTAAAATTCCACATACTTCTCTTAAGACATTTCAAGTTATTCACATTTTTTGCAAAAGGCTAGTCTGTAAATGTAAACATTTTTGTGTAATTTTACTTTTTTTTTTTTTACACTACAACAAAGAGAAAAAATTGTAGTTTTTATTATTTATAGGTTATTATGACAGTATTTTACTGGTCTGACCCACTTGAGACTGAATTGACCTAAAATGATTCGAACATCCTTAATTGTTAATATCGTCAGTGTAATTTTTTGCATTTCACAAATTCATCCCAGGGGCCAGATTGGACCCTTTGGCGGGCCGGTTTTGGCCCCAGGGCCGCATGTTTGACACCTGTGTTCTAGGTGGATTAGTTCAAACATTATTTTACGCCAACGACAGATAGAAGGAATCTTGTCACTGACCCACTGCAAGAGAATATTTTTCCTTACTGCAAATGTTAGAACATTATACAGTCTTTTGCCAGCTGCTGTTTTCACATATTTACTTGGAACACCCAGGATCAAGGACACGGGGTTCATTTTTTACACCTATTTTTACCAGTTTGTTGTGTCAACCTGGCAACAACAACAACAGTAATAAGTGGTCCCAGGAACAATGGATCAATGATTTTCTAGATACAGTTCTGATGCAGAGGTCAGTGGCCTGGATGCAGCCAGTCCAAAACCCCTTAGTCTGTGGGAAACTGTTTACATTATGGTTTAAGAAAGAGCGCAACAGAATTATCTATAACTATCCTGATCACCTATCTGATTATATCTGTAAATTAGATTCATTTTCATCTAAATACGTGTATTTGTTTTTATTAGTGGTTTTCGTATTTTGAGATCCAGGTTGGGTTGGTATGGGGGTCGGCATTGGTTCTGGGGGGGGTTATACTTTGTGTATCACAAAATGTTGTACCAAAAAATCGGAATTTCTTTCTTTCTTTTTTTGTATTGTAGTTTTAGAGATGCACAATGAAAATAAATAAAAAATTGATATAAAAAACCCCAAAACAAAACAAAAAACAATTAGTCCCAGGCACAACTAACTCCACCCCTCATGTATTTCGCCCATTAGACGTAAATGGGAAGACTTTTAAAAAAACCATAAAAAATTTTAACTTTGATCTACTTTTCCCAAAATATAATCACTTCTATTCTGGGTCACTGGCAATCTATAAACCCAATTTGGTATGAATTCAACCAATAGTTTTACTGCTTGAGTGTCAACAAATAAACAAACCAAACCAAACACAATAGCCCTTGCCTCCCCTTCAGGGGGCGGGGCAATAATAATAATAATAATAATAATAATAATAATAAGTGGTTCCAGGCACAATAAATAATTATAATAATAATGGATTGGATATTATATAGCACTTTTCTAGACACCCAAAGCGCTTTACATTATTGATCCATTATTCATTCGCTCTCACATTCTCCCTCTGGTGGTGGTAAACTACATCTGTATCCATAGCTGTCCTGGGGGGGGCAGACTGACAGAGGCGTGGCTGACAATTCGCACATTCTGACCACCACCAAACATTCATACACCAGTGTGGGTGGCACTGGAGGCAAGGAGGGTGAAGTGTCCTGCCCAAGGACACAATGGACTGACTAGGATAGAGCGGGATTTGAACTGCCAACCCTTCGGTTATTGGACAACCCGCTCTAACACCTGAGCCATGGCTGCCCCCCGCCCCTTGCATGTATTGTATCTTATTTTGGCGTCAGTCCAGCTGATGTCATCATGTCTGTGCATGTGCTGATGTCAGCATAGACACATTTCGTCCATTATAAGTAAATGGGAAAAAAAAGGTTTTAAAAATTCATTAAAGAATGTGAACTTTGACCTACTTTTCCCAAAATGTAAACACATCTATTCTGGGTCACTAGCGATCTATAAACCTAATTTAGTATGAATTCAACTAATAGTTTTTGCTGCTAACGTATTAGTAAAGAAACAAACTGAACCAAAAACAAACCCCCTTGCCTCCCTTCAGGGGGCGGGGCAATAATAATAATCATAACAAGTGGTTCCAGTAATTATTATAAGTAAATGAGGGAAAAAAAAAACAGATTTTTAAAATTCATAAAAAAAAATGTTAACTTTGACCTACTTTTCCCACAACATAACCATATCTATTCTGGGTCACTGGTAATCTATTAACCCAATTAGGTATGAATTCAACCAATAGTTTTGCTGCTGAAGGGTTGCACTTCATGTGGAATTTTGTTGTTCTTTTTCTGCAGAATGTGAACTGACAGAACTGATTCCATTTTTGTTGTTTGTTCAAAACTACCTTTCAGGGAAAAATGCAATACTAATGTTTAAAATACATTTAGAAATATTGTATTTATTTTATAATCTATTTGATTTATAGCAGCAGAATTATACTCTTCCTGTTTTTCTATATTCTGTTGTCTCCAAAAATTGGGGGAAAAATGTTCAAAAATTCATAATAAATACATTAAATACATTTTAAGGGGTTTTCTTTCTTCCCATACTGGACCAAAAAAAACTGAACCGTGGCTTTGAAAACCAAAAACATACTGAACCAAAAATTTTGTGTACCGTTACAGGCCTACTAATTATAGAGACTGATCTCATGAAATCATGTTTTATGTCACGCCTGTTCTTGTGGCATTTGGCGTGCAATACATGTGCATTTTTGTTCTTTCACATGTTATTCAATGCTGGTTAGTCGTGGGTCAATTTATGCCAAGATCTCTGGTTCACATAACCCTAATCCTGGTATTTGACACAGTGTGAACATACACGCAGAAATAAAGCTTATAATGTGTACAGATAACACAGCAATTAAAAGTGGTATGTATATGAATGTGATTTCATGGTATTATGTTGAAAAATAAAACTAATCATCATCATCTTTATTTATAGGACACTTTAAAAACAAAGTGCAAAATGCTTTACAAAGAAAACAGATAAAATACAAAATTATAAATTTCCCCCCGGGGATTAAATAAAGTACTTCTGATTTGGATAAATCATAGCAGGGATTGAAATGCAGTAAAACCTCATTACTTATAAACTGGCAGCTCATGTGAAACCATCATGTGCTTTCTGGGAAAATTATGTTTGGAGAAGAGACTTAAAAATAGACGGTGACTCAGTCAACCTGATTTCCTGCGGCAGGTCATTCCACAGCTCTGGGGCCATGACTGTGAAGGTTCGGAAGTACATGTAGAACTAGTTACATTTCATTTCCACACGTTTAAGAAGTAGGTTGACGCAGGATTCAGTTAAGCTGTAGTGGGGCAGCACGGTGCTATGTTGGACTGGACTGGATGGAACTCAGGTTCTCTGAGTGGAGACGGAAGAGTTATGGAACTTCATTTTAGTCAGTGTAGTTTTATTTGGAGCTCATCGAATCATCAGATGGCACAGAACCAGACAACATGGTCCAACAAAACTTCTCCGAGCTCGAAAAGGAGTGGGAAGAAGTGTAACTTATAAACTCCCACCCCTTTTTACAAACTAATAATTAAATTAATTCTGCTTCCTTTGCTTTGTTAACACACTTTTTTCTGTATATTTTTACAAGTTACGATGTCAACAATCGAACAGGGCAGAGGAGCAACATTTCTGCATTAAATCTAATCTAAAAACACTTTTTTTTTCTTAATTCATGCACTTATGTTTCTGGCAATGAAAAACAAATCTATAACTTTATCAAATGTAATTTAGTGTTTGATGCCCCATGGGACAGAGTATTGGAAAATTAATAAATGGTGGTTTTAGCCCAGAAATAATTTTTTTTTTTTTTTTTTTTAATCTTGTTTGCATTGTGCCACAATTTACACACTTTTGACAAATTTTAAAAATTTGTCTTTCCTTCCAATGGTCCATATTTTGATGGTTTGTAACAGGGGTGTCCAGCCCTGGTCCTCCACATCTACTGTCCTCTGCAGACTGAGCTCATGAAGTCGTGTTGTATGTGACGCCACTTTATTGCATTTGGTGTGCTATAGGTACGCATTTTCATCCTTTCGTGTGTTATTTAATGCCATTTGATGGTGTGTCAGTGCGCTAGCCGCTACTCGCTAACCCTAACCACTAATCGTGCTAACCCTAACTGCTAATCGCTAACCCTAAACCTAACTGCTAATTGCGCTAATCGCTAACCCTAAACCTAACCACTAATTGCACTAATCACTAACCCTAAACCTAACCGCTAATCATGCTAATTGTGCAAATTGCTAACCCTAAACCTAACCACTAATTGCACTAATCACTAACCCTAAACCTAACCGCTAATCATGCTAATTGTGCTAATTGCTAACCCTAAACCTAACCACGAATCATGCTAATTGCACCAATTTCTAACCCTAAACCTGACCACTAATTTCACTAATCGCTAACCCTAAACCTAACTGCTAATTGCAACATTTGCTAACCCTAAACCTAACCACTAATCATGCTAATTGCGCCAATTGCTAACCCTAAACCTGACCACTAATTGCGCTAATCGCTAACCTTAAACCTAACTGCTAATTGCACCATTTGCTAACCCTAACCACTAATCATGCTAATTGCGCTAATTGCTAACCCTAAACATAACCGCTAATCGCACTAATCGTCAACCCTAAACCTAACCACTAATCATGCTAATTGCACTAATTGCTAACCCTAAACCTAACCGCTAATTGCACTAATCGCTTATCCTAAACCTTACCACTAATCATGCTAATTGCATTAATTGCTGAACCTAACCGTAAATCTAACCACTAATCACACTAATTGCTAATCCTAAACCTTTCCACTAATCATGCTAATTGCGTTAATTGCTGAACCTAACCGTAAACCTAACCACTAATCACACTAATTGTTAATCCTAAACCTTACCACTAATCATGCTAATTGCACTAATTGCTAATCCTAAACCTTTCCACTAATCATGCTAATTGTGTTAATTGCTAAACCTAAACCCAACCCTAACCCTAAACCTAACTGGTAATCGGGCTAATGGCATGCTATATGACACAGTTTAAATATAAATGCTGAAAGCTTATAATGCGTACAGATAAAACGCCAAATAAAAGTGGTGTGTTATCTGTACGCAGTTCATGGTATCACACTGATCCTACATGTTTTCGATGTTTCCTCTTCCAGTCCACCTGACGGTCGTTATCAGTCCTCTGCAGAGCCTGATGATAGGTTTATCATTTGAATCAGGTGAGTTTGAAGAAGGAAACATCCAGGATAGTAGATCTGGAGGACCAGGGTTGGACACCCCTGGTTTATAAATGGTTCTAGATATCAGTCGAGTTCCTATTGGTCACTGATAGAAGTCATATATGGACTGTGATTGGATGAGTTGAGTTCTCCTCCAGGGAAAGTCCCGCCCACTTCTGGTGTTAGATTGACATGCATCCAGACCACAGGACTGGAACACAGAGGCAGAACCTGACGACGTCACACATTCAACTGGGACTGATCCTTGTTGGAACATGCAGGTGAGATACAGGGGCACTGGTTGTCATTTTGGTAAAAATAGTGAAGAAACATGTAGGTTTATGTGAAAACAGCTGATATGTGGCGCTGACCTTATTGTCAGAAAATGAGTTTGGATTGAGTTGATAAACCTAACCCAAACCCTTTTCTTCTGACGATAGGGCGCCTCCTACTGAATGAACATCACCAGCTCCTGACCAAGAGGCAGTTTGATGACTTCCCCTCCATAACTCTCAAGGTCTGGTAAATCTTTATATTTATGGATTTTTAGTCTGATTTGTAAAATTATCTTTTAAATTGACAAACATATGTATAAATGATGGAAAATTCAAACACAGTCAAAAAATTACTTGTATCTTGCCACTGACTAATGATTACCTTCCCAAAATAACATCCCATGAGAAACAACAGGAACTAAGGTGAATTCTATTTCTATTCTCATCATTGAAAAACACAGTAAACCCTGTTGGGTTTTTTTTTTAAACTAGTTTTATTGATCATCAAGGTGAAACATTGACCACATACAATCATGAACACACTGGTTTTTAATATTTAATCTTACTCATGTCCAGTCCAACAGCCTCTAACTGTCGTACTTCGTCCTGTTTTATGTCCTCATTTGCTTCTTGGCGTCCTTCTCCGTTTTGCTTTCAGTCTTAGTGTCTCATTGATCTCACCTGTGTCTTGTTTAGTTTCCCTCCTTCAGCCTTGGCTCCGCCCACACTCACCTGTTCCCATTCAGTCATCAGTCGTCCACATATGGGTTCTTCTATGAAACTGGGTTTATTTTAGTATCTGACACTTTTCCATTTTTTTTTTAGACCCAATAGTAAAAGGTAAATGTAGACAGATTTAAGCCCAGGATGGACCTAATGATGACCTCAGAGGAATGCAACAAAAATTATACTGTTGCTCTGAGCCATCCCATAATTAATGAATTTATAATCGAATATTGGGTACAAAAAAGGACCCAAATATGGACATTAAATAATATTAATATATTAATAATATTTATTAATCCACTAAAACATGTCTCTTCATGTGTCTATTAATTCACTTATTGTTGGTAAATTCAGCACGACTGTACCTAGGGATGGGGATCGAGTTCCCAGTAGCTCCATTCCTTGGAATCATTTGCCTGCCTGCTTAACGATTCTGCGTAACGATTCTGCCTCTGTTGTGCATGTGTGATGATGTCACGGTTACGCTGCATTGTTTTGGTCAGAACAAAGACAACATGGCGCTGAGGCAGAAACGGTCCAAACAGACCACACCAGGTCCAAACAGACCACAGCAGGTCCAAACAGACCACACCAGGTCCAAACAGACCACACCAGGTCCAAACAGACCACAGCAGGTCCAAACAGACCCCAGCAGGTCCAAACAGACCACACCAGGTCCAAACAGACCACAGCAGGTCCAAACAGACCACAGCAGGTCCAAACAGACCACACCAGGTCCAAACAGACCACACCAGGTCCAAACAGACCCCAGCAGGTCCAAACAGACCCCAGCAGGTCCAAACAGACCCCAGCAGGTCCAAACAGACCACAGCAGGTCTAAACAGACGACACCAGGTCTAAACAGACGACACCAGGTCCAAACAGACCACACCAGGTCCAAACAGACCACACCAGGTCTAAACAGACCACACCAGGTCCAAACAGACCCCAGCAGGTCCAAACAGACCACACCAGGTCTAAACAGACGACACCAGGTCCAAACAGACCACACCAGGTCCAAACAGACCACACCAGGTCCAAACAGACCACACCAGGTCCAAACAGACCACACCAGGTCCAAACAGACCACACCAGGTCTAAACAGACCACACCAGGTCCACTGGAACTCTGTCAAAGCTTCCATGTCTTCTAAAGGTGGAATCCCTCCAATCTGCTCAAACATTTGTCCACATCATGTGATTCATTTACAGGAATGTCACGTATTTGATTCGCTACTTAGTGACACTTGTGAATGTAGCAGCAGAGTGAACACCGGGCCCAGTTCCGGTTCCGGTGCGGACAACAAACGCCGTACCCAAATACAGGTTTCTGAAGGTAGGGGAAAGGAAATGAGGTGCACAACAATGGGAAACGAGCTGAGTCGAACCGGTTCCACAAAGTAGAAATGCAGCGATAGAGGAATTAGTAAAGAGTCTGTCGTTTCACTTTCACTGCCACCACTGCCACCGCCCCCCACCCCCCCCCCACCCCGAACTGGGCCCGGTGTCATCTGTTCTTATTATTTGTTCATACTGTATATGTTCTATTTTCTGTGCAGATGGAAATATAAAAGACAGTTCATGCAAACACACCTGTTTGTACTCTTTTATTCCCTCACTCAATGAGAATCAATAAGGAATCGGATCGATAAGCAAAATCGATAACGGAATCGGAATTGTTCAATTCTTAACGATTCCCATCCTTAACTGTACCTTCTACTCATCACTTTACAGTCTTTCATTATGATTTGATATATTCTGTTTTTCTTTTCAATATTTATGATTTTTACATTGATTGAGTCATCATCACACTGAGCTGTCTGTGTATGAATTTCTATATATAATGTAAATAAACCTGTCTTGTTTTATAACACCTGGTAATTAGATCTAATGCATTTTGTATTAGTGAAGTGATTTGATGCATTTGTGTTTGGCTCCTTATCTTTTTAAGACTTGTACAGAGGATTGTGAGTAGTTAAGTAGCATCAAGGATCCGCAGATGCATCCTTGAAAGGAAGGACTTGGCTGTTTGGAAGGATCCTGAAAATGAACAGTCCTCAAATCTAAAGACATAGTTTAATATAAAAGATGGATCCTACGTTGAGATTGTGAAACAGCCTAGACATGTTCTTACTCATTTTAGTTCAGTTCCACATTCAGCCCAATATGATCTCCAGTGGGTCGGACCAGTAAAATAATACCAGTGAAATACGTAAAATTACATTATGATAATGTTTATATCTACAACGTTTCCTTAAAAATCTGAATAACATGAACAACTTTAAATGTCTTAAGTGCAATTTTAACTAAATTCTGCCTCAGTTTATCATTTACATACATGCTTTAAAACTTCCATTACAATTACAAGTACACAAAACATTCAGTAACAGGTAGAGTATTGGAAAAATTGCTTTTACTTCTCTTAAGACATTCCAGGTTGTTCATATTTGTTCAGATTATTCACATTTTTTTGTAAGAGGATAGTCTGTTGATACAAACATTTTCATGTAATTGCACTTTTTACACTAAAACAAAGATCAAATCTGCAGTTTTCATTATTTATCGGTTATTATGATAATATTTTACTGGTCTGACCCAGTAGAGATGGAATTGTTCTGTATGTGGAAACTGAATTAAATGATTTTTACACCATTGATTGGTAATATCTAAAGTGTAATTTTTTGCATTTCACAAATTCATCTCGCGGGCTGGACTGGACCCTTTTGCGGGCCGGATTTGGCCCCCGGTCCGCATGTTTGACACCTGTGTTCTTACTGGTTCAATTGTTAGAGCCCCAGTTGCAGTAATTACATATTCCGCGCTAACAACATATGCTTCAGTTCATTTTCAAGAATTGTAACATAAATAACCAGAACACAAATAAGAATAATAATAATGATAATAAATCTTTCTATTAATTAACTCATCAATTACAATGATCTTTTAGACACAGAAAAATACAAACATAGATTATTTCATGACATTAATGATGATTTTAATTTCCGCTGCTTTGACCTGAGGTTTTTACGTGTGATAACGATAAACAAACGAGGACATCATTTCCATATTAGGAGCCATGATTGGAATAGGATTCACACCATTTAGATCTAATCTGCAATGCGCCGTTGTCAACAATTACTAATATGCAAATTCTAAACTTTATGACTCACTATGACTCGCGGAACGAAGGGAACACCACGGAGATTCTAACACCGTATTAAAAGATTATCGCAGAATGGGAGAACATTTGCATAGAGACGACCCACAGGAAAGTATTGATCATAATGCGGAATTAAGTTGGATTATCAGTGGGATTTCGAGTTATAGTCCCACATTAAAGACACGGCCCGAGTCTGTAGGGACTAGATGTGCCGTTTGGATTTTATTTTATTAGAAAACACAAGAAACCTGAGTCAATATACAGCATTACCATTTCGTCCAATTGGTATGCAACAGGTTTTTGACGGTAATGAAGCTGCTCGTTTGTTCGAGCTTAGGTATTTCAGTCAAATAACCTTTGAATTAACCCAGAGACGAGATACATCTGGAGAGAACCGAATTCATTTCACGTTAATGTAACATCACTTTAACCCTACATGAGGATTTTAATAAAGGAGTGAGAGTCTGCTGCCAAATGTATGATTACTTCCCATGTTTGATTACGGGGACACAGTGTTATGGAATGAGCAGTAAAGGAATATTCCATGAACCTGACACACTCGATCACTCTGACGGTCGCCTTCCTACAGATTTCCCATTCAGAACACATCTTTTATCTTCTCATATCTCTGGTTAGTCGGTTCTCGGTGCAAACGCGCTGTAATACGCATCGGGTGACTCATTATCGTTAACCAGGGCTCATCAATCTTGTAATCGTAAAAATCGTAAAAAGCAAGGAAGAACTATTAACCCTGTCAAGGTGGTTATTTATGACTATTTGGTCCTTTTTACTTTACATTTTGATCCCAGTACTACAGTGTTTGGTGCATTAGACAGTACATTTTAATGTGCAAAATTTTGAACAAGTCAGACCCTTTTCGACCCTAAATGCTGCTAAGATTTTTACACGCTATGATTTTCTCTCACATTGAATACAGTAGAACAGGGGTGCCCAATCCAGGTCCTCGAGAGCTTCTATCCTGCATGTTTTAGGTGTTTCCCTCTTCCAGCACACCTGATGGTCATTATCAGGCTTCTGCAGAGCTTGATGATAGGCTTAAGCTTTGAATCAGGTGTGTTGGAAGAGGGATACATCTAAAACATGCAGGATAGTGGCTCTCTAGGACCAGGATTGGACACCCCTGCTGTAGAACTTCCTGGTCACTTGCTGCTGGCACAACACTCAAACCCAGAGACTCACTTTTTAAAAAAGCCATAAAAATATTTGACAAGAAAAAAAAACATTTAATTTCCATCACTGCATTGTTTTAGATAAATATAAATTTCTTAATTTTAACAAGTGTTCAGAGAACACAAACCTCCACCAAGCCCCCTGAACGGTGTGCATGTGTGGATCGACTATTTCTGTTTAAATTCAACAGTTCCCAGGTTGTTCCATACAGCAGAAAAAGTTGAAGCTTGGTACCAGTCATGTGTCTGTCAAATTAGATTCAATTCACATCAATATTTGTTGAGTTCTAATGAAAAGTGTGTGGTAAATGGGATTTTCAATGTTAAATGTACAAGATATACAAGATACAAGATATTGTTCTAAGCTACAGGTGGATCCAAGTGGAGGCTAATCGGAGTCGTTTTGAAAATTTGATGAATTTTGGAAAATTGCTCAGTGATGACAGATAGGAAAATTGTAGATGTTGTGACCTTGCTGTGACCTTGAACTTTGGCCTATTTGGCCCAAAATTTAATGGGTTGGTCCCAGGGCCTAGGCCTATCTGTGAGGAAGATTTGGGAAAGATGGGTGGAAGAGTTTTCCTGTAAATTTGCAAACAAACAAACACGTAAACAAACACAAAGCAAAGTGATCACAATACCTCCTGGTGGAGGTAATAATTTTGTGAATTTTAAAAATGCTTGCCTGATATTTAAAGTCTTGCATGGACTGGCCCCTCCCCCTTGACAGATTTGATCAAATCCCGCTCTGTCAGTGGGAGGGGCCACGTAGACGCACTACTGTTGGACAGACTACACTTTCAGTCACTGGAACTGAACATGGAACAGTTTACCACTCAACATAACAGACTCACAATCACATGCCTCCTTCAAATCACAACTTAAACATTAGATGAAGGAAAACCAAACCTGGTTCCATCAGTAGATCGTCCTCACTGTGTTGTTTTGTGTGTTGTTATGATGTTTTGCCTTTTGTCGATTGTCTTTCTTGTCACCTGCCGTGGGACTACAGATGGAAATTAGCACTCCTGCTACAATCTGACATATTTACAGCTGCAAATGCTGTAGATGTTCATTAATATGCACTACCTCTAATAAACTAACAAATAAACAAACAAACAAAAAATCAAGACAAGCACTCGGAGAGCACAGACCTCCGCCAAGGCAGATCAGTGGGCCCCCGATAACCACCAAAATTTAATCATTTCTTCCTTGTGCCACTATCAACATTTCCTGAATATTTCATGAAAATCCGTCCATAACTTTTTGAGTTATCTTGCTAACAAACAAACAAACAAACACATGCAAACACTCAAAGCAAAGCAATCACAATACCTCCTGGCGGCGGTAATAAAAACTTATGATATTATACAACCACACCAAAGAAAAAGGTTGACATTTTTGCCAGACCGTGGCATCTGTTGTTCTACCAGTAGAAGGTTGGCGGTTTGATTCCTCTGCTTCCACATGTCCTAGTCATCCTTGAGCATGACATTGAATCTGAAGATGATGATTGTGTGGAGGAGTGTGAAGGGTTGAATGTGACACTGAAGCACTTGGAGTACCATCGAGGTGGAAAAGTGCCGTAATAAACCGTGGGTTCCCCTGGTGGAACACACTACATGGGTCAAAGCCTGCTGGTGGACTGGGCTGCAGATCCTAGCCCTGGTCCTTCGCTGTCGGTCATCTTCCTTCTATCTGTATTTACAGACTCTCTCCAGTGAGTACACAAACACAACAAAGGAAAAAATATCTTTCACCCTTTCATGCATGAATTATGAAAACCTTAGTCAAGATATCTTTCCTGAGAGTTTTTATTCATCTTTAGGCATGAAAAAAAAAATACAATCCAGTTGTTTTTTTTTTTTCTTTTAAGGAGTTCCAAAAATGTCCACTCAGCCGGACACCATGCTTTTGATTTTTTAAGCAAAGAAACATGTATTTAACCCTTTCATGCATAGTGGTCACTACAGTGGACAGTTCTTCTCCAGCTTTACTCTTGTATATTCATGGGTTTTGTTGTTTTAGTTCCATATCAGCCAAAACAGTGGACACTTATGCATCATCTCATAAACTGCAATTGATACCATTATTGTAACTTTGCTGTTCTTGATTGGTTCTTGAGTGGAAATCAATTAATATTTATTTTTTGCATATTATCTCCATGAAGTGAGTAATAACTAGTATTAGAATATGTTAAAATGTGAGAAAACATCAGATTAGCTGCATTAAACATGGTTTCATTTCACTGTTTTCATATCACTTTATGATATTGGGTTTTAAATACATGTTTCTTTGCTTCAAGAATAAAAGTCATGCTGTAGCTGAGTGGACATTTTTGTAACTCCATGAAAAACAGGTTGACTTAAAAAAAAAATCAATCACATTGTTTTTTATTTTTCATGCCTAAAGAGGAATAAAAACACTCAGCCAAAAAAATCTTAAGGTTCTCATAATTCATGCATGAAAGGGTTAAAACTAAACATCAGGAAGTGACATGGAAAACAATGCAATTAAAACATTTTTATGCTGCTTATCAGATAATTTCCCACATTTTAAGATACTCTAATACTAGCTATTATTCACTTCATGGAGATAATATGCGAAAAAACCAAACAAACACTATTTTGTGCGTTGATTTACACTAAAACATGCCACTGCAGATCAGGTTTATCAAGAACATGAGAAACACAGAAAAACAAGTTTTAGCAATATTGTCCTTTTTACCATTAGGCAAATTTTTATGCGCACTTTATATTTGTGCAATTTGAGGGTCAATGGAAAAGCGACTATTGTCACTTATGTCACAAAACCATTATTTATCCCATATTAGCTCTTATTAGATGGAGTCATATGTTTCTAGTCTTTGGATAAAATAATCTGATTGTCATGAAACCAACAGTTTTCACTAAACAGTTGTGCATTGAGTCATTTGAGTCCCTTCTCCCATTGAATCAGACTCTGGTCTCCCTTTGAAGACCTTTAGCCTCGTTCCACATACATTGAAATCTTGTCTCTATTACACTGGGTTACAAAAAAATGTTTTTTGCAAGTTGTCTAGGTTTTTTCAACTGAATTAGGACCATTTTGCACCGCTAAATCCAAAAATGACATCTGTTTTTCTCAATCAGGTCAGGTTTTTTTGCTAATTTGATTTTGAAAAATTTGATCTTCTCACAAAATTGATTATATTTTTGTGACTTTATCAGTTGATTTTTGATATAGTTCTCAGCCAAAATAGGTTTTAAGAGAAAAAAAATCATTTTCTAACAGGATTCCTGTTACGTACAATGGTGTATTCACCGCAGATGTAGCAGAATACGTCAGGCTTATTTTTGCAAGATCTTCTAGTCGAAGCCATTTCATTCACCTGTAATATTAAAAAAAACACATTAATCATAAATTGGCAAAAGTAAAATCTTCAGAACTCGTTTATTGCAAGAAATATGAAAGAATTTTGTAACATATGATGTGAAAATGCCCATAAATGTAAGCAAAAATGTTAAAAAGCCAATATGTAGCATAGTTCAGAAAGTTGACCTGATTGAGCAAAATTAATGTGATTTTTGGATTCAGCACCAAAATTATCCTAAATCAGCTCAAAAAACTTCAACAATACATTTGTTGTTGACCAGTGTTATTGTTAGCTGTTTTCAGTCTGCTACAGCTGACGACTGCACCGTTACAAAAACCACCAGTGTGTGATAAACTCATGTACTAGCATTTGTCCAACCTTTTCAAGTATTCAAGCAGATTTTTAATGATACCTGTAAATTATTTACAGCTTTTACCGACCCATATAAGGTTGTCGTTAAAGCTTCGGTGCTTCATAGTTGTTTTTTTTTTGTTTTTTTTACTTTTCAGCATATTGTAATTGAAACGGCCTGATGTGACTTCTGTACGTGGAAAAGTAGTTTCTGTGCTGGTTCATCTATATTTATATTTAAACTTTGGGTTTGGGCTCAGAGGACGGACCTGCAGAATGAAGGTGTGTTTTTAAATTCAGTTTTTTTCCCCTGATTTCGGATCCTGCAGCTTCATTGACTCTCAGATTATTCGTTGCCGTCTCTCTGTTTGATTGTCCATATTTATTATTTTCTTTGTTTTCCTTCCTGCTGTTCTTAGTCTCATACTTATCAGGCTGGTGTTGCAAACTGAAACTGTTCTTATGTGCTGAAAGAAAGTGAACAAATCCTGAGCACTAGTGTCATTTTGCATTAACTGCTGAATAATTGTGTGTTTCTAAAATATTTCATGTGACACTGAAGGGGAACTGCAGCCGTAGTCAGTAACCAACGGGTTTATTTAAGTACTCGGAGTGTATTCGTCACATCGGTCGTACTGGAACAAAGAGTTTGGTTTCGACGGCACCCATTCGTCTTCTGTCATTACTATTCAGAACATCCACTCTAAAAAGGCCTGTCAAGTGGTAAAATCACAGGATGAAAAAAAACATGGATATCTTTGGATTCTCTTCAGTCATCCGCAGCTGCATGGACGTCAACGTGGGCGACATTTAATTGAAAAGCTTTTAAGAGCTTAGCGTACCGACTGTTTTCTCTGGGGATTGTTCTCATGACTGAGAACCTAAACTATTTTATTCTTAGCTATAGTCTGCAACTGGAGGCACATATATTATACTATATGCATATACAGTTTTATAGCGACGGAATTAAATGACTGTACGTTCTTTTGTACGGACGCTTCACCTTTAACCCTTTCATGCATGAGTTATGAGAACCTTAGTCTGTTTTTTCTTGAGTGTTTTTATTCCTTGTTAAGCAGAAAAAAAACAAAAAAAAAACAAACAAACAATGCAACTGAAATTTTTTTATGACCCTATTTGTCATGTAGTTACAAAAATGTCCACTCAGCTGGACACCATGCATTTGATTTTTGAAGCAAAGAAACATGCATTTAAAACACATTATCAGAGAGTGATAAACTGGTTCAAGGTTCGAGGTTGAAGGTTACTTTATTTGTACCCGTAAGGTAGATTTGTTTTGCAGTCTAGGTGATTGCTTTGATATTACAACAAGACATACATTGAACATGTAAGACAGGTACTTGATCGAGCTTACAGACAGAACAAAAAGACAAAAAGTGCTCAGTGTTCCACCATTCATCAGTATAGCAGTGTGGATAAGTCAAAGAATAAAATGAATAAATAAGATCAAAGAAATAAAAACAAGATGCAATAGAACACGATAAAAACTCAGACAAGATAAAAACAATCTGGGATAAAGACCAGGATAAGAACATAAAATTTAAAAATTTCAAGTCACAATAATGATAAATAGAGCAAAGAAATGGAATAAATAACTAAAATAAGTTAGTAAAGTGCAATGTCACTGTTTCTTATTGAGCTCAGTGACGGCGACAGGAACAAAGCTGTTTTTCTAACGCTGTGTCCTGCACCTGGGACTAAAAACCTCCGTCCAGAGGAAAGGAGCTGAAATTCACCCCGTAAAGGATAGGAGCCATTATTAAGAATTGATGAAGCCATCCTCTTTTCTTGTGTGAAAACCATGAAATAAAACATTTTTAAAGCCACTAATGCCGTTTTATCACATTTTATCATACTCTAATACTAGTTGTTACTCAATTCATGGAGATAATATGCAAAAAAATAAACTTTTTGGTTAAGAAAACTGTTAATTGCAGTCTAATAACAATTAGCAATTGATTTACACTAAAACATATTACTGCAGACCAGGTTTATCAAGAACAGCAAAGTTTTGTTTTGTTTTTTTTCATTTTATTTATTTATTTATTTAGACGAGGACAATGCACAACACGCATTAACCTTAAACAGGACAGATGTAGTGTTCCAGGTTCTAACACTAGTGTTCATTTCCACCTGTAGTCCCTGAACAGGCTGATGTTCTCATTAAAAAAACAGACATTAATAAAAAATAAAACACTAAAAAACAGTAAAAAATGCATTTCTATAACTCCATCGATATAAAATATTCATTCCCATCCAACCATTCACTCTTATGTACCACTGCAGTCCGTCGTCACATTAATGGTCTGAATTACAGCGGATGGGATGGTGCATAAGTGTCCACTGTGTCGGCTGATACGGAACTAAAACAGCAAAACACAGGAATATACATGAGAACAGCTGTAAAAGAACTGTCCACTGGAGTGACCAGTATGCATGAAAGGGTTAAAGGGCTCATATTTGTCTAAACCCACTTTTCTTAGTCTGTGCTTCATTTCTTTGTGTATTTGGACCCTAATAGTTCCGACAGTTTGAATTTGAACCCTCCAGCTGCTGCAAAAATATCTTTATATTCATTTGGGCAAAAATCCAGTGGATTTCTACAACCTGTTTGAATTCCTGCTTAATTTGTTATGTTTAAAACTAGTTTTGTCTCCACATTTGCACATATAAGGACTTTTGACAAACATTTCTCCAGTATTTCTCCATAATTGTTTGTCGTCATCAGCGGTTGTAGTCCAGACTGAAAACATGTCCAAACTTGGAGCCCATTACCTCAAATGTTCAGTTCTTGTTTAAGTGGAACAGAGCAGCACAGCCAACAACCTGGAGGGGGCGGGGCCTGAAGTGGCTCATGTGCATTTAAAGGGCCAGCGCTCCAAACCACCTTTCTGGTGTCATTACTCAGAAATAGGGTTGAAGGTGGACCTGTGGAGTTGAATGAACGAAGAATTCAGAGCCAAGCAGAGCATTTACAGTTTATGGAGACCACAGGCAAATGAGGGAAAAGGAAGAATTCCATTTAAAAAAGACAAATATCACTCCTTTAAATAACTAGTTGCAGCTGCAACATTAACTACTGCAGTAATTATTCAATAAAGTCTTTTTTTTTTTTTTTTTACTTATTTGCTTAGTTAATCCAGATGGCAACTAGTTTTTGGCTGGTTGTGTAATCGGTTGAGTCCAAGTGAATGTTTGTGCCAAATTAGGAAAACATCGCCTATGGTGTTTCAGAGATCCCATCATAAGACAGATATGGAATACATTTGGCAAAATATCACACCTTTAAAACAGTTACTTTCATGCCTTTAGAAGTCATGGGTGTCAGACCAGCTGTACAGACTGCACAAATTGGCCAAAAAAAAAAAAAATATATATATATATATATATTGTTTAATTCAAGAAGTTCAAGAACTGTTTATATACAGTACATAAGAAGCTCAAATAAATCCATCGCTGAAGTATCTTAACCCATAAAATGTACAAAAACTTTTAAAATGTGAATAAAATGAGAAAAATAAAAAAAAACTTGAAAAATAAGGGAAAAAAATTTACCAAAAAAAAAAAAAAAGATCTTGAAATATGACATAAAAGTGAAGAAATGAATCTGAAATGAGAACAAATTTGCAAAATATTTAAAAAATTAGGCGAGTTCATTATTTCATAACATCCAGAACCATGTATTTATTCTGTTAACCCTCAAAAACCAAAACCATCTACTGATCTAAACTGTTTAATACCTGTTGATCCACTAATCCTATTAATCCATGTCAATAATCAGTGTAAAATACAGTTCTTCATCTTTTCATGGTCATCAGATATGACCCATTTGGACGTTCAGAGGCTCCGTAGTTACCATGGAAACCCCGTCATCTTCTACAACATTGATTCCCCAGTAAAACCCATGGAGTCGGATCAATGACAGTGGATGGACACAGTGGGTTTATGTTCAGTTAATGATATATTTTACAGAAAAAGTGACTTTTTCTTCAGTTTTCTCTATTTTTCATATAACCCTCAACTTTAATCTGAGGTTTTATGAACATCTACATAATCAGTGAATTAAATATGAGAAAATACATGATTCTCACTGAAAAAAATGCAAAATACAAAGGATAATATTACAATAAATGGTGATAAATCACTTAAGAAAGGTTAAATAGAGAGAAAAATGTATTTGGGAAGTGTCATAAAAGTATCGCTGGGTCTTTATGGGTGAAGGTGTAACTCATAACAGCTCAAACCTCTACCATACCAGGTCACATTCATGAAGAATGCTTTAATAAAACCTCCATGTATTTATCCTTGAAGCATGTTGTAGACACTGTTTGTGGGTTTACAGTAGCTTTTCTGCAGCCCTGAACATCCACACTACCTTGTAAATACGTGTGCAGTCTTTCATAATAAAATGGCTGGTTAGTTACAATGACACTGTTCATTAATGTCAGCAATTTACCAAAACATGCAAGTGTGCAAGTAAAGTGCTGTACGTGCAGAAATAGCCTTCTTCTGCATTTGGACTCCTGGTTTAACTTGGAACAAACATTCACAGATGAGTAAGAATGTGTCCGAGCTCACATCCTGTGTCAGTAAAAACATGACAGTATTCTGCTGCTTGAAGAAGAAAAATCAATATCACTTGGAGAATCCATTTTACTCTTTATAATGTGTAAAGTGTTAGGATTATTCCGATTCTGTTGTTTTCCAAAGACAAATATACGAGTGGGAAAATATGTGGAGAGAAAATTGTGGGGGTTGTTTTAGTCCCAGTTTACATGAGTTAAGACAGTCGACTGAAATGTGTTTGTCAAAGAGAAGTTGTACGACATGATGTTAGAATAAAGGTCTGAGCATCTGTTTAATCAGTTCTAGAGTGAAATGAAGCAGAGACACAGAGGTGCGATAAGGATGGATGATATTTTAACCATTCTGCAGTCTGTTGGAACAGAAGTGATGCAAACATTCTCCAACCTGCATTTATCAGGTTATGTTTAGACAGCAACCAAATATATTTAAAAGCATGAAATGTTTCCAAAAGTACAATTTAAAACAAAAAACTAGATTTTAACAAATAAACCCATTCTAAATGATTGGCCTGGTTAAAATATGCAGACTGATTTCATCAAATTGCGTTGTATGTGATTCCAGTTTATTGCATTTGGCGTGCTATAGTTATGCATTTTTATCATTCCGTGTGTTAACGCCATTTGATGGCGTGTCAATGCGCTAGCCGCTAGCCCCTAACCCTAACCACTAACTCTAACTGCTAATCGCACTAGCCGCTAATGGCCTGTTATTTTATGCAGCGTAAATATACACACTTAAAGCTTATAATGCGTACAGATTCTGTTGTTTTCCAAAGACAAATATACGAGTGGGAAATTATGTCGAGAGAAAATTGTGGGGGTTGTTTGTTGCTCGTAAAACCATGAAATGTTTCAATAAGTACAATTTCAAACAAAAAACTAAATTTTGACCTGGGACTCAATCACAGTCACAGTCCTCTATTAAAATAAACCCGTTCTAAATGATTGGCCTGGTTAAAATATGCAGACTGAGCTCATCAAATCACGTTGTATGTGATGCCACTTTATTGCATTTGCATGCTATAGTTACGCATTTTCATTCTTTTGCGTGTTAACACCATTTGATGGCGTGTCAATGCGCTAACTGCTAATCCTAACTGCTAGCTGCTAGTTGCGCTAGCCGCTAATTGCACTAATGGCGGGTTATTTTACACAGCTTATATATACACGCTGAAAGCTTATAATGTGTACAGATTCTGTTGTTTTACAAAGACAAATGTACGAGTGGGAAATTATGTCGAGAGAAAATTGTGGGGGTTATTTTAGTCACAATTTACATGAGTTAAGACAGTCGACTGAAATCTGTTTGTCAAAAAGAAGTTGTACAAAATGATGTTAGAATAAAGGTCTGAGCATCTGTTTAATCAATTCTCGAGTGAAATGAAGCCACTATACGTATGTATTTTCTTCCTTTCGCGTGTGATTTAACATCATTTGATGGCGTGTCAATGCACTAGCTGCTAATCACACTAATTGGTAACCATAACCCCTAAACCTAACCGCTAATCATGCTAGCCGCTAATCACGCTAATGGCGTTTTATTTTACGCGGCGTAAAGATACACAGATAACACATCTGCACTGGAGTCCACTCAGTCTGTACCCAGGACTACCGTCTCAGCTGGACTCGGGTTTACTCGCGCATGGAACATTTGCATTCACATTAATAAAATTAAGTGGAGTTTGGGGTCAAACATACTCAGATACCCAGTGTGAAAATGCCCTAAGCCTGGTCCTGCCTAAGCCTCAACACCTTACTCTTTATTCTGTCGGTCTGCTCTTCTAAAACTTTCTATGTATTCAAATCTTCTTCTGAGGAAAACGCAGAGTCAAATGAACCCTTGGAGTCCAGTAGAGTCGAGTCCAGAGAGATTTATTCTTCAATACGAACAGAACATCCCCTTTTATAACACAAGAGGTAGGCGTGTATGGGGCATGGACCACGCCCCTTTTCCTTTTTTACCACACTTTGAGTGCTATTTTTATTACCTTCCCCTTGCCTTATGTTTAGATAAGACAGTTTCTAATGGTGTTCGTCCAGATGAGGCGGTTTTCAGTGGTCAGCTGTTATAGATAAGACTTTAAATAGTACCGTATTTTTCAAACTATAAGGCGCACTTAAAATCCTTTAATTTTCTCAAAAATTGACAGTGCACCTTTTAATCCGGTGCGCCTTCTGTATTAATTCTGGTTGTGCTTACTGACCGATTTTATGTGGTACACGGCGCTCAAAATTCTGTCAAAATGTTTTAGTACGACTTTGGTCAAAGTTAAATTGCGAGCTGCGTGGGAGCATTGGATGACAGGAGGCGAATACACATTCACCAAGACAGGGAGGCAACGCCGGGCGAGTTACGCCACTACCTGCCAGTTGTCGTCGTTTTGTTTCACAAAAACAAGAGGAAACCAGTGGACCGTCTCAAAGAAGAGGGATTTATTTTGGCACATACAAGGTAAACAGGCATAATGACAGTGCGTCCATGTCCCAATACAAGGTGCATCGAGTGTCCAGTGTTTTTCAAGGTTTCCTCAGAGCTGTTACACATATGTGTTAACGTAAATGGTAGATAAGTCCATGGCTCAGCTGGTGCTATGGTATCCTTGAAAAAGCCTTGGCACAATAAGATGGCTTTTCACAGTTTGCATGAACTTTATACAGAGTAAAAGTGTGTTCAAAGTTCACATATAGTATAGTATGGCTAAATAGTGACACAATAGGAGTAAAAGTAAAAAGTGATCACTAGCATAGATCCACACAGTGGATGGTGGATGCCTGGGTGAAGGTATCAGTCTCAAGTGTCGTCTGAGCTTTCACGAAGGCTGGAATCATCACTGAACAGCAAAGTAACAGCAACGAAACTGACTCGGATAATGACGAGAGGGATCCGGGCATGCTTGATGCCAAAATTGCCCAACTGTTAAACTCAGACACTGAAGATGAAGAATGTGATGGATTTGTGGAAGAGGAATGAACTGAAAAAGTGAGTGTATTGTTTTGTATTTTTGTTTTGTATTATTTTTATTTTGTTAGTGCTGGCTCCCCCTCTCTTTTTTCTGTGTTACAACTGAACAATGATGAGAGTTATTGTGATTGTTGTGAGCTGAATAAAGTTTGACTTGCCTGAATGTTTTGTTTTGCTTAATGCACCTTATAATCTGGTGCGCCTTATGTATGAAAATAGACCTGTTCATTGATATTGTGCCTTATAATCCGGTGCGCCTTATTGTCCAAAAAATACACTATGCTAATTACCCCCTGGGGTGCCTGAGGTCCCCATTTGCTCATATTTGCTCATAATGTGCTGTATCTAATGGAGTCAAATGTTCTGCTGATTACTTAAAAAAAAAACCCTCTGCTGCCCCCATTGACACTCCAGTGTAATTGCATTCCTGTGTAAACATCATCTTACAGTTTCTATGGTGCAACACAGCTGCTCTGGTACTTTCTTCTGAATACCTTTCTTCTGTGGTTAATACAGATTGATATATAGTCATATAACGTTACCTGGTAAAGCAGCCTTACAAAAATAGCACTCACATACAGTTCTTTCTTTCTTTATATCAAAAATTAGGCGAGACAGTGCACATTCATGAACACATGTTTGCCTTCCATTTCAGTATGAACATGAAAATATGCTGGAGTTAGCATCAGTGCTAATTTTCATCCACGCAAGTTCAAGAGAATGACAGAAAATAAGACACCACTATATAATATATGTCTATTTTCAATACTTTGTGGTTCCGTATCACTCTACCGAAGTGTCATTTCGCAATTTTAGCCACTGCAGGTGTGTGTCATATTTC
Organism: Sphaeramia orbicularis; assembly: GCF_902148855.1. Classification (NCBI taxonomy): domain Eukaryota; kingdom Metazoa; phylum Chordata; class Actinopteri; order Kurtiformes; family Apogonidae; genus Sphaeramia; species Sphaeramia orbicularis. The sequence continues at coordinate 4,402,227 of NC_043977.1, read as the reverse complement.
ACTATGCAATGAAAGGTCTTCATCTGTTTAACTTTACAACTCATATTTGTAAGTTTTGTGTTTGTAGATAATAAAATATTTCTAACACTGCAAACATAGTGAAGTTCTTAACTGAATAAAACTATTTTTATAAATAAACAGAGGGCAGCCTCATCCATTTACTTCTGTAAATGAGATAAATAAAGGCCTGGGGCCACTGTTTAAAGCAATACAGTGTAAATAATTAAATGTTTAAGAAAAGTTAAGGTTCACAGTAAACTGTTTAGCAACTTTTCCAAAATGTTAGGAATTAATTTTTAGTTGTACTTTACTGAAATAAAAGTGACTCTCTCTTGCCTCACTATGTGAAAGAATAACCGTATGAGTTTTAGTCTTTTTAACACCATCACCTGCTTTAAATGTTCATTATTCACCAAAACCACTTCTCTCCCACCAGAGGTGTAAGAGTCAGTGTAACAGTGGAAGCATGGAAGAAATTTATGTTTTGTTTTAAGAGTTAAAATATTTGATGAAATATTATATTTATGTTATTATCTTCATTTATGGAAAATATGTTTTGTTTCATGTATAGGAGGCATTATTTGTTATATTGAGGTTAATGTAAAGCATTTTATTTATTTCGGTCTATTTATCGCTGTTATCGCGAGACTTGGTGAGAGTTAGAGAAGATTCAAGTTCCGTTTTAGCCCAGACATGCTAAAGCCTTTGACGAAGCCACGTCTGCAGTAGCTGCGAAGGGAAGCTAGCTGTATAAGGTATCTTGTAATACTGTGTACATTTGTTTCATTGTATATTCATAATCACGTTTGTTCTAATTAACACGTTTATTTAGAATGCGCAAAACGAAAAGACTGTTTACCTGAAATCTCCGAAGTGACAGGTGGTCACGAGGTAGGATAGCCTTTTGCTATTCACATTTCGTGTTGTTTAGGCTTCAGTTAAGTGCCTAAATTCATTGTATTTTATTTCTTTTAGTTTTCACGGCATTTGAGAAGCCAAATAAAAGCGCCCGTCTTTAAGAAGCCCGTGCTGTGTTGTCATTTTGGAGGCACAAGAGCTTTGCAAAGACACCACTGTTGTATCCTGGTGCTGAGCCACCCAGAACAAGTGTGAATCATTTAAAGAAGTAGACAAACAACCCAGAGAACTTTAACCCCTATTCCAGAACAACAGTGTCCGATCCCAGACTGATGTACGGCCCTGACCTAGAACTCACAAACGGAACATTATCTGGAAGTGTTGAGGAGCAGGAAGAGCCACACTGTGGAAAGAAAAGCTTCATGTTAACAGTGCAGAAAAAGTGAATACAATGTCATATGTTGGAACCATATATAGTCTTTTTCTTTATTTTCTTTTAAATGGCCATAAAATACCTATAAAATGAATGGAACATGCAGTCATTATGTTCTAGAAACCATAGAATAGAGTCCAAACTCAGTCCATTCCACTGTCAATGTGACACAAACATGTTTGTTCACAGAAGAATCCAAATTCTTTGTGTATTATTGAGCCTGTTTACATGACCATAAAAATCTGATAACTGGGAATAATCCGATAATTGCCACAGTCAGATGCGACACGTTCACATGCACTTCAGACATGTGATCATGGAAAAACCCTGGTTTACATGTTTCAGTCTATTATTTGATTTTTTTGGAGTATATACGTAAGTTATGATGTAAGACGTACACTTCCTGTCATTTTCAAAACAGCTGGTCTTGTCTTGTTACCATGGCAATGCCTACGGTGTCAGTGTTAGCTGTCCTAATGTGGGAGGAGCTAATAAGACTACAAATTAGGTCACATGTTGCTGCTATCCTTCATTTCATTTCATTGTTTATTTACCTTTTTCCTATGGAGAGAAATTAGTTTTTTTATTCATCAGTCAAAAAGAATGGACTTGGAATTATAAAGAACAGATTTGCAACCAAAAAAGAGATTGGAGAGCAAAAGACAGTAAGTGGCAATCAAAGAAAGAGATAATTTTGCTCATAAATCACTCCTCTTTGCTTGTGAGTTAAAAACTTTTGCTTGCAACTTCAAAAGTTTTGCTTGCAAATTTAACTGCACTTAATGGGCGGGGCCTACACTGATTGATGAGAGAAGAGTTTCTATTGGTGAGTTTGACCCGGCTCCAGCTTCTGCCTTAAACCCACTTCTCCGTTGTGTTTATGTTACTGGGAGGTCAGTTCATCGTCTGTTCTGTGAAATTGAAATGTATCTCATAAGTAATGGATTACACTAAATAACGTTGGCTCCAGCCTGTACATTCACAGCCTGAACAGAGTATGGAATGAATGAATGAGTGAGTTTACAGGGAGGAGTTTACAACATAGAGCTGGGATTTAAACATTAGTGTGGACCGGCACCAACGGAACCAAAACGTCACAGTTCCAATTTTACCAGAAAAAACACCTGGAGCAACTGTGTGATGCTTTTTTTTCTTGCTGATGTTTTAAATCAGTTATATGGCATTTTCAGAATAAGTCATTGTGTAGTTTATCTTACATGCCTCATAAGTATACAGGGTATGGCCACGCCCTCAGCGCTCACTCACTCCTACAGTACATGTATGATCTTCTTTTTCAGACACATGGAACAAGCTGGGGCACCAATAAGGGCGGGGGGGGTGAACATGACAAATTAATGGGGCCCAGCATTTGTGGGGGGCCTGTAGAGCAGTGGAGGGGGTCCAGTGGATACAGGCTGGAAGTAGGGAAAATTTCGTGTAAAATCCGATGTATAGAGCAGGCATAGAAGTCGGAAGTTGAATGTTGAAAGCATGTTAAGTTTCAGTTTTGTTTTCACGCTAGCGCAAGTGACGTTATGTATGGACCGCACCACCACATACGTATACTCATTCACCCTGACAGATCGACAAGATACAAAATTTTATGAAAGGGTCCACAGTGTTTACCTTTCATGGGGCCCACAATTGATAGTGGCGCTTCTTACCTTTAATCTACAAATGCTGCAAATTATCATTAATCTGTTGAATTGACCTTTGGGGTCAAATTAAGAAGATTCTGAAAATCGTCTTGCGATTCTGTCAGCATCTCATGTCCCCCCAGGGGGTTGCGACCCCCACTTTGGGAACCCCTGCTCTAGACCATTAGTTTTTGTTACGCCCTAGTCTAGGGACACAAAAGGTATAACATAAAATGACTCCCACTCAAATCCCACTCCCAAAGAAGACCCTGACAGTAGATGTTAAATTAAAGCTGAGCAGCAATTTAGTTATTTAGGATGAGCGGCGGCAAAATAACAAACACTCTATACTTCCCTAATCAATATAAAGAAACCAAAATACACAGGTCTAACCTGGCCTCCTAATGCAAAACAGGAGAAAACGTGATACAATAAAACAGACTTCTCACCCTTAACATGTGCTGCAGTGACTACAGACTATTTACAGTATGATCGAAACAAATGCTGAAATTCTGAAATTCTCTCTCTCTCTTTCTGAAATCATAAAAAAAAACCTAGAAGCACTCATAGAACGCAGACCTCCACCAAGGCAGATCAGTGGCCCCCCCACCCCCCCACCCCTGATCACCACCAAAATTTAATCATTTGTTCCTTGTACCAGTATCAACATTTCCTGAAATTCTCATCCAAATCCGTCCATAACTTTTTGAGTTATCTTGCACACACACACACACACACACACACACACACACACACACACACACACACACACACACACAGACACACACACACACACACACACACAGACAATCAAACAGACAAACCAACGTCGACAAAAACATGACCTCCTTGGCGGAGGTAACTGCAGCGTTGGTTGGAAGCAGGGCGAGGTCGAGGAGTGGGGCTGGGCTGTCATCAGGCTCATTTTAAAGGCCGACTCCGTCTTTCTCCACCAGTTAGCGGACCGTGCGTTCCAGGTTGGCCAGTCTGCAGGACGCATGTTCCTCCAATCTGAGACATTCACCTGCACTTCAGCACACACACTTCTAACACATGTACACACATACACACCACCGGCCCTCTACAGGCCAGTGTGGGATGACAGTAAACGACGCATATACATATACATACACATATACATATACATATACAACCTCAGGGTCGTAACAGTTTTCCATGAGCGGAAGGCTTCATGAAACAGGACACAGACTTTAATGTGCTGCCGTAACCCCCCCCCCCCCCCAAAGGTTTTGCTATTTAACATCATCTTCACATCCTCAGTTTTCTGCATCTAAAGATTGGCATGAATTTCTATAAGGTACCATGTACAAAAAAACAAACATAACAGGAGAAAGAAAACAGACGCTGCTGATTTGGGAGTAAGAACCGTCTCCTTCATCCGACTTCTTCTACTGTTTAAAACCATTACTTATTGAAACCTGGAGCTAAACTTTTGAGAATTCCTTTGTTTTGATCACAGGGTTGTGTGATCATGTTTTCACTGAGCTCTTAATGAAGCCCGAGCAGAACACATACATCCAACAACACTTAAATAACCTCAAAACTTAATTATTCTGCCCTAATTAGGTTGAAGCGCGGTATCACACTTATAAAACAATTCTAGGTGAGAATTCATAATTATGATGTTATGCATCATGCTTCTCAAAGCAATCCAGTTTTGCTTGATAAACATCCACCTCTATAATTAGCAAAGGGAATAGAGAGAGAAAAGAATGTGTTTGGCCTCTGCAGTGGAGAAAGAAGAAAAACACCCCCGATAAACCTGGTTCGTACGTCTGAGGTAGGAGCGTATAAACAGCAGGTGGAGGTTCTCAGACCAGTGTTAGGTGGACCTTTGAGCCAATAGTCACGTTTTCATTGGACAGATGCGCAAAACTTTACCGATATTTGCTAAATGTGAGAAAAACAGAAATGTGTAATGTTGGTTTTTCCATTAAATCACAAATGCGATAATTTGTTCGTGGGTCAAAACCAAGGTTATTATCGTTATAACGAAACTGACGAAATGACGAAAACTAGAATTGAAAAAACATTTTCTTTAACTGAAATAAATTAAAACTAAAGGAAAAACTAAAAGGAAAAAAATGATAACTAACTGAAACTGTATTTTGTGCTGATAAAACTACCTAAAACATATAAAAAATTATGGATAAAATTCCCTTAGTTTTCATTTTGTCAATGTTCGATTGATATGAAATAGATTTATTTCACTCCAGCAATTTTAGCTGCTGGCTCCATTTGACACTTTACGGTCCGTCACTTGGTTTAGAGTCTTCTTCTGGTCCCCCCTCGACCTGGAAACAAGGAGACTAAAGCAGCAGAGTCCTGTCTGGGATTTATTTGAATACGACGGCGAAGAAGAGAAAAGATTTGAAAAAAACTAAAACTAAACTAAAACTAAGCATTTAGAAAAACAAAAACTAATAAAAACTAGCAAACCTGCTCTAAAAACTAATTAAAATGAACTGAATTAGAGAAAAAAAAGTCAAAACTAAATAAAACTAAACTATAATGAAAAATCTAAAACTATTAGAACCCTGGTCAAAACACGGTTTTTGAAATCTCTCGGACAGAACATTTTAGAGACAATTTGACAGATTAGTGTTGCTAAATGACCCACGTTTTTACTTTGAAATTCATTTTTGCTTTAGTTGGACCAGAAGGGATTATCCAAAACAAGGAGCTACTTTAGACTGAAATAAATGTTGGAATAGTAATCAATTACAGTTCGCTCTCTGACGGGACATTACTGTGTTATGACCCTTATTAGATGTCACAAAGTCATTCCATAAACATGTCGACAAACATAAATATCTGTTGTTTTGAATCTAGAATGCTGGTTACCCCTCTGTCTCCTACTAAATTTGCACCGAGTTTCTTTTAAAACTCTTCTTCTCCTGTTATAACATCTGTCAGCATCCATCCGACTTTCATCTCATAAGAGTGAAATTATTTTGTTAAATTCTGAGTTGTTTTTTTTTTAAACTACGTTTGCTGTTGAACTTCATGACGGACTAAAGTTTCTACTACATCTAAAATTATCACAAAGTCCACCGCAGAACACATACGGTTTTTGTGTTGTAGTGTGTATAGAGAAACTAAAAAAAAAAGAAGGTCATGAAGAAAGAACAGAGGGAGGAAATACCCATTTAGAAAAATAACCGTACTATGGACAGGATGTGTGTCATTGGGCTTCTATTTCTCGGAGCTGCTTCATTCTCTCCAAACCTCTTCATTCAATTCACCAAAAAGCATTTTAGATTCTGGAGCTGTTCATGTGTTCCTCTTAAATGACGTCATAAAAACACACAAGGTTGAAGGAATATTCAGTAAATTAAAGCGACTCAATAAAAACGACTAAAGCTAGTTTTGACGAATGAAATTTATTTCGCCAATATATCATTTAAATTTTAAATCATGTCAGTGGGAAAAAAAAAATCTAAATGTACTGTATAATAATGACTTGACTCTAAGGGAGAAAGGATTTTTACATTTCCACCTTTAGAATAATGTTAAATTATACAATTATTTCTTGTAAATGAATTTCAATGATATTGTGATGATGTACAAGCTGGTATAAGAAGGTCATAATAAAATCTGATGAAATATTTAGTGTATCTAATTATATTACAACAGGGGTGTCAAATTTTCTTCCGGGGGCCACATTCAGCTAAATTTAATCTGAAGTGGGCCGGACCAGTAAAATAACAGCATGATAGTCCATAAATAATGACAACTCCAAATTGTTTTAGTGCAAAAAATAGCATTCAGTTATGCCAATATTTACATTTACAAACTATCCAAACAAAAAGGATGTGAATAACCTGAAAAAAATGAAATTTGTTAAGAAATGTAAGTACAGTTTTATCAATATTATGCCTCAAATTATCATTCATAGGCTACATGTGCGTTACAGATCAGATCTACAAAGTTACAAAACATTTAGTAACAGGCAAAATATTGTTAAAATTGTGCTTAATTTTCTTTAGACATTTCAGGTCGTTCATATTTGTTCAGGTTATTCACATTTACTTGTTAAAGGATCATTTGTAAATGTAAATATTTTCATAATTTAATGTTTTTTGCACTAAATCAAAGAGAAAAGTTGGTTTTGTCATTATTTGTAGGTTATTATGATATTATTTTTGGATTTGATGCCCTAACTTGCACTTTGCAAATTCATCCCCGGGCTGGATTGGAACCTTTGGCGGGCCGGTTTTGGCCCCCGGGCCACATGTTTGACACCAAGAAAAGTCTAATCACTCCAGTTAATTATTTTGGTTATGTTAAATACAGTAGAGTGCAAGAATTACATTTAATTCATTAAAAAGATCCTTTTAATCAATATTGTATAGTCAGTTTAGCCAGAATGTTTTAACGTAACCAGTACTTTTCATTATATTCTGGGCTGAAAAAGTAAGAACATAAGCTGGATATTATTAGTGTTATCAGTCATGACATGGTAAAATACCCTCCTGTAGGGATGCACCGATACCGATACCATTATCAGGTATCGGTCAGATACTGAGTGTGTGCACTAATTCTTGGAATACTTGGAAAAGTTAGAGAAAAACTACTGTCGTATTTATGACAACTGCCCTCATCAATATCAACATTAGCATCACATTAGTGTTACCTCTGTCGTCTCCATGTTTATTATTACTGACTTTCTTCTTCTCATAAAACTTTCCTCTTCTTCGTGGTATTTGTCCAGTATGGTTAATTCAGAGTGGTGCCCCCTGCTGGATTAATTGACAAATGTTCATTCCAACACATTAAGGGCCTGATTTACTGAAGGTTTGCACATGTAAAAACATGTGCAAACTTGACTGCACACGCAAAAACACCTTGAAGCTTACACTGGTCTACAAGGAAAATGCTTCCAGAATAAAAGTAATGACATTTTACCACATGAGAGTCACTCAAAAATGCCGGTTGGCTGAACTTTCCAAGATACAGCCTTGGGTCAAAATGTGAAATTCAAGAATTAACGAGAGAATGGGTTTGACTCCAAAGGAATATTTGTCTCAGAGCCACAAGATCTACTTCAAAACACTGTCTGCACAGTAGAATACATTCACTTTACAGGTTCTATTTAGTGGAGGATTTATAAAACTATTATATAAATGTACATAAACCAATATATATGTGGAATAACACTTACCGTAAATTCCGGACTATAAGCCGCTACTTTTTTCCCACGCTTTTAAACACTGCAGCTTATACTTCGACGTGGCTTATACGACGATTTTACCGGTACCACGGCCCGGTGCCGCGGCACCTCGGGGCCAACGCTAGGTGCCATGGCACTGTGGTGGTGCCTCGGCTCAAGGTTGGCTCAGCTGTGACACCGCTGCTCGGTGTCAGGTGCAACAGGATGGGTTCTAGTGCTGCACACACACACACACACACACACACACACACACACACACACACACACAGCGATGTCCACAGTGTTGTGACTGGGCTCCTGAACCGCCTATATAAGCACTGATGTGGAGGGTTTTCTCTCATGCTAATAACACACTTCACCACTGATAAACAACAACAGAGAAATACCTATTCACCCCTCTATGTGGAAAAAGAGCAACTTCATGTTTATGAGTGCTGCCATGTTGAGCCGCATTATGTAATAAATTCCCATTCTGTAATAGAAGTTCAAAATGTAATAAGAATGCCACGTCATCTTGGAATAAAGCCGCATTATGTAATAAACTGACGCATTTTGTAATAAACTACGTCAACACATTATGTAGTAAATTTTTTCACATTATGTAGTAAGTTATTCCAATTTGAGAAATGTATTACAAAATGCACTTGACACATTTTTATTTAAAAAAAAAAAGTAATAACATGGTTCATTATGTAATAACAATCCAAATTAATATAATTTCAGAGCAATTTAGAAGAAATTAGTCACAGGAGCTACAGGTAATGGAATCAGAACTTTAACCACAGTTTAAAGATTAATTTAGCACATGACATTTTCCTGAAAATAAAAATGTGTCAAGTGCATTTTGTAATAAACTTCTCAAATTGTAATAACTTACTATATAATGTGAAAAAAAATTACTATATAATGCGTTGACGTAGTTTATTACAAAATGCGTCAGTGTATTACATAATGCGTCTTTATTACAAGATGACGTGACATTCTTATTACATTTTGAACTTTTATTACAGAATGGGAATTTATTACATAATGCGGCTCAACACGGCATATCCCAGAACAGTTTATACAGCGCACTGTCTCCATGACGACAACCAGTAGCGCACGCAAAATACTCATTTAAATAGGACGGTCTCCAAGACTTTGCACCTGCTGTCATTAGCGCAGGCAGTCTTCATTGATTACCCCTGACACGCAAATCAATAACACGCGCATATTTTAGCGCGAGCAAGCACATTTATGCCTGTTATTTGCAACCTTAGTAAATCAGGCCCTAAATGTCAGTAGCAGCACTTTGTTCCAGTCAGACTGACAACGATAATAAAGCACATTTACAAAAGGAACTAACAACTGGAATGGGATTATTAAGGACTTGTATCGGTACTCGGTATCAGCAAGTACTCAAATGTAAGTACTCGTACTTGTACTCGGTCTGGAAAAAAGTGGTATCAGTGCACCCCTATCTTCCTGAAATGGTATATTCTGACAAGAGCGGTGTCTTTGGTCCAGATTCCAGAGTGGATGCATCTCCTGTGCCCTGCTGGAGTCTGCATCTCATCTGAGTTGAAAGCCTTTCAGAAGCGGTGTGTTACAGACAGCTGAGGTTCACGCAGGGTAACAGCCGCGGAAACAGAAAGTCAGGACGGGAAAGAAAATGTGACGACCTGCTCGGCTCGTTCCACTCCAGTGGGGCGCATCACTCTGTTTCTGGGTTCAAATAATTGTTCATATACAAGCCACTACGTCGTCCTTTTTCCTGTGACAACACCAAGAAGACACTGTTTTTGGTTTGCTTGTATTCGGCAAAAATGACAACCAAAGTCATTTTCCTGAAGTATGTGTGCGATAATCATCAAATCAGCGAAAGGTGAAGGATCAGCTGTACCTTATTACACCATAATTACACCATAACTCTGCCCACAGAAGTAAAATTAACACAACATATAAAAACTTTGAACAAATGCGTCAAAAGCTAAAGCAAAATCAGAGATGCGAGCATTTGTAACAATTCTGATTTTACTGTAATTTTATGTAACTTTTATGTGACTTTAAATATTTACATATGCTGTATTCCTGTTTATATGTGTTTATGTGTATATATGTATGTATGTATGTATGTATGTATGTGTATATGGGTCAAAACATGGCATTGAAAGTCTCTCTGACGGGACATTTTAGAGATAGTTTGACAGAGTAGTGTTGCTAAATGACCCACGTTTTTACTTTGACATTCATTTTTGCTTTAGTTGGACCATAAGGGATTATCCAAAACAAGGAGCTACTTTAGATTGAAATAAATGTTGGAATGGTAATCAATTAAAGTTCACTCTCTGACAGGATATTACCGTGTTATGACCCTTATTTATTGTTGCGAGATGTCACAAAGTCATTCCATAAACATGTCAACGAACATAAATATCTGTTTTGAATCTAGAATCCTCGTTACCCCTCTGTCTCCTACTAAATTCGTGCCACGTTTGTTTTAAACTCTTCTTCTCTTGTTGTAACATCCATCAACATCCATTTTTGTTTTCGTTCATGTGACTCTAGTTGCACAAAAAGATTTTTCCATTGCAGTTTTGTGCAATATACCAATTTCACTATGCCCCAAAAAACACCTCTAGCAAACACAAAAACTCTTCAGCGAAAAACAAGAGTTCGGGTGAAATTATCATTTTCCCATTAGGCAAATTTTAATGCACAAGTTAGATTTGTTCAGTTTGAGATATATATATATATATATATATATATATATATATATATATATATATATATATTTTTTTTTTTTTTTTTTTACATCTGTGATTGTAAGGCAAGGCAGGTTTATTTCTATAGCACATTTCATGTATAATTCAAAGTGCTTTACATAAAACATTGACGCATTACAGCAGGGAAGCAATAAAAAGTATAGGCTGAGGAAAAAAAAACAAACAAAAAAACCCAAATAAATAGATAAACAGATAAAAACTTTAAGCTTAAAAGAAACCATGCAGATCTGAACTGATGAATAAACTCTATTCAAATGCAGCTGAGAACAGATTGTACATTTTCATTTTATGCAACCTCAAATGTTTTTCACTTTTCTTTCTTTCTTTCTTTCTTTCTTTCTTTCTTTCTTTCTTTCTTTCTGCTAAAAGTCTGACTAGGGACTGCAGATGGAACCTACCAATATCTATCATTTCTTTATGTGAATCATCAGGTAGAAGTTACACTGTATCCTTTGCATTTTCCCTATCAAATAAACTATGAATAAATTAATGAATTCCCTGCAGTGAAAATGTGTATCATATTTTTACCCACAATGCCACCTGCTCTGAACAGAATCCTTCCTGTACAAAGCCTGTGTAACTAATTCACTTCCAGTCTTCATTTGGGTCTTTTCGTACCTGAAGCCGGTTCTGCGAACACTGCATAAACAACAGAAACAAATGCACCTGTGATTGAAACGGGTCATTAAATGGATCGATAATGCATGATGACGGCGCCGCTGTGCTGCAGGGAAAAGGCCAAACGTTCTATCAGAGTACAGTTTTAGAGTTTCCATAGGGGCTTTGTGTTTTAAGGGGACCGGGAGGAAACAATCAGGCTGATGCTGCGTTCATGTCCTGACGTATGATCCAGTTCTAGAACAGCTGATAGACAAAAACTGGTGACGGGTATTTCAACATGGGTACAAACATACATGTCTTTCTTTAACCCAATAACACCAAACATGTCATATTTGATCCATGAGTTTTGAAGAACTCTACAAGATCAGTGTGATATTTTTTGTCTTGAAAAACCTGATGTATACAATTAGGTACATGCAATACACAGATAATCCACCAGGGGGAGGAGTTCATTCACCAGAGGCCTTTCCAGTGACACTACAAGACTGTCATTAATGTGGAAGGAGGAAGAACTGGGACCATTTAGAAAAGGAATTAACTATTTGTTAGACATGTTTGTGTTACATTATTTTTTGTTTGTTCAAAAATAAAAATGATAAATAAAATAAGAATTTGAGCATTGATTCCTGATGTATCAAATAGAATGCAAAATTGAAATTCAAACATGGAAAGTGGTATTTGAAAAAAAAATTTTTTTGGTTGTTCAGAAGGACCAATAAAGGCTCCAGGTTCAAAGAACTGGAATTTTCTGTCAATGATTTAATGGTTCAGGCTTTACAGGGTTAATCTGTAATTATCCATCTGCATTTATAGTTGTCAGGTACTAAAAGTGTATATAAAAAGTGTATATACCCCCCTAGACTAATGCTACATTCAGACAGCAGATCTTAATAGATAATTCAGATTTTTTGGTGAAATCCAATTTTGTTTGTGTGTTGGTTCATATTTCACATTAAATGTGACTTCTATCAGTTTTGAGTCTGAACTGAATGTGACCCTGAAGTGACCCACATACACTAAAGAGGTACTGATGGAACACGTCACCCTGCAGGCATGTACTGTGCTTACATTGTAAAATATCAGATATGTATCAGATTTAGGACCACATATGAAAGTGGTCTGGGTCAGATTAGTGCTGTTCAAACTGTCTTTAACAGATCAGATACAGGTCACATATGGACGCAAAAATCGGATTTGGACCACATTTGCCTGCAGTCCGAACATAGCCTAAGAGGTGCCGACATGTTAAAGGTTCAGTGATAATAACAATAACATCATCTGCATATAATGATCAATTTGACAATCAACTCAGCCTGCTAACATTAGCTGCCTGCATTTCAAGCCTAAAGCTACTGATGCTGCAGTGCTCCGGGGTGTCTGGATGGTTTGTATTTCTTTAAAGGTATCACAGCTCCTTTGGGGCTTCACCAACGATGTCTTTACAAAAACTGTATCTGGGAACAAGTTGTTTTAGTGCAACATCTGCATGAGAACAGATTTTTAGACAATAGATCTGGAAAATCTTATTTCAAGAAATATTACCGAGATAATTTTCACTTGTTCCATTGGCAGATTTTTGTTTTTTGCCAGAATTAAGCAAAAAAATCCTGAATTAAACCAAAAAATCTGCCAATGGAACAAGTGAAAATTATCTTAGTAAGATTTCTTGAAATCAGATTTTCCAGATTTATTGTCTATAAATCAGTTCTTATATCTCACTGAATAGTTCCTCTGTAGGTGATTCTGTCTGATTTTAAGTGTGATGAAATATTTGGACTAGAAATGAGAAAAATACACTTGGTTAGATTTAGATTTTTGCAGTGAACTTCCACAGTTAAACTGCGCCCACTCTTTTACAAACCAGTCTTTAATTTGTTCTTGGGATACCTCTGATAGACACGGTCCACTCGGAAAGACATGAACACTCGGAGCGACTGTCCCAAATTTAACAGCGAGGTAGGCAGATGTTGAGACTGAACGAGGTAGACACAGAATTTGACTGATTACCCATGAATCCTGAACACATGTAACTACAGGAAGTGAAAACTGCTCTACAAGCTGCTAGCCTATATTATTAAAACTGTCTTTCCAGTGGAGATAATAACCCTCCCTGTCACATTTCTACCTGCCCTCACTCCTCATTCCTTTATTTTCTGCACAGCTCTGGTCATGTCTCCGTTCCATTTCCCTCCTTTCCAATGCAGTCATGAGAAAGAAATGTTGCCGTTGTTTCCTGTAAAGATCAGTGCAATCTCAAATGTGTCTGAATGGAAAGATGTCAAAACAGTGTTTATATTTTTTTTTAAACATAACTGAACTGGTTTTAATTAGGTTTATGCACTTGATCAACGTGGTTCTAATTAGTATTTATATTCTAAACTGTCACCAGAAGGAGGAAGTTCATGTACCGGAACACACTGAGGACGATTAAAACCACCAACAAATCTACGCTATGTATCCACAGACCAAAAAAAGTATAAAAATCATTGTTTCCACACATCTATATGATGAAATCATCAAGTTTTCTTCTTCAAACTAAAATTCAGAGATGTTTATTTTGACAGTTTCACAAAATAACAGTCTTGTTTGTTTGTTTATTTCAAATTTGCATTAAAACCAAACAAAGTTCATCCTGTTCCTTTTCGAATGTCGTACTTTCTTTTATATAATACTTGGGCTAACTTCAAATCTCCCACCCCCTTACCCCATCCTTCTACCTACTGTAAATTCCTACACAAAACACAAAATTGCTGTACATATCAAGGATGGACGGTCCATTTTGCAGCAGCATTTCACATTAAAGTAAACTCTGTCGTTTTCTTAGCAGTAATAGTGCACATATCAAGAACAAACATAAACTCTGTCCATTTCATGACAATAATACACATATCAAAAACAAAAGTTAACTGTCCATTGCATAAAAATAATGCACAAAAAAATAAACTGTCAATTTCTTAGTAATAATATACTTATACAAATAAACTTTGTCCAATTTATAACAAATACCAATATAAAAAAACAAATATATTCTGTCCATTTCATGACAATAATACCCATATAATCATCACATGGTGCATCAGCTGATAGTTTACATTACAGCTCTGTTAGCTTAGCTCTGTTAGCTTAGCTCTGTTTTTAGCCTAAAACATCCACAGTAAAACCACTAATCACCTCTGTTTTCTGTTCGGTTTGTGTCGTCAATAACTGAACTAAAGATCTGTTTGAATCCAACAAACAAAGTCAGAGCTGCTACAGTTCAGTCTGAACCGAGGAACAAAAAACAACTTAGCAGAGATAAGAACATCCCATAATAACTTTATACCCTCATAAGCCTCAGAATCAAACTCACCTGTGTAGAAGAAACACTGACTTTTCACCATCAAACTCCATTCTTTACATTCATACTCTCAACAGCCATGCTACTATTTTTATCACTTCTTTTCTTTGATTCTAAAACTTGTTTCTTGGTACTTCTCATTCCTCTGGTAACTTTCTGATACTTTGGTCCAGTGTTGCCAGATGGGAAATGACAAATTATTGTACCACAAGCTTAAAATTATTGTATTTTGAGCAAAATTATCGTACACACCCAATTTGACGATGCTCAGGACCATGTGTTTCAGTGAAACATGACCATAGACCAGGTATAATATGTCTTATGATGCAGTTTTCCCTTGAAATAAACTAATGCCGCGTTTCCACTGCGTGGTACCGGCTCAACTCGACTTGACTCGGCCTTTTTGCCTTTCCATTACAAAGAAGGACCTGGAATCTGGTACCCGGTACTACTTTTTTGGTATCACCTCCGCCGAGGTTCCAGGACTGGGGACCCGATACTAAAACGTGACGTGTAAACACTGCAGACCACTGATTGGTCAGACAGTTTTCTCTGTGACCCGTCCTTTTATGAAAAACAGATGCGTTAGTGGACAGTAAATCTAGCGGTACATGAATCCACATGATAACAGCCCAAAACTACGCCATGGTCGGTCCAGGAGATTCCGTCTTTGGTGGCCGACGTAAAAATTCAGACGAGACAACACGCAACGAGCGAGTTTATCAGCAACTCTCTGAGGAGATGACATGGAAATAACGTGCCGCATCGCTATGACGACCAGGTACTGAAAAGTCAGTAGTATCCTGTAATGGAAATGGTCTGCAGGAATACCGAGCCGAGCCGGTTCCACAAAGTGGAAACGCGGCATAACAGTACTGCTGGAAAAAAAACTGCCACCGGCAGAGCAGTGCTCCCATCTGTGTGGTGCGCAGGATGAACCGCTGCACTAGTGATGTAACGTTCACGAACGAATCGAATCTTTTGAACGGCTCTTTGAAATGAACAATGGGAACCGAGTCTTTGTAAAGAGCCGTTCTTTTTTTTTTTTAATTAATAACAGTGATTCATCACTGTTGTGTTTTGTGCAATTTTTACCGTGTCTTTACACACATTTATTGTTCTTGTTCTGGGGGAAAATGCACTACAGTTGTTAAGGTATTTAAGTAACTGCAACGATAAATCGCTTTTGTGTTTTGTGCATTTTTTCTGTATGTTTACACACATTTATTGTTCTTGTTTTGAGGAGAATAAAATGTTATTTCGTAAGAAAATGCTTTATTTTCTTCTTCATTTTTAGCCTACCGACTAGTCCACATAAGGTACCATGATGTTTTTGGTCAAATTCCATCATTTACCTAATGTCACCTCTCATGTCATGGATTTAGCCCACACATTTGAACTAATTTTTTCGGTAAGATACTATTTACTGCCATGCCAATTAAACACCTTTAAAATGTCATGTCAATCATCACATGTAGCCCATTTAGTCATTAAAACATTGGTGTTTCAAAATAATGCAAAAAACATAAAAGAGCCAGTCTGTTGAACGGATCTTTTCAGTGAACGGCTCCTGATTGAACGACTCCTTTCAAAGAACCAACAGTCCCATCACGACGCTGCACTGAACAGTCCAGAATATCAATTATATTTAACCATCATCTTAATCATCATGTATCAAGGTCCTGTATCATAAATATTTTGAGACTTAATCTGTTTAAACATTAGGAAAAAACAACAATTAATCCACTTTAACCACTGAAATGCTGATAATTGAAGAACTTGCTGAAGAAACTCTTTTATTCATTTCATTTCATTTATTTCTGTAGACAGGTTCAATGCACAATATACATTAACCTTAAACAGGACAGGTGTAGTGGACCAGGTTCTAGCACTAGTGTTAATTTCCACCTGTAGTCCCTGTTCAGGCTGATGTTACCATAAAAAAAAAAAAAACAGATATAAACCCTTTCATGCATTAATCGTGAGAACCTTAGTCAAGATTTTTTTCTTCAGTGTTTTTTTATTCCTTCTTAGGCATGAAAAAAAACAATGCGATCGAGTTCTTTTTTTCTATGGAGTTACAAAAATATCCATGCATTTAATTTTTGAAGTAAAGAAACGTGTTTAAAACCCAATATCAGAGAGGGATATGAAAACAGTGAAATAAAAACATGTTTAACGCTGCTAATCTGATGTCATCTCACATTTTAACATATTCTAACGCTATTAATTCCTCACTTCATCGAGATAATGTGCAAAAAAAAAAAACTTCTTGTCTAACAAATTACAATTGATTTCCACTCAAACATGTTAGTGCAGATCAGGTTTATCAAAAACAGCAAAGTTACAGTAATGGTATGACTGTCAGGATATGAGATGATGCGTAAGTGTCCACTGTGTTGGCTGATATGGAACTAAAACAACTAAACCCATGAATATACAAGAGAACAGCTGGAGAACAACTGTCCACTGGAGTGACTTATGCATGAAAGGGTTAATAAAAACTAAAACAGTAAAAACAGTAAAAACTGCATTTCTGTAACTCCATCTGTATAAAATATTCATTCCCAACCATCCATTCACTCTTATCCGTCCCACTGCAGTCTGTCTCTCACACTCTGAACATGTTTACATCACATTAGATCTACAGGTTTGGTTTGACAGCAGCTGTTTTTTCACCATGTGGGAGAATGTGTGACAGTTTGTAATTGTTAGTTGTTCTGTTGGACATGTGTTCCACTGTCACATGGCCGCACATGAGAATGCTGAATTTGCAAATGCAGTTTTGTGTCTCAGAATCCTGCACTCGCCAACACACTTTAGAAATCAAATTTAAATCAGGTGTCTGTTCAAACAACACTTTACTTGAGCTGCTGAAACCTAAATAAAGTTTTGTTTACTTTTCGTGTTGCCGTGCTACGTCGTGCATTGATTATCTGTAGAGGCACGTGCGACAATGTGCAACATCAGGTACAGTGCAGGGGGTGTCCTGTTTGTTTTTGCGAATAGCCATGTATTTAAGGGGTCAAATTATTGTACATTATGGGATTTTTGGAATTACTGATCGTACAGAGGGTGAAATTATCGTACAAATATGATAATTATCGTACGTCTGCCAACGCTGCTTTGGTCAAAGACCTCGTGGTTGTAGTTTTCTTCACCATGGGAGACCAGCAGAGGGACTCACTACTCCCTCTAGTGGTCACATTAATCCTTCAGCCGACCTTCAGAGCTCTTTAGTCTAAACACTAATGAAAATTTTAAGCGATTGTTTTTAATTACAAACTAGAAATACTACATATAGCTGAATTAATCAGAAATAAATGAAATGTGACAAACCTGAATGTTACTATCAGTCTGTTCCTTCTAGAGCAGGGGACTCAAACTCATTTTCTTTCAGGTTCCACATTCAGCCTGATTTGGTCTGCACTGGGCCGGACCAGTAAAATAATAACAGAATAACCTATAAATATTGACAACTCTAAATATTTGTCTTTGTTTTAGTGTAAAAAAAACTCAATTAAATTTTGAAAATATTTACTTTGATAAACTATCCAAACAAAACAGATGTAAATTACCTGAAAAAACTGAAATTTCTTTAGAAAAATAAGAGCAATTTTAACAATATTCTGCCTCAACTTATCATTTCTCCATGTGCATTCTGGATCAGATCTACAAAGACACTAAACACTGAGGAACAGGAAGAAAAGAGTTCAAATCGTGCTGAATTTTCTTTAGACATTTCAGGTTGTTCATATTTGTTCAGGTTATTCACATTTTATTGTTATAGGATAGTTTGTAAATGTAAATATTTTCATCATTTAATGTTATTTTTTGCACTAAAACAAAGACAAAACTTTGATATTGTCATTATGTGTAGGCAAAATAATATTAAGTAACATTATTTTTTTCACATCAAACCAAAAAGAAAACATGGAGTAATTATTTTTTGTAAATTATAATGCGATTATTATTGATCTGTATGTGGAACCTGAACTAAAATGAGTTCCACAGCCTTGACTGTGGAATTTTTGCACTTTGTAAATTCATCCCAGGGGCTGGATTGGAACCTTTGGCATTTGGCCCCCGGGGCGCATGTTTGACACCCCTGAAATAGAGTCATGTCAGTAGATTCTCAGTGGTAATGATGACCCCCCCCCATGATCATTTTTTTTAAGGTAATTTTTAAAACATATTTTTATGTCAAAATACTACATGTAGCCTCTTTAGCAGGGCTGTCAAACTCATTTTAGTTCAGGTCCACATTCAGCTAAATTTGATCTGAAGTGGGCCGGACCAGTAAAATAATAACATAATAATATATAAATAATGCAACTCCAAAATTTTATCTATGTTTTACAGTGAAAAAAGTAAATTTACATTATGAAAAGGTTTACATCTACAAACTATCCTTTCAGACAATGTGAATAACATGAACAAACTGAAAAAAAATTGTAATTTCAACACTTTTCTGTTTTAGTTGATCATTTCCACATGTACATTCTAACTTACAGATCACAGTGGATCTACAAGTACACAAAATATTTAGTCACAGGTGGAATATTATTAAAATTGCACTTCTCTGAAGACATTTCAGGTTGTTCATATTTGTTCAGGTTATTCAGAGTTTTTGCGAAATTAGACTTTTTTTTTAGTGTAAATACATGAAAATATTTACATTTTCAAAGAGAAAAAATGGAGTTGTGAGTATTTATAGGTTATTATGAGATTGAATTGTTCTGAATGTGGAACCTGAACTAAAATGATTGTTAATTTCTAAGTGTAATTTTTGCATTTCACACATTCATCCCAGGGGCCGGACTGGACCCTTTGGCGGGCCGGATTTGGCCCCCAGGCCGCATGTTTGACACCTTTGTTCTTTAGCGTTAAGGAAAGACGCTGGAGCTGGAGTTGATTCAGAAAAAAAAAAAAAAAAAATTGATTTGGGCTCTTTTCCTAACCCTAACCAAAACCCTTTTATTGCTGAAACCGACAAGAACCAGGATGCGAACTCCACCTCCTGCTGCTTATTGAGCAAATGCTAAAAAGTCATTGAACCATCGGTGATAAATTACATTCCACTGCAACAAAATCAAAGCGCTGACTGTTTTGTGGGCCATTTATATCCAGGTGGGAACTTTGGGAGATTCCATATATAACTCACCTGAACATGGAGAGCCAGATCATTTCTGCTAATGAAAATTTCATCGCCTTGCATTCTGGGTATGTGACTTGCAAGTGAGGCTTTTTGCACTTTTTACTTTGCTGTGTACCTGCAGCTGCAATAAGGATCCATAAAACATCCGAAGGGACACAAACACAACGTTTTTTTTTTTTTTTAATAAAACTCAGCTGTCGAGAAAAGTTGAATAAAAAAAACTAAAGTGTGACTAGTGAATGTAAAATGTGACCTTGCTGCTGAGAGTTGTATTTTTGATACGTGGCAAATTTATTCATAATTTGAGCTGATTTCCGTCTCGCACATGACGTGAAGAGAAAACAAGCAGCTGCAAAAGCCGGAAACACGGTAAACATTGTGCGATACGCCACTGTGAGGAATGTTGACTTTGCCGGGAATGAATAATGGTCCTTATTTTATGCGCTGGAATGTTTGTGTAATTCATTTAATCAATGTGCGCTTGCTCTTTTATTCCAGCCATTACAGGGGATTACAGATTACCTTTACCCAGCCGTACTGTAAAATCTAGTGTCATTCAGTATTCGATGCATTTAAATCAAGTCCTTCTACCATGACCAGCCTGTTCAGAACAGTTACTGTTTGTAATGGAGAAGACATTCTCTATTCATGAAGTTGCTTTTTTTTTTCTTTTTTTTTTTTTTTTTATTGATTGTTGCAGCCTGCGGTGCTTGAGCAGAGAGCCGGGTACTGGGGACCAATACCAGGCTGAAAGAGGACCTGAAGAGCTTCTATTACATCCCAATCATACGCAGCGCTCAGAAACAGAGAGTTGGTTTAATTAGAGAAGCTTAATGCAGCCTTTTATGAGGCCTAGAGGGGCTTCTTTTCTCCTCCTATGCTGAATATTCATTTTTGTTTTGTTGTAGCAAAAGAATTAAACGGTCTGGATCGTATGTCTAAGGGTTTGACTATGAAAACCAAACCAGTCCAGATTAATGTGTTTCATATACAAGGCCAAACTGTAGTCTATTTGAGGAAAAAAATAATAAAAAGTCGTTTTTCTTTCACCGTGTCTTTAATAATGACAATACCAATTTTTTTTTTTTTTTTTTTTTTTTTTTTATTGCAGCTGTGAGGAAATATTCACGCACGTATCCTTGTGCTGTCAAACAGACTTTAACCCTTTCATGCACGAATTATGAGAGCCCTAATCAAGATTTTTTTTCCTGAGTGTTTTTATTCTTCTTTAGGCATGAAAAAAACAATGCGATTGAACATTTTCCTATGAAAAATAAATAAAAATTAAAAAAGATTAAAAAAATAAATAAAAATTAAAAAAATAGTAATAATAATAATAATAATAAAAAATCTTATGAACCTGTTTTTCACGAAGTTGCGAAAATGTCCACTCAGCTGGATACCATGTGTTTAATTTTTGAAGCAAAGAAACATAAAACTATAACTATTACACTCAGAGGAGATCGACACAATGTTACCAATTCATGTCAGAAAACATATGTAATGTGTTAAAACTTTAATTAAGATATGAGCAAAAAAAAACCCAAAACAACAAAATCCATAAATATACAAGAGAACAGCAGTAGAATAGCTGTCCACTGTAGTGACCACTATGCATGAAAGGGTTAATATATCAGTATTACCCAAAAACACAAAGGGGGGAATGGAAATAATTGGTCGGAAATTCCGGATTTCATGTTTTGTTGAGATCTTGTGATAAAAGTGCTAAAACACATGCACCACCTTCTGTTGGACACTGGATCAGAGAAGTGATCTCCAGTCTTAACCCTTGTATGGTGTTTGGGTCTGTGGGACCTGTTTTCATTTTTTATCAAAAGAAAAATGATGAGTAGTTATTTTTTATTTTTTATTTTGTTTTTATTGGAAAAGGAGCAAGGTCATATGTACTATTCATACATATGACATCTATTAGAGTCCTTTTTAGCTTACCGGCAGACAGGCCTTAAAGGCGGCCGTACACTGTGCGATTATTTCGATCGTTGCACGCAGCTCCATCTCAAACTGTGCGAATCAGTCGTACAGTCAGGCTCACGATTCCTGTTCTCACACTGCACGGACCGACGCTCGTACACGACCTGACTGCTCACACTGTAGGACCATACACCACAGGACGCACCACACATTCGAGTGTTGTATCCAGAAATACAACGTTAAAATACCAAGGAATCCGTAAAAGTGCATAGACGACTGTGTATTGGTGTGAGCCACGAAATGGTAGTGCTAAACAAAAACCAACAAGCTCCTTTGGTAATATGTGCCATTATCTGTGAGGAATCAAAAAAGAAGAAAAGACAACGATGTGTTTGGTGCAGGAATTGTTTGTCCAGACGTGGACAGTATGGGCTGTCATCCTACAGCAGGAACTAGAGGTAAACTGCAACAGCTAAACTGCACTAGGACAATAGCCAACTACTGTTAGCTTGTATGCTACTGTACGCGTCTGTGTTCGCGCATGCACAGTGTGAGAATTTGAGGCCCATGGGCTCATGGCACTGCTTTGACAGTACGATACACTCACGAGGAGCGAGCAGAATTTCAAACAGCTCCATTTTCCTTGCGAACACACGATTGCTGGTCGTGAGGTGGTCGTGAGGTGCTAATCACTTCTCTTTACCCCATGTACACTGCACGAAGCACGACACACAATTAGAGGCACATCGGGCCCGATCCCAGAAATAGTCGCACAAGTGAGAAATCGTCTCTAAACTCGCACAGTGTAAGGCCGCCTTAAGCCAGGGGTCACCAATCCTGGTCCTTGAGGGCCGGAATCCTGCATGTTTCAGATGTATCCCTCTTCCAACACTCCTGATTCAAATGATAAGTCTATCATCAAGCTCTGCAGAAGCCTGATAATGACCGTCAGGTGTGCTGGAAGAGAGAAACATCTAAAACATGCAGGATACCGGCCCTCGAGGACCAGGACTGGTGACCCCTGCCGTAAGCTGTTGTCGTCGGTCGTCGTCTGTCGTCCGTTACAAAAGTTTCAGTTGTCATCGTCTCCGGAACTACAATTCTGATTGACTTCAGACTTGGTATACAGCTTCTTTATGATGATGTCAACAAAAGTTAGTGAAATTATTTGGATCCGGATCTGATTCTGGATTTGGTGCCACTTTGAAAAATGTCCCCATTAACAGAGATAGAAGTGGATGGATGCAATAACTCAGTAAATCTAAATGATCTCCAGTGTAAATGTCTCCAGTCCAGCCCTGATGGGGAGATGACCCAAACATAATGTCCACATGCTGATCAGGATCTTCTTCTGGATCTGGAACTGACGCAAAATTTAACATGGGCTCTTATGGGGGAAAAATTTCAATCGTCTTTTTCTCTGAAACTCCAGTTCTGATTGACTTCAGACTTGGTATACAGCTTCTGTATGAGGATGTCAACACAAGGTACTGAAATTATTTGGATCTGGATCTGATTCTGGATTTGGTGCCACTTTGAAAAATGTTCCCATTAAAACAGATAGGAAGTGGATTGATCCAATAAATCAGTATCAATGATATCAAGTGGGAAATTGAATTTTTTACAGATCTGATTGAATATGAGCAAAACATGGACTATTTCTGTAATAGAATAAATACACAGAACTGGGGGAGAATAAATGGCATCTGGATACATTTCCCAATGCTTTGAATTTGGTCGGTAAGATACAGGACCATTGGTCCTATTTTTATATTTCTTATTTATACATATAACAGTGTCAAACAGGAAAAAAAAACAAAACAAAACAAAAACAAAAAACATATGAACTGAGTGCTTAAAGTTTTGGTATTTCTCACTTTTAAAAAAAGACAATCCCAGCTTTCTCTCCCTCTGGATTCTTTAAACATTCCACATGTTTATGCAAAAATAAAACATCAGCAAAGAATAAAGACAGGGAGATTATGAAGAAGACATTTTTAGAGGAGTGATACAAATTCTGGGTGGCTAGAGGATACAAACTTAATCCATTTGTCCCAAATATGATCAAATTTGTAAGTCAATTTTTCCATTTTGAAAATTTGCAAGACGGTCTCATACCAATCTTGTAATGTTGGTGGAGTTAACTTTAACCACTTTCTTGTAATAGATTTTTTGCTGGCTGCTAAAACCACCTGTAATAATTTAGTATCCTCCCTCCGTTCTAGTACTGAGACATCACCAAGATATAGATTTACAAAGTTATAGGTAACATGAACCTTGAAGACTGATGTTAAAGTCCTGTGAATGAGTAGTTATTTTTTCATAAATTTTTCCTCTCATATCTTGATTATATTACATTTTACTAAAAAACAAACTAAAAACGAGCAGTACTTTAATTCATAATTGTGATCTAGAGGGAAGATAAATGTGTTAGATGTCATGGCTCTCCCTGTCATCTTTGCCTCTTGTTTTTTCTTTGTCCTCATCTAAAGGGCTTTTGGACAGCTTCTTTTTCAACCCTGTCTTCTTTCCTGGGGGGTCAATCTCCAACCTTTTCCTCTGATTTCTGTGTTTAGGATTCCTGAGCCTTCACTATCACTTACTCCTGCACAGAAGGACATTAATGCCTTCCCTTCCTAACTGGCAGACGTTCCCTACTGTTACACTGGAAGGCTGATAAACATCCTTTTTCCTCCCAGTGGCTCAAAGATGTCATGTTTTTTCTAAAACTTGAAAAGATTAAATATACACTGAGAGCAAGGTTATATTAGTTTTGGATTTTTCATTATAGTTTAGTTTTCTTTAGTTTTGATGTTTTTTTCTCTAATTCAGTTCGTTTTAATGAGTTTTTAGAGCAGGTTTGCTAGTTTGTATTAGTTTTTGTTATTTCCTAAATGCTTAGTTTTAGTTTAATTTTTGTTTTTTTTATATCTTTTCTGTTCTTCTCTGTCGTCGTATTCAAATAAATCCCAGACAGGACTCTGCTGCTTTCTCCCAACTTTGGTCTCCATGTTTCCAGGTAGAGTGGGGAAGAAAAGTCGACTCTAAACGACAAGTGACATGAAGTGACGGACCGTTAAATATCATACGGTGCCAGCAGCTAAAATTGCTTGAGGGAAATGAATAATTTTATATCAGTCCGACACTGACAAAGACAAAAACGAAGGGAGTTTTATCCATAATTTTTTATATGTTTTAGTTAGTTTTGTAAGCACACAATACAGTTTCAGTTAGTTATCTTTTTTTTTTTCCTTTTAATTATAGTTTTTATTTATTTCAGTTAACAAACATGTTTCTTCAATTCTACTTTTCATCATTTCGTTAGTATTCGTTAACAATAATAACCTTGATTGAGAGGATGTACAGACACATTTTTCCACAAATGGCAGCCATTCATTTTTTTATTTTAATGAACTACAGATGCTACCTAACTGGTTGGTGCCTGTAGCGGATTTGCATAAATAAGCAGTATTTTGTTTTGGCCCTGACGAGCTGAGGTGGAGTGTGGGTGGGGGGGTTTGTTTTAGGGTGTTTTGGGGTTTTTGCATTTGTTTTTTGTTTCTTTTGTTGTTGTTTTTTTCTTCTTTCTTTCTCTGACTTTGTATATGTGCAACATAGAAATGGTAAATTGTATTTTTGTAATTGTTGTAAAACTTTTGTATTGCATATTTCCAAAAAAATATTCTCGTAAAAAAAAAAAGTGATCTAGCAAAGGCAAAAGACAAATATGAAACATATATGCTCTTTATATTGCTTTTAATTGGGATGAAGTAAACATCTGTTGAGTATTTTAACATTAAATTGTTTATGTTGAATAAAAAACCCCACAAATGAAGCCGGTCCACCACACCCACAAACACTGGCTGAATAATAAAAATCTGAACACCACACAAGGGTTAAACTCGAAAAAAAAAAAAAATCGGATATACATTATATGGATCTGAACAGAAGTTTCATAAAGTGTGGAAATCTTACTTAACTTTTATTGGCAATCTTACGACACATGTACAAGGCCCGTAAAAAGTGAATATATATGTGCGTATGTAATATTGTGATATGTAATCAGTGTTGGGCAAATTACTTTAAAAAAGTAATTAGTTATAGTTACTAGTTACTTTCCCAAACAAGTAACTGAATTAGCAACAGAATTATTCCTTCATAAATGTAATTAGTTACCAGGGAAAGTAATTATTGCGTTACTTTTTTTGAAAAATATTCAAATATGTAAAAGGAAACTGATTTTTGAGCGTGTTTTTTGGCCAGTTATAGAGTAGAACAGCAGACAGGTACTGCAGACCAGGACTGTGGTGAGGCTGGGGTCCACCAGGGCCCGGCTGGGGTCCACCACATATGTGCATATCTGCATTTCTAGAAGAAGATGCTCCTCCAGTTAATCCCACATCTCTTTTTTCGTTGCTCCTCCTGGATCCAGCGGTAAATGTCTTCAGTCCAGTCAGTCGGACCCACTGATAACTCCTCCCCTAAATTAACTGATAACTCCTCCCCTAAATTAACTGATAACTCCTCCCCTAAATTAGTTGCACACGTAGCTGCGTTCAGGTGCCTGTGTTGTGCTGGGACAACTCAAACTGGTAGATGTCATCAGTCGTTCAGGTGAAGGGGGCGTGGACAGCTCAGACTCATGGACACACAGGTGAAGCATGAAGGCAGTGTGGGGGATTAGAACAGAAGAACGGCTCACAAACAAATGGCTCGCAACAAATCGGTTCTTATCGTTCACTGAAAAGAGTCGTTCAAAAGACTCGACTCGTCCACGAACGTCACATCTCTCGTGCCTGTCTGAGTGAGCCAGGACAGATAACAGCTGATAGATATCAGTGCACAGTAACGCACCACATTTCGCTGCTAGTAACAGTAACAGCGTTGGAACGTTTCAAATAGTAATTAATTAGATTATCTGTTACTGGAAAACAATAACGGTGTTAGTAACACCACTATTTTTAATGCAGTTATTCCCAACACTGCATGTAATTTTATTTCTATCTACAGTGCCATATATATATATATACATATATATATATATATATATATATATATATATATATATATATATATATATATGGTGACAGCAAAGGGTTTGGGAGGGTTAAGTGGGTTTGGTTTGATTTTTTTTGTTCTTTTTTTATGTGTGTGAATACCTGTGTGTATTCTGTATTTTGACATTTAATAAACATATCGAAACTGAAGATCTTGTGAGGAGTAAACTTTTTTGTGGGTCTCGGTGTAATGTGCATGGATGGTCAGTAGATGGTTTTAGACACCAGTGTCTGTTTGGGTGTTTATGGATGAATTTCTTCTGGTTTTTCCTTTTGTCAATTATTACTCTATGAAAAATATGTTCAGTTGAACAAAAGTTGGACCTAATACTGTGTCGGGGTTTGATCAATAGTTCACTCAGCTGCAGTCGGACGTTCAAAGCTTCTAGATATTGAATAAAACTTGTTTTCTTTTCTGACAGACGGCTCGACAGATGTGGTCAATAACGTACACTAACAAGACTGTAAAATGACGTAAAATTGATGATGACATTTACTGTTTTACTGGGGCAGTAAGCTAGCAGTTAGCATTAGCTCCCCCATAACCCCTGTCAATAATAGACTGAAATAAAATGAGTGCTTAAAAATGACACTTCTGCATTTTGTCCACTTATTATATACTGTCTTATGGTGGCCCAGAGGTGCCGTAGCCCAAAAAATTACCCACTATAAGAAAAAAAAGAGAACAACCCAAAAAATTATCCACTATAAGAAAAAAAAGAGAACAACCCAAAAAATTATCCACTATAAGAAAAAAAAGAGAACAGCCCAAAAAATTATCCAGTGTAAGAAAAAAAAAAGACAACAGCCAAAAAATTATCCAGTATGAGAAAAAATTTAAAAAAAAAAGAACAACCCAAAAAATTATCCAGTATATGAAAAAAAAGAGAGCAGCACAAAAAATTATCCATTGTTCTCTTTTTTTTTTCTTATAGTGGATAATTTTTTGGCTGTTCTCTTTTTTCTTATAGTGGATAATTCTTTGGCTGTTCTCTTTTTTCTTATAGTGGATAATTTTTTGGGTTGTTCTCTTTTTTTCTTATAGTGGGTAATTTTTTGGGCTGTTCTCTTTTTTTTCTAATAATGGATCATTTTTTGGGCTGTTCTCTTTTTTTTCTTACAGTGGATAATTTTTTGGGCTGTTCTCTTTTTTTTCTTACAGTGGATAATTTTTTGGGCTGTTCTCTTTTTTTTATAGTGGATAATTTTTTGGGTTGTTCTCTTTTTTTATAGTGGATAATTTTTTGGGCTGTTCTTTTTTTTTTCTTATAGTGGATAATTTTTTGGGCTGTTCTCTTTTTTTTATAGTGGATAATTTTTTGGGCTGTTCTCTTTTTTTTTTCTTATAGTGGATAATTTTTTGGGCTGTTCTCTTTTTTTCTTATAGTGGGTAATTTTTTGGGCTGTTCTCTTTTTTTCTTATAGTGGATAATTTTATTTGGGCTGTTGCACCTCTGGGCCACTGCACTATCTAAGGCAAATTCCATGAAATAGAAGAAAAAAAAAAAAAACTACATCTGACGCACATTCCATTTTTAGTAAATTTCAAGGCCATGCAGATTCTAAAGGGTCTGTACTCAGTGTGAGTGCACTGGGGCCATAATAATGCTAATAATATGAGCTAAATGTGCTCTCAGGGTCTGCAGCTTCCGAAGACCAGCAGTCCACTCCTGTCTTTGAACCATAATTATTCTTATTACAGCCCAAATTATGACTCATGCTATCCTTCTTGGCGGAGCCGAAGCAGTTAAACATGGAACACAGGGTTAGAAAGTCAACAAAAATGGGTTTATTGTTCTCAAAAAACTGTTTTCAGAAATTTTACTGAAGATAATTGAAATAAAAGCCACTGCGGGGGCTCTGAAAAGTCTCTACAGCTGAACAATATATGAATTTAACTCACTAATAATAATAATATAACATGAGATATGACATAATTTAGCCTATCTACAAGAACAAATTACTGGTTTGTAGAAGAGTGGGCGCAGTTTTACTGTGGAGGTTCACTGCAAAAATCTAATTCTGACCAAGTGTATTTTCCTCATTTCTAGTCCAAATATGTCATCACACTTAAAATCAGACAGAATCACCTACAGAGGAACTTTACAGTGAGATATGAGAACTGATTTATACACAGTAGGTCTGGAAAATCTGATTTCAACAAATCTGACCGAGATAATTTTCACTTGTTCCACTGGCAGATTTTTTTGCTTTCTTCAAGGATTTTTTTTTTTTTTTTTTTGCTGAATTTAAGATATAGTTTTGCTTAATTCAGGTTTTTTTCTTAATTCAAGATTTTTTGTGTTTTTTTGCTTAATTCAAGATTTTTTGTGTGTGTGTGCTTAATTCAAGATCATTTTTTGCCTAATTCAAGATTTTGTTTTTGTTGCTTAATTCAAGATTTTTTTTTTTTTTTGCTTAATTTGAGATTTTTTCTGCTTAATTCAAATTCTTTTAGCTTAATTCAAACAATTTTTTTGCTTAATTCAAGACTTTTTGCTTAATTCAAGATTTTTTTGCTCTATATATATATATATAATTTTTTTTTTTTTTTTCTTTAAGTTTTTTTTTTTTTGCTTGATTCAAGATTTTTTTGGGTTAATTCAAGATCGATCTATCTATCTATCTATCTATCTATCTATCTATCTATCTATCTATCTATCTATCTATCTATCTATCTATCTATCTATCTATCTATCTATCTATCTATCTATCTATCTATCTATCTATCTATCTATCTATCTATCTATCTATCTATCTATCTATCTATTTTTGCTTAATTCAAGCAAAAAAAAAAAAAAAAAAAAAAAAAAAAAAAACAATCTGCCAGTGGAACAAGTGAAACTTATCTTGGTAAGATTTGTTGAAATCAGATTTTCCAGATCTATTGTCTATAAATCAGTTCTTATATCTCACTGAAAAGTTCCTCTTTAGGTGATTCTGTCTGATTTTAAGTGTGATGACATATTTGGACTAGAAATGAGGAAAATACACTTGGTTAGATTCAGATTTTTTGCAGTGTACATAAAGTCTTGTTATGTATTGTTAATGTCAAATGAAAATAGAAAGGCTACTGTCCTCACATGTTTTCCCATGTTTCAATAACAGCCTGAAATCTGTCACACACAAACACAAATAGGTGCATCTGCAGGGACAGCTCTTTTCCAGACAGTGTTGTTGTTTTCTAAACTGATTAATGCCAAACCAGCAGACTGATGGCAAAGGAGCCTAAGGAGCGACTGTCACAACCTCATCCCAAAATAGACAGTTTTATTACCATAATAGAGACCGGTCGATGTGCAGCTGAAGCCAAAGCGGTTGCCACATGTCAAGCAGACGACAGCCTGGACGTGATTCTAATTGATTTCAATGATTCCGTTGGATTTTAATCGTCACAGATGTGCTGCGAGACGAGCGAACCAATATGTTTTTCTTGCTGGAGTTGCCACTTTTGGAAAGTCAGGTCGCTGCTGTGGGACAAAAGACGCAGACTTGAGGAAAATATTTGCTCATTCAAAGCGGTTATCTGAGTGTTCCAGATTTACGGCAACATATCATAAACCCAGGGAACGTCGACACACCGCTCCTCTGCTCCAACTTCTGCAGCTCCGTTCGCTTACACTCACATTCCACGCTTATTAATTTCCCATCTGAATTATGTTTAACAGTACGAAACAAACAAGTCATAAAATAACAAGAGTTAGTTCATAGTCGACCCCTTCTTCAAGAACATGGAGGGAACGTTACTGGAAAAATATAATTTTCATAACTCTTAAAATTACAGCTAAATGTGTCCAGAGTTCAACCTTGTTGGAGAGAATGTGGAGATGTCAACATAAAATAAGAAAAGAAAAAGAGAACAGCCCCCAAAAATGATCCACTATAAGAAAAAAAACAGAACAGCCCAAAAAAAATTATCCACTATAAGAAAATAAAAGAGAACAGCCCAAAAAATTATCCACTATAACAAAAAAAACAGAACAGCCCAAAAAAATTATCCACTATAAGAAAAAAACAGAACAGCCCAAAAAATTATCCACTATAAGAAAAAAACAGAACAGCCCAAAAAAATTATCCACTATAACAAAAAAAGAGAACAGCCCAAAAAATTATCCACTATAAGAAAATAAAAGAGAACAGCCCAAAAAATTATCCACTATAAGAAAAAAAGAACAGCCCAAAAACTTATCCACTATAAGAAAATAAAAGAGAACAGCCCAAAAAATTATCCACTATAACAAAAAAAACAGAACAGCCCAAAAAAATTATCCACTATAACAAAAAAAACAGAACAGCCCAAAAAAAATTATCCACTATAAGAAAAAAACAGAACAGCCCAAAAAATTATCCACTATAAGAAAAAAACAGAACAGCCCAAAAAAATTATCCACTATAACAAAAAAAAAAACAGAACAGCCCAAAAAAATTTTCCACTATAAGAAAAAAAGAGAACAGCCCAAAAAATTATCCACTATAAGAAAAAAACAGAACAGCCCAAAAAAATTATCCACTATAAGAAAATAAAAGAGAAAAGCCCAACAAATTATCCACTATAAGAAAAAAACAGAACAGCCCAAAAAATTATCCACTATAAGAAAAAAACAGAACAGCCCAAAAAAATTATCCACTATAACAAAAAAAAAAAACAGAACAGCCCAAAAAAATTTTCCACTATAAGAAAAAAAGAGAACAGCCCAAAAAATTATCCACTATAAGAAAAAAACAGAACAGCCCAAAAAAAATTATCCACTATAAGAAAATAAAAGAGAAAAGCCCAACAAATTATCCACTATAAGAAAAAAAAGAACAGCCCAAAAAATTATCCACTATAAGAAAATAAAAGAGAACAGCCCAAAAAATTATCCACTATAAGAAAAAAAAGAACAGCCCAAAAAATTCTCCACTATAAGAAAATAAAAGAGAACAGCCCAAAAAATTATCCACTATAACAAAAAAGAGAACAGCCCAAAAAATGACTAACTATAAAAATTATATTAATGGAAATATTTTTAAAATAACTTTATTTTCAGCGCACTGACCTCCACTTCCTGTGGGTTACTTCCTTAGCATTAGCCACATTAGCTGAAGGCCTTAAAAATTTTCAGCCTATGTTTTTTTTTTTTTTGTGGTGGCCTTAATTTTAAAGCAAGAGACCTTTTGAGTAAGCAGCGCCCCCTTAACTGAAAAGGTGGATGATGTTTTTTTTGTTTTTTTTCCTTATAGTGGATAAGTTTTTGGGCTGTTCTCTTTTTTATAGTGGATCATTTTTTGGGCTGTTCTCTTTTTTTCTTATAGTGGATCATTTTTAGGGGTGTTCTCTCTTTTTTCTTATAGTGGATAATTTTATTTGGGCTGTTCTCTTTGTTTATAGTAGATAATTTTTTGGGCTGTTCTCTTTTTTTATAGTGGATAATTTTTTGGGCTGTTCTATTTTTTTTTCTTTCAGTGGATAATTTTTTGGGCTGTTCTCTTTTTTTATAGTGGATAATTTTTTGGGCTGTTCTCTTTTTTATAGTGCATAATTTCTTTGGGATGTTCTCTTTTTTTTCTTACAGTGGATAATTTTTTGGGCTGCTCTCTTTTTTTTATAGTGGATAGTTTTTTGGGCTGTTATCTTTTTTTTCTTATAGTGGATAATTTTTTTGGGCTGTTCTCTTTTTTTTTATAGTGGATAGTTTTTTGGGCTGTTATCTTTTTTTTCTTATAGTGGATAATTTTTTTGGGGCTGTTCTCTTTTTTTCTTCTAGTGGATAATTTTTTGGGCAGTTCTCTTTTTTTATAGTGGATAATTTTTTGGGTTGTTCTCTTTTTTTATAGTGGATAATTTTTTGGGCTGTTCTCTTTTTTTATAGTGGGTAATTTTTTGGGCTGTTCTCTTTTTTTTTTATAGTGGATAATTTTTTTGGGCTGTTCTCTTTTTTTATAGTGGATAATTTTTTGGGCTGTTCTCTTTTTTTATAGTGGATAATTTTTTGGGCTGTTCTCTTTTTTTTATAGTGGATAATTTTTTGGGCTGTTCTCTTTTTTTATAGTGGATAATTTTTTTGGCTCTTCTCTTTTTTTTAAAGTGGATAATTTTTTGGGCTGTTCTCTTTTTTTTAAAGTGGATAATTTTTTGGGCTGTTCTCTTTTTTTTATAGTGGATAATTTTTTGGGCTGTTCTCTTTTTTTTTAAAGTGGATAATTTTTTGGGCTGTTCTCTTTTTTTTAAAGTGGATAATTTTTTTGGCTGTTCTCTTTTTTTTATAGTGGATAATTTTTTTGGCTGTTCTCTTTTTTTTAAAGTGGATAATTTTTTGGGCTGTTCTCTTTTTTTTAATAGTGGATAATTTTTTTTGGCTGTTCTCTTTTTTTTATAGTGGGTAATTTTTTGGGCTGTTCTCTTTTTTTTATAGTGGATAATTTTTTGGGCTGTTCTCTTTTTTTTTATAGTGGATAATTTTTTGGGCTGTTCTCTTTTTTTTAACGTGGATAATTTTTTTGGCTGTTCTCTTTTTTTTATAGTGGATAATTTTTTTGGCTGTTCTCTTTTTTTTAAAGTGGATAATTTTTTGGGCTGTTCTCTTTTTTTTAATAGTGGATAATTTTTTGGGCTGTTCTCTTTTTTTTATAGTGGGTAATTTTTTGGGCTGTTCTCTTTTTTTTATAGTGGATAATTTTTTGGGCTGTTCTCTTTTTTTTTAAAGTGGATAATTTTTTTTGGCTGTTCTCTTTTTTTTAAAGTGGATAATTTTTTGGGCTGTTCTCTTTTTTTTAATAGTGGATACTTTTTTGGGCTGTTCTCTTTTTTTTATAGTGGGTAATTTTTTGGGCTGTTCTCTTTTTTTTATAGTGGATACTTTTTTGGGCTGTTCTCTTTTTTTTTATAGTGGATAATTTTTTGGGCTGTTCTCTTTTTTTTTAAAGTGGATAATTTTTTTGGCTGTTCTCTTTTTTTTATAGTGGATAATTTTTTTGGCTGTTCTCTTTTTTTTAAAGTGGATAATTTTTTGGGCTGTTCTCTTTTTTTTAATAGTGGATAATTTTTGGGGCTGTTCTCTTTTTTTTATAGTGGGTAATTTTTTGGGCTGTTCTCTTTTTTTTATAGTGGATAATTTTTTGGGCTGTTCTCTTTTTTTTTATAGTGGATAATTTTTTGGGCTGTTATCTTTTTTTTATAGTGGGTAATTTTTTGGGCTGTTGCACCTCTGGGCCTCTGGGTATTTATTGTACTCAATGTATCCCAAATGTCCCCTATGTTTGTCTTGTTTTGTAATGTAAATAAAATAAACAATAAAAATAAAGTTAAAAAAAAAAAAAAAGTTAGTTCATAAAAGATCGGCAGTAAATGCACCGTCTAAGAAAGATGCCTCCACAGAGGTTTTTGCCCTCCACCTCATCATTCCACCCTGCAAGTGACTGTCCTTTTTTTATCTCACCGTGAAGGTTTGTACGCACTCTGTTATCAGAGCTTTTAACAAAAGGACAGTCGGTCCTACGCTCTGTCACCGCTCTTTATTATTTCACATGAACGGGGGGAAAGTCCTTCACCAAACAGCTGGGGCATTGCAGACAGCATCTCCAGGTCCCTGAGGAGGTCATTACGACAGGGATGAGCAGCTCGATAGCGGTGTAAGACGGACAGCGGAATGACAGCAGGGGAAGACAGGACACAATATGGCAGAAAAAATATAAACTGGAATGTGTTGAGTTGAAATAGATCAGCGTTCTGTAAAAAAAGAAAGTTTTGACACTTTGGGATCTTGCTTGTGTCAGCAACCTTGGCTGAACAAATATATAAAGTGCAATGGCTCACTGGAACCCCAGATGTTTAGAAATATAAATTACTGTAGGCAACTTATGTTAATTTAATGTAGGAATACACAAAATTACACCAATTCACCTCTGGCAAACTCTCTGGCTGTCTCTCTCTTTAAATCTTCAAGTTTTTGCGAGGCATGGATGATATTGAATTTAGCTCCTAAGACCCAGGAAATGTCAGCACAGCGCCAGCTTTTTTGTTTTTTTATTAACCTTCTGGTATCCCGTCCAGAAAGGCCCTTACTAAGCACCCAGTGCGCCTTTTTGGCACACTTGTGGAATAATGTAAAAACAAAAAAAAGAAAAAATTCATTCAGTTTGTTTTTAATTCTTTTACACTTTTTTCTATTTCATCAACTGGAGCCGTAAATAAAAATACCAAATACTCAATAACTGTCACATTTTTTAACCCTTTAAATGCTGTGTTTGTAATGTAAACAAATAATTTTTTTAGAAATAAAAAACACAAAAAATTATTATTTTTTCAATATACCACATAAAAAGTAGATCACATATTATTTGATTTTTTCAAAATCCAGTGGATTTCTACAACTTGTTTTAATTCCTGCTTAATTTTTTCCGTCTATAACTAGTTACCACATTTGCACATGTAAGGTCCAGACTTCAGAAGAACATTTCTCCGAGTTCAACATAATAAAAATAATAAAATAAATAAAGCAGTGTTTGTAGTCCACACTGAAAATATGTCCAAACTTGGAGCCCATTACCCTAAAATGTTCAGTTGTTGCAGCTCAGCCGACAGCCTGGAGGGGGCGGGGCCTGAAGTGTCTCATGTGCATTTAAAGGGCCAGCGCTCCAAACCACCTTTCTGGTGTCATTCCTCAGAAATAGGGTTGAAGATGAACCTGTGGAGTTGAATGAATGAAGAATTCAGAGCCAAGCAGAGCATTTACAGTTTATGGAGACCACAGGGAAAGGTTGGAACATAAAGAATTCCGTTTTAATAAAAGCAAAACATCAGTCCGTTAAGTGTTTTATCACCATTTGTTGTAATATTGTCCTTTTTACTTTGAGTTTTTTCAGTATAAATCATGCATTTTCCTATATTTGATTTCAATGATCATGAAGATGTTCATACAAGTTTAGAATAAATTTAAAGGATATTATATCAGAAACAGAGAAAACTTCACAACTTTTTTTTTCTTTCTTTCTTTCTTTTCTTTTCTTTTTTTTTTTTTTTTTTATTATATGTATGTGAATGCAGTGATGTGTAACACAGTTGTCCAAAACACATTTCCTGTATGGGACAGTAAAGTTGATCCAGATCCTTGTCAGTGTTTATCAGATGCACCTGCCCTGGTTCTCCTCACCTGGCTGTCATTAGTCAGTCTTTGAAAGGAGCTGGAGTTTCCCAAGTCAGCTGGTCGTGTCCTGTCCAGATATTAACGTCCCCTCTTCACTTTCTGTCATTAACCCCCCCCACCCCCCCATCCTGACCAGTGACTCCCATTTCCAGGTACTTTTAAACTCCGCTTTTTCATTTTGTTCTATCTTTGGGGTAGACTTAGTGAGTGAGTGCACTTTTTTTCATCTTCAGTTCCCTTTTAGAACCCCTTAAAAGGCCCTGTCTTGGTTTTACCTCTCCTCACGTTTTTCAGTGAAGTCAGCTGGGGGGGATCATTGGGATCAGCCCCCCACAGATCTGCTCTGTGTTCATCAAACGCTGTCTGAGGAAAGTACATGCCATCCTGTGTGACCCTGTACATCACCTGTTCCATCGGCTGCCCTCGGGTAGAAGATCCAGATCCATCCAGACCTGAACCAGGAGACTGAGTGACAGCCTGGACCCCCCATAGAGTGAGTCTGTTGAACACTTTACCTTCTTTCTCACCCCAAGACAACCCCCCACCACCACCACCTCTCTTGCATAACTACATATCTGTGAACTAGACTTGCATTGCAGCAGCCCCCCCCCCCCCCCCATGCTTTCATCTGAACTGCTACATTCAATGTCTTGTGTTTGATGCTAGTTTTTTTTTGCACTTTAATTTAATTACCTCCGCCAAGAGGTGTTTGTTTGTTTGTTTACATGTCTGTGTGTTAGCAACTTTACAGGAAAACTCTTCCACCCATCTTTCCCAAATCTTCCCCACAGATAGGCCTAGGCCCTGGGACCAGCCCATTAAATTCTGGTCCCAGTAGGCCAAAGTTCAAGGTCACAGCAAGGTCACAACATCTACAATTTTCCATCTGTCATCATTGAGCAATTTTCCAAAATTCATAAAAAAATCAAACAGACTCTGATTAGCCTCCAATTGGATCCACCTGTAGCTTAGAACAGTATCTTGTATCTGGCACAAAATTGTCCACATCCACTGTGGAATGTGGACTCTGTGGACATTTACATTTAACACTGAAAATCCCATTTACCACACATTTAAAATTAGAACTCAACAAATATTGATGTGAATTGAATATAATTGGACAGACACATGACTGGTACCAAGCTGCAACTTTTTCTGCTGTATGGAACAACCTGGAAACTGTTGAATTTAAACAGAAAGAGTCGATCCACAGATGCTTGGCGGAGGTTTGCGTTCTCTGAACACTTGTTTTGCTTTGACATTGTATTAAAAAAAAACCCCACAAGATTTAAGTTCAAGCAGAAATATTGAATTGAATTACGCAGTTTGTTTTGCTTTAGGGGGAAATGTAACAAAGTGAACATGGTGGCAAACATAAGTATATTTGCAGAAAAAAAAACTACCACGTTCTCTAAATAGACAATGTGATATCATGAATTGCATACAGATAACGCACCACTTTTAGTTAGCATGTTATCTGGATGCATGATAAACTTTCTGCATGTATGTTGACGCCGTGTAAAATAACACGTGATTAGCAGTTAGCGGTTACGGATATGTAAAGCGGAGATCTTGGCGTCCACAAAGTGTGTCTGCTCTGCACTGAGACAGAAGTGGCAGAAAAGTCAGCAGTTAAACAGGCAGCAGAAATGTTGGTGGGAATGCGGAGAATTTGATGTAGATCACACATGTTTTTTGGAAATGTGATAAAATAATTGGGTTTTTGGGAAATGGTGTGTTGAGTACTAAAACCATATAATGGCGTATGAGATTCCAGTGTGCTGTGATGTTCTGTATTTTTTTTAACTTATCTGATGAGAATAGAATAGAATAGAATACCTTAATTGTCATTATACATATGTACAATGAAATTAAGAGACAACTCTCTAGTGGTGCATAGTGCAAAACAGTTTAAAAGAAGAAGAAAAGAAAAGTGTAAATATATATACAGAAAAAAAAACATGCATATCACCAACCAAGAAACAGTACAGATAAATATATATTGCACTTTGACCCTGGCTTTCGTAATTTTCGGGGATAGCCGAGCTTCTCCTGCAGTCTGTGATAAAGCGCCTCTGTCTGAGATAGAAATGATTGTAAATGAACATAACGTATGATCCACCATGCTGGTTTGTTTACATCTAGCTCCCACAATTCCTTGCGCTCAGGCAGTTTGGTGTGACTCACCTGGAACGTTACAAAGTTGTGAGTCGTGGTTTGAAATCGTGACTTACGGGCTCAAAAAAACGGCCTGGAACGCAGCATTAAAGTGAGAACACAACACCACTTTTGCATTTTCAGTTCAGATTGTTATTATCTAAACGTAGCCTTGTTTTTGTTTCTTACAGTTCCACTTACAGTGGAGTTAGTGTGGGCGTCCTTTGAATCTGTTTTTATGGCTCCATCAGTGGAAGTTTGTGCATATTTTGTACTGTTTTTAAAAGTTCATCCTGGTGCATGTGTTACAGTTGGAAACCTGAGTGTCTTTATCTGAATTTAAAATGAACTTCTTGGGGTTTTTACAGTTTTTGGGTTGAACAACTTTTAGGTTGCAATGGGTCAGAACTTTGCAAGAGGTTTACAGTATTTCAGTGTCAAACTAGAGTTAAAGTAGAGAATTAGAAGAACTTCTTATAACAGCCCAAAGTTTAAAAAAAAAAAAAAAAAAAAAAAAAGAAGTCTCTGAGAATATGAGTGGAAGCTGAGGGAAATGCAGTGAATTCTTGGCCCTGCTGCAGACTCCCAGGTAATACAAACCACAGCCAAAACAGACTGATTGTGGTGGGTTTGATCTTATGAAGGTGTTTTATTCTAAAGGGGTGGGGGTGGGGGGGGCTCCAGTACAATTAGCAGCACATGTTTTAGACTCAGGTCAGACAGTTTTCATCCAACAGCATTATGGCGTATGGAAGTATTTCTTCTGTTTCTTAACGCTCTGTCACCACAGACTTTACAACATCATTTAAAATGTTCGGTCAGTCAGAAATTTAAAGTTTGAAGACACTTTAGGTTTCAAATATTCATTCCTTAATCTCACCCTTGCTCACTCTTCCTATCTTATTAGGCTTTCGGCAGCGTTCCCCAGGGATTTCTCTGGGGGGGAGAGAAGTACCAGAAAGCCCATTAATGCTTGAATTATTCTGGATATCCTCAAAACCAGCTCCTGAAGTGCTGCAAAAACACAGCACCTACTTGAGCCACTATTAAAAATCCATGTTTACAGACTATGGCACAGGGAGCAGCTTCCTTTAGGGGCGTTACATTTTTAATAAACTCATTTATTAGTTGTGCTGTAATTATTTGGCAAATCTCAGCTGGCTCGTATGGAGGTTTCATTAAAATAAGCCATATTTAATCACTAATTAGCCTTTGCATGTATAGGTTTTTTGCATTTTTTGCACAATCAATATTTATTTATTCAGAGAACAAAGATTAAGTGGGGGGGTAAACTCACATAACGCAATTAACCAACCTTTCATTAATCGTATTCAAATGAATTCAGGTGAATCAGAAAAGCTCTGTATGCAGAAATAGTATGATGTAAAAAAAGAATTTTAGCTGCTCAGGGTAAATTGTGCAAGACACAGGTGTCAAACATGTGGCCCAGGGGCCAAATCCGGCCCACCAAAGGGTCCAATCTGGCCCTTGGGATGAATTTGTGAAATGCAATAATTACACTAAGATATCAACAATCCTTTTAGTTCAGGTTCCACATTCAGACCAACATGATCTAAAGCAGGTTGGATCATTAAAATACTATTGTAATAACCTATAAATACTCACAACTCCAATTTTTTTTATCTTTAAATGTCAACATTTTCATGTATTTCCACTAAAACAAAGTATAATTTTGCAAAAACTGAATAACCTCAAATGTCTTGAGAGAAGTAAGTGCAATTTTACACAATATTATGTCTGTAAATGATCAACTGGAGCATAATATTGTTAAAATTGCACTTTTTTTTATTCAGTTTGTTCGTGTTATTCAGTGTTTGAAAACACGGGTGTCAAACATGCAGCCTGGGGGCCAAATCCGGCCCCGCCAAAGAGTCCAATCCAGCCCGCAGGATGAATTTGTGAAATGCAAAAATTACACTGAAGATATTAACAATCAGTGGTGTAAAAATCATTTTAATTCAGGTTCCACATACAGACACATATAGTCCAATTAGATTTCAGGTGGGTCAGAACCAGTAAAATATTATCATAATAACCTATAAATTATGACAGCCCCAAATTTTCTTTGGTTTTTTGGTGTAAAAAAGTAAAATTACATGAAAATGTTTACATTACCAAACTATACTTTTACAAAAAACATGAATAACCTGAACAAATATGAACAAACGGAAATGTCTTAAGAAAAATAAATGCAATTTTACCAATATTCTACCTGTTACAGATGCTGCGTTCCAGTCCACTCACAACTCGTGTTTTTCCATCCTTCTACCAGTGAAAATGCACTGGAATGTCAGTCAAACCTGTGACTTCCCACCTGTGAACTCGTACTCGATCCATGTTCTTCCAGTTCCGAGTTCTGACGTCATGTAGCAATGGCGCCCCCCCATGGATGGGGTGTTTATGCAGATTGTTTATTAAAACAAGGTATTGCTCTGACATTTATCCGCAAATGTTCTGTATAATCAGCAGCTGCTCTAGCGTTAGCTAGTTTTCAGTCCAATGAGCGCAAGAATAAATTAATACCAAATACGAATCCAAATATACAAGTCAAGTCAAAGTCATCTTTATTGCCAGTTCTGCCATGTACATTATTTACAGAGCGAGCCGAAATTACTGGACTCCAAGGTCCCACAGTCCAAGTGAACATAGAATGCAAATAACTGAAAAGAGTAAAAGGTAAACATAAAAGAGTGCAGTAGAGGAGTAACAAAAGAACAATCAAGGTGCATATGTGCATCACTTGCACTAAAGTGGCGATGGTTTGGGGGGTTAGAGTCCTGAGTTTGAGTGTGTGAGGGGGGGTAGAGCAGGGAGGGAGTTCAGCATTCTGATAGCCTGGTGCACAGGTGTCAAACTCCGGTCCTCGAGGGCCGGTATCCTGCATGTTTTAGATGTTTCCCTCTTCCAGCACAGCTGACGGTCGTTATCAGGCTTCTGCAGAGTTGGATGATAGGCTTATCATTTGAATCAGGTGTGTTGGAAGAGGGAAACATCTAAAACATGCAGGATACCGGCCCTTGAGGATCTGAGTTTGACACCCCTGGCCTGGTGGAAAAAGCTGCCTTTCAGTCGGCTGGTCTGAGCCCTGAGGCTCCGCAGTCTCCTCCCTGATGGCAGAGGCTGAAGCGGCTGTGCGACGGGTGGGTGGGGTCCTTTATGATGTGGACGGTTTTCCGGGTGAGGTGGGTGTTATAGATGTCCTGAAGGGAGGGGACAGGGGCTCCAGTGATCTTCTCAGCTGCTCTCACTATACGCTGGAGGGTCTCTTTGCAGGATGTGGTGCAGGCACCGAACCACACAGTGATGCAGCTGGTCAGGACACTCTGGATGGTGCCTCTGTAAAATGTGTGCATGATGGGGGCTGGGGCTCTGGCTCTCCTAAGTTTGCGGAGGAACTATAGGCGTTGTTGGGCCTTTCTGGCCAGTGATGCGGTGTTAATAAATAACATCAAAGGCAGAACAGCTTCTCTTGCCTTATTCACTGTTTTTCCTCCTCTGTTTTCCCTCAAATAAGCAAAGAGCAAACACCTTTAGCGATAGAAATGATTGAAAGGAACATAACGTACGCTCCACCATGCTGGTTTGTTTATATCTAGCTCCCACAATTCCTTGCGCTCAGGCAGTTTGGCGTGACTTGCCTGGAACGTTATAAAGTTGAGTCGTGGTTTGAAGTCGTGACTTACGAGCTCAAAAAAACAGCCTGGAACGCAACATAAATGTTTTGTGTGATTGTAATGCACATGTATAAATGATAAACTGAGGCAGAATATTGTTAAAATTGCATTTGTTTTTCTTAAGACAATTCAAGTTGTTCATGTTATTCAGATTTTTAAGGAAACTTTGTAGATGTAAACCTGATCATAATATAATTGTACTTTTTTCACTGTTATTTTACTGGTTCCACTGGAGATCAAACTGGGGTGAATGTGGAACGGAACTAAAATGAGTTTGACAGCCCTGGTGTAAGACTAGTGGATGACTGATCCGTCTTAAAATGATTGAATGACTCATCAGACTATTCTTTATTCATATCTAGTGTATTAATATCCACAATGACTGAAAAGGTCAGTTTTAATGAAAAAAGAATAGATCGGTATAATATACAGACAGACATTCAGGGCAATGAGAATAACCTTTCTAGGGAGCATGTACCTATTATTATCTCACCTAAAAGCATAAAAGATAAATGTATTCTTTAATTATACATTTTCATAATGTAGTGGAAAGAGCCCAAAACCATTAGATGTATATTTTTATGTGCATTACCAAGTCCCCAAATACTGAAAGTGTTGCAGGGATTTTAAAGTGGGGATCATCACGCACATACCGATGAAGTGGTTTTAAGGCAGTGCATGTTCCAGGTGCTGGATCCATCATCATGAGGCTCACATCCTCAGGGTGGCTTCTGGCAGGTCCACTTAAAACACCGGAGGTGACGGAGCTGTTACAGTCAGAGAGTCTGTATTAAAAAAAAAAAAAAAAAAAAGCCCTGCCTGAGGATGTCTGTGCAGCAACAAGCACTGTTTATCTTCATTTCCATATACATATGCATTTTACACTTTGATTTATGTTTCCTTTTTTTTTTTTTTAAGTCGCAGCCTTTTGCAGTTTACCTTTTTGTGTCATTTGAAAGGTTTTACCAACATCAGCTGCAGCAGAACAAAAAAAAAAAAAACACCATGTCGGAGGACAGAGTCGAAGGCACTGTTTTATGTCATTGTTCTGTAGAATGCAACTTTTTTCGTGACCTTCTTTTATAGATTTGTGTGAAAAGAGACTGATCTTTACTTGAGTACAGTAGAAACTATTAGCAAAGTAAAGGCCCGGAGATGAAGCCAAAGAATACAAGTGAAACGTAGGACTGTGAAGGACATGTGCAGAGGCGTTTCCAAATGAATCCAACTCAACTTCAGCTTCTGTGACTAACAGAATGAAGTCTTTCAAAGTAAAATAACTACAACCATGAATTCAATCAGAGACATCCACTAGTCTTGCATCATAATCTGTCCATGCAGTTATCGACATTTTTAATAATAATAATAATAATAATAATAATAATAATAATAATATTCTCTTTTGAAACTCTGCATGCAACTCTTACTTTAATATGTGTGTGTTTATATATATTTTTTGGATTTTATGTGTTTTCTTACTTGCTGTTTTTAATCACCTCTTACATGTTTCTTTTATAATGTTTTAAATGTTTTTTTTATTTCAATGTCCTGTGTGACGCACCTTGAATTGCCTTGTTGCTGAAATGCGGTATACAAATAAACTTGCCTTGCCTAATAATAATAATTAATAATAATAATAATAATAATAATAATAATAATAATAATAATAATAATAATAATAATAATAATAATAAAAATAAATAAATAAATAAATTTTATTTATAATCATCTTTCAAGACACCCAAGGACACTGTTCAACAAGATAAACCAGGCTGTTAATACTGATTTTAATACAAGTCTTCTCTTAGTTTATAAGACACGAACTTGGAGCCCATTACCTCAAATGTTCAGTTGTCGGTTGAACGGGACAGAGCAGCACAGCTGACAACCTGGAGGGGGCGGGGCCTTAAGTGGCTCCTGTGCATTTAAA
This sequence comes from Sphaeramia orbicularis, assembly GCF_902148855.1. Lineage (NCBI taxonomy): Eukaryota > Metazoa > Chordata > Actinopteri > Kurtiformes > Apogonidae > Sphaeramia > Sphaeramia orbicularis. The sequence continues at coordinate 4,358,328 of NC_043977.1, read as the reverse complement.
GGGCCAGCGCTCCAAACCACCTTTCTGATGTCATTCCTCACAAATAGGGTTGAAGATGGACCTGTGGAGTTGAATGAATGAAGAATTCAGAGCCAAGCAGAGCATTTACAGTTTATGAAGACCACAGGGAAATGTGGGAAAAGGAAGAATTCCATTAAAAAAAAAAAGCAAAATATCACTCCTTTAAATAACTAATGGCAGCTGAAACATTAACTACTGCAGTAATTATTCAATGAAGTCTTTTTTTTAATTACCTATTTGCATAGTTAATCCAGATGGTAACTATTTTTTGGCAGGGTTGTGTAATTGGTTGAGTCCAAGGGAATGTTTGTGCCAAATTAGGAAAACATCCCCTACGGTGTTCCAGAGATCCGATCATAAGACAGATATGGAATACATTTGGCCACCAACATATTGTCAGCTCATCCTTGAATCTAAATGAATGTTTGGAGTTACTTCACTTGTGTAGAACAGTTTTAGTGTTTTCCACTCTGGACAGTCTGTCTGAGCTGCCGCCTTTGGATGGATGTTAGAGGAAAACCATGGACACAAAGATCTGATCCAAAAGTTGGAACGGTCTAAAATATGCCTCAACACATGATGGAATACCTCTAACTCTGCAGTATTGGAAATCGTGCAATCATGAATTCTTAATATTTTTAAAACGGAATATTATTTGTCTTATGTGATTAAGGGTTTTTTTTTTTAAAGATTTTTTTTTTCAACTTAATTTGTACATCAGTTATAGAGACCTAACAATCCATTAACAGCTCCCATTCCTTCATCACTCACCCAAATACTGAATAAAACTGTTCCATCTGTGTTCCAAAGTCTCCATCTTGAGTCGTAGACTTGCGATCATTCGCTCCATAGTGTCGACCCTTTTTTCAGTCTCTGTGCAACGTGGTATCATGAATTGCGTACAGATAACATGCCACTTTTCATTGGCGTGTTATCTGTACGCATTATAAGCTTTCAACGTTTATGTTTGTGCCGCGTAAAATAGCACGCCATTAGCATGATTAGCAGTTAGGGTTAGGTTTAGGGTTAGCAATTGGCCTGATTAGCAACTTTCGCAATTAGCAGTTAGGGTTAGGTTTAGGGTTTGGTTTAGGGTTGGGATTATGGTTAGCAATTAGCATGCTTAGTGGCTAGCGCGATTAGCAGTTAGGTTTAGGGTTAGTAATTAGTGTGATTAGCGGATTGCACAATTAGCGGCTAGGATTAGGTTTAGGGTTGGGATTAGGGTTAGCGATTACTGTGATTAGCGGCTAGCGCGATTAGCGGTTAGGTTTAGGGTTAGTGATTAGCATGATTAGTGGCTTCCGCAATGAGCGGTTAGTGGTAGGTTTAGGGTTAGTGACTGGCCTGATTAGCAGCTAATGCGACTAACGATTAGGTTTAGAGTTAGGTTTAGGGGTTAGCGATTAGCAGTCAGGGTTAGCGATTAGCGGCTAGCGCACTGACTCATCATCAAATGGCGTTCAATAACACGCGACAGGATGAAAATGCGTACGTCTAGCGCGCCAAATGTAATAAACTGGCGTCACATACAACTGCTCTGTGAATATTCTATTTTTATTCAAGGATTTCTGTGATGTTGTGGTGGTCCCATTGGCCTTGACCTTTGACCTTTTGCCATCAAACTTGGATGGACACAGTTTCTCATAAAGATCATCTAACAAAAAAAATGCACTAAAAATATCTTGTTGACAATGTGCAAATAATTTCTGCTTCGTACCGAGGCGTCTTTTATTACATCATCTTCATTTGTTGTGCTTGATATGCATAGATGTTTATACCAGAGGACTGTTGTTTTTATCTGTTAGTGCCCCGTCTATTTAGGCTCAAATCCACTGGTAATTCCCCTCACAATGCATGAAAACTAAACTAATGCTCCTGCCTCGAATCTATTACAAACTGGAGATATTTGTATTATAATCTAATAAGTAAAATCCAAAGTAAATTACAATGAAACTCCACTTAAGTACAGAACAGTCATATATTTGTGCCACCTCTGACGATCCGCCTGCAGTTATTATTTGGACATCACCTCCACTGTCAGCCGTATGCAGATGGAACCGTACAGTTGTTGATTGTGACGACATGAGCCCTATTTACTCCCTTGAGAACTGAACTCCTGACATCAATTTATGGATGGTATTTCTTTGAGCTAAAACGACACCAAAACGGTCCCAGATATTCGTCTAAACAAGCAAAAGGGGAAAACATTACACCTGAGGCAAGAAAATCTGGAGTTTCTCATTGACTGACCTAACTTTGTGTTCGCACAAACGGAATAGAAGTGGAGCAGTGTTCTATCATTTAAAGAGTGGAGTCAAGGTCAGGCCTGTTCTGTCTCTGGCAGATGCAGAGCAGTGTGAGCATGCTGTTATTGTAAGTGAGCCTGTAATAAATGACGACGACGCTGTGCTTCCAGTTGCAGCTCGTACAGAAGTCTGCTGCTACGCTTATCTGGTGCAAAGACTTCAGCTTGCATCAGCCGTGTTTTAAAGTGTCTGCAGTGGCTTAAGGTTCGTCTAAGGGACACAGCAGTTTGAAGATTCTTTTCATGTCTGTTAATGCGTTTATTGACACCCCCCCCCCCGACTGTTACAGCGGTGCAGATGAGGAATAAATTAACCCATAAAGACCCAAACGTCACATCTATGTAAAGCCTAATATTTTAATAAAGTGGTTATTGATACAGTACTGTGGCACCAAATATGGGCATGTCTGTTACCACAGAGCCAATCGGAGTCCTCGTTATATCATGTCTAGACCGTCATGTACATCCCAAAAATGCCAAGGCAATCATAAGGCGAATAGGATGACTCAAGCTATGGTGGAAGTTTAACTTAGCTCAGTAATGTATCGGACGGTAATACAGACGATCTAGGTTCAATTCCTGTTTGGAGTACCTTTTTTTTTTTTTTTTTTTTCAAAAAGATTTTCAAACAGAACTGAAGTCACATAGCACACTACCACATCTATTTAACATGTAGCTCCGCCCACCTTCTCCAGCCTCCAGAGCAAAGAACACCATAAAACAACATTTAGAGTACTTAGAACAATAATTCCTATTCTATACTATAAACTATCACTAATTTGTCGTTTCTTCCATCAGTTGCCACAGTACTGTGGTACAAAAATATACTAAAGAATGAAATAAAGTATACGCCATATATGACCACAGTACTGTGGCAACAAGAGAATGAGTAAAAAAAACAAAAACAAGAGGATAATGAGTTCATGGAATAGTATCCCTGATTGGTTCTAGTACAAATGCTAACATTTGATTGGTCTGTGGAAATAGACAAACCCATATTTTTTTGCCACAGTACTGAGGAAGTAGACGTTGTCATAATTTAAAGTACACACATGTATCTACAAGCTACAGATGTAAATAAATCAGGTAAAATACAGTTCTTCATCTTTTCATGGTCATCAGATATGACCCATTTGGACGTTCAGAGGCTTTGTAGTTACCGTGGAAACACCGTCATCTTGTACAACATTGATTCACCAGTAAAACCCATGGAGTTGGATCAGTGACAGTGGATGGACACACTGGGTTTATGTTCAGTTAAAGACAGATTTTACTGAATAAGTGACTTGTGTTTCATTTTTCTCTATTTCTGATAAAATAACCTTCAACTTTAACCCTATAACGCCTAACAAATCATATTTGAATTTTGAAGCCCTCTACATGATCAGTGTGATATTTTTTTCTTTGAAAAACCTGATGTATACAATCAGATACATGCAACACACAGATCTTCCACCAGGGGGAGGAGTTCATTCACCAGAGGCCTTTCCAGTGACACAACAAGACTGTCATTAATGAGGAAGGATTATATTATGTTTTTGTTCAAAAATAATAATATTTGAGCTTTGAGACCTGTTGGATCAAATATGATACAAAATTGTAACTCATACATGGGAACTGATATTTGGGAAAAAAAAGTTTGGTTGTTTAGAAGGACCAATAAAGGCTCCAGTTTCAAAGAACTGGAATTTTCTGTCAGTGATTTAATGGTTCAGGCTTTACAGGGTTAATCTGAGCTTTTATGAACATCTACATCAGGGCTGTCAAACTCATTTTAGTTCAGTTCCACATTCAGCCCAATTTGATCCCCAGTGGGCTGGACCAGTAAAATAGTAACGGTGAAAAAAGTGAAATTATGTTATGGTCAGGTTTACATCTACAAAGTTTCCTTAAAAATCTGACTAACATGAACAACTTGAATTGTCTTAAGAAAAACAAGTGCAGTTTTAACAATATTCTGCCTCGATTTATCACTTTATCATTTACCCATGTGCATTACAACCGCACAAAACATTTAGTAACAGGCAGAATATCGGTAAACTTGCATTTACTTTTCTTAAGACATTTCCATTTGTTCATATTTGTTCAGATTATTCACATTTTCTATAAAAGTATAGTTTGGTAATGTAAAAATTTTCATGTCATTTTACTTTTTTACACCAAAAAAACAGAGAAAATTTGGGGCTGTCATTATTTATAGGTTATGATGATAATATTTTACTGGTTCTGTCCCACTTCAAATCTAATTGGACTGTATGTGTCTGTATGTGGAACCTGAAGTAAAATGATTTTGACACCAATGATTAATATCTTCAGCGTAATTTTTGTATTTCATAAATTCATCCTGTGGGCCGGATTTAGACCCTTTGGTGGGCCGGCTTTGGCCCCCGGGACACATGTTTGACACTTGTGATTTACATGATCAGTAAATTAAATACAGGAAAATACCTGATTTTCACTGGAAAAACACCAAACACAGAGGATAATATTATAATAAATGGTGATAAATCACTTAAATAAAGGTTCAGAAGAGAAGGAAAATAACACTGGGTCTTTATGGGTTAAAGGGGTGTGGCCTCTTCCAAGATGACAGTACTCCCCGTCCGCTGGTCACCAGGGTTCACCCAACGGGTTGATGAAAGTGATGCGGCTCATATGTCACAGTCACCCGATCTCAACCCAATTAAACACCTATGGGAGGTTTCGGACCGGTGTGTTCTGGGCTCTCGGAGGGTCTATATATAGACATTTGAGGCAGTGTGGTTGTGCTGTGGCCCTTGGGGGTGGGGGGGGGGTTGAAGAGGGCCACTGAGAGAGCAGACCCCTTGTGAGAGAATCAGATTGCTACCTTGGAAGTGTGCAAAGGATTAAATTAAACATTCCATTGACATGCCCTTGAAAAAGCAGACTGGTCTCCAACATGGTCTTCTATAGAACATTATGGAATTAACCCATAAAGACCCAAATATCAACCAGTCATTAAAACCATTTACTGATTTTTAAAAAGGTAAATCACTGTTAATCAACTAATACTATCAATCCATGTCAATAATTGGTCACCATAAGATGCTTATGAGCCACATGTGGGACAAAGAGTGTGTTTATGTGGGACAATATGGGACACGTAACCGTAATGCTGGAACAAAGTCTACATTTTTAAACAATGTGCATCTTATTGTCCAGCTTATCAATATGAATAACAACAATTTGATTTAGTTGTATGTATATTTCTGCACTGGACATCTATTTTTTGCTTTTTTTTTTTGCACAGGTTTCAACAACTTTTTTTTTTTTGCTTGATAAAACAAAACAAAAAAATCTACTTGTAAAAAGTGAAAAGAACACTCAAGTTTCAAATATTGTAATTAAACACTTTTAGAGGATCAGCTTTTTTTTTTTTTTAAATTTGAGTACATGTTCTCAGCCCTCAGAGGTAAACTAATCTGTGTGCAATAAAACAAAAAGGCAGAACTGACAGCATTAGAACAGCTGTTTCCACTTCCAGCCAACCTAAAACTACTGGGACCTAAAACCTTTGTGCATCCAAACACAGAACAGTCAAACACTGAGCATTCTAACACAGCAATAAAAATAGAATAAGATGAAGTAAGTATCCTGTGGAATTTTGTCAAATCATGAATATCCACAAACATAACAAAAGCATATTTTGTCGCCTCAGGTCTCTCAGTTCAATGTCCAAACTTAAAAATAGTTAAAGGGAATATGGATCGAATCTGACCAAACATCAGTGTGTGGCTTCAGGTCATACTCGCCTCCATGTGTGATGGAGAAATAAGTTTGACACAGTTCCTCAGAATACCCTCTGTCAATCATCCCCCACCGCTTTCGCCGATGTCTTTTCTGTAGCTGCATTTTCTTTTTTTGCGCAGAGTTTCCATGATTTCCTCCAATATTTGCATGCCAGCGTCTGAGGCTTCTGCCTTTGTTTTCTGTGTCAATGGGCGGAGCTCTGGAGGACGCCAGTGACAGGTTGATGGACTCCTGACCCCACGTGCATGTTGGTTGATTAGCAGCGGACACAGCCAATGGTGATAGTGCTGTCTCCGCTAAAACATCAAAGTCATGTTTGGAGGAAGGTGACTGTCCTGCACTTTGGAGAACCAGAACCGATCAAATGCGGGACATCGTCTCAATTTGCAGGACGTGGAAAAAATGGTCATAATGCTGTGCAGTCCAGCACAAAGCGGGACACCTGGTCACCCTACCATAAGATAGTATATAATAAGTGGACAAAAATGCATGTGTCATTTTTAAGCACTCGTTTTACTTCAGTCTATTATTGACAGGGGTTATGGGGGAGCTAATGCTAACTGCTAGCTTAGTGCCCCACTGAAACAGTAAATGTCATCGTCAATTTTACGTCATTTTACAGTCTTGTTAGTGTACATTATTGACCACATCTGTCGAGCCGTCTGTCAGAAAAGAAAACAAGTTTTATTCAATATCTAGAAGCTTTGAACGTCCGACTGCAGCTGAGTGAACTATTGATCAAACCCCGACACAGTATTAGGTCCAACTTCTGTTCAACTGAACATATTTTTCATAAAGCAATAATTTACAAAAGGAACAACCAGAAGAAATTCATCCATAAAGACCCAAACAGACACTGGCCTTCAAAACCATCTACTGAATTAAACAGTTTAATTCCTGTTGATCCATTAATCCTTTCAATACATGTAAATAGTTGGTGTAAAATACAGTTCTTTATCTTTTCATGGTCATCAGATATGACCCATTTGGACATTCAGAAGCTCTGTAGTTACCATAGAAACACCATCATCTTCTGCAACATTGATTCACCCTGGGTTTATGTTCAGTTAATGATACATTTTATTTTACTCTACACTCCATATATGACCACAGTACTGTGGCAACAAGAGGAGAATGAGTTAAAACAAAACAAAACAAAAAAAATCCAAGGATAATGAGTTCATGGAACAGTATCCATGATTGGCTCTAGTACAAATGCTAACATTTGACTGGCTCTGTGGAAATAGACAAACCCATATTTTGTGCCACAGTACTGTAGCAGTAGCCATTGCTATATTTTAAAGTATGCACATGTATCTACAAGCTATACATGTAAATAAATCAGGTAAAATACAGTTCTTCATCTTTTCATGGTCATCAGGTATGACCCATTTGGACGTTCAGAGGCTCCGTAGTTACCATGGAAACACCGTCATCTTCTACAACACTGATTCACCAGTAAAACCCATGGAGTTGGATCAATGACAGTGGATGGACACACTGGGTTTATGTTCAGATAATGACAGACTGGACTGAAAAAGTCACTTTTTCAGTTTTTAACATAATCAGGGTGCGATTTGTTGGGGGGAGGGGGAGCAACCCCCCCCCCCCCCCTCTGGTTTTTACATCCCTACTTCTGCTCAATGAACTTCATCTTTGGGGGGGGGGGGGTCAACCAACCAATGTAAATCCCATCAGGTTGTGTCAGTTTTCTTCTTCCTATATCCTACATCACTGACACTAACGTTCACCTGAACCAAACTGTTGCAGTCTCAGAATTTGTGAACGTCCCCATGCACTGGGGCGCTGTCAAATGGGGGGTAAATGTGACAAATTCATCAGGGCCAGCATTTTTGAGTCCAGTGGATACAGGTTAGAAGTTGCGAAAATTTCGTGTAAGATCGGCTGTAAAATGGAGGAACAGAACCAAAGAGTTTGACGTTAAAAGTATGCAAAGTGGTCTAGTTAGTTGGGGTCTGGTTATGGGTTGGAATTGATTGGGTTTAGACACAAAATACAGGGTCCAGTTTAGGAAAAGGAACTGGGAAGAGAAGCTAAAATATGAAAAAACTAGAAAAGCACTCAGAGGGCGCCAAGGCAGATCAGCCTTAACAATCGTTGAAAATACATGATCCCAAAATGATGCAAGTTTAGAACAAAACCAAAAGATGAGCATGATTTACACGGACGTCTCCACATTCTCTCTGACATGGTTGAACTCTGGACACATAGTTAGCTGCAATTTTAGGAGTTATGAAAAAAATCGAATTATATTTTTCCAGCAATGTTCCCTCCAAGTTCTTGAAGAAGTGGCTGACTGTTGAGCTCTCCAGATATTGATCCATTCGTCCATAAGTTTTTGAGTTACCTTGCTAACAGACAAACAAACAAAGGTAATAACAAAGAAAATAAACACATTTCCTTTCAGTTTACAGTGTTTGCTGTTCCACTATATTCATCCACATCCAACTCCTTAACACACTGTCATACTGTTGTGTCACTTCCTTTTTTTTTAATTTTTGAATTTATTTATTTTTTTAAATATTTAAATTAATTTTTTTTTATTTTTTATTTTTTTATTATTTTTTAAATAATTATTTATTACCTCCGCCAAGGAGGTTATGTTTTTGCCGGGGTTTGTTTGTTTGTCTGTCCGTTAGTGTGCAACATAACTCAAAAAGTTATGGACAGATTTTGATGAAATTTTCAGGGTTTGTTGGAAATGGGATAAGGAAGAAATGATTAAATTTTGGTGGTGATCGGGGGTGGGGGGGCCCACTGATCAGCCTTGGCGGAGGTCTGCGCTCTCCGAGTGCTTCTAGTTTATTTTTTCTTTCTTTTTTTTTTTTTTTAATTTTTAAATTTTTTTTATGTCGTGTCACTTCCTGCACAGAGGGCGTACATAAACATGGGTCATTTTCACCCTCTTCTCATCATGTCCTCGGACTAAAATTAGACCCAGTTGGATGAGTAAACACTTTTCATCTCCTTCACAATCATCAAAACACCAGATGAGAGAATATCTGTGAGAAAACTGGTAATCAGTGGAATCTAAACTACATTGAAGCTCTTACGGACACACATTTGGATCAGATTCTTATTAATTTTTTCATCACATTCCATTTTTCTGACGCTCACAGCACACACTGGTTTCCTCTTCTGTATCTGTGCAAATTGAGGCTCTATTTTACCTGTTATTTCCCATCTGTCATTACTCCTCCACTGCAGTTATTCTACTACAGTTCTTTTTTTTTTACACTTCTGCAGATGGAAGTGGTTCTATTATTGATAACTGATTTTTTTTTTTTTTTTCCTTCTGTCTGTCATATATATTTTACCTGTATTTCATATCACACTTAATTTAAAGGTGTTTATATATCATGTTGACATTCCAAACTCTCAACAGCAGAGAATCACACAGCAGAACACACCAGGGATGGGAAGATTATCTGATATACCAACATGCTGCGAGTGAATGAAAAGTTTGGAATGATATCGCGATGCATCGGTTACTGAGTGTTTGTATTGATAAAATTCAATCCGTTCAATAGAATATACTTTTACTTGGATTTAGTGTTACACGTTAGACACATTGGGCCATTGGAATGTGTTTGGCCCTCGTCGGCCACCGTATGCCGTACATACTCCTGATGACAGTGGATGGACACACTGGGTTTATGTTCAGATATGAGAGATTGGACTGAAAAAGACATTGTTTATTCAGTTTTCTCTATTTCGGATACAAAAAACCCTCAACTTTGTGCTGAGCTTCAATGAACATCTACATAATTAGTAATTTAAATAAATTGTCCACAAAACACACAAAATAAAGAGGATAATATTATAATAAATAGTGATAAATCACTTAAGAAAGGTTCAATTGAGAGAGATTATTTGGGAATAGGGCTGTGTATCGGCAAGAATCTGGTGACACGATACTAATCACAATACGAGGATCACGATACGAAATATCATGATCCTGTTAAAGGAAATTTTTTGTTTTATTGCATTTTTTTTTTTTTTTAAATGATTCTTTCCTTGAAGAATTGAATTACACCAGAAATATGCACAAATACTAAACACATTTTTATTTGATCTGATGCGTATCGATACGCCGACAAGTGCGTACAGTGAAAGTGAAACTACAGACTCTTTACTAATTCCTCTATTGCCGCATTTCCACTTCGTGGAACTGGTTCGACTCAGCCCGTCTCCCGTTGTTGTGCACCTCATTTCCTTTTCCCTACCTTCAGAAACTTGTATTTGAGGGGGTACGACGTTTGTTGTCCGCACCAGAACCGGAACTGGGCCCGGATGACGGCCTGGTGTTCACTCTGCTGCTAGATTCACAAGCGCCGCTAAGTAGAGAATCAAATGAATCACATGTGGACAAATGTTTGAACAGACTGGAGGGATTCCACCCTTTAGAAGAAAACAGAAGTCTTACAAGTGTTCCAGTGGACCTGGTGTCATCTTTTTGGAGCATTTGTGCCTCAATGTCATGTTGGCTACGTTCTGTTTTTTATTGAAAATATTTAGGTGTACAAGACATATAAATTTTGAACAAACATCAAAATGTCAAAAAGAAAAAGCATTTGAACAAATAAATTCAAAAAACAATGCAGTGTATGTGTGATGTTATCACACGCCCAATGAAGGCGGAATTGATAAGCAGAATCATTAAACAGGCGGGCAAACGATTCCAAGGAATCGAGCTACTGGGATCCGGTTCTCAAAAAGAACCGGTTCTCGATTCCATCCCTAATCACGATATATCATGATACTGTTAAAATGGAAATGTTTTGTTTGTTTCTTTTTTTTTTTTTGTAAATGATTATTTCCTTGAAGAATTGAATTACACCAAAAATCTGCACAAATACTAAACATATTTTGATTTGATCAGAACAGGATCTAATGTTATATCACAAAATGTTCCTGTGTTCAAACTGAAATTCTGTTTTACAGACATTAGTTTCAGATCCTGTTCAAATGTTCAGATTCTATTAGTTCAGAACTAACATCAGAACAGTATTTGAGTTCAATCCCAACAAAAGAACGAACATTATTTAATAAGAGTGTTAAATAATCATAAATAAAATTTAAACAAAAAAGAAAAAAAAAAAAGAACCTCCACAATATTTGCATTTGAATAAATCCCTAAAAATATTTTTACAGTACTTTTTAATATTTATTATTGTGAAATGAAATTGCAGAACTGATATTTTCTTCCACCTCTGTTTGGGAACTGCCACAAAAGCAGCTCTGGGTCTTTACGGGTTAACACTAATAATGTATTATTTTAATTATTTCGCAGTAATGATTCATTTACATGCAGACACTTAACATTTTGAACTTGAGACTGCATCCTCATGCTTGGTAGCTGGCCAACCTTTCATGGATGTCAGATTATGTCCTGCATGCCCTGGCCTACGGTGATATGGAATTGAATTGTGCTGCGGGGATTTGGCAAAGGGAGATTGCTCCGTGCGTCTGGAGACCCAGTCCGGCTGCCTGATACCGTTATGCCTCCATTTTACCGTTTCAAAAAACTGCTCAGGGATGTTGACTGTTTTGTGTGTACGAGGACTAGATTCTGCAGATAGAGGCTGACAGACAAAAAACATATTCAGACGCATTTTCAACAGGAAATTACAGGATGAAAAGCTCTGTTACCCAAAACGGCCCTCGTATAAACAAAGACAGGAACATGATTGGACTGAACAGGTTTGGAGGGACGGGTCGTGCACTAAGTGTCTGTATGTTTGTATGTGTCATGGGCATATGTGAATTTAATTATGTTACATTCAGGAGCGTTGAACTTCACCTTCCTGTGCTGAGTAATAACCCTGCAGTTGGATTTCATTTACAAAAACATAATTGGTTTGTATCAGTGGAATATTTGTTTTTAGTCCAACAGCCCTGGAAGGTTGTCTATTGTCTGTAAACAATTTTTCAAGAATGTTTTTCTCTGAAACTGTCGGTCAGAATGAGTTTATTTTTGTTGTGGAACATCTTTAGGTTAAATCAGCGGTTTCCAAACTTTCTTGTCTTGTGACCTCATTTTAATATAACAATGACATTGAAAACGGAGAATTTTTTTTCCCTCAAATTAATTTGTTTTTGACCCTGTAATAGTTTTCTATACTATGTTTCAAATACAGGTTCATTTTAGAGGACATTTAGTCTATATAATGTATATTATTGTGGACGGAGGCAGAAAAGCCAGGTGTAAAGACCCAAACATCGACCTTTAACCTAAACCATCTACTGATCTAAACTGTTTAATACCGGCTGATCCACTAATCCTATCAATACATGTCAATAATTGGTGTAAAATACAGTTCTTCATCTTTTCATGGTCATCAGATATGACCATATTTGGATGTTTAGAGGCTCCGTAGTTACCGTGGAAACACCGTCATCTTCTACAACATTGATTCCTAGTAAAACCCATGGAGTTGGATCACTGACAGTGGATGGACACACTGGATTTATGTTCAATTAATGAGATTCTACTGAAAAAGTCACTTTTTCTTCAGTTTCCTCTGTTTCTGATATAATAACTCTCAACTTTAATCAGATTTTAATGAATATCTATATATTCAATAAACTAAATATAAGATAATACTTCATTAACACTGGAAGATATTTCAAAATACAGAGAAGAATATTGTAATACATGATGATAAATCATTTAAAATAGTGGTTTCCAACTTTTTTTTTACTCCTGACTCCATTTTAACGTCACAAATTTCTGGCGACCCCAGACATTCAAAACGGAGACTTTTTTTGTTTTTGATCCTGTAATAGTTTTCTATCCTGTTTCAAATCCAGGTTAATTTTAGAGGACATTTAGTCTATATAATGTATATTATTGTGGACAGAGGCAGTAAATCCAGGTGTAGATTACTGCACAGAGAGAAACGGATTTTCCTTGGTCAGGATCTGTCCAGTCAGTCCAGCTGTGATTTACAAGGAGGACAATTAATACTGAACAAACAAGAACTGGAACTATGAATTATGGAAGAGCTGCAGCATCTGAAACTGACCACAATGAACATTTGACACAGAAACAGAACCACAGTGCTGCAGTTTCACAACCACAGTTTGTCTGATATGGACTGGGGTTGGCTCTGTCAACTCAACAGAATCATCATCATCATCATCATCATCATCATCATCATCATCATCATCATCATCATCATCATCATCATCATCATCATCATCATCATCATCATTATTATTATTATTATTATTATTATTATTTTAATCAAATACTAGAAATTTCAGGTGACCCCATTTGAAGTCCAGGCGAAACCAAGGTTGAAAAACACAGGGGTAAGGTCTACCAAGTTTGTTTAAAAAAAAAAAAAAAAAAAAATCAAGAACTATTACTTTTTGAATTATGGCCCTTTTATCCACAGGTGTGAATGTGACAGTGGTTGTTTGTCTCTATATGTTCAGCCCTGACATGTCCAGGGTAAACCCCGCCTTTGCCCATAAGTAGCTGGGATAAGCTCCGCCCCCCACAACCCTAGTGAGGATAAAACAGGTTCAGAAAATGAATGAATGAATAACTTTTGAATTTCCTATGAATTTTTGAAAATTTAAAAATCCCCACTGGTTGATAATGGGACACATTTCAAAGATATTGATGTAATTACGGTGACACGGTGGTGCAGTGGATAGCACTGGTGCCTCACAGACAGAAGGTCCTGCATTTGATTCTAATACCAGTCCGTGGGGGTGGGGCCTTTCTGTGTGGAGTTCAGATTCAAGTTTATTTGTCATTTCAGCATATAAAAATACACTGAAACGAAATATTGTACTCAGGTCCCCGACTGTCAGCAGCATTTGGTAAAAATAGTATAAGTTACTGATAAAATAATAAAAATAATAAAATACTGATATAAAAAAATAACAATAACCCCCCCCTAAAATATTACTTATAAATAACTAAAAAAAAAAAAAGAAAAGTTTTGTTCATGTTCTCCCCGTATCTGCGTGGGTTCTCTTCCGGTACTCTGGCTCCTCCCACCATCCAAACACATGCACTGTTAGGTTAGTTGGTTAATCTAAATCACCCATAGGTGTGAATGTGACAGTGACTGTCTCTATATGTTCAGTCCTGCGATGAACTGGTGAAATGTCCAGGGTGTACCCCGCCTTCACCCGTAAGTAGCTGGGTTAGGCTCCAAGTGACCCCCGTGACCCTAGTGAGGATAAAGTGGGTTCAGAAAATGAATGAATGAATGAATGAATGAATGATATAATTACTATTGGCAATACATAGGAAGTCACATCTGGGCTTTCATTTGGTGCCATGACCTTTGACCTTGAAAGGTCAAGCCTAAGGTCATCTATGTCCAGATTTCTAGAAACTTCTTCTCCAAGCCCCTCAGACAGAATCAATTGAAATTCATAGCAGAGGTTCCTTTGGGTCAGGTCTACCAAGTTTGTTCAAAGAATTGGGAAATATTGATTTTTGAATTTTTTATGAATTTTTGAAATGTTCGAAACCCCATTGGTTTACAATGGGACACAGTTCAAAGTGCTATTACTTGAAAACAGTTGAAGATATTGATAGAATTACTACTGGTAATAGATAGGAAGTCACATAGCGGTTTTGATTTGGTGCCATGACCTTTGACTTTGAAAGGTCAAATCCAAGGTCATCTATGTCCAGATTTCTAGAAACTTCTTCAAAACTGTCGGCCAGAATCAATTGAAGTTCATAGCAGAGGTTCCTTTTGGGTAAGGTCTACCAAGTTTGTACAAAGAATTAAGAAATATTCATTTTTGAATTTTTCTTCATGAATTTTTGACATTTTCAAATCTCTATTGGTTTATAATGGGACACATTGGAAAGTGCTGTAACTTAAAACACTTGAAGACACTGATCTAATTACTACACTGGTCAACAACAGATTTATTGTTTCAGTTTTTTGAGCTGATTTAGGATAATTTTGGTGTGCTGAATCCAAAAATCATGTTAATTTTGCTCAATCAGGTCAACTTTCTGAACTTTGCTACATATTGGCTTTTTAACATTTGTGCTTACATTTATGGGCATTTTCACATCATATGATACAAAATTCTTTCATATTTCTTGCAATAAACGAGTTCTGAAGATTTTACTTTTGCCAATTTATGATTGTTTTTTTTTATATTACAGGTGAATGAAATGGCTTCGACTAGAAGATCTTGCAAAAATAAGCCTGACGTATTCTGCTCCATCTGCGCTGAATACACCATTGTACCTAACAGGAATCAAGTCACAAGTTTCATAAAGTGTGCTTACCAATCTTATTTTGGTATTAATTATTATATTTTGTGAGAAGATCAAATTTTTCAAAATCAAATTAGCAAAAAAACCTGACCTGATTGAGAAAAACAGATGTCATTTTTGGATTTAGCGGTGCAAAATGGTCCTAATTCAGTTGAAAAAACCTGGACAACTTGCAAAAAACATTTTTTCATAACCCAGTGTTATTGGTAATAGGAAGTCCCATATGAGCTTTGATTTGGTGCCATGACCTCTGACCTTGAGTGACCTTGAAAGCTCAAACAAATGTCAATTAATGTCTTTAAATATTAAAATAACTGTTTTGTGCATCTCTGGAAGCTGTTTTTTTTTTTTTTTTTACCTAAATATGGCCTGTTCACATCCTTTCAAATTATTTTTTTTTGCTCTTGCGACAACACGCAGATCCATCTATGAAAACAGGTTCTTGCAAGATTGCAGATTCCTCCTTGTCGAGGTTATTTGTTCTTGGGTTTTGTGACAGATCTGACGACTGTACGTACGGTTCAATTTCACAGCGTGTCTCATCTGTGCATATAGTGGGATGTTCAACGATACGTCTTTCTTCCAGCTGGGATTTGCATGTGGGAGGTGAGGGAGCTTGTGAATATCTGTGATATTTGTGGATAAGGGCATTCTTCACACTGTCAGCAGGTAGAGAAGACCTGTATGTTAAGCAGAAAACCAGAGGAGGCACCGGAATAAAGACAAGACAGCTCGGATGTTCCTACAGAACGGCATCTGAGCTTTTAATCATATGGGCTTTCTGCTACGCGGTTAAAGGGGTTCTTTTCTTTTTCTTTTTCTTTTTCTTGTAGTTGTGGCAAATTCGTCTGGGTAGGACTTGCACTAAGGGTCAGTTAGAAAACACAGATTTTCAACTAAATACACTGTAATTTCTGATATTTTTTCTCAGGTAAAGACCAAATTAACAGAGCGGTTTCAGGGTAAAATGTGGTGACACTTTCTTTTCCATTTCATCACATGTAAAGAAACCCAGTCTGCTTTAACCCTTTCATGCACCGTGGTCACTACAGTGGACAGCTATTCAGAACTGTTCTCATGCACTGTAACAAATTACTGTAAAAAAACGGTAAATTTTGTACAGTATCATACTGTTATCTGTAAATACAGTATAATGCTGTAAATAATGAGGTCTGTAAGGAGGAAATTTAAAACAGTAAGCTACTGTAAAATTGTACAGTATTCTACAGTATTTTCTTCCGTTCTTCCACTGCTGTCCGCCCAGAACTGGAATGAACAAAGTCATCTGGCATCAAGTCCCACCAGCTCATGTAGAAAAAGATTAAAAAAAAAACGAATGTTAACTATAGACTGGCTGCATCAAAGGTTAGTGGTTCTTTTATGAAACAGAAGGAAAAAAATAAATGCAGAACGGACCATCCAGCAGTGGACCAGAGGCCACCTGATGCTTTCATCCTTCTGTACCTCCACTGCCATCGCTCCATCCTGCTCCAGTTGTTCATTTATCAGGTAAATGTGATTTTATCAGTGGAACTGTCCCCATGCTGTGGCATTTTGGGTTCATTAAACATTAAATTGCCTCCATGAACCGTGTTCACACCTGATGCAACTTACGTGGTGTAACAGGCGGTGTAATACTGCTTCATATTGGGGGGTGTTAGCCTTATCTAGCTAACATGCAGCTAATGTAAGTTGAAGCATACATGCTGGCTGTGAAGTGGACACAGTTAAACTAAACAGTGTCAGTTTGTGTGGTTTTGGCTGCCTCTGGGTTACATTTCTAAGACATTAAATCTGTAAAGTGGAATTTACTAACTTGGACATCCACATTAACTGATATAATTAACCACTGTTTTAATAAAAGTAAGTGACTCAGGCTAATGTTTCCCTCTTTGTTGGGCAGTTTGTATAGGATGTGTAGCATTATTGAATGTGTGTATGCTTTACAGCTCTGTAAACACAGTGTCATTCATAACTGATACACCATTGTCCAAATGTGTTCCACTGCAGCTGATATTGAGCTCACCCTGATCCTCCAGCCAGTCCCAGACTAATACTGCTGGAAGTGTGTGTATGTGTGTGTTTATGTGTGGATGTGTGTCAGTCTGTGTCTGTCTGTCATTCAGTCTGTCTGTTAGCTGTCTGTCTGTATCTGAGGAATAAAAGAACTGCTTTTGTCCTTCCATGACAGTGTCTACCACTGTAAGACAACAATAGCAGTAGAACTTATGATACCAAATTTAAATAAAGTACAAAAAAAGTAACCTCAGTTCTTGTCTCCATCAGTTGCAGGTGATGAAGTCACATCTGGAAGTTGGATGATGAGCATTGAAAGCCATGTTGTCTGTGAAGGCCTCCAACCAAGCTTCATCACAACGCTGCTGCTGTTGCAGTGAATTTAATAAAAGCTCAATGTTATAAGGTTATCTCTTGTTTGAGCTTTTTCTAGCAATGTTGATGATTTTGTATTTTAAAATGTAATTTGAAATGTTACAATCCTAGCTTTTTGCTGTGTTATACTGTAAATATTACATTAAATATGTTTTACGGTAATATATTGTTTCTTGGAATACGGTAGTTACTGTAAAATGCAGCAACTGTGGCTAACAGTATTTTACTGTAAAAGGAACATTATTTACAGCCCAGTACCGTAAAACTTTTTACAGTAAGAAACTGTAATTGTAGATTACAGTAGAGATACTGTAAAATAACAGTAGCATGCTGGCAACTCTAGCTGCCAGTAATTTACCGTTATTTAACGGTAAAATTTGTTAGTGTGTATATTCATGGATTTTATTGTTTCAGTTGCATATCAGCCAACACAGTGGACGCCCATGCATCATCCCATACACTGACATTCAGACCATTACTGTAACTTTGCTGTTCTAGATAAATCTGGTCTGCAGTAACATGTTTGAGAGTAAATCGATTGCTTGTTATTATTAGACTGTAGTTTTGTTTTTGTTTTTTTGCATATTTTCTCCATACACTATTAAAAAAAAAAAAAAAATCTGTAATTTAGCAGAATTTTCACTCTTTATTTGACAGATTTTTCTTGTATTTTAAAGATACAGGAAAATATCAATGAAATGATAAAAACAGACTGTGATTTTACATGTCAAATGTAAAATAACATGAAAAAACTAACTCTGAATAACCATAACATTTCAATTTTTTTTAAAGAAATCTTTTATTTTTTTTTCACAGAAAAATGGTTAAAATACATTTGCAAATGTGTTATAATTTCACAAATATTTTCTATTTATGAGATTAAACTGTTAATTTAAAGTTTAATACTGTGAAAAAAAATAATAAAATGAGATAAAATTACTGACAATTAACCGTAAAAGAAGTATTTGTTCTGTCAGTTGAACCAGACTTGTTTGTTAATTGACAAATATCTTGTGTAATTACAGGAGGTTTCACAACAAAAATGTTGAATAAATGTATTTTTGTGAATGTATAACATGTATAAGCACTGATAAACTGTCCAAATACAGTTTTTATCAGTGGATTGGACAACTGAGTCTCACTGAAAATTATTTATATATATATTTATATATTTATAGGTAATTGGATTGTTTTAATACATGAAAATATTCTTTATTAAACATTAAAAAGTAAAAAAAAAAAAAAAGGAAAATCTCAAGTAAAGTTAGAGCAAAAAACTGTATTTTAGTTATGGAAAATTACCGTGTTTTTGTGAGATGGTTATTTTCCGTTATTTTACAGTATTTTTTTTGGCACCTCTGGTGCCGGAATATTAGTTTGGTTTTTTTTTTTAGGGTGTAAAGTGAGTAATAACTAATATTAGAGTATATTAAAATGTGACAAAACATCAGATTAGCAGCATTAAAAAAAATATTTCATAGTTTTCATTCAGTATATCAGTAAATACATGTTTCTTTGCTTCAAAAATTAAATGCATGATGTCCAGCTGAGTGGATATTTTTGCAACTCCATGAAAAATAGGTTCATGAAAAAATTTCAATCGCATTGTTTTTTTCATGCCTAAAGAGGAATAAAAACACTCAGGAAAAATATCTTTATTAGGGTCAAAACACGGTATTCAAAATCTGACACATTTTTACTTTTAAATTCATTTTTGCTTTAGTTGGACCATAAGGGATTATCCAAAACAAGGAGCTACTTTATATTGAAATAAATGTTGGAATGACAATCAATTAAAGTTGGCTCTCTGATGGGACATGACTGTGTTTGGACCCATTAAGGTTCTCATAATTCCTGCATGAAAAGGGTTAAAAACCTACATGCACCAGACTTTTGATAACCTCAGGGAAGAAGTTTACACTGCAATATGTTTCCATGTGTTGGTTCGTCTGTGTCGAATAACACAAAAAAGACAAAAACATGGTGACATCGAGTGGGTGTGGTCAGTGGGGTTGACATTTATATGGACGGACAAAAATATAATAATAATAATAATAAACTGATGTATCATTTTTCTGGTACTAACATTATTTTTTACGATGCACTTTATTTTCCTGCTAGTTTTAACCTCCTTCAGGTGAGACTTGTGTTGCGAAATCTCATGAGAGTTTGCTGCCGAAACGGAGGCAGTCCAAGAACAAAGTCAGTTTTCTTCCCGTTCTGTGTGTTTGAGAAATGTCATTTAAATGTCAGAACGTTCACAGGGTCTACGGTCGGAGGAAAATGGATACGAGTTTCACTTTGGAGAATTTGTGAATCAGTTGAAATTTGTAAATCACGTTCATTTCTCTGATGCGGTTGTAGAGTCTGACGTCACAGTTTCAAGACTTTTATATGTGTTTTTTATATTATTAATACGATGTTATTTCACATTACATTAAAGTGACAATAGTAACCTGTTATTGACCATAAATAATACGTCAGCTGATTGAACTGTTTGTGATCAGCAACATTTTCCACTTCTAATGTGTTACACTGATATTATAGTCAACAAATGCACCTTATATTAACCCTTTCATGCACAGTGGTCACTCCAGTGGACAGCTGATATATTCTCCAGCTGTTCTCTTGTATATTCATGGGTTTTGTTGTTTTTAGTTCCATTTCAGCCGACACAGTGGACGCTTATGCACCATCCCATACACTGACATTCATACCATTACTGTAACTTTACTGTTCATGATCTGCAGTGACATGTTTTAGTGTAAATCAATTGCTAATTGTTATCAGAGTGTAATTAACTTTTTGGTTTTTTTTTTAAGTTTTTTTTTTTTTTTTTTTTGCACATGATCTCCATGAAGTGAATAATAACTAGTATTAGAGTATGTTCAAATGCGAGAAAATATCTGATTAGCAGCATTAAAAATGTTTTTATTGCATAGTTTTCCATACCATTTTCTGATATTAGGTTTTAAATACATGTTTCTTTGCTTGAAAAATTAAATACATGGTGTCCAGCTGAATGGACATTTTTGTAAGTTTTTGTAAAAAAAAAAAAAAAAAAAAAATCAATCGCATCATTGTTTTTATGTCTAAAGAGGAATAAAAAGACTCTGGAAAAATATTTTGACTAAGGTTCATTCATAATTCATGCATGAAAGGGTTAAGACCTAATAAAGTCTTTATGTGTGACAGGGTTTTGGATTATTGAATTCCTGAATTATTAAGTCATTTTATTAATTCTTTTGTTTTGCAAAGCTCCTCCTTCTTTTATAGAGTGCTCTCATGTGGCTGGGGGTGGTTAATATCACAACAGGTAGTTTTAGGATGTTTTGCATTTCTGTCTACTGTCTTTTATGATGTCTTTTATGATATTTTGCCTTTTTGTCAACTGTCTTTCTTGTCACCTGCCTAGGGACTACAGATGGAAATTAGCACTGCTGCGACAATCTGGCATATTTACAGCTGCAACTGTTGTAGATGTTCATTAATATGCACTGTCCCTATTAAAGCTCTACCTACCGATGTGGCATGTCTCACAGCACTTAGCAAAAGTTTGAACATGAACAACCCGCCTCCCTCCAAAGCCCCGCCCCCTTCCCTCTGCCTGAGCTCTGAGGCTCCTCCTCCTCTCTCCTCCTCTCACCTGATGCGCGATGGAAACAGAGGAGGAAGCAGAGGTGGAGGTCCGGTCCGTTTTGGCGTGTCCGCGGACCCCTCCCTCAGTAATCAGATGCATCATCCACCTGCCGCGGGCCCGCGGCTCCTGTTCCATCAGTAGACCTGGTCCATCAGTAGACCTGTTCCATCAGTAGACCTGGTCTGTGCAGTACTGGGTCAGGGTCTTCACTGCAGTGCCCAGGGGACGGGTGCGCGCACTGTGAACGCGCGGCCTCCGCAAATTTTCCATGGACATTTGAGGTTTCATAGTCCATACAGTTATCATCCTACATCATCCTACATTGTGTGACACCATGTACATGTACCTGTATGAGTCCTACCGTCATAAAAGCTGAGCTTTATGCAGACCTGTTCAGTCCAGTACAGCTGACTTCTGGACTTTTATCTCCATCCTTCATTCATCAGACTCCTGTTTGTGCTCCTCAGTTGTCGTTTCTGTTCATAAATCCATTTTTTCCCTTCCACATGTGCATGTCAGTTCTATCCAAACACATCCTAGACAGTAGCCTGTGGTCAGTGGTCAGTAGACTGTGGTCAGTGGTCAGTAGACTGTGGTCAGTGACAGGAGGAGCAGCGCCAGTGAAGTGTCAGATTCAGAGGGACACATATAGGATGTGAGACGGCGATAATGGATCGGATGCTGGACGGCCGTAATGGATGATTGACAGGAGGCTCAGCCAGGTTCGGCCAATTATTTTATTCGGACCGAATAAAATGATTGGTCAGACTTTTATTAGAAATATATGAGAATTAAACATTTTTGAGTTTCAATACCTGGTGGATTTCTTTTACATTTTAGTTTGACACATGCTTATCAGGAGCATTTTAAGATGACAAAAGAAAAGTGTAAAAATGCCACATCATACGGTATAGCTTTAATTAAATAAATAAATAAATAAATAAAACAAAAATAAAAAATAAATTAGTTAGTCCTCTTTGCTCGCTGACGTTTCCACCAACAGTATGAATAAAATTTTAATATACAGTTTTATTTACTGTGTGTTCAATGATTCAAGAAGCCTAATAATGTTTTGCAAATGTGCGGAGATTGTATTTTTTTTTTTTTTTTTTTTTATAATTTTGTTGAAACGGTGCATGAGCCACAGCAGTTAACCTGTACATAATTTCATTTAAGCGAGGATATCAGGCAAATAATATAAAATGGCGTCCATTTCGTTGCATTTGTATTTTGTTGTATCAGTACAATGGATACTTCTCAAACAAATGTCACATAAAGACTGTGTCAAAGAACAGTCGTATTAAGTAGGAATCAACCGATGGAAACAAACTCCAAAAGAGATTCGAACTTAATGATTTAATGAAGCTTACATAGAAAAATGTTATTATTGTGATAAATCAACTTTTTATTACATTTGTTTGAGAACTTTTTTGACTCTCCCTTGAATATAAAGCCATCAGCTACATTCTGTATTTTTAACAGGCACGTTAGGGATTTTTAGTGATTTAGTGATTTATTCCGAACATGCAATGAAATTTAACATATAAGCGAACGAGCAAAACATGCATAATAATACAAATATCAACAATCATAACAATCTTAGAAGAACAGCACAGTAGTTCCATTTATATTTGCCTGTAAAGTGGTGGAAAGAAGTGCGACTCATTTAATCCCACCCCTTCTCCATAAAATATTCTTAATATATATGACCCTCTTCCTTTTACGTAACTCTTCTATATTTATATATTTACACACACGCGTCCATATACACATACATACGTTTATACATATACCCACAACATACAAGTACACATACACACATACAAATTCATATAATCTTTTACCAATGCGTTTCTTAGTTGTGCTGGTAAATACATACATACATACATACATACATACATACATACAAATAACTCCAAGAAAGAAATGTATACATAAACAACAGTGAACATATGGTGATAATTAGTAACCCACATCCTTAAATCTTGTGAAAAACATGTTCTCAGAAGTGTTTTTGAATTGGCTTATGTTTGAACATTCATTCATTCATTCATCTTATTTTATAAAGTGAAATGTATGTTTTTATTGTCATGTATTCCTTTCTCATATAAATTAATGACAGTTAATAAGATGAAACCAGATATTACATATAGAATCGATATGTATATTTGTACACATTGATGGAATTTTTTTTTTAATTGATTTATTTCAAATATGAATGTGATACAAGCTTCCTGATTACTACTATTTGACTTCTTTGCACAACATAATATAGAAATGAAAATTCAAGGAAGCATAAAACAATGATCCACGCAAAAAGAAAAAAAAAGAAAAAAAAAGTCATAGTTGAAAAGGAGTGAGAAGAAGCACAGCTTATATTAGCTCTGACCCCTCTGTCTAAACCAACAATATGTACATATATACATATACACCCATATACGTACACATCCATCTATACACATACACACCTACACACACACACACACATATATATATATATATATAATACACACGCGCATGCATGCATACTTATACGCATCTACATACATCATATACACATACACCTACATATACATACATACATACATACATACATACACATATATGCAAAACGCACATATACATACCCATGCTCATACACTTCCATATACATGTACAAATTCATATAAACACTGTTCCATACACACACATATACATGCCCATAGGCTTCTCTGCCTCTAATCCCTGTGCCATATGAATGAGTAAAGGAAAGTAGTCAGTAATGATAATTATCAATTATAACTGCTAAACAAAATATTTTTGTACATTTTCTTAAACTGGATAATATTTGGACTTTGCTTGAGTTCCTCACTTAGATTGTTCCATAGCTTAACACCAGAAACTGATGAACAAAAGCTTTTTAAGGTTGTTGTCCTGTTTCTGATTTTGAAGTTATGTTCCCCTCTTAACTGATAACCTCCCTCCTGATTTCTAAACATTTTTGGGATATTTTCTGCTAAGTGTCTGTTTTTTGCCTTGTACATGATTAGTGCTGTTTGGTCAGATACGATGTCTGTTAGTTTCAGTAGTTTGGATTGCCTAAAAAGTGGATTTGTATGTTCCAAGTACTGAGCCTCGTGAACAGTCCTTATTGCTCTGTTTGCAGGATTGTAAGTGATTGTAAAGACGTTTTCAAAGTGTTTCCCCAAACCTCAGCACAGAAATCTATGCACATTTTAATTTACTTTCATTTCATGCACTTCATGTTAAAAATTATACAATCATGTTATACAATATTACATATATATATATATATATATATATATATATATATATATATATATATATATATAAAATCAGGATATACAGAATATTGTGTCAGGGTCCTTTACTTGCTGATGTTTCCAACCTCAAACCCATTCTGAGTCTGTCGAACAAGGCGCTCTGAAAGAAAAAAACTATTCTGCAGATGATAGAGTGTAAGTGGTCTCCTCAGTCTGCTGTTCACAGAAAAACAGGGTTAAATTCAGTATCAAACATGGCTGACAGTGTTCTTTGTGCTCGATCAGGTGGTGTTTTATAACTCTGAACCACAAATGGAAGCTCTACTAGTATGAAGAATTATGATACCAGTGGAGGAAAGGGTCACACAGGTCATGGTTACCTTATAGAACTATATTCAAACACCGGATTAATAAAAAAAAAAAACACACACTAAAAAGAACACTGCTCTACAGAAAAATAAAGTGTAATGTGTCCTTTTACCCACAGAACCAATGGTAAGGGTTAGTAAATAGTCTAATGTTAATGCAGAGTTATTCTGTGAGGAAGATTTTTACATTTAACAGCCATTTTTTTTTTTTTTTTTTAGCCTTTCCAAACAGTGATCCTGGATTTATGTGTGAAAACAATCACTTGTTTTATCCTTGAAATTGTGACTGAGTGCCTTTTTGAGTTCGATATGTCAGCAATTAAACATGAATCAGATACTGTTGAGAATAACACTAGATTCAGGTGCAAATACTTCTGCTGATGGATAAATGGAATGTAAACTGCTGTTTATTTTGCATTTATTAAAAGAGTTAAACCATGAGTGTCAAAGTCAAAGCCAGACCAGTAAAATAAAAGACATAATAACAAAATAATGCAAGTTTTTCACTTTGTTATAGTGTGAAAAAAGTCAAATTGCATTATGAAAATATGAATAACCTCAATAACCATGTAAACCTGATATTTGTTTAGAAAAATAAATGCAATTTTAAGAATATTATGTCTCAGCTGATTATTAACACAACCTACAGATCGCAGTGAATCTATTATTTTCTGAAAATTTTACTTTTTTTTTTTTTTTCTTAAAACATTTCAGGTTATTCATATTTACTCAGGTTCCAGGTTTCACATTCAGCCCAATTTTATTCAAGCAAGCTGGACCAGAAAAATAATACATAAAAAGAAGAGATATGGATGGATGGATGGATGGATGGATGGATAAAGATGTAAGAGTTAAGTATAAAAAATAAGAATCATAACATTAAGAATTAAAGTGACACGGCCGTAATAAAATGACATAGCCAGAAAAATAGCACACAATAAAGGTACATGAGGCATAATAACTGTTACATACCTAAAAATTTTGCAAATTTTTCACTTCATTTTAGTGTGAAAAAAGTCAAATTGCATTATGAAAATATTAATAACCTCAACAACCTCGTAAACCTGATATTTGTTTTTTAAAAAAAGTGCAATTTCAAGAACATTATGTCTCAGCTGATTATAAACACGACTTACAGATCACAGTGAATCTATTATTTTGTTACAGTTTAACTTTTTTTTTTTTCTTACAACATTTCAGGTTATTCATATTTATTCAGGTTCCAGGTTCCACATTCAATCCAATTTGATCTCAAGCGAACTGGACCAGTAAAATAATACATAAAAAGAAGAGATAGAGATTGATAGATAAAAAAAAAAAAGACATAAGAGTTACGTAAAAAAAAGAAAAAAAAGAATAATAACATTAAGAATTAAAGTGACATGGCCATAATAAAATGACATAGCCAGAAAAATGAATACACAATAAAGGTACACGAGGCATAATAACATTTACATACCTAATAATTCAAATTTTCACTTTGTTTTAGTGTGAAAAAAAGTCAAATTGCATCATAAAATATGAATAACCTCAAAAACCATGTAAAGCTGACATTTATTAAGAAAAATAAGTCAATTTCAAGAACATGTCTCAGCTGATTATAAACACAACTTACAGATGACAGTGAATCAATGATTAATCTATTATTTTGTTAAAACTGAACTTTTTTTTTTTTTTTTCGTGAAAATATTTCAGGTTATTCATATTTATTCAGGTTCCAGGTTCCACATTCAGCCCAATTTCATCTCAAGTGGGTCAGACCAGTAAAATAATAACATAATAACCTATAAATAATGACAACTCCAAATTTTTCTCTTTGTTTTAGTGCAATAAAAAAAAAAAAAAAAACGTTAAATGATCCCATAAAGACCCAAACAGCCACAAACCATCTACTGATCTAAACTGTTTAATACCTGTTGATCCACTAATCCTATCAATACATGTAAATAATTGGTGTAAAATACAGTTCTTCATCTTTTTATGGTCATCAGATATGATAGGGCTTCAAAACTCATGTATCAAATGTGATACATTTGGTGTTATAGGGTTAACCCAGTGGTTCCAACCTTTTTTACCCCTGACCCCATTTTAACATCACAAATTTCTGGTGACCCCAGACATTCAAAACGGAGACATTTTTTTTTGCTAGAATTAGTTTTTGATCCTGTAATAGTTTTCTATCCTCTGTTTCAAATCCAGGTTAATTTCAGAGGACATTTAGTCTATATAATGTCTATTATTGTGGACAGAGGCAGTAAATCCAGGTGTAGATTACTGCACAAAGGGAGAATGTGATTTTCCTTGGTCAGGATCTGTCCAGTCAGTCCAGCTGTGATTTACAAGGAGGACAATTAATACTGAACAAACAAGAACTGAAACTAGGAATTATGAAAGAGTTGCAGCATCTGAAACTGACCACAATGAACATTTGACACAGAAACAGAACCACAGTGCTGCAGTTTCACAACCTCAGTTTGTCTGGTATGGACTGGGATTGGCTCTGTCAACTCAACAGAGATTATTTATTTGTAAATTTGTTCGTTTTTTTTGGGTTTTTTTTTTTATCAAATACTAGAAATTTCAGGCGACCCCATTTGAATTCCAGGTGACCCCATGTGGGGTCCTGACCCCAAGGTTGAAAAACACTGGGGTGAAATTTATCAAGTTTGTTCAAAGAATTGGGAAATATTGATTTTTTTTTTTTTTTTAAATTTTAATGAACGTTTGAAATTTTAAAAAATCCCCATTGGTTTATAATGGGACACATTTCAAAGATATTGATCTAATTACTATTGGCAATAGATAGGAAGTGTTATGGATTGGGATTGTCTCCATTAACTCAACAGAGATTTTTATTAAGTTTTTTTTTTTTTTAATTTTTAATCCATTACTAGAAATTTCAGGCGACCCCACCAAGGTAATTATCATTAACGAAAACTAACAAAATGACAAAAACTAGAATTGAGAAAACATTTTTGTTAACTGAAATAAATAAAAACTATAATTAAAAGAAAAAACGATAAATAACTGAAACTGTATTGTGTGTTTACAAAACTAACTAAAACGTATAAAAATTATGAATAAAATTCCCTTCGTTTTTGTCTTTGTCAATGTTGATATAGGATAGAACATTTGAAAATTTCGTCTCAGATCAGCCGTATAAAAGAGGTATAGAAGCCTGGAGGCCAATAGGGAAAGTATGGAAAGTTTCAGTTTAGTTTACATGTGACGTTGTGTACGGATCACACCCCCACCTACATTAGGCCCCCTCCAACCTGCTATAGGGAATGTGTCCATGGTACTGTACATATGTTTGTGTGTGTGTTCAGTCAGAGCTGCCCTAACCCCACCCCCAAAATACTAACCCCACCCCCAAATAAAGTGTCCAAGGTAACCTCACTAATTTCTTTGAATAGGACGAAAGATAAATTATTTGAAAAAACCGAAACTAATACTAAAACTAAACTAAAACTAAGCATTCAGAAAAAAAAACGACAACTAATAAAAACTAGCAAACCTGCTCTGAAAACTAACTAAAACTAACTGAATTAGAGAGAAAAAAGTCAAAAATAAATAAAACTAAACGATAATGAAAAATCCAAAACTATTAGAACCTTGGACCCTACGTGGAGTCCCGACCCCACGGTTGAAAAACCCAGGGTTAAGGCGTCTTTGTCTGCCGCGGATGTTAGTGATTATGTCTTAAATGACTCTGATTAGCACATTTAGTCCCTTTGATGCGTCGGCGGTGCGTCAGACTCACACTGACACCCCCCACTCCCCCACCCTCCTTGGAGAAGACCATTAGGACGGAACACACAAATCGACCTGTTTACAGTCGGGCTAAATGGGCGAAAATATAATGTAAATGTAAATGCATTAACAAATGCAGCGTCTCACTGAACTCCCCGAGCCTCGGAGTAAGTCATCTGTGTCATATGATGTCATCCGTTACAGAAATAGGCTTTAACTGTCAGGCCCAGTGATGTTAGAGATGGAAATGTGAAACTGTCTGAATGTCAATGAGGGATGATTGCTGCAGTGTTGCATCAAATTGATGTGCACTGAATGAGACTGTTTGAATATGTTTCATTCTAGGTGTACGGGGCTGTTTAGGAAATGAGGCGCTATTAAGAACTTATTTTCCTTTTTTTTTTTTTTTTCTTTTTTTTTCCTCCCCCCCATTTTAATTACATCCTTTATTTGAACTATCATGCACACGCCTTACCGAGCCTGACTAAGCTGTCACTGCGAGTCTTTTAAGTCACCCAAACCCACTACCTCAGTTTATTTTATAAATATTTCCCTGAGCCTCAGCGTCTATTTTAGAGCGGCGAGTCCTCAGCATAAATGCAGCGCATGACAGTATTTTAGAAGTCGAAGGTGTCACTCATGGCCTGATGCAACCTGGTGCCAATAAGTTGAGGAATTATTAGAAGGCGCCTTGAAAGTTGTTTTCTTCTTAACTTTTATGACTCTGAATAAGTTCATTTAAATAAGTGCCGAGGCATATTACCGGTGCCACTTCCCTGAGAATACCTTGATAATACTCCTCCGACTTCCTCCCTTCGTCTTTAACATCCCTGAGGCCATTTTATTCCCTGGATTTTTTTCATTTTAATGGTTGTTATCATTACCAACCGAGATTCGATCCTGAAATTTCACACTGAACATAAAGGTGTTCGCTGAGTCGGTGGATGATGCTCGTGTCAGAGGTTTTTATGTCACATGATGTCTGGTTCATCCTCCAATCGGGCGATGCTTTCAGCCAGTATTCTTCCTTCCTTCTGCTACTTGACTGTTACCGTTTTACAAGTCATGACATTTAAGAACAACAACAACCTTCCAGCTGCAACCAAGCGCTGAAAATGGAAACTTTTGACACAAATATACATATTTTTATGCGCTGTCATTCTAATACCACAGTGTAAATGTTGCACTGAAACGAGTTCTTCCACACAGTGTTTTGCAAAAGCACTGCTACTGCAAGTGACATACAAGACATGCAACTGGTTTACAGAAATATACATTAGCAAAACAACCTACAGAGGAGGGTTTCCTTCTTCCAAAATGATGGCGCTAATAAGGGAGAGGAAAAATAAAACAGATCAGCCAATCAGATTCTTGTCCTTGTGTGTGGCGACCCTGTACTGAATCTGTTTAAGCTACTTTTATGCCCCTTTTAAATTGCCCCATGGGGATAAAGTATGTGTGTTGAGTTGAACTGAACTGAATTGAGATTAACCAGAATCGGAATATTTTATTAATTCCAGGAGGAAATTATTACGTCAAAGTTGCTCCATTCAAGTGTAAAAAAAAAAAAAAAAAAAAAGTAGCAGGAAAGAAATTATCAATAGAACAAAACAATATATATCAATACACATACATATATAAGTAGACCAAATATACTGATTAAAACACTCTATTAAGACACAATGATAACAGCAATTTGTAAAATATGTACTAGACAATATATAATCAATATGATAATTAAAGAAATATGCATAAGTGTGCAAAAAATGTTATTAACCCTCCGGTATCCTGTCCAGCAAGGCCCTGACTAAGCACCAAGCGTGCCTTTTTGGCACACTTGTGGAATAATGTCAAAAAAAATTTCATAGCTTGTTTTTAATTCTTTTACGCTTTTTTCTATTTCCGCAACTTGAGCAGTAAAAAAAAAACAAAAAAAAAAAACTCAATAATTGTCACATTTTTTACACCCTTTAAATGCTGTGTTTGTAATGTAAACAAACCATTTTTTTGATGCAAAAAACAAAAAAATATATATTTTTTTTCAATATACTACATAAAAAATGGATCACATGTTATTTGATTTTTTCATCCTGGCATATGTCCATGATTAACTCCAACACTGGTTAATTTGCATTATTATTTTTGACGCTAGGTCAAATGTTCAAAAATATTAGCATCTGTCACCAAGTGTGCGTAAAATGCACACCTATAAATCAAACTATTAAATATTATATATTGATTTATTTTTCTGCTCTAATTTGATTTTATTTTTGTAAATCCAGCTCAGCCCTAATCATACAGATCAAATGGAAGAACTAGTGCGTTTTAGGCACACTTGGCAGACAGATGCTAGTCTGGTCATTTTCTTTTGTTTACAATGTGCACATTTTAGTTGGTGGACAGAATTTTAAAGATCATGCAAAAATGAACAACTTTTGAATTCTAACCTTATTTAAATTGTGAAAAATAATATGAAGTTTTTTTAAAATGAAGTGCAAAGTGTGCCTAAAAGGCACACCCGGATACCAGAGGGTTAAAAATTATGCAGTTATTTTTTCTTTGTATTACTATTATTAATACTACTATTTGTGTATACATATACTGCATATGTATTTATATATAATTTTCTTTGTCTCCAACTGTACTCTACAGTTGGTGTCGGCTGCTGCCTTCTCGGTACAGACAGCTGCCTGTCAGCCCGCTGAGCCCATTAAAAGAAGAGGAAAAAAAAAAAAATTTCTTTGTCTTATTTCAAGTGTGGTTGCCTATATGTACAAGTTTGTTAATAGCATTATTATCTCTTTATTTACTTTTTATTTTATTTATATTCTGTCTTACTTACTTATTACTTATACATTTATTTATTTATTTATTTTTTACATGTGTGCGCTTCATGGACACGTCCAAAATCCTTTATACACGTAGATAAATGTGAGTGCGTGTAAGTAAATGTAAATATGCTTGGTTGCATATATAATCTTTATTACTATTCATGTTATTGTTCTACAAAGCAGGATGACCATGAAAAGCACTGATCTTCACAATCACAAATCTCTGAGCAGAGTTTAATTTTTACTGCTTCAAACACTTGATAATATACGTGTTGAAACGTCACAGGCCTTTGGTTTTTATGTTTGACTAAATTCGTCCCACATTTTAATGTTTTTTTTGTGGAAAAAAAAACAATGTATTCACCTGAGTGGAACCCCCCCCCCCCCCCCCCCCCATGTGACAACCCCACATCCTACCCACTCAGCCGTGGAAAAGAGCTTTAAATGTTTAACTGTGAGTCCTACGTTACCTTTGTGTCTGAGTTGCCAAGTGGCGTTGTGCCTCATTAAACCTTGTTAAACTACAGTCCTGTTTAAAACACGGGGGGGGGAGACTGAAAGGAGGTGGAACGGGTTAAACAGAACCAAAACTCTGGTACCTGGGACAGTAGGAGCAGGTCAATCATCTGCTTTGTGGTCGTTCTGATACTGAAAGGGTGTATGTTTCAGTCCAGGCAGTGAAAATGGGTTAGGGTTACTTCAGTTATTGTAGAGTAGTTTTATCTTATATCTAATATCTGAGTTCTTATTTATTTATTTATTTATTTAATTATTTATTTATTTATATTGTTAATTATCATCTTTTTTTTGGTGCAACAGGGTGGGAATGATCATGGGTTTGGGTATAAAAAACAGAAAACAATGACTGTATTATGCTTTTCTGGATGACTCAATATGAAAAAAAAACAATTGAACTGCACAATCAGACCAGATAAAACACTATATTTGACAGAAAATGCATTCAAATAATACTGTCTCTGTTCAGAAAACTCCATGCTGAGTGGATATCATTCATTATAAAGGTCCAAAAGATCAGACGTAGAAGCTGTGCGAGTAAAAAAAACCCTCCAAACCCTCTCCAGCCCTTTGCTCCATGCAGGACCTGCTCTTCGACTGCATAGGAAATGAAACCTCCAGCGCCGACCGTCGAGGCCACCATGTGAGCCGGATGCCAAATAAAAACCGGTCACGACATACACTTGTTGAAGACGAATATTGTGTGTGCATGCACGGCGGCGGTTGCACATTTGTGTCTTGTCTTGTCGGTGTTGTAGCCTCGGGGCGACTCTCTCCCTGTGGTTCAGATTGGATCCCTGTCTGGGAGGAAATGTTCCCTCACAGCCAGGCATGACGACAGCACGGCCAACTCACCGTACCCCCCCACCCCCACCCCCACCCCACCCCCCTCTGCTGCCTCAGCGCTGATGAAACCAAGGAGACAAGTAGATTTTCCCTCTCACTCTGTTTATTATAATCTCTGGGCTTGGGCTCCCACAGTCACAGGCAAAATGAAGGTCAGGTCAGTGTTTGGAATTCTCCACTTGTTTCGCATAATATGTCAGAACGTTGGCCGGAGCTGCAGCAGCCAAACCAGAGACTGGAGCTGAATGTAGGAGCAAGGAATGAAGAAATACCAGCACAAGTCACATTCTGACTACAACTATTCTGATTACATTAACCTACTCTACCTCCCAGTACTTTAAATTGAATGTGCAATAACCTGCTAACGACGTCCCAGGACTTTTAATTTGAATTCAAATGTGGAATAACTTGTTGTCACCTCTCAGTACTCTTATTATATTATTATTAGTGCTGGGCAGTGATTAAAATTTTTAATCGCACTTAATTGCGTGGATTTCTGCGATTAATCACGATTAATCACATAGTTATATTGGGGAGGGGCGCCATCAACAGCGTGTATTTCCTTTCAGTGATATTTCAGACTGGAAGTACTCCAGTGATAAAAAATAATTGCACATGTCAGTACTTCCAAACACCTGTGTCCTCCCCCCCCCCCCCCACCATCTGAAGACATTTAAAATAAAAATGTCCATGGAACAGACCGCTACTTTTCTCCACGTTTATGTCCACACCAGTTTATTTCCGCTTGTGAGTGATTGACAGGAGTCTTAGTCCCACTAATCAGTACTAATACTAATGAGCCCAATAATATGTGATGTTCAGTTGTTCAAAGTAAACAAAGGGGGCCCTCTAGTGGTGGGAATAAGTGTCACTAGCGTATGTTTTGTCCTTGCGGTGTTCCCGTAGTCAGTTCGGACATAAGAAGGAACTAACAGACATGTTTCTTTCACTCTGTTTGTATGGCCCCAACAACGTTTGCCTGTGAGTATTCTCTGTTCAGTTGTTGTCAGAATGAATAGTAATAAATATCTCTGATGTGAACCTTTGGTTCTGGATAAAAAGACGTTGTTAATCTTAAATTAATCTGTAAATGCTAATTGTTAGCGTGTCTATGGATTTTCCCATTCAAGTTAGCATCAAGCTAGCCATCTTTTTCCCATTCATTTAAATGTATAATGCCATGTAAATGTACTAAGGCAGTGAACAGAACTCAGACATATTTTGTTTGTATGTTGCAGTTTTACAGTGAGTCTACAGGAACAGATTTGGACAGAAGTTTTGGGCGTCCAGCTTTTCTTGGTAAACCTGTTGTCTATCTGCAGCTAATCGCTACACGCACACAAGCAGAAGCAGAAGAATAGGAGTTAGAATAAAACGGCATTAACGTGAGATAAAGAAATTGTAGGCGTTAATGCATTCATTAAATAACGCGGTAATAACGCGTTAACTTTCTCAGCCCTAATTACTATTATTACTCTTTATTATAATACTCTATTTTACAAATGTGTATTTGTGCTTGTATGTGCAATAACTGTTTTTTATGTTTTAGCTGTAAATTTAAGTAAGTAAATTTTATTTATAGAGCACTTTTCACAGACAGAGTCACAAAGTGCTTTATCATTCAAATCAGAATCAAATTAAGTTTACAGAGACCCAACAGAATCCTTCAGGAGCAAACACTTGTGATTGGTGACAATGGAAGGAAAAACTTCCCTTTAACAGCAGAAACCTGGAGCAGACCCAGACTCCTGAAGGATGGACGTCTGCCTTGACCAGTTGGGGTTAAAGAGAGAGAGAGAGAGTAAAGGAGGAGAAAAGAGAGAGCGATAGAGATATAGAGAGACTGGGGGGGGGGGGGGGGGGGGGGGCACATGGAGTACGTTATGATGAATACATAGAGTGTAATCAGTCTGTGGTGGTCCTGGGTCAGGTGGGAGACTAAAAAGCCTTTTTGAACAGGAGGGTTTGGAGGTGTTTCTTAAAGCTCTGTACAGAGTCCATGGACCGTAGGTGTAGAGGCAGGTCATTCCATAGACGTGGTGCCACAGCTTTAAAAGACCTGTCACCGCGTGTGCTAAAACAGGTGTGTGGAACCATCAGCAGGTACTGTCCTGAAGACCTCAAGCTACGAGTCGAGCTGTAGGGCTGGATCAGGGAAGCAACGTATGCAGGGGCCTGGCCATGTAGGGCCCGGAAAGTTAGCACAAGAATTTTGAAATGAAGACGATATAGAACAGGAGCCAGTGGAGAGATTTAAGGATGGGTGGAGGTCTGCGCTCTCCGAGTGCTGTTCTTGTTTTCTATATATTTTAATATTTTAGTTCTTACGTTCTGTGTTATGCTGTGTTTATGTTTTGCATCTGTCTTTTGCGTCATATCTTTACTTTTTTTCTAACTCCTTTTCTGACTCAGGGAAACGCACAAGAATTCCACTGTACCTATACTGCATTGTATCTGTGCAAATGGCAAATAAAGTCTATTCTATTCTATTCCCCAGGATCTACAGATTTATTTTTAGGGCTGTGTATTAGCAAGAATCTGGCGATACAATACAAATCACAATACTAGGATCATGATACGATATATCACGATATATCAAGATACTGTTGAAAAGGCAATTTTTTATTGGTTTTGTTTCTTTTCTTTTTTTTTAATGATTATTTCCTTGAAGAATTGAATTACATCAGAAATCTGCACAAATACTACACACATTTTTATTTGATCACAACAGGATCTAATGTTCTATCACAAAATGTTCCTGTGTTCAAACTGAAATTCTGTTTTACAGACATTCCAGTTTCAGATCCTGTTCAAATGTTCATATTCTATTAGTTCACAACTAACATCAGAACAGGATTTGAGTTCAATCCCAACAAAGGAACTATCATCTGCCTCTCAGACAGTAAAAAGTGCTTTTAGGATGCTTCAAATAACCATTATTTAATAAAAGAGTGTTAAATAATAATAAATAAATTATAAACAATACAGAAAAAAAAATAAAAAATAAAAATGAACCTCTGCTATATCTGCATTTGAATAAATACCTAAAAATATCGATACAGTACTTTTTAATGTCGATACAGTATCGTGAAATGAAATATCGCAATATATTGCAGAACCAATATTTCCTTACACTCCTATTTATTATACCTGAGCTGCACTTTGAATGGTTTAATATTCGTTTTTTTATTAATTACCTCCGCCAGGAGGTATTGTGATCGCTTTACTTTGTGTGTTTACCTGCGTGCATGTTTGTTTGTTTGTTTGTTAGCAAGATAACTCAAAAAGTTATGGACAGATTTTCATGAATTTTTCAGGAAATGTTGATACTGGCACAAGGAAGAAATGATAAAATGTTGGTGGTGATTGGGGGTGGGGTGGGGGGCTACGGGGGCCCACTGATCTGCCTTGGTGGAGGTCTGCGCTCTCCAAGTGCTTTTCTTGTTTTCTGTATATTTTAATATTTTAGTTCTTATGTTCTGTGTTATGCTCTCTTTTCTCTTCTTATTGACTGATGGATCATTTATTTCCAGCACAATATTTACAAGTGCACATATACACGACACATATTTACCCGAAAAGGCCAAAAAATCCAATTTATTCACTCCCACCACCACCATAGTCCATAGTCATATATTCCTTAGAATGAATTTATTCAGCTGCCTCCTGTCAATAAGTGCAACATATTCCATACTATTGTTTGGTATATGTTGTTTCAGTATATGAACAATACGACCTCCAACATGTATTATCATCTGTATTATATATGTTATTATTACTGACAACATTATAAACATCAATTAAATTCATATTTTGTAAAACGTGTTTTTATTCCTGTCATAATTACATCACCAAATTACTTCCACATTATATCAATAATTACCACTGATCTGCCTTGGCAGAGGTCTGCGCTCTGAGAGTGCTTTCCTAGTTTGTTTGTTTGTTTGTTTGTCTGTTATTATGATGAATCGAAGTTATGGACGGATTTGGATGAAA
Organism: Sphaeramia orbicularis; assembly: GCF_902148855.1. Classification (NCBI taxonomy): domain Eukaryota; kingdom Metazoa; phylum Chordata; class Actinopteri; order Kurtiformes; family Apogonidae; genus Sphaeramia; species Sphaeramia orbicularis. The sequence goes on along the minus strand of NC_043977.1, from coordinate 4,321,335 downwards.
TTTTCAGAAAATGTTGATTCTGGCACAAGGAACAAATGATTAAATTTTGGTGGTGATCAGGTGGGCAGATTTTTTGTTAGCTCATCTGTCTGTTAGCAAGATAGCTCAAAAAATTATGGATGGATTTGGATGAAATTTTCAGGAAATGTTGATACTGGCACAAGGAACAAATGGCAAAATTTTGGTGGTGATGGGGGGGTCTGATCTGCCTTGGTGGAGGTCTGTGCTCTCAGAGTACATTTCTAGTTTAAAATCGCTTTTGGGACCTTTTAAATCGATTCTGAATCGTAGTAATTGAAAATTGCAATTTTTAAATGAATTGATTTTTTGGCCCACCCCTAGTTTTGATTGTTGTCGTAGACGTGTATCTATTGGAGTAGCTTCTGTAGTCACATGTTCTCCAGTGAACAGAAGTGACCCTGAACTTATCAGTAGTGACATCCATGAGTTTTACTGGGAGACGAGTTTCACCAGTAGAGAAATACATGAGGTTACCGTGACATTTTAGAGCAGCTCAGAGCAAGACTGTATTTATGACCTCTGCCAAGTGTAACGGCAGAGGTTATGTTTACACTGGGGTTTGTCCGTCTGTTTGTCTGTTAGCAAGGCCACTCAAAAAGTTATGGAGGGATTTTCAGGAAATTTTCAGGAAATGTTGATACTGGCACAAGGAAGAAATGATTCAGTTTTGGTGGTGATGATCTGCCTTGGCGGAGGTCTGTGCTCTCCAAGTGCTTTTTACCTCTGACAAGTGAAACAACAGAGGTTATGTTTTCATCGGGATTGTGTGTCTGTCTGTTTGTCTGTCTGTTAGCAAGATAACTCAAAAAGTTATGGATGGATTTTCATGAAATTTTCAGAAAATGTTGATACTGGCACAAGGAACCAAGGTTATTGCTAACGAAAACTAATAAAATGACGAGAACTAGAATTGAAAAAACATTTTCGTTAACTGAAATAAATAAAAACTATAATTAAAAGGAAAAAATTATAACTAACTGAAACTGTATCGTGTGTTTACAAAACTAACTAAAACGGATAAAAGTTATGGATAAAATTCCCTTTGTTTTCGTCTTTGTCAATGTTGGCTTGATACGAAAGTGATTTATTTCACTCTAGCAATTTTAGCTGCTTGCACCATATGATATTTAGCGGTCCGTCACTTGTGTTCACTTGTGGTTTCCAGTCGTCTTCTGGTCCCCACTCTACCTGGAAACATGGAGACTAAAGTTGGGAGAAAGCAGCAGAGTCCTGTCTGGGATTTATTTGAATACGACGACAGAGAAGAAGAGAAAAGATATAAAGAAACTAAAACTAATATTAAAACTAAACTAAAACTAAGCATTTAGAAAAAAAAATGAAAACTGATTAAAACTAGCAAACCTGATCTAAAAATAAATTAAAACTAACTGAATTAGAGAAAAGTCAAAACGAAATAAAACTAAACTATAATGAAAAATCCAAAACTATTACAACCTTGCACGGAACAAATGATTAGATTTTGGTGGTGATCGGGGGAGGGATGGGGGGGATTTTTTTGTTTGTTCATCTGTCTGTTAGCAAGATAACTCCAAACGTTCGGGACAAATTCAGATGAAATTTTCAGGAAATGTTGATATTGGCACAAGGAACACATGATTACATTTTGGTGGTGATCGGGGGGATCTGCCTTGGCGGGGGTCTGCGCTCTCCGACGTCTTTTCTCGTTCTATAACACTGGGTTACAAAAAAATGCAAGTTGTCCAGGTTTTTTCAACTGAATTCGGACCATTTTGCACCGCTAAATCCAAAAATGACATCTGTTTTTCTCAATCAGGTCAGGTTTTTTTGCTAATTTGATTTTGAAAAATTTGATTTTCTCGCAAAATATAATAATTAATACCAAAATAAGATTGGTAAGCACACTTTATGAAACTTGTGACTTGAATCCTGTTAGGTACAATGGTGTTTTCACCGCAGATGTAGCAGAATACGTCAGGCTTATTTTTGCAAGATCTTCTCGTCTAAGCCATTTCATTCACCTGTAATATTAAAAAAAACATTAATCATAAGTTGGCAAAAGTAAAATCTTCAGAACTCGTTTATTGCAAGAAATATGAAAGAATTTTGTATCATATGATGTGAAAATGCCCATAAATGTAAGCAAAAATGTTAAAAAGCCAATATGTAGCATAGTTCAGAAAGTTGACCTGATTGAGCAAAATTACTGTGATTTTTGGATTCAGCACACCAAAATTATCCTAAATCAGCTCCAAAAACTTCAACAATAAATTTGTTGTTGACCAGTGTAATTATTCTTCACCTGCATGCTTCAACAACTGGAGGCAGGTAAACACAGAGGTGCGGTTCTCAAAGCCCACCGCCGTCGTCGGATCGAGCCGTTCCATCCCCGAAACTGCACAGAAGTCAAAACTAGTTCACTCTGAAACCAGACGTTTCTATATCCTGGAAATTGTAAATGCTCCAACGGCAAAGAAATGTGTGCACAAGTGCCATTGTTTAGGGATAATTGTGTCTGGAAACAAAGAGCTTACAACACAATGATGAATGTGGATGCTCTTTTTCACTGAGCAAGTAAAGCACGGGCTGCCCCACTTTAGACCCATATGTGAAGGTGATGTATGGAGGATGTTAAGGACGGAAAGACGAGGAGCTGAGAAGGCGCCAAAGAAGAAGAAGATGAAAAAAAAAAAAAAAAAAAAAAAAAAAGCTGTCGCCATTTCCCTCCAACATATAATTGTCAAAGTCTGGCTGCCAGCGGATGATTATCACATCAGGCGTGTCATGCGCTTTCTTTGCAAACTTTCACAACAGTAGCTCGATAAATGGGTGGTTGCACTTCTTGGTGTGATTAGAGACGAAAGAGAAAGGGAAAAGGAGTACGGTTTAATGATAGTTATAAAATATTGAAAGTGTAATGACTTAGAGGAATGAATTATTGACCCAATACGAAGCCCTGTGGGTCTAAATAACAAAGACTCAATATTAGATTTAAAGGAAAAGTAAAAAAAAAAAAGAAAAAAAGCTTTGACGATCGGTCTAGGCTATGGTATGGTGCTGAATAAATTTTCTCCACTCTGGCTTGTTCTTAATTTCTCTGTTGAGGGAGGGGAAAAAAAAACAGTCCATATTTGAGGTCAGACTCTAATGTGCCAGCTATGTTTGGCCTGTTTGGATCAGCTGGGATTTGTGAGGTCCACAGATAGTTGCCGAGAGTCAATGATACATGATGCCTATAAGGAAGCGGGGTAATTGCCGGTTACGTTGCGAACATGACAAATTACCTCCACCGCAGCGAGGTCTCTCAAGTGAAACTAGCCGCCACGAGGTCACTCTCAGGTTAAGAGTGTTACCGGCGGTTGACCTTGACTGTTCAATCTCGCTTGCGCGTGGCAAAAGGGTGGCATGGGATTGAGGCGAGAAAACGCCAAAACATACCCGCTAGGAAGTCGAATGAGGACAGCCGGGTGTGAAATTAAGGAAGTACCCTTATATTTTTGGCTTTGTGCCTGCATATCGTCTGCGTGCCTTCCTGTCTGAACTGCTTTTCTTTCCCTAATGTAGATGTAAAAGATGAATTACACTGGGGTGCTTTGGAATCCCTTAATATCAATAGTGAACCCGCTGCAAAAAATACACACATCTATTATTTATCGTCTTCTTTTTCTTTAACGTCCCGGATTGAAATCACACCTCGTGACATGAGACTTAAAAAATGTAAAAGCGTCAATTTTTTTTTTTTTTTTTCTCCAACGACCCATCAATATTTAATTTGTCCACGTCAAATCGGCCTTTGTTGCTCGTATTTTTAGATCAAATTTGTTATGCCAGATTTTTCGGCGGGTAGGGGCCCCTGTGTATACGAATGGAGAACGCAGCGTAAGGACGATAACTTTCTAACTCCCTTGATCGTTGCCTTGGCTCGGCGGATGAATCCTACGCGGTAATGGTTGCCGCTATTTTAAACAAACCATGGGGGATGCATCTATTTTGCATTAAACCATTTCACTCAGATGACTCTCCCCGGGCTGCTGACAAATACAAGTTTTTGAGGCTGGATAGTTGCTGGATGAACATATTGGACAAGAAAGCCCCTGTGATATTTGGTCCGTGGCACGTTTTCAGAGCATAATAAATTGTTTCGGTACACTGTATGTATTATATAGACATCCTGTTCTGTTTTTAATAATGTTTTGGTCGATACAAAGAGGAGGCTCACAGGTAGAACGCGCTTGTTATCCAGCAGACATGTAACAACACTGTAAAAAATGTTTCTAAAAAAAGAATAGAAGCCCTATTTCTAGAACATTTGTCTTATTTTTCATCTAAATAGAAAAAAAAGCTTAAAGACATTTTTACAAAAGGAAAATATTCTTATTTAACCCTATATTACCAAATGTATCATATTTGATCCATGAGTTTTGAAGCCCTCTACATCACAGGTGTCAAACATGCGGCCTGGGGGCCAAATTTGGCCCCCCAAAGGGTCCAGTCCGGCCCTTGGGATGAATTTGTGAAATCCAAAAATTACACTAAGACATTAACAATTAATGGAGTCAAAATCCTTTTAATTCAGGATCCACATACAGACAAATATAATCTCAAGTGGGTCAGTCCTGTAAAATACTATCGTAGTAACCTATAAATAATGACAACCGCAAATTTTCTCGTTGTTTTAGTGTAAAAAAAGGAAAATTACATGAAAATGTTTACATTGACAAACTTTCCTTTTTCAAAAAATGTGAATAGTCTGAAAAAATATGAACAATCTGAAATGTCTTAAAAGATTTAAGGGCAATTTGACCAATATTCTGCCTGTTAGTAAATATTTTGTGTTTTTGTAATGTTAAAGTAAGTTGTAATGCACATTTGTAAATGATAAAGTGAGGCATAATATTGTTAAAATTGCACCAGTTTTTCTTAAGAAATTTCAAGTTGTCCGTGTTATTCAGATTTTTAAGGAAACTTTATAGATGTAAACATTGACATAATTTAATTTAACTTTTTTCACTGTTATTATTTTACTGGTCCGGCCCACTGCAGATCTTCTTGGGGAGAATGTGGAACTGAACTAAAATGACTTTGACAGCCCTGCTCTGCATGATCAGCATGATATTTTTTGTCTTGAAAACCTGATGTAGACAATTAGATACATGCAATAAACAGATACTCCACCAGGGGGAGGCCTTTCCAGTGACACTACAAGACTGACATTAATGAGGAAGGAGGAAGAACTGGGACCATTTAGAAAAGGAATTAACAATTTATTAGACATGTTTTTGTATATTATGTTTTTGTTTGTTCAAAAATAATAATATTTGAGCATTGAGACCCGATGGATCAAATATGATACAAAATGGAAACTCAAACATGGAAATTGAAATTTGACAAACAATTTTTTTGGTTGTTCAGAAGGACCAAGAAAGGCTAGAATTTCAAAGAACTGGGATTTTCTGTCAATAATTTAATGGTTCAGGCTTTACAGGGTTAAAAAAAAAAATTAATGGTTTCTTAATAAGATTTTCCAGCTAATATCAAACCAAATTTTACTGGTAACAGGGTATGGCAATATTTTACAAATTATCTCAGCAAAGGATCCAGATTTTTTTCCTTATTTAAAGACTGAAACCACTGGCACAACTTCTACATTTAAGAATGTTAATAAAAGACATCAACTAACTTTTTTTTTTTTTTTTTTTTTTTTTTTTTTACATTTATTGTTATTTACAGGCTTAAAACATGACAAAAAGGAATGAATGAATATGAATCAAATTAATCAATTCACAACAAATGAACAAACTGAATGAATCAAGCTTGTAAACAGAACTGGACTTCCCATCACTACTGAATATGAGCTGTATGGTCTTATACTGAGTTAAAAGTTGGCCTAGTTTTAAGAATGTCGTACTAATTTTGAGAATTCTTACCAAGAAAAAAATGCTTATCCCTTTGGCAGATTTTTTTGGCTTCAAACACATGATTTTAACCTCATTTTAGGGATTATTTTTCTTGTTTCAAGTGGGGCATTTTTTGCTGTGCGTTCCATGGAAGAAGCTCTACACTGCAAAAAAGGAATATCAGACGTCAATAAACTGACTTGAATGTGTAATATTTATCTTGAAAGATCATGATTTAGGTTCATTTACTTACTGAGATTTGATCTTGTTAAGATTATTTGACTTGTTCTAAGAATTTTCAGCTACTCCACTTAGATATTATAACTAAATATATACACACACACATCAAATTTGTTATTTTTCTCTTAATTTTTCATTTTCACTTGTGTGGTTTTTCTAACTTGTCTTTTTCTCTGCGATTGTTTGTTGTATTTTGCAGCTGTTACCTGTGAAATTTCCCCATGGTGGGATAAATAAACTCTTATCTTATCTTATCTTATGCCTACCATAGATATAAAAAAAAATCTGACTATGAAGACTTGAAAAAGTATATTCTGCTTAAAATGAGAATTTTATCATTCTATAATCCTTAGATAATATATTCTTATTTTAAGAAAACTTGATAGAGTAATTTTCTTACTGCACTGGCAGATAATTATACCTGAAATAAGACATTTTAACCCAATACTGACTTTAATTTCCTTATTTTTGATCAGAGCACATCATGGAATGTGTTAATCTTCTTTTTCTTTTTCTTCGTTTTCTCTTCTTTTTTTGTAGATTATTGTGCATATATGTCCCGTTATGTTACTGTTGTAAACACATTCTGAGCCCACATTTAATAGTGTTTAGCTTATCAAACAACACACTATTTTCTTAATAAATCACAATTATTCATTATCAGCATTTCACAGGTATCAGGCAGATCCACTCATTTACAACCTCATCCGGTCTACGATTATTAAATTCTAATTTTAACAGCAATAACGTCATCAAGGTTATATTTTGTCCCATAATAGACCCTATTTACCCAGTGCTGCAGAGCGACTATGCTGTACGTCTCATAAAGTAGAAATCTGAAACAATGCAAATAATGTTTATTTGCATTGACAGTGGTGACAAGATGTACATATTCTGTACTCGAGTATAAGTATATATACCTCTGGGGAAAAGTAAAAGCAAATTGTAGCAGTTTTAAGTATGGTTTTGTTGGCTTTATTTATGGAAGTGAACTGAATATATGAGCTATATGTAGTGTGTCTACTTAAAAATACTGTAAAAACACTACATCCCTCTAGTATTTATTTATTTTTTCTTTTAAGAAGTTCCACACTTTGTAGCATTTTTGATACTTTTCATTTATGTAAAAGCCCTGTTTGTTAACATTAAGCAGCATCATATGATTGTCATGTACCAAGTGAAAACTCCAATAAAAACTTGAATTACAAAAAAAAAAAAAAAAAACACTCAAAACTCAGAAGGATTGCAACTATCATTAAAGTGTTTGGAATAAAACGGTCTAATGTGGACCTTATATGAGCTGAGAATGTATGTGGCCACTAGAGGGAGGAGTGAGTCACTTGTGAGTCAGTGATTTAAAAAAAAAAAACAAAAAAACCCACCACTGGACATGTCTTCAAATTAAAATAATGGAGTTTATGATGGTATGTGGTATTATGGGATGTTATTATCTTTGCTAAATTGCCATTTGTTGAATTACGGTTCTGAAGTTGCTTGGATGATTCCAAACGGAGGTGATTAGTGGTTTTACTGTGGCTGTTTTTAGTCTAAAAACACAGCTAAGCTAAGAGAGCTAAGCTAACAGAGATATAATGTAAACTATCAGCTGATGCAGCACGTTAACATTACAAGACAGTGTTATTTTGACCTAAATAGATGGCTGTGACTTATATTAATAAAGAAAAGTTGATGATAACAATAATCAGTCAATGTTGATGTCTGTAATGATGCAAAATAAATATGATCAATAATATCCATCAAATACATAAGAACTGCAGTAATTTTCTGCCTTAAAATGTGTTCTTCAGATTTATGTTAAAATATGGTGTGCATTTTCATCCCCGGCTCTTTCATTTCTGCTTTATCTTTGGTTTAAAGATATTTTCATTCAAATTAGGGAGAAGAAGGAGAAGAAAATTTGGTATTCTATCTGATTTTAGACTTTATTCGACTCCAAACTGTGCTTGAAGTGAGTGTCACACCACTTCATGACAACTTATTTCTCATTTTTCCAAGGCCTGGAAGAAGCATATGTGCAGACGTTGAACTGCTCTGCCGGATAATTCCACTCGTTTCTCATCTCCCCCTCTCAAATCAAGTCGTTAATTCTTATATTTAGATAATTTTTTGCCGTGCGTCAGATGTTTCCAAGACGTACCGTAGCTCCGTATCAGAAACCGTCTTTGAAATCAGGTATCTAAATATATCTGGCTGGGTCTTACCTTTGCGTGTATAAACAGGCAAACACAGGACCAAACTGAGCCCCTGTAGGCACGAGAGGCAATTATTTGGAGAAGGCTTCGGTGTTACAGGTTGAGGGAGAGATGTTAATTACCTCGGTGGATTCTCAAGATGCTGCTTCTTCCTTTTCTTTTGTTCCGTCTCTTCGTGGGCTAATTAATTATGAAACAATGCACAGGTGATTCATCTGAGAGAAGGAAATGTTTAAACCTTTCTTCTTCCTTTCACATGTACACAGCAGCTCAGGGAAAGCTCTTTATCATATGTCAGCGAGGGGGGGGTGGGGGGTTGCATGGCTCTATATAATGCAGTGGAAGGCTTTAAAAGGAGCGTTGAAAAGACAGAGGGCTCAGCTCCAGGGAACAGTCATATGACAAAAAAAAGGCCACGTTGTCAGCTGTTCCTGCTGAAGACGGTAATTTGAAGATTTTATACTAATAACTCAATATACTCCATGTTCTGGGGAGATAACGGGAGCAAAGGCTGAGGAAATAACACACACACGGCGCTCAGAACTCGTGCTTTTCTCCGTATATGAAAAGAGATTTCGATTTTCACACATAGACCCTGCCACAACTTGAATTTTAATGTTAAATAAATAAGTTAGCGTTGCCCTGCATTCATTCCCCAGCCTCCCACGTTAAAAAAAAAAAGGTTATATTGAGACTTTTCACACATGATGTGACCATGCCAGACAGATTATCCCTTTTTAACTTGGCGTAGTATTAGCAGAGCCAGAGCAGAGCAGCTGTGAATTAGAAAATGAGGCGCCGCTGAATAAAACCGCCTTCGGATCTCACACATCCCTTCCAAAGTGACGGAATTTAGAACTTATTTTGCACTTGAATGAATATGTTATCCCCTCAGTGTACCTGTCAAACTCATTGTAATGAAATAGGCAGAAGGGCTAATGAAAAATGTAGAGAAATCTGTGGAACCATCAACATCCCCGAAGGCCGGGGCGTCGAACTTGCAGCCTGACGTTGCAGCTCTTTGTGCACACGCTCCTTCTGTTCCACTCGGAGGTCAGCCACATAAACCCACATAGCCCCACACCAAACAACATAAATAACATCCAGGTACTGCTCCGGGTCCTTCAGAGCCACTGCTGCACACTGCCTGCTGAAAAACCTCCCATTCCAGTGTTTCACAGTCACAGTTGCTGCCGACATGTAGGGAAGGCACTGATAGTTCTGTTTTTCCCACAGTCGGGTCGGTCCGTGTGATATCAGACCGACCGACCGACCGATTCTGATACGCTTCAAACTCTCAGAGAAGGTTATGAGTCCTGGTAAACCTCTGATAAAATGTCATCCTTATATCTTCATTAGTCTTTGTGGTACTGCTGTATTGAAAATGGTACGTCACGAAGATTTTACTATAAAAATGGCCGTACATCCTTTTGGCGGAGAAACGTGTTGTTAGTTTACATTATATGAACTCTTAATCAGCCCTGAGTATTGTAAAGAACGGTTGATAACACTAGCAGCATTGTACCTGTGGTGCCATTGTATGATAACATGAGAGGCTAAAATCTCCCAGCATGCCTCACAACATTTGAATATGGACATAAAATTGTGCCTAGTAGATAGTCAGGTAGTGTTTGTATTCATCTGGAGAGTTTGGGGGCGATCAGGACTGTGAAGGTCTGTGGTGAGGTTGGACTTGGACCGAGGTGAGCTGGGACCCGGTCTGTGGTGAGCTAGGATCCGGTCCGAGGTGAGCTGGGACCCGGTCCGAGGTGAGTTGGGACCCGGTCCGAGGTGAGCTGGAACCCAGTCTGTGGTGAGCTGGGACCCGGCTTGTGGTGAGCTGGGACCTGGTCCGAGGTGAGCTAGGACCCGGTCTCTGGTGAGCTGGAACCCAGTCTGTGGTGAGCTGGGACCCTGTTAAAATCTCCCATCATACCTCACAACATTTGAATACAGACATAAAATGGTGCCAAGTAGATAGTCATGGAATGTTTCTGTTCATTTTCTCCAATGTTTGGCGGTGATCGGGCCTGTGAAGGCTGAGGAAAACCCGTACAAACGCTCTCCTGTGCTGCAACGTCGATGGGACATCGATCGGACGGACACAGAACGTGCATTATATAGTAGGGTTATTTATCTTGTTGTATTTTTTTTTTTGTTTTTTCTTTTTTGGGGGGTTTAATAGGTTTGTAGTTTTGTTGTATAATTTGTTTGTCTATATTGTGTCTGTGTGGTTCCTTATGTATAAGTACATGTTTATGTAAATGTATAATTTGAATTAAAAAAAAAAAAAATGGCTGTACATAAAAAACAAAGTCCAACTAGAAAAGCACTCAGACCTCCACCAAGGCAGCTCAGTCCCCCCCGATCACCACCAAAATGTAATCATTTGTTCCTTGTGCCAGTATCAACATTTCCTGAAAATGTCATCGAAATCCATCCATAACTTTTTTTTTTTTTTTTTTCTTTTAGATTTGGAAAAATCAAACCACTTAATATTTCATATACATTGCACACATTCACTTTGTGTTCTCATTAGTATTACATTTTTTGCTATTGTGGCGTATATTTGAAATGGAGATCTCAAAAACTTCCTACTTCCTACTGAACATAAGCTGGACTGACCCCCTACCCCACCAATCACCACCAAATTGAATCATTTGTTCCTTGTGCCAGTATCAGCATTTCCTGAAAATGTCATCAAAATCCGCTCATAACTTTTTGAGTTCTCTTGCTAACAGACAAAAAACCAAACAAGCCCAGATGAAAACATCACCTCTGCCATCCTTGGTGGAGATAACAGGTCAGTACTTTTTAGGGGGTGTTCAGACCTACTTCGTTTGGTCTGTTTAACCCATAAAGACCCAAACAACTGCAGGTGGATAAAACCATGTACCAGTTTTAAATATTTATTAATATTTGTAGACTGAGGCGGGGTTAACATGACAAATTCATGGGGCCCAGTGTTTGTGGGGGGGCCCATAGAGCAGTGGAGGGGGTCCAGTGGATATAGAAGTTGTGAAAAGGTCGTGTAAGATCTGCTGTAGAAGACAGGTGTAGAAGTCAGGAGGCGAACGGTGAATGCTTGTGAAGTTTTGTTTTTATTTTCACGGTATCATCAGTGACGTTGTTTATGGAGCGCACCCCCTCTTACCTACCCCCAACCCCCCAGTCCGACAGATTGAAAAGATAATCAGTTTCAGTTTCTGTAGGATCCACAACGATTATGCTTTCATGGGGCCCATAATCGGTAGTGGCGCCCCTGCCTGTTGATCCACTAATCCTATCAATCCATGTCAATAATTGGAGTCAAATACAGTTCTTCATCTTTTCATGGTCATCAGATATGACCCATTTGGACGTTCAGAGGCTCTGTAGTTACCGTGGAAACACCGTCATCTTCTACAACATTGATTCACCAGTAAAACCCATGGAGTTGGATCAGTGACAGTGGATGGACACACTGGGTTTATGTTCAGTTAATGATATCTTTACTGAAAAAGTCACTTTTTCTTCAGTTTTCTCTGTTTCTGATATAATAACCCTCAACTTTAATCTGAGCTTTTATGAAAATCTACATAATCAGTGAATGAAATATCAGAAAATATATGATTTATGCTGAAAAAATGCAAAACAAGTTGGATAATATTACAATCAATGATGATAAATCACTTAACATATGCCTCTATTACATGATGGACCTCAATCTGTAAACTGGGGGGAGGGGATATGTACCTATGTTATACGATCCCACCCCCATTAAGAAACACTGTAACAGTCCAACCTCTTGCATTTTGACATGGCCCATCCGTCCCATCCTGTGCTCGCAGCCCCACCCACCCGGTTGAGAACCACTGCATTGAGGCATCAGTTAATTTATGGTTATTAAACATACCACCTTAATATTTTGTGCATATATCTATGAAGACATGCTCTCACCACTGATTTAATTTTCTATGTAATATAGTTACATTATAGTATGTTTAATAAATAATATAGTTATTTATGGTCATAAATGAATATGGATTTAAAACATAGGTGTGAAATGTAACTTTTAATACTTGATAAATTTTAAAAAAGATAATTTCTGTTACAAAAATACTTCGTCATCACAATAGTACTGTGTATTTTTATTTATTTATTTTTAATTTTTAATGCCTTATACTCCAAAGGGCATTGTGGGTGATCAGAGGCATCCACTTACCCTAGTATTGGATTTATTGCCCCCTGGGCATTAACCCTGCCCTCCTCATTTCCAAAAAAACACTGGTTCAGTTTTCATCTGTGCCTCAGGCCAATCCATTTTTAAAAGGCTGGTCCATGTTCTCTTCATCATGTCTGTTGTCGACGGTGATTGAATGAAACACTGTGTGATTTTTGCAGCTAATTTCCCCACAGGAACTATCTATTTATCTAATCCTACAGTTTTATGAAATAAATACTTCATAACCATGATAATACTGTAACATGATAGTAATTATACGATAAAAAAGATTTGATAGATCTGATGTGTTTCAATGTGGACAGATAATGGCTCAAATAATTTTATACAGTTTTCACCAAGCTGGATTTTTTTAATGTCACAGTCAAGGTTAGAATAGTTTTGGATTTTTCATTTTCGTTTAATTATATTTAGTTTTGACTTTTTTTTTCTCTAATTCTGTTAGTTTTAATTAGTTTTAAGAGCAGATTTGCTAGTTTTTATTAGTGTTTGGGGTTTTTTTTTTTTCTAAATGCTTAGTTTTATTTTTTTTCATATCTTTTATCTTCCTCACAGTCGTATTCAAATAAATCCCATGCAGAACTTTGTCTCAGACGACTCTCAACGACAAGTGACGAGAAATGACGGCCGTGAAGTGTCGTATGGTGCCGCTACCTAAAATTGCTCCAGGTAAATAAATCGATTTCATATCAGTCCGACATTAACAAAGACAAAAACGAGGGGAATTTTATCCATAATTTTTATACGTTTTAGTTAGTTTTGTAAACACACAATACAGTTTTAAGTAGTTATCATGTTTTCTTTTAATTATAGATTGTATTTATTTCAGTTAACGAAAATGTTTTTTTCAGTTCTAGTTTTCGTCATTTCGTTAGTTTTCGTTAACGGTAATAACCTTGGTCACAGTGCATCCTCTTTAACAGAACTTAAAAACATCTTGAATCTTATACAACTCAAGAACATACGAACAGTTTGTTGCATCTTCCATGAATAGTTCAGAAGTAATGACTTATTGAACTTAGCTTTGAAAATTGGGTGATTTTACTGTAAATGAAAAAACTTATGCAAATAAAAGGATGACCTGTGGTGTGGTGTTTACTAGACCGAAGAACATTATGGACAGTTGGGAACATTTTCTGAAATCTGCTTCAGTCTGTGATATTCTATAACATCTATAACAGTGTCAGTCACAGGTTTGAATCCAACTGAATCCACCTCAGTCACCATTTCCAGGTCCATAACTCAGTCTAGGTTTATTACAGTGGTTGCTATGGGGTGTGTTTTTATTATGGGGTGTGTGCTGTACACGAGTCAACCATAACATTCGAACCACTGCCAGGAGGCGTGGTAGTAACATGGATTATTTCATTCCATGGTTCCTTTCACTGGGTCGGAAAGATTAGACAGCAAATGAACATTTAGTTCTTGAAGCTGATGTGTTGGAAGCAGCAAAATGAGAAACGTAAGGAACGGAGTGACTTTGACCAGGTTTATGTTATAACGGTGATGACCGGGTCGGAGCATCTCCACATCTGCAGGTCTTATTGGGTGTTCCTGGTCTGCGGTGGGTAGAACCGACCAATAATGGACTACGGAAGGACGTCCCAGTTTCAGAACCACTGAGCATCTTAAATAAATCCCACCCATAAAGGTCCACCTCTACTTCCAGGACCATCGTATTCTTTCTTATTTGTTGCATTTGTTGTATTTATATATTTATTTGTTGGATAGTTTAGGTAGCTTTTGTTTACTCTTTTTTTTTTTTTTTCTTGGGGGGGGGGGGGTTCGTTTTGTTGCCTATTATCTTCTTTTTTGTTCATTTTTAATCATTTTGTTGATTAGTTTGATCCGTATTTGTTCCGTTTTGGTCATTTTTGTTTATTTTCAATCATTTTGTTGATTAGTTTGATCTGTATTTGTTCCGTTTTGGTCATTTTTGTTCATTTTGCTGACAACTGATCATCTGTGGGAGGTGTTGGACAAAGAAATCCCACCCATAAAGGTCCACCTCTCTACTTCCAGGACTATCGTATTCTTTCTTATTTGTTACATTTGTTGTATTTATGTGTTTATTTGTTGGATAGTTTAGTTAGCTTTTGTTTGAACTTGACTGCATTGGCTGCATTGCCTCCTGTGGTATATCTTATTTTCCCACCCCTTTTCAGGCATGTAAATTAAACTATCGTGTTCTTTTTCTTTCTAAGATTGTCTAGATTGTTGATTTTTGTATATTTCTGTTTTACTTGTTCTCATGATTAATTTCATCGCATGTTCAGAATAAATCACTAAATCTAAATCTAGATCCTGGACTGATTGAGATCTGGTTGTTCTTTAGATATTTTTGGTCAGTATGAACCACTTTACTTTGGAATGAACAACCAGATCTGCACATGCTCTGACCCGGTCATTCGGACGTCACAATTTATCCCTTGTCACCGTTGCTCAGATCTATACTTTTCCCCATTTTGCTGTTTCTAACACATTCACTTCAAGGGCTTAATGTTCTCTTGGTGTCTAATATGTCCAACTCACTGACAGCTCCCATTGGAATTAGCTGATCAATTTTAATACCACTTTGCCTGTCAGTGCTCAGAATGTTCTGGTTGATTAGTACATGTATTCAATGTGTTTTGAGACTCATAGGATCAGTTTTGTCTTTTCTCTGGATCCAAATTTTCAAAACCATGTCACACACTGCCACATTTTCACCCACGCTTAAAACATTACACAACACTGCCTCAAACTAACATGACTTCAACACCTTTCCGAAGTGTAAATGAGACGCCCAACATGGCAATGTCTTCAGTTCTGCTCCGACGGTCAAATGGATTGTTAAACATCACTTGATATAATAAAACATAATGACAATACAAAAGGACCCTTAGGAATTTGTTCACGGACCCATGGGAGTCCCTGAACTGCAATGAGAAACAACAAGGTTTGTTTGTTACAGGAAGTAAAAAGGGTTTAAGTGGAGCACAGCTGCATTGTCGTGATCTGAATAGATTCCGGGAAGTCAAATATCGCCTACAAATAAATCCATATGTAAGACAAATTTGTCCACGTACCATCCTGATATAGAGAATGGGAGAGTAGCTGGGCGTCTCTCTCTCTCTCTCTCTCTCTCTCTCTCTCTCTCTCTCTCTCTCTCTCCCTCTCTCTCTCTCTCTCTCTCTCTCTCTGTCATGTGTCGGAGGGCCGAAGCCAAGCCTAGAAAATATCAGGAAGATGATGTGTCTCTAGAGACGAAAACGCCTCGAGAGAGAGGCAGCTCTTAATCATCAGGGACCCACTTCTCTGGCGTTTTCTCACACCGCTGCATCCTCACCTTACATTGAAAAATTTCGCAGGGTTCACCTGTCTTACACGCCGTTGAATGGCTGTGACTCACAAACACTTAAGGCTAATTTAAGTGACAAATGCTTCAGCGTGACAGTTGGTATGACAGCGGTGTTACCCTGTTCTACAATGAATACAGTAATGCACCACCAGGAGAGACTTAACAATATGTAGCAAAGAAAAGAAGCAAGTGTTGGTAAAAGGTTTGAGACAGCGATGATCACAACCAAGACATATTGATACTATTATTATTATTATGGCCGTTAGCATCTGCCGCCCATTTTTTAGGTGGCTAACACGTGGAATTAATTATAATGTAAATATAGAATATGGACGAAACAAAGTTTGGAGTCTAGGCTCTGACACCGACAAAGAAATAGAAAGCTAACGGTGAAGACAAGGGAGCGGTGCATTGTGGGTAGAATCTGCTCCCAATGAGAATATCAGATGGAACATGAAGAAGACTGTCGCTAACCTGGATTACAAAACTGAAGCCCATTTTTACTCATGCAGACATTTTTCATTGAGTTTTTTTTTTTTTTTTTTTTTTGCACTACTGCTGTATTTGTTGTTTTAATATAGAACAGATCATATACAAAACAAACACACAACAAAGCAAACAAAAACAAACAACAAAAAAAGAAGAAAAAAAAAACATCACAAAGCAAGCCACCTATTGTCCTGAACAAATGTAACAATTAATTAATTAACAAAATATTATTTAAGTGCTGCTGAATCGATTCAGTTGCGTTTGTGAATTGATTTAACTCGTTCACTTATATGAATTGATTCTTTTGGACGATTCGCCCCTCACTGGTTAGCACTTCTGCATGTACAGGTTTGATTCTGTCGGTTAACCCACTTTTATAAACCGGTACGCAGGGTGCGATTTGTTGGGGGGGATGGGGGGAATCAACCCCCCCCCCCCCCCCTGGTTTTTACATCCCTACTCCTGCGCAATGAATTTCATCCTCGGGGGGGGGGGGAGACCAACCAATGTAAATCCCGTCAGGTCGTGTCAGTTTTCTTCCTTCTATATCCTCCATCACTGACACTAATGTTCACCTGAACCCAACTGTCTCAGTCTCAGAATTCGCGAATGTCCCCATGCACTGGGGCACCATAAAGGGGGGGTAAATGTGACAAATTCATGGGGCCCAGCATTTGTGGGGAGCCCATAGAGCAGAGAAGTGGGTCCAGTGGATACAGGTTAGAAGTTCTAAAAATTTCGTGTAAGATCCACTGAATCAAGGTTCTAATAGTTTTAGATTTTTCATTCTAGTTTAGTTTTGACTTTTTTTCTCTAATTCAGTTAGTTTTAATTAGTTTTTAGGTTTGCTAGTTTTTATTAGTTTTCGTTATTTTCTAAATGCTTAGTTTTAGCATTAATTTTAGTTTAGTCGTCTCTTTTCTCTTCTTCTCTGTCATTGTATTCAAATAAATCCCAGACAGGACTCTGCTGCTTTAGTCTCCATGTTTCCAGGTAGAGTGGGGACATCAGAAGACGACTGGAAACCACAAGTGAACACAAGTGACGGACCCTTAAATATCATATGGTGCCGCTAGCTAAAATTGCTAGAGGGAAATAAATTGATTTCATATCAATCCGACATTGGCGAAGATTAAAACGAAGGGAATTTTATCGATATTTTGTATCTGTTTCAGTTAGTTTTGTAAGCACACAATACAGTTTCAGTTAGCTATCGTATTTTTCTTTTAATTATAGTTTTTATTTATTTCAGTTAGCGAAAATGTTTTTACAATTCTAGTTTTCGTCATTTCGTTAGTTTTCGTTAACGATAATTACCTTGCACTGAATAATAGAAGAATAGAACCAGAGAGTTGGACGTTAAAAGTATCTAAAGTTTCACTTTCATTTCATGCCAGTTACAGTTAGTTGCATTAGTTATGTTAGTTATGCCCCCCACGCTTCGACAAAACAAAACAAACACCCCTGCACCCTCTGTTTTTGGACAAATCCCACCCTGTACGTACATATAGGTTCGTTCTCCTGTCAGTGCTCCAGACCACGGTGCTGATGAAGTTCTGGAGTTGGTCCCAGAGCTCCTTCCATAGCAGCTCAGTGCTCCTAGTGTGCACCATGTGCTAATACTAATTGCTAATGCTAATGCTAGGTACTGTGTGTGGTTTCAGAAGGCTAAAATGCAGAGACCAAATTTCCCTATAGATATAATGAAGTGAGTTCTCCTTTAACCTCAACCTTTCCATGGCACATATCATTTTATGACACACAAGGTCCCACAGAGAGGTCGATATAAAACATCAGACGACGGGAACTGATAACAGGGACCAGGTGACCTTGTTCAGAGGAAGAGGTCGGGGTGTTTATAATCCAACACTAGAGTTTGTGAACTCAGACATTACAGAACAACGTTTGGAGTTGTTCATATTCCCTTTTACACTGTTTATTTGTGTATTTGGTAGTGGTTTATTGTTCTTATTTATCCATTTTATTTATTTATTTATTTATTTTGTTGTTTTTAATTATATGACTTTTTCATCTATTCTTGTATTTTATTCTTTTTATTTGGGTCTTCTGTACAGCATTTTGGTCCACTGCAGTTGTTTTAAAGTGCTTTACAAATAAAGTTGGATTGGATATTTCTTCTTAATTTCTTTGTCTCTGACTTCAATTGGAGCATTTTTTTTGCCACAAACAAATGAATTTAAAAAAGATCACATCATTACAGGACTTGACCCTCAGTCTTTCACCCACAGATCAGCTGCTAAAATAACACCTTACATTCGTCTGCAGCCAAATAACTGAGTGGTATTTGGTCTCATTGATGTTAAATTCAATTTCCTGCATAAAACGTCGAGGTGGAGGCGACTAAACAGAGCGGTAACAGGAAAAAACTTCTGTAATCTGTGACATTTAGATGAAGTTAATTTCCGAATTTTATGTTCGGTCTCGAGTCCTGAAAGTGGCTGTAATTCACTCGACTCATCTATAATCATCCAGTCACACAAGGGCAAGAAAATCAACCATTCTGATTGGCTGCAAGGCACAAAACGGCACCCAAGGTGAATGTTTAACCCTTAAAGACCCAAACATCCACCACCGGCCAAACACATTTACTGATCTGACATGTTTAACTTCACATCCACTAATTCTATCAATACATGTCAATAATTGGTGTAAAATACAGTTCTTCATCTTTTCATGGTCATCAGATATGACCCACTTGGACGTTCAGAGGCTCCGTAGTTTCCGTGGAAATTTGTTCTTTTTTTTTTTTTTTTTTAATACATATTTTTATTGAAAAGAATGGCACAACAAAGACAAACTCAACAATTCAGGCAGTACAAATCTGACAGAAAGATATAATAGTCCAAAAAAACACAAAAACAAAAAACAAATGAAAAAAACCCTGAATTCAGCGCCACACTTAGCATTTTTCTTTTTTTTGAACAAGGTGTACAAGAACCAAACTCACAATGAAAACAAAAAAAAGAATAAATTAAAAAAAAAAAAAAAAATTACCCTGAAAACCAAAAGTAAAATCACACATGTACAGGAAAGAAAATTCTGTGGTAAAATGGATATGTGTTCATTTATTTATTCATTTTCTGACCCTGCAGTTGGGATAGGCTCCATGCAAAGAAAAAAATAAATAAACTAGAAGCACTCGGAGAGCGCAGACCTCCGCCAAGGCTGATCAGTGGCCCCCCCCCCCGTGGGCCCCCCCACCCCCGATCACCACCAAAATTTAATCATTTCTTCCTTATCCCATTTCCAACAAACCCTGAAAATTTCATCCAAATCTGTCCATAACTTTTTGAGTTATGTTGCACACTAACGGACAGACAAACAAACAAACAAACAGACAAACAAACAACCCTGGCAAAAACATAACCTCCTTGGCGGAGGTAATTAATTAATTAAAATATATATATATATATATATATATATATATATATATATACAATGTGTGTGTATATGTATGTATATATATACATATATATATATACATATATATATACCAAAAACCAAACAAAAAGCTAGACACACCCACACGTACCCACAAAACAGAGGAAAAAAAAAAAAAGGGGGGGGGTCCATTAATCACAAGAAAAAGAAGGAAGTGATTCAAAGAAAGTTAAGAAGGGCTGCCATTTATTATAGAACTTAGAAGGGATGGCTTTCAAGGAATGTCCAGTCTTTTCAATTTTTAAGAAAGACATAATATCTTTAAGCTACTGAGTCCTGGAAGGGCTCTTTGTGGATTTCCAGTGGAGGAGAAGGTGGCATCTTGCCAATAATGAGGTGAAAGCGCTAACCTCCAACTGGTTAGAACTATAGGAAATTTTGTTCATTTCAGGTTGTTCATGTTTGTTTGGGTTATTCACATTTTATTGTTAAATGTAAATATTTTCATAATTTAATGTTATTTTTTGCACTAAAACAAAGACAAAAAAATTTGAAGTTGTCATTATTTATAGGCATAGCATCATATTCTTTTTTTTCACATCAAACTGAGAAGAAAATATTTTTTAAATATTTTTTGTTGTATTTTTAATTCTGCTGTTAGTATTTGACTGTAGATCGTATTGTATGTATCTGTACGTGGAAAACCTGAACTAAATGAGTTGAGCCTTGACTGTGGAATTTTTGCACTTTGTAAATTCATCCAGTGGGCCGGATTTGAACCTTTGGTGGGCTGCATTTGGCCCCTGGGACGCACGTTTGAGACCCCTGCTGTAGACCCAGCTGGACGCTTTGGACAATTTAAGACCCATTCACACAGGAAATGACCCCACACACATATGCACACACACACACACACACACACACACACACACTTACACACTCTGCACAGGGTAAGTGAAGTGTGTTGTTCACCTGAATTTACTAAAATTATCTTCCTGATATGATGTCAAGGCTCGCTATTAATAAACTATGACATAATAACTGTTGAGGCTGTGGAAGGTAGAAAAATATTCATTACCATACGCTGCCATGCATGACATCCATCTCTTCATGGTGGGAGATTTCACCGTGTTTGCTCGATCTGTGGATGAGTCTTCGTGTTCTGCAGCGATATGAGCCTCGTGAAATTGTAACCACACGCTGCCAGAATTTCCATTTCTAGCCTCACATTTTCAACAGGGGAAAAACAGAATAAAGGCACAGAACAAATGTTGAAAGTCACATTTGCAGCGGAATTTTTACTTTACAAATTAGATGTGAAGATCACAGATGACCTTCACAGTTGCTGCAGTTTCAAAGGGTCCCTGGGTAATGTTAGTCCATGTGAACACGGCTTCATTTCCCTGCCATCCTGCGAGCAGCAAATGGTTTCAGTTTTGTAATTTAATCATCAGCCAAACCAGACTGGGTTTTACTCTGGTTCCTGCACTATCTTAGACTTGCAGAAATTATGGGCCTCACCTGTCCTCCTTTACCCAACTAGCATCGGGCCCACTAAACCTGTGTTTGTGAATGTCATGAAAGGCAATTTGGAAAAAAAAAAAGTTGATATAAAAATTAAAAAAAAAAAAAAATTGAACAATAATTGCACTTTCAACTGTGTCATTACCTTGATTTATTATGTTTAATTACAATTACCTCCGCCAACTGTAATGGAGGTTATGTTTTCATTGGGATTTGTCTTTTAGCAAGATAAGTCAAAAAGTTATGGATGGATTTGGATGAAATTTACGGGAAATGTTGATACTGGCACAAGGAACAAATGATATTTTGGTGTGGGGGGGGGTGTTGTTTGTTCATCTGTCTGTTCACAAGATAACTCAAAAAGTTATGGAGTTATGGATGAACTACTCCTGCCTGCATTTGGAGCCGTTCTTACAGCTTGTAAGTCTGTGTTCATCTTTATTACTTTCACCAAGTGAAACAGCAGAGGTTATGTTTTCATCGAGGTTTGTCTGTCTGTGTGCAAGAAAACTCAAAAAGTTATGGATGGATTTGGATGAAAATTTCAGGAAATGTTGATACTGGCACAAGGAACAAATGATTAAATTTTGGTGGTGTTGGGGGGGGGGGGGGGGGGCATGACTGATCTGCCTTGGTGGAGGTCTGTGCTTTCCAAGTGCTTTTCTAGTTTAGATTTTTACCTCATCCAGGAGGTATTGTGATCACTTTGCTCTGTTTGTTTGTTTGTTTGTTAGCAACTTTACGGGAAAACTATTCCAACCATCTTTCCCAAGTCTTCCCCACAGATAGGCCTAGGCCCTGGGACCAAGCCATTAAATTTTGGTCCAAGTAGGCCAAAGTTCAAGGTCACAGCAAGGTCACAACATCTACAATTTTCCTATCTGTCATCATTGTGCAATTTTCCAAAATTCATAAAAAATTCAAAACGACTCCAATTAGATCCACCTGTAGCTTAGAACAATCTCTTGTATCTGGAACAAAATTGTCCACATCCACTGTGGAATGTGGACTCTGTGGACATTTACATTTAACACTGAAAATCCCATTTATGACACATTTTTCATTACAACTCAACAAATATTGATGTGAATTGAATCTAATTGGACAGACACATGACTGGCACCAAGCTTCAGCTGTTTCTGCTGTATGGAACAACCTGGAAACTGCTGAATTTAAACAGAAATAGTCGATCCACACATGCAGGGTGCTTGGCGGAGGTTTGCGTTCTCTGAACACTTGTTAAAAGTGCAATCGATTTGCCTGCTTTTTCTACGTCATGATAACTGATTGAATTTTACAGTGTAGTCTCCAGACGTCCCAGCTGTAATCCCTTATCCTCCAACATGTTAGCCTTCAAATTCAGAGGTGAATTGGGGTCAGGATCCCTTCAGCCGTCCTCTGGAGGGCTTCTGTCCTGCCTCCGGTGTCCACTTTGGCAGCATTCAGACTTCTCCCTTGTTTTCTGTTCCCTCTGCTTGTTCCCTCGTCCACTCACACCAACCTGCTGCCTCTTCTTTCAACAGCACACACTATAAGTGCACCTCACCTGCTCTTTGTCCACTGTCAGACTGTCATATGTAGTTTGTAGCTCGGAGTCCAGGCCTATTTTCTCGTGTTTCTTCATGTTTCAGACTGATTTTGGAACATTAGCCTTCTTTGACTTCCTCATTTTAGGCATGTAAACTTTTATTTGGTGTTAGTAAATCCTCTGAACTGTTCATGCCTGCATTTGGGTCCATTGTTAGAGCTTGTAAGTCTCTGTCCACCTTTATTATTATTATTATTATTATTATTATTATTATTATTAGTTGTAGTAGTAGTAGTAGTAGTAGTAGTAGTAGTTTCCTTGTAGTGCGAGTGGTATGTTCTGTTTTAATGATGTACGCTCTTATTATGAGATATTACAGAAGCAATTTTGAATTTTATACTGCTTTTAAGTCGTTCTAGAAATGTTGTGATTTTTACAATTGTTAACTCTGACTTTTATACTGATTCTACACTTGTTAAATACTGGCACCAGCATCTTTATGCTTGTTATTGAAGATAGGGTGTGTGCATGCGTGTCGTTTTTACATTTATAACCCTTTTTATTATTTTTTAATGCTCATGTACTCTATGGACTGTAACTATTTACATGTCTGATACAAACAAATAAATGAAAAAGATATATATTGTTATTACCTCGGCCAAGTGAAACGGTGGACCGTGGACAGCATCACCTGTTATTATTTGTACATACAGTATATATTATATTTCCTGTGCAGAGATGGAAATATAAAAGACAGTTAATGCAAACACACCCGTTTGCACTGTTTTATTCCCTCACCCAATGAGAATCGATAAGAGAATTGATAAGGAATCGGATTGATAAGCAAAATCCATAATGGAATCGGAGTCGTTAAATTCTCATCGATTCCCATCCCTACTCATAGTCCTCATACTGTACTGCTGTTGAACCTAATTTTGGTGCAACAAAAGAGGTCAAGCAGAAATTATTGGTGTTCTAATGTTTCTTGTGTCCTTTTAATGACAAATGGACAAAACATCCCTGAGTGGAGAGCGACAGAAGGGCCTTTTTCGCTCAGTTTTCTGCTCCCTTCATTAGGTCTGGATGGGAGCAGCAGTCATCCACTCTGAGCTGCTTCAGCCGGTCTATAGAGAGCAGCCAGGAGGAGGATCATTTGGTAGCAGTCAGTCAAGAGGCTCCACACTGCAGGAGATGTGCACTGGATATGTTGGGGATTTTTATGGAAACCATGACTCAAATTACTGATAATGATATCAGAAAAAAAACCAAGGCGGGTGAGGGGAATGGATGCTGTGGCTAAGATTACCAAAAATTGTTGTGGTTTCATTTGAAAGAAACAGTGGAGTCCAACAATCAGCCGGAATATTACATTGTTTCATCCATCTGAGCCCCTTTTAGAACTGGGATAATCAAAGAGAGCATTAGCAGCCTAATGTAGAAACAAAAAGAAAGTTATTATCTTCGAATTATCTGGAAAAAATACCAAAACACATTTTAGTACAACCCCAATTCCTAAAATACTGTAAATGTGAATAAAAATTGATTCAGGGCCAGATCTACAAAAAAATGTGCATATATAAAAACGTGTGCAAACTCATTCTACATGCAAAAAAATGTACAAACTGATTTAGTAACAGTGCGCACTAAGGGTTGTGTCTTTCAAAGGTGCAAAATAGTGCATCTGTATCCAGTTAGTATGTTTGACACAATGGATATGTAATATGGGGCGTTTACATACAACTGTGCATGTGCTGGGAGGAA
The DNA here is from genome assembly GCF_902148855.1 of Sphaeramia orbicularis. Classification (NCBI taxonomy): domain Eukaryota; kingdom Metazoa; phylum Chordata; class Actinopteri; order Kurtiformes; family Apogonidae; genus Sphaeramia; species Sphaeramia orbicularis. The sequence continues at coordinate 4,296,719 of NC_043977.1, read as the reverse complement.
AAAATGTAAATATATTAATTTAGCACACAATGTGATTTATCAAACCCCAAAGATATTTTACTGATAGAAACTGTGTCTGTATTTCACACGTCTCAAAGGGAGGTGCAAACGGTTTGGATGCGTAATTGTGCACACATGGAAGTGGTTATTGTTGCAGAAAGGAGACATCGAAATGATGAAATGATGTGCAGAGAACACATTTTTCACCCTCGTGTGAACATTTTTGGAGTGATTCTTTTCCACTTGATCTGACGATTGTGATAAAAAGTAAGCACCAACGTTAGGCTACAGTGCAACAAAATTAGTAAGTAAAGCTTTATTTATAAAGCACTGTTTAAAACAACATGTTACAAAGTGCTTCACATAAAGGAGAGATAGGTAAGAACAAATAAATCAAATCAAATTTTATTTCTGTAGCGCCAGAAGTTATCTCATGACACTTTACATATAGAGTTGGTCAGAACCAGACTCTAAACCAGTTTCCAGAAACCCAACAGAATCCTCCAGGAGCAAATACTTGTCGTCTGCCTTGACCAGTTGGGGTTAAAGAGAGAGAGTAAAGGAGGAGAAAAGAGAGCACGATAGAGAGAGACTGGGGGAGGGGGGGAGGTAGGGGGAGACACACGGAAGCAGCTGATGCACAGATAACTGAACTAGAACATCTATGGAACTGTAGAATAAACACTATCATAACTATATGGATAAGTGAGTGATGACAGTGAAGGTGGAGAGAGGCAGGACCACAGCAGTAGGTCCAGAGATGATCCAGGGAAAACCTGTGATGATCCAGGGAAAACCTGTGATGATCCTGGGAAAACCTGTGATGATCCTGGGAAAACCTGTGAGGTGATAAAGCACAGACTCCAGGGAAGAAGTCAAGTCAGTAACATGTATTCACTGGGGCGTAAACAGAAGAGAGAAAAAGTCAGGGAGAAAGAGGAGCAGAGAGGAGGTCATAGAGGAGGAAAGACAAGAATAAGAAAACAGTTTCAACATGCAGATACAGACTTCCTGATTTAATGGAATGCTTGTTTATAAACGTGAGTTTTTAAGAGTCGCTTGAAGGTGTCTAGAGAATCTGATGATCTGATGTGATGGGGAAGACTCTTCCAGAGGGGTGGGGCTAGAATTGCAAAAGCACGGTCACCTTTTGTTGAGAAGTTGGAGCGGGGGATGGATAGGAGGTTAAGGTTTGATGAACGGAGTGGTCGTGAGAGTGAGTAGGAAACTAGGAGGTCAGAAATGGAACTGGGGGTGAGGTTGTGCGGGGCTTTAAAAGTAAATAGGAGTATTTTGAAGTGGACGCAGAATTTTATTGGAAGCCAACGTAGGGATGCGAGTACTGGAGTGATGTGGGACTGACGACTGGTGCGTGTTCACAACCTGGCGGCTGAATTTTGAACTTATTAATTAGTCATCCAATCCAACAACCCCCTAGGCCCCCCATCTCTAAAATGAAAAATGAATGAATGAGTCATGCAGTACCTTCTATGACAAAACTCCTCCAACTTTACATTTCCTTTGTCTGGATCATTTCAGTCTCTGTTCCCATTAGAGCAGTTTTTACAGCGTATTGTCTCCAGTAGCACACGCAAAATCCTCATTTGAACGTGGGGTCTGAGATCTTGGAAAAACGATTCGAGCAAGCTACATTTTGAAAATACTCAATTCAAAAATCCAAACCCCTTTATTTATTTATTTATTTTTTTCATTTTTATTTAACCTTTACTTAACCAGGAAAAAGGATCCCATTGAGATTAAGAACCTCTTTTTCAAGGGAGTCCTGGCCAAGAGACAGCATGAAACACAACACATAGTTACAACATACAATTACCTCATACAGTTACAACAAATAATAATTTACAGGACAATTCAACTTATGAAAAACACGTGCACGTCATTGAGTTCTTCTCCAGCACTTTGAGTTTGATTTAAAAGCATTCAGGGAGATCAGTTCAGACAGTTTCCAGTCTTTTAGCAACAAATTCCATGTGGACGGAGCAGAGTACACAAATACCCTTTTCCCCAGCTCTGTACGGGGAAATGGCACAAAGAGGAACAAATGCTTGTTCGATCGCAGACAGTAAGAATCAACACTTCTTCTCGTAATCAAACCACAGATACAGGAAGGCAGTAGCCCTAGTATGGCCTTATAAATGAAGGTATACCAGTGTCCCAGCCTCCTAGTGGACAGGGCAGGCCAGCCCACTCTGGAATACAAGTCACAATGATGTGTCATGGTTTTAGAATTTGTAATAAACCTCAGAGAAGCAGGATAGACGGTGTCAATCATTTGAAGATACTTAGACGCTGCGTTCACATAAAGTACATCTGCATAATCTAACACTGATAAAAAAGTGGCAGTGACAAGGCGCTTTTTTACACCAAAAGAAAAACACTTGTTTTGAAAGTAAAAGCCCAGTTTAAGCTTTAACTTCTTTAGCAGGTTTTCAATGTGGGGCCTGACAGTGAAGGAGTCATCAATCAGGACACCAAGATACTTATACACATGATTTATCTCTATGACATTTCCCTCTAAAGTAGACACTACTGGGATAGTTTTAGGCCACTTCTTAGAGTTTGAGAATAGCATCATCTTAGTCTTTTCAGTATTGAGGATAAGTTTCAACTGAAGAAGTGAGTGCTGGACAGTATCAAAAGCTTTCTTCAAGTGTTCTATGGCTTGAGCAAGAGTTGATCCACAGCAATAAATAACTGTGTCATCAGCATAAAAATGCATATCAGCATTAGGCACATTGTGCCCCAAGTCATTTATATAAATAAGAAAAAGGAGGGGTCCTAGTAAAGAACCTTCAGACGCCCCTCCGAAGCCACGCCCCCAGAGTGGTGGCACACGCAATGCTTGTTCCCGAGGGTTCACAAGCGGTGCACAGCAGCAATTCGCCGGCTGAGGCTCTGCTGTGCTCCGTACCCGGGTTGGGCTCCAATGCCATCTACAGTTCAGTCCAGTCCGGTCTGGCCGAACCGTCTCCGACACCGGCTGAGGCTCCGTCACCTGCTCTGGTCCCGTACGCCTCGGGCCTCATTCAGTTTCCTCTAACCCCCCCACTCTTCCAGAACAGTCCCAGTTCAGACCCATGGGACTAATGTTCCATTTCCTAGTGGTTTATGTTTGTGACTGAACAGTTTGCAGGTGAACTTTCCATCCTAATATAACGAATGTCGCCAGGTTCTGGCTACACTTCCTGTACAAGCGCTCCAGCCTCTGGGAACACGAAAAGGGGGGAGGGGTGAATGGCAGTTGAGTTTGATAGACATATCACCGTTCAATCATTTCGAGTGGGCGCTCAAAATGATTGGATGGTGTTTTTTCAGTTCTGCCCGTTCCACAGGTGACTGATTTTTTAAATTTTTGTGTTAGAGCATTTAATTAATTAGTGATAATCGGGGTGTGAAGGGGATTTTAAAGAATATAATAAAAAATACTCCAGAAAAACATCTCAGACCCCACCTTTAAATAGGGCAAGGCCAGTTTATTTGTATAGCACATTTCAGTAACAAGGCAATTCAAGGTGCTCCACACAGGACATGGAAATACAAGGAGAAGGGGAAAAGAAACACATTTAAAACATTATAAAACAAAAGGGGGTCTCCAAGACTTTGCACCTGTTGTAATTTGCACAACCAATCTTTGCAAATCAGTCATTAGCGCGATTAGCAGTTAAGGTTAGGGTTAGCATTAGGTTTAGGGGTAGGCTTAGGGTTAGCGATTATCGACTACCACGATGAGCAGTTCGGGTTAGCAATTAGCGTGATTAGCGCATTGACACACCATCAAATGGTGTTAAATAACACGCGAAAGGATGAAAATGTGTACGTATAGCATGCCAAAAGCAATAAACTGGCGTCACATACAACACGATTTCATGACATCATACTCATGAAAAAATTAAACGAATAGGAAATTATGAATCCAGGACTGATGAGCAGCTAGAATCAAACATCAGACCACAATGAGACAATGTTCTTCTCCTAAAAATCCATCAAATGTTCTACAGTTTAGGATGTTTTTAAAGGTACACTACAAACAAAAAGTTAAGGATAATTCTTGTTTTTTTTTTGTGTGATTTTTTTTTTTTTTTTGTCATTTTTGCCATTTGTAAATAAAACTATATCTGGTCATTACATAAATGTGTTTCAATTCACACACAAAAAAGTAAAAAGCGCTGCGCAAGAACCCCAACTGCAAAAAAAAGCCCAAAAATTAAAAATATCCTTAACTTTTTATCTATAGTGTAGAGGGGAGGTGATACACACTAGTAAACGTGGCCGTCCCAACTTTTTGGAGACACGTTGTTTCCACCCAAAATCACTTTATCTTTTTCTGATAAGGGTTTTCTGAGTTTAATCGTGATGTTTTTTGTGTCTTATTGCGATAAAAAATGGGTTTATGAGGTTTGCAAGACACTGAAATCTGTTTTACTTACATTTCAGACTGAGTCCCAACTTCTCCGGAATAGCAGTTGTACAAACACTTCGGTTTCTTTCACTCAGACAATGTTTTATGGAAGATTTCTAATGTTGTTGCTTGATACGAGAGGGAATTGTAACAGAACAACGAAATGTACTCGATCTTTTGTCTGTCTTTCTACTTCCATTTGTTGTCTTGTGTATACAGCTTGACCACAGGATGACACTTTTCAAGAGCAGTTGTATCGCCTCAACTCCGCCTGTCAGGACTGATCTGTCTGACCTCAGCTGAAGAGGAAGAAAAGACACATGAAGGCTTTATCTGCAGATATGGCAGCCATTCTTTTTACAAGGATCGGTGTGTCTATGAGAGCTGCTCTGAGCTACGACAAAACACTGAGCTTATGTCCACACAGAATATGCTGGTACTCATCCAATCTTGTATTTGATCCATCAGCCTCGTCTGCATTTGAATTAACTTTTAAAGACCCAAACGTCCACTGGTGACCAAAAGCATCTACTGATCTAGAATATTTAAAACCTGCTGATCCACTAATTCTATCAATACATGTCAATAATTGGTGTAAAATACAGTTCTTCATCTTTTCATGGTCATCAGATATGACCCATTTGGATGTTCAGAGGCTCCGTAGTTACCGTGGAAACACTGTCATCTTCTACAACATTGATTCACCAGTAAAAGCCATCAATTAAGTAAAAAAAAATCTTAAATTAAGCAAAAAAAAAAAAAAAGAAATCTTCAATTAAGTAAAAAAAATCTATAATTAAGCCAAAAAAAAAAAAATCGAGAATTAACAACTTAATTTTTTTTTCTTTCTTTTAGTGCAAAAAATAACTTTAAATTACGAAAATATTTACATTTACAAACTATCCTGTCACAATAAAATGTGAATAACCTGAACAAATATGAACAACCTGAAATGTCTAAAGAAAATTCAGCCCAGTTTGAACTGTTTTCTGCCTGTTCCTCAGTGTTTAGTGTCTTTGTAGATCTGATCCAGAATGCACATGGACAGATGAGAAGTGGAGGCAGAATATTGTTAAAATTGCACTAAATTTTCTTATGTTTTTTAAATTTAAATTTCAGTTTATTCAGGTTTTTTTTTTTTTTTTTTTTTTTTTGGATAGCTTATAAAAGTAAATATTTTCATAATTTAATGTTTTGGGGTTTTTTTACACTAAAAGACAAAAATCTGGAGTAGTCATTATTTATAGGTTATTCTGTTATTGTTTTTCTGGTTCGGCCCACTTCAGATCAAATTTAGCTGAATATGGCCCCTGAACTAAAATGAGTTTGACACCCCTGATTTACACTGAAAAATACAAAATACAGAGGATAATATTACAATAAATGGTGATAAATCACTTCTGAAAGTTTAAATAGAGAGAAAAATTCATTTGGGAAGTGCCACAACAATAGCGCTAGGTGTTTATGGGTTAATCTTGTATAAAGGGTGAACGTGAAGAGCTGGGATGGGACAGGGAGCGGAAACTCCAGACGTTTTCTCCAGCGATCAATCATATAGGCTATTAAGCGAAGCGGCAAGCCACAACCGCAAACTGTCAGCTTCCATAAACGCTATCAACACGTCTCATGCAAGATAAACAACAGAACGAGCGGAGAGGGAGAAGACAAGAGGGAAGACGGCGAGGGGGGGGTCTCAACGGCCGAGATGTGACAGAAGCAAGTGGTCATCCCCAGATAAAGCCTGTGTGTGCCATCATCTGGGCACGTCAGCGCTGATGCAACATGCAGATTTTTTTTTTTTTTTTTTCCCCCTCCCGTCTTCCTTTGAATGGCTTTCAAGCTTCACATGAATTTCCAGGAACAGATGGGGCCCGTCTGCAGACAGGTTCTCATCCAACAGCAAACATGCATCCCTACTGCATAAACATTTTCAAGGGTGGGGGGAGACAGCTAGAGGTAGAAATAATTTGACTATTTGTGTTCAACTTTGCTGAGTCAAAGAAGCAGACTTTCCAGAAGTTCAAAACAAGCCTATTAAGTGAAGAAGCACACTGTCTGTTTTCAACCTGAGGGCAAACTGAGCTGAAGTCAAACAGAACGGCTTTGTTTGCAATTGAACAGACTGAGCAGAGATTATTTTAGTCATCCTTTATCAATATCCAAGCAGGAAGAGTTTATTGATTTCAGTAAATGTCTTTATATTCAGTCTGAAGAGAGCTGTGATCAGTCAGGTTAAGTAAAAAAAAAAACAAAAAAACAAAGAAAAACTGTCCTTTTAATTTCAATTGGTCTTTTTACTACGACAGCGTATTAGGGCCACATACGAAAATAAAAACACTTGTCATAATATAATGAGAATAAAGTCGTAATATGATGAGAATAAAGTTGTAATATAATGAGAATAAAGTCATAATATAATGAAAATAAAGTCGTAATATAATGAGAATAAAGTCGTAATATAATGAGAATAAAGTCGTAATATAATGAGAATAAAGTCATAATATAATGAGAATAAAGTCGTAATGTAATGAGAATAAAATTGTAATATTTCGAGAATAAAGTCGTAATATAATGAGAATAAAGTCATAATATAATGAGAATAAAGTCGTAATATAATGAGAATAAAGTCATAATATAATGAGAATAAAGTCGTAATATAATGAGAATAAAATCGTAATATTTCGAGAATAAAGTCATAAAATAATGGGAATAAAGTCATAATGAGAATAAAGTCGTAATATAATGAGAATAAAGTCATACCCACTCATCGAATAATGGAGAACTCAGAACATTTTGTGCAGTTCTACTTTCATTTGGCGTTTACGCACAAAGGCCAAATACTGAGTCTATTAGCCCCGCCCAACTAATACTGAGTCTATTAGCCCCGCCCACCCTCACCACATTAGCATGAGTTGAAGGACTTTGAATTGAGTTTGCACATGTTTGGGTTTGTTTTGTTGTAAGAACTGAACAAATTGCCTCTTTTGTGGAGGATAAACTAACAAAGTGTTCATCTGGACTATCGGTGGAAACACCAGAACTAAAGGGTTTGTTGTTTCTCTAGAAACTGTGAGGATTTTACTGTGAGTTTTGGAATCCAACAGAAGTGAAAGCTGCTGCTTTGCTTGTTGCCTTCACTGTAAAACTGGAAACTCTGTCGAATTTTCAAAATATTATGACTTTAATCTCATAAATGTACAACTTTATTCTTGTTAAATAATGAGGGTTTTTTTTTAAACTATGACTTTATTCTCATTATATTATGACTTTATTCTCGAAATCTATCCTTAATATGTACAGTATTTTTGTGTTTTGTGTCGGAATTTAGGGTAGGTGAAGGATGGGTTAAAGGGGGCAGGAGATTATTAGTTAAACTTCATCTCACTCCGTTTCAAATGTTGGACTTTCTTTTACATAATCCTTTTGTTGTTTGGTTTTAATGCAAATTCGAAATAAATAAATAAATAAATAAATAAATAAATAAATAAATATTTATTAACAAACAATGTATGATTTATTTTAAATATTCCTAAAAATTTAACCATTTGCTCAATAGGAAAAGTTCTAAAACGTGCTGATAGAATAGACAGTTTTCTTTCCATAAACATCTGAGCATGCTCAGTGCACCCCCTGTCACCTGTGGAATGGGGGGGGGGGGCAAAACTCAGAGCAGTGAATGAGACTAACTCACTATAAAAATAGATGTTTTTTGTTTTTTTTTTACACTGTTTTCCTTTGTTTTTACTGTTGTTTCTGTTACTGTGGTGATTTTCTTTCTTTTCTTTTCTTTTCTTTCTTTCTTTCTTTCTTTCTTTTACTGTTTTTATCAAGTTTCGTCAATGTAACTGCTTTTCGGAGTTCAACCAGGTGCCAAAAAGCAGCTGGACTGATTTAGAAAAAAGAGCCCAAAACTAAAACTACAGGGTCCAAATTCAAATACTAGTTGTTGTTCAGTGTTTTCCAGTGAATGGACACACTTAGCTTATGTCCAGTTAATGCTATATTTTACTGAAAGTCACCTTTTCTTCACTTTTTTTCCGTTTTGATGCAATAACCTTTGACCTTACTCTGAGCTTTTATGGACATTTTCATAATCAGTCATTCATTCATTCATTTTCTGAACCCGCTTTATCCTCACTAGGGTCACGGGGGTCGCTTGGAGCCTATCCCAGCTACTTACAAGCGAAGGCGGGGTACACCCTGGACATTTCACCAGTTCATCGCAGGGCTGAACATATAAAGACAAACAATCACTCTCACATTCACACCTACGGGCGATTTAGATTAACCAATTAACTTATCAGTGCATGTGTTTGGATGGTGGGAGGAAGCCGGAGTACCTGGGGAGAACCCACGCAGACACGGGGAGAACATGCAGACTCCACCCCCATGGACTGGTGTTGGAATCGAATCCAGGACCTTCTTGCTGTGAGTCACAAGTGCTATCCACTGCATCACCGTGTCGCCCCATAATCAGTCAATTAACGATAAATGTAGATGATTTTCACTGGAAAAAAAATGCAAATTTCAGAGGCTAATATTATAATAAATGGTGACAAATCACTAAGGAAAGGTTAAATAGACAGAAAAATTCATTTGAGAGCTGCCACAAAAGTCACACTGGGTTCTAAAGGGTTAAAAGTAAAGTTTCACTGGAAAACAGCTTCTACAAAAGTCTCAAGTTTTTAGTGTGAACTCCTTTTGTGGTGAATGTATCTTTTACTATTTTGTTTAGACAATAATAGATTTTTTTTCATTAATGACCAGCTTTCATTCCACGCATGAGGTGTAGATTGTTTGAGAACAGAGGTTGTAATAAATACTGACTTGAACCTGTAGAAAACATTTCACTTCTTACTTTCTGTGTCTTTGTAAAACTGTGTGCATTATTTCCCAAGACTGAGGAATAAATGTCATTTCAACAGTAAAACAAAAAAACCAAAGATAAACATAACCTAATTACTGTAAATGTGTTCATTTTTTTTGCACCATCCTTAAGTTTCTAGTCAGTGACATTTATGAGGGTGTGATGTGAAAACACGACTGTGCGTATATTTTCATATTTTCATTGTCATTTCTGCCTGGGTTATGCTGACGGCCATGCAAAGTGATTAGTGTTCATTAAGATACTTTACTTGTAAAAGCAGGCGACCGAAGCACAGGTGATGATTAAACAACTCATGTTTTGCCTTGAGACATTCCTTTGTGAGGAGAATTACTGAATAGGATGATACAGTGGGTAAAATCTGGTGTCAAAATATGGTTGTGGCTTCGTTATCAGCTTATTCATTAACACTGTCAGTAATCTTATAATTATTAACACTGAAAGACCTGGAACTATTTTTGTGAGTGAGTTTTAACTTCAAATTGAACCTAATTTGTATTATAAAAGCCAATTGGTCTTTGTGTGTGTGTGTGTGTGTGTGTGTGTGTGTGTGTGTGTGTGTGTGTGTGTGTGTGTGTGTGTGTGTGTGTGTGTGTGTGTAGGTGTGTGTGTCAGGGGTTCACACCAAATCTGTACAGAGCTGACTGCTGCAGTTTGGGATAGTTATGTATTTTTGGTCAAGGAAGACAGTAGTTGAAAAGCAAATGATAAACAGCTGACCAGAACGACATAGCGACATATTTTTAGACTTATCCAAAGCATTTGATCCAGTTGATCATCACATCCTTATTGCAAAATTACAGAAATATGGATTTGATGATGTTGCCTTGACATGGCTACAGGATTATCTAAATGATAGAGAACAGTATGTATTATTCAATAAGTATAATTCAAATAGAGCTAAGATAATGGGTGAGGTTCCTCAGGGTTCGATTCTTGGGCCTCTCCTTTTTTTGATTTACATCAATGATCTCCCTATGGTATGTAAAAATGTCGTGCCTCTTTTATTTGCTGATGACACGTTTGGTTATATCACATTAAAATTTCAATACACTGATTAAAGAAGCAAATAAAGAACTGTCGTCTATTTCTAGATGGTTTCAGATGAATAAACTCTCTCTTAATACCTAAAAATCTAATTTTATCATATTTTGTAACAAAAATAAGAAGTATGGCAAGGAAAACAACAAAATATTCATAGATAACTTTGAAATAACCCAGGTATCTTACGTTAAATTTTTGGGTGTTATTCTAGATGAAAAATTGAATTGGAAATCTCATATTAATCTTGTCTGTAAAATAATCCTGAAGTCAGTTGGCATTTTGAACAGAGTTCATTCATTGATAAATCATTCTTGTTTCTTGACTTTTTATTATTGATTAATTTATCCTTACATTATTTATTGCAATATTGTTTGGGCGGCAACCTGTCCCACGTATCTCAATAAGATTCTTTTAATTCAAAAGAAATTCTTCAGAATGATCAGTTTTTCTAACAGACTCCACTCATCTGCTCCTCTTTTCCAAAAATTCAAACTTCTCTCAGTTTTTGATGTGAACGTTTACCAGACCTGTGTCTTCATGTCCAAATATGGTCACTTTACTCATATTCTTCCTAAAGTTTTCACAATTTCTTTGTTGTCTTCTGTTATTTACAACTTTCCGACACGATTTTCACGCAAATTTTATCTTCTTTACTGTTGAACTTCAGTCTGTCAGTATTCTGTTAAATATGGTGGACCAAATCTGTGGAATAATCTAAGACCTGAACTTCAACCAACATCTACTTTATCATTGTTTAAAAAGCATCTGAAAAGGACTTTAATTCATGAAAAAATGTACGGCTGTGTACCACTTAATTTGTATTTGATGATTTGTAATGTGGATTACATTTTTATTGTTTTTACTTTAGTTTATTATTTCAGTTATATTGTATTTTTTAATTCTTTTTTTTTTGTGTGTGTATTGTTCATTTCAGGGGAGGTATTCATATAAGCCTTCTTTTTGGCTTCTAACCTCTCCTGCACAACTTTGTTACTTGGTTGAATGTTGTTGTTTTTTCTATTGCTGTTTTTATTTTATGCAAATAAATTAAATTAAATCAATTAAATAAATAGCCCAGACTGATCCCATGAAATTGCGTTGTATGTGACACTAGTTTATTGCATTTGGCGTGCTATACGTATACATTTTCATCCTTTTGAGAGTTATTTAACACCATTTGATGGCGTGTCAATGCGCTAGCTGCTAATTGCTAATTGTGCTAATCACTAACCCTAAGCTTAACCCTAACCGCTAATTGCGCTAGCCACTAATCATGCTAAAATGAAGAAAAAATTTTAAAATGAAGAAAAATTTATAACAAAACCGAACTGAAATGATTAATCAACTCAAAGTGATAAAAAAAAAAAAAAAAAAAAAAAAACATTCAACCACAATTCTCCCAAATCAAAGCTTTATTTCCTTCATTTCTCTGCTGTTAAACATTGGTTCCACTGTTGTGTTTCACACGGACGCTTATTGTGATGCACAAAGAAGCTTCAATTCAGGAAAACTGTAATAGAACATTCCCTTCAATCAATTTGGGTCAATTAATTGAATCATGAATTTTTGCATTCGCTTCAAGCACCTAATCGATTAATCAGTTGCAGCCCAAAATAAAACCTACAAAATGATATGTAATGAGGTAAAAGTAAGCAAAAAAACTGACTAAAATAAAGTAAAAAGAATAAAATAAGTAATAAAATGAACAAAAATGAATAATAAATCAACAATGTCATAAGTAACTTTGACAAAATAAGCCACAAACGAAAGATGAAAATCAAAAAGGGCAAGAAAATGAGCAAAAACAAGTAAAATGCTAAACCTAACCCTAAGCCTAAGCCTAACCCTAACCGGTAATTGTGCTAATGCCATGTTATTTTACGCATCGTAGATATACACACTGAAAGCTTATAATGGGTACAGATAACAGGCCAATTAAAAGTGGTGTGTTTTCTGTACACAATTCATGATATCACGTTCCATAGCCATAAAATTAAGTGTATGCTTGCGCAGTTTTAATGTAAATGTAATCCATATCTTTGTTTTAAATTCACCAGTGCTATTCTGCCCATTCATTACCTGAATGTTGGGGGAGGTTCAGCTTCCTTTTCCGTCTCAAAGCAATCATCTCTGCTAAAAATGCACATGATTGTCCATGCACTTCGGTCATGTACACCTGCGCTGCACTATTGTACTGAAAACACATGTTATTATGTGTTATTGGGTTTTGCAGCCTGGTTTCTGAAGCCACACAACAAGACTGAAAGAAGGATGAACTGAATAGGAGGAATTATGTTTAAGCGCGGCAGACACCCCTACAGATGTAATGCCCCCCAGCCCTGGATACTGGAGACATGGAGGCATAAAAATAGTTTTGCAGCTAAACAGCCCAAAACAGCCCAGTGTTATGTTAAAGCTTTAAAGAAAGCTCATCAAAGAAAGGTCGTGGTAAAATAAATGGGTTCTGCGGACGTAGAAGGATGATCCTAATCTTTAAAACATAAGATGGGACATTGTTTTGAAAAGAAAAAATAAGACACAGGTTGTTTAATAAAAATGTTAAATGGGTTTTATGTAGTATTGATGTTCCAATCTGTCACCAACAAGGGGACGTCTGGTACCTGAACACACTCAGAACCAAAACCACCAACACTATGAACCCACAGACGGTGTCAGTCACATCTACACATCTGTATTAGAGCGTCATCGACTTTTATTCTCCAAAATAAAAGTCATAGGTGTTTATATTGACTGTCACTCACCATAACAGTGTCTTATTATCTTCACGTGCTGCATCAGCTGATAGTTTACGTCACAGGTGTCAAACATGCGGCCCGTGGGCCAAAACCCGCCCTCCAAATGTTCCAATCCGGCCCACGGCATGATTTTATGGAGTGCAAAAATTACACTAAAAATATGAACAGTCAGGGGTGTTCAACTGGTTTGAGCCCGATGTGATCTAAAGTCAAATAATAGTCTAATAACCCTTACAATAAAATGTGAACAACCTGAAAATTAAGAACAATTTTAACAACATTCTGTCTGTTGCTAAATGTTTTGTGGATTTCTAGATCAGATTTGTAAGTTGTGTTAATCAGTTGACACATAATATTGTCGACATTCTTATTTTAGTTAAACATACCAAACTTCAAAATTTCAACAACATTATGTTTGTGTAAAATTGTGTGTAATGCACATGTACAAGTGATAAGTTGAGGCATAATATTGTTAAAATTTAGCTTATTTTTCTTAAGAAAGTAAATTTTTTTTCTGGTTATTCACATCTTTTTTGTGAAAAGATAGTTTGTAAATGTAAATATTTTCATAATTTAATGCTTTTTATTGTACTAAAACGAAGAGAAAAACTTGGAGTTGTCATTATTTATAGGTTTTTATGCTATTATTGTAATGGTTTGGCCCGCTTGAGATTGAATTGGGCTGAATGTGGCCCCTGAACTAAAATGAGTTCGACACCCCTGGTTTACATTATAGCTCTGTTAGCTTAGCTCTGTTAGCTTAGCTCTGTTAGCTTACTGTAACCCATTCAATATATATTATTATATAATTGCTCAAATTGGGCTAAATTGTTGTTTTCCATTCATATTTTATACATACCTGGTGTCTGTTTGGGGTGTTAGTCCTCCAGCCACGCCCACCTCTTCTTCATGCGTCCCCCAGTGGTGTTCATATATAATGCTGCGTTCCAGTCCACCTGTAACTCTTCTTTTTCCATCCTTCTACTGGTGAAAATGCACTGGAATGTCAGTCAAACCTGTGACTTCCCACCCGTGAACTGGTGCTAGATCCATGTTCTCCCAGTTCTGAGTTCTGACGTCACGTAGCAATGGTCCCCCCCCCCCCCCCCCCGATGGATACGGTGTTTATGCAGATTGTTCATTAAAACAAGGTATCACTCTAACGTTATTTATCTGCAAATGTTCTGCATAATCAGCAGCTACTCTAGCGTTAGCTAGTGAGTGTAAAAATACATTTAAACAGCTTCTCTTGCCTTATGCACCGTTTTTCCTCCTCTGTTTCCCTCATCAGAAATAGGGTTGAAGATGGACCTGTGGAGTTGAATAAATGAAGAATTCAGACCCAAGCAGAGCATTTACGTTTATGGAGACCACAGGGAAATGTGGGAAAATGAAGAATTCCATTTAACCCTTTCATGCACAGTGGTCACTACACTGGACAGTTCTTCTCCAGCTGTTCTCTTGTATTTTCATGGATTTGTTGTTTTAGTTCCATATCAGCCAACACACAGTGGACGCTCATCCACCATCCCATACACTGTAATTCATCTCATTACTGTAACTTTCCTATTCTTGATAAACCTGATCTGCAGTAACATATTTGAGTATAAATCAACTGCTAATTGTTATTAGACTGTAATTAACAGTTAAAAAAAAAAAAAAAAAACATGTTGATTTTTTTCATAGTATCTGAGTGTGTAATAGCTAGCATTATAGTATAGTAAAATGTGAGAAAATGTCAGACTAGCAGCATTAAAAGTGTTTTTATTTCATAGTTTTCACACAGTATGTCACTTCCAAAATGAAACAATGGTGTCCAGCTGAGTGGACATTTTTGTAACTTCATGAAAAATACGTTCATAAAATAAATTTCAGTCACATTGTTTTGTTTTTTTTCATGCCTGAAGAGGAATAAAAATAGTCAGTAAAAAATCCCATAATTCATGCATGAAAGGGTTAAAAAAAGGAAAATATCACTCCTTTAAAGCTATACATAACTGGCAGCAGTGGTTGTGTGTTTTTAAGATGTGCAAACTGCCTATTCCATAGACACTAATGCACCCCCATACCATCAAAGATGCAAAGTTTTACACTTAGCGCTGATAACAAGACAAATAGGATGTTAATGGTTTCTAAAATGTTTATGGTTTCGAAAACATATTTCCCCATTTCAATTCATCTGACTGTAGAATAGTTTTCCACTTTGCTTCAGAATATTTTAAATGAGCTTTGGTTTATGAGCTTTAAAAAATAAAAGCGAAAATGGGGTACTGAAAATATGAAGAGGTGAATTCAGAGACAAAAAATTCTGATACTTAATTTCAGTGCAAAAAAAAAAAAAAATCAGTGCTCCTTTTAAAAGCACCAATCAAACCGCCTGCCCAAAATGAAGCCCATATTCATGTTTTACTGTTACACAGCCTGCACGTATCCAATAAGACTCTAGAACAGGGCTGTCAAACTCATTTTAGTTCAGTTCCACATTCACCCCAATCTGATCTCCAGTGGGCCGGACCAGTAAAATAATACCAGTGAAAAATGTAAAATTACATTATGATAATGTTTACATCTACAATGTTTCCTCAAAAATCTGAATAACAAGAACAACTTTAAATGTCTTAAGAAAAACAAGTGAAATTTTAACAATATTCTGCCTCAGTTTATCAGTTTATCATTTACACATGTGCGTTACAACTTACATTACAATTACAAATACACAAAACATTTAGTATCAGGCAGAATATTGGTAAAATTGCATTTACTTCTCTTAAGACATTTCAGGTTGTTCATATTTGTTCCGGTTATTGACATTTTTTGTAAAAGTATAGTTTATTAATGTAAATATTTTCATGAAATTTTACTTTTTTTACACTAACACAACGATAAAATCTGCAGTTGTCATTATTTATAGGTTATTATGATAATATTTTACTGATCTGACCCAATTGAGATCTAATTGGTCTGTATGTGGAACCTTGATTAAAATGATTTTTACACCACTGATTGTTAATATTTTCAGTGTAATTCATCCTACGGGCCGGACTGGACCCTTTGGTGGGCTGGATTTGGCCCCCGGGCCGCATGTTTGACACCTGTACTCTAGAACAATTTGGAAACTTCTCTGAACAGCCTCTCTCTCGGGGGTTGTGGAAGGGCACGCCGTGACATTGAAACAACAGTGCATTTCCCTGCAACAACTACACAAAGTCAGCACAGGTGTACTGGTAAAACCTTTAAAAGTACTGCAAAAAGTCCTGAAATTATTATCATCTCCAATCATCTGGTCCTGACATCACATTCTCATGATCTGTGTTGTTTATGCAGGCCTTGTGGGTATTAGAAAACATAATAGCTCAACTGACCGGCGATCAATACCTTTAAAAGGTACACATAAACATTTGGAGACAGAAAGTAAATGCATGTAATTTCCTCTGAAGACTCAAATAGTTTTTGAGAGGCAAAGCTGACCCAACGAGACACATTCATTTATTTCAGGGACTTGCTTTATTTGTTTTGCTCAGACGCACAGAAATACCTTGTCACCCAATAATAAATCATACCAAAAATGTAACACCCACACAGAATAAGGCAATGCATTCTTGTCTAATTATAAACGTCTATAAACTCTGAGTTAGTGAAAAGTTAAGGAAGGTTCACGATTAGTTTCTACACATTTGAATGAACAGATAGAACTGAGAACCAAGGTTATTATTGTTAACAAAAACTAACGAAATGACAAAAACTAGAATTGAAGAAACATTTTCCTTAACTGAAATGAATAAAAACTATATGTTATGACCCTGGGTCACAATTTGTCTATTTGTGTTTATATGTATATATGTTTTCTGTATAGTGTGTTCCCTCCAGTCCTGCGGGGGTGCTGTGCTTCTTTTGTGTCCCTTTTGTTTCATGTAAGTGAAGCTGATTGGTGGAGCGAGATGACCCGCCCACTTTAAAAATGGCACTGGATCCTCCAGCTCTGTCTCTCCTTGTTTACTTTATATACGTTTTAGTTAGTTTTGTAAGAACACAATTAGGGATGAGAATTGTTAAGAATTTAACGATTCCAATTCCATTATTGATTTTGCTTATCAATCCGATTCCTTATTGATTCTCATTGGGTGAGGGAATAAAAGAGTACAAACAGGTGTGTTTGCATTTACTGTCTTTTATATTTCCATCTGCACAGAAAATAGAACATATACAGTATGTACAAATAATAAGAACAGATGACGCCGGGCCCAGTTCGGGGGGGGGGGGGGGGGGGGGGGGGGTGTACAGTGAAAGTGAAAGTAAAGACTCTTTACTAATTCCTCTGTTGCCACATTTCTACTACGTGGAACTGGTTCGACTCAGCCCGTCTCCTGTTGTTGTGCACCTCATTTCCTTTCCCCTACCTTCAGAAACCTGTATTTGGGTACGACATTTGTTGCCCACACCAGAACTGGAACTGGGCCTGATGTTCACTCTGCCGCTACATTCACAAGCATTGTGAAGTAGTGAATCAAATACGTGACATTCCTGTAAATGAATCACATGTGGACAAATGTTTGAGCAGACTGGAGGGATTCCAGCCTTTAGAAGACATGGAGGCTTTGACAGTGTTCAGCTGGACCTGGTGTGGTCTGTTTAGACCTGATGTGGTCTGTTTGGACCTGGTGTGGTCTGTTTAGACCTGCTGTGGTCTGTTTAGACCCGGTGTGGTCTGTATGGACCTGCTGTGGTCTGTTTAGACCTGGTGTGGTCTGTTTGGACCTGGTGTGGTCTGTTTGGACCCGGTGTGGTCTGTTTGGACCTGGTGTGGTCTGTTTGGACCTGGTGTGGTCTGTTTAGACCCGGTGTGGTCTGTTTGGACCTGCTGTGGTCTGTTTGGACCTGGTGTGGTCTGTTTGGACCTGGTGTGGTCTGTTTAGACCTGGTGTGGTCTGTTTAGACCCGGTGTGGTCTGTTTGGACCTGCTGTGGTCTGTTTAGACCATTTCTGCCTCAACACCATGTTGGTTACGTTCTGACCAAAACAATGCAGTGTACGCGTGACCTCATCGCGCATGCACAACAAAGGCAGAATCGATAAGTAGAATCATTAAGCAGACAGGCAAACGATTCCAAGGACTCGAGCTACTGGGAACCGGTTCTCAAAAAGAACTGGTTCTCGATTCCCATCCCTAAACACAATACAGTTTCAGTTTGTAATTGTTTTTTTTTTCTTTTAATTATATGTTAGGTCCCAGCCTGGGGGTTTACCAGGACGTACATAATATGCTCTCTTTGTCCCCTCCCAGCTCCCAGGCACAAAGGTCCAAACTGCTGTCCCCATGTGACAACAGATTAGTGTTCATCAAAGTTTATCATTTACACATTTTGATCCAATATTGATCCCAGTTTTAGTTGAACATCCGAGCTAAATCCCTGTGTTTTTAGGATCTGTTTATGATGACAACAGCATGTTTTGGACATTTGAATAAAGTGAATAAAATGGTGTTCATTTTGAGTCCCTGTGTCACGCAGCAGGAATTTAAATATTTTTACCCCAATTGTTATTTCTATAAATTGCTCCATGTGTCATGTGACAGTTCTCACTCAGACTTATTCATACATGTATTAAACATACAGATCAGTTATTTAGTTTAAACACACACTATTGAACAGGACATGTGTCCCTGTGTCACCGCTGGATCTGGATTAGAAATGAATTTCAGCAGATACTAAAACAATAGTCAGTTACGCTTCACCCTTTTTTTTTTTACAGTTTGCTTTTCAACTTCACCCTTTCCCGCTGCTTATTGTACTTTTCTTTCCCCCGTCCTTTTGAATCTGATAAGTCTGAACACACATGACAACATGGAGTTTTGATAGCAAATTAAAGAATTGATCTGGAGCTCAGCAGACAATTATCAGTGTAAAACTGCAGTGCATATCAATGAACCCAGGCAAAGACGAGGAAAAAAATCAAATAAAATAAACTAGAAATCTGTTCCTGCGGCACATTTATAATATTCTTCATTGCCAGTCTGTTTTGATGTCAGTACCTCTGGGAGCTCTGCGGGGGAAATTTTCCAGATTAGTATTGTATTTGATTTCCCTCACTGATCAGAGGAAACCAATTTCTGACCCTTCACATAGGCATGATAAAAACCTGCAGTATAATGGATTATTTCCTCTCCTAGTCGTTCCACCTCCCCAAAAAAAAAAAAAAAAAATCTCCTCTTTCTTTTTCTTTTCCTGCGTTGCTCCTTTTCCCGTCCTCTCCTCCCATTCCGATGTGAAAAAAATACTGTATCCCTGGACTTTAAAGGTGCATCGCTTGAAAAATCAATGTCGACACAAACATAACCAACAACATTACAGGCAAACTCCAACAAGGAGACAACAGCGGCAACAATGCTGCTATTCAGTAACCTTGGTGGGGAAGTTATTCGCCTGTGCTTGTTGGTAGGCTGCTCGCTCGCTCACTTTCCTTTAAAGCCGGCCGACTCGGAAAAGGCAATTAATATTCCTTTGCTGAGTAGAGGCTTTAGTTTTAGGCTGATCACGTGGAGCGCACTGGCTGCCACATCCCTACTCTTACAAGTCGGATAATTACCTATTCAGATGTTGCCGAGTAGATGTGAGCTCCTATATGTGAGTCTGTCTGCGTGAGCGTGCGCTGGCCTGCTGCCACGGCTGGTGAAAAGAAGCGACGGCGAAGAGGATCTGTCACTATGAGTTAGAGACACAGGATGGCTGCCCACCAAGAGAAAGCACCAGGCACTAAACTGAACCGTCCTGTGTCTACACCCATGCTCTGTGAACACATCCACACACACTGCCGTTGGTTTGTTTCGTCCCGTGTTGCGGTAGGTGTTTTTTGTGTCGCTACATTCCCCGGCCCATAAATTTCATTAGCATCTTCTGCAATTATGGCGGGATCTAATTGAAACTTGTCATATTCCTTGTGGTTAATGGGCTTTAGCCAGCGTAGAAGCGGCAAAAGGCAGGGGTCTCAAACCAAGGTTATTATCGTTAACGAAAACTAACGAAATGACGAAAACTAGAATTGGAAAAAACATTTTCGTTAACTGAAATAAATAAAAACTATAATTAACCCTTTCATGCACGAATTATGAGAACCTTAATAAAAAAAATTTCCTGAGTGTTTTTATTCCTCTTTAGGTATGAAAAAAACAATGTGATAGAAAATTTTCTTCTGAAAAATAAATAAAAAAATAAATAAATAAAATAAAAATTATATATATATATATATATATATATATATATATATATATATATATATTTTTTTTTTTTTTTTTTTTTTTTTTTTTAATACATTAAAAAAAGTAATAATGACAACAAAATTCTTATGAATCTATTTTTCATGAAGTTGCAAAAATGTCCACTCAGCTGGACACCACACGTTTAATTTTTGACGCACAGAAACATGTATTTACGGATAAATTGTGTGAAAACTGGGGGGAGGGCTTGTGATTCTGGGGGTTTATCCTCAGGAGAGATCTACATAATGTTACCAATTCATGTCAGAAAAGATATGTAGTGTCTTAAAACTTTAATAAAGATATGTGTAAAGACAAAACAAAAACAAAAAAAACAACGAAAAGAAGAACAAAATCCATGAATATACAAGAGAACAGCTGTAGAATAGCTGTCCACTGTAGTGACCACTATGCACGACAGGGTTAAAAGAAAAACGAAAACTAACTGAAACTGTATTGTGTGTTTACAAAACTAACTAAAACGTATAAAAATTATGGATAAAATTCCCTTTGTTTTCGTCTTTGTCAATGTCCGATTGATATAAAATCGATTTATTTCCCTCAAGCAATTTTAGCTAGCGGCACCGTATGCTATTTAACACTCCGTCACTTCTTGTCACTTATCGTTTAGTCGTCTTCTGGTCCTCACTCTACCTGGAAACATGGAGATTAAAGTTGGGCAAAAGCAGCAGAGTCCTGTCTGGGATTTATTTGAATATGACGACAGAGAAGAAGAGAAAAGATGTAAAGAAACTAAAACTAAACTAAAACTAAGCATTTAGAAAATAACAAATACTAATAAAAACTGTCAAACCTGCTCTAAAAACTAATTAAAACTAACTGAATTAGAGAAAAAAAGTCAAAACTAAATAAAACTAAACTAGAATGAAAAATCCAAAACTATTACAACCTTGTCTCAAACCAAGGTTATTATCATTAACAAAAACTAACGAAATGACGAAAGCTAGAATTGTAAGAACATTTTCGTTAACTGAAATAAATTTTACAAGATTTCTTTTTTTTTTTTTTTGTCGGAGTGCCTTCTCCGTCACATCCATCCGTCTTTCACCTTGTTTTTTGTTTTCCCGCTGTTAGTACTACTAACCTCGTGACACCATCAGACTGAGGCTACTGCAGATGGCAGTTCTGATGAGGCTAGTGACAGAGCTCAGCTAGGAGAGACAGAAGAATGTATTTCATTATTATTATTTTGTTATAATACGGGAGATTTACGGGATAATATTAACACGGGAGGACAGCAGGAAAGGGGGTAAAATACGATAATTTCCCGGTCAGAACGGGAGACTTGACAGGTAGGGTTATTATCGTTAATGAAACCTAACGAAATGACGAAAACTAGAATTGAAAAAACATTTTCGTTAACTGAAATAAATAAAAACTACACAAAAAAAAAATAAATATTACAACTAACTGAAACTGTACTGTGTGTTTACAAAACTAAAACGGATAAAAATTATGGATGAAATTCCCTTTGTTTTCGTCTTTGTCAATGTTGGATTGATATGAAAGCATTTATTTCACTTCAGCAATTTTAGCTGTTGTCACCATACGACACTTTTTGGTCCGTCACTTGTGTTCACTTGTGGTTTCCAGTCGTCTTCTGGTCCCCACTCTACCTGGAAACATGGAGACTAAAGCAGCAGAGTCCTGTCTGGGATTGATTTGAATATGACGACAGAGAAGAAGAGAAAAGAGAGCACTGAACTGAAATTAATACTAAAACTAAGCATTTAGGAGAAAACAAAAACTAATAAAAACTAACAAACCTGCTCTAAAAACGAATTAAAACGAACTGAATTAGAGAAAAAAAGTTAAAACTAAATAAAACTAAACTAGAATGAAAAATCCAAAACTATTAGAACCTTGTCTCAAACATGTGGTTCCAATCCGGCTCGTGGGATAAATTTGCAAAGTGCAAAAAATTCCTCAGTCAAGGCTGTGGAAGTCATTTTAGGGTCTTTTCACACCTGAAAAGTCCTTTGGTCCACTTGTTTGTTTCGGATCGAATGCGAACTTTATTTTTTCATTTGGGTGGGATCGTATTCTCATTACACTTTTGCCAGTGGACCAAAATGCGTAAACAGAAGCGCGCATGTGATGAACTGTGCCGGCACTGGACAGAAAAGTTGGGGGCGGGGTGAATCAGAGACGGCCGGTGTTGATGAAAACAGACGTGGAGGTCCTACGTGCAGTTATCATTTTCAGAATATGGATTCTATTTTTACAGACACAAATTTACAAAAATAATGTTAAGTGTCAACAACAGCTGATTTGGAGCCAGTTTTGTAATGTGGACATGTGACCAAATGTCAGTGACACATTCCGTCTCCTCATTGGTCCACGTCTGTCCACAGCTCATGGCTGCTGCTGTTAGCTCTGACTACCCATGAAGCTCGGCTACTTCCAGCGGCTACGGTGGCTCGTCAAGCACAAAAAGGCGCATGGTTCCTTAGTTTGTTTTGGCTTGAGGCTGGTTCTGTTCACAGCAGAAGTGGACCGGCCCAGAGTCCGTTTGGAAGCGGACCCAGACCACCTCATTTAGGTGGTCTGGGTCCGCTTGTTTGATTCGAATCAGAATTCGCATGTTTGTATTCACACCTAAAAAAAAGTCCGGACTTTACAGGGAAACAAACTCTGGTCCATTTTAAACGAACCAAACGAAGTAGGTGTTACGCCCCAGCCTGGGGGCTCACCAGGGTGAACATAACATGCCCACTTCTGTCCCCTCCCAGCTCCTAAGCATACACGTCAGTCACAAACTAAAATTCACAATGTTTATTTTTATATCAACTAAGGAAGGGTTAGGGGAGGGTTAGGGGCTAAAACAACAAACAAAATTATCTTCTGTAGAGTTTAAACTAAATTACCTACTCAAAATAAATGCCCAAAATAAAATACAGCAAACTTACCTAAACTTCCTAACCAAAAAAAACAGCAGAAAATGGGAAAACAAAAGAGCCGGCCTCCCCTACCAGAAAAAGGACCAAATTTACAAAACATCTATTTACAACTATATACGATCGAATTGTGTCAGGAACACACGAAGACTGACGGTTGCACACACAGAACCCAGGGTTAAGAGCTGGCAGGAGGCAAGAGAGAGAGAGCGAACGGAAGCTCCGGGGCCTTTTTTAAAGGGGCCGGGCAACCACCCTCCACCAATCCGCTTCCTGCAAAATAAACAGACACAAAAAGGCACAGCACACCTACAGGACGGGGGGAGAACACACACAATAAACAGAAAACACACATACAGTACATATAAATAGACAAATTATGACCCGGGGTCATAACACAGGTGAGAACACAGCCTTAGTTTTGGTTCCACATACAGACCAATATGATCTACAGTCAAATAATAACAGCAGAAGAACCGACAACAAATAATGACTCCATATTTTCTTCTTCAGTTTAATGTACAAAAACATAATATTACATTATGCCTATAAATAATAACTTCAAATTTTTGTCTTTGTTTTAGTGCAAAAAATAACATTAAATTATGAAAATATTTACATTTACAAACTATCCTGTAACAATAAAACATGAATAATCTGAACAAATATGAACAACCTGAAATGTCTAAAGAAAATTCAGCCCAGTTTGAACTGTTTTCTGCCTGTTCCTCAGTGTTTAGTGTCTTTGTAGATCTGATCTATAATGCACATGGACTAATGATAAGATAAGGCAGAATATTGTTAAAATTGTACTGATTTTCCTTAAAGAAATTTTAGTTTCAGGTTTGGAAAGTTTGTGAAAGTAATGATGTTCATAATTTGATGTTGTTTTGTTGCACTAAAACTGTAATGGGACTAGTACAAAGGCTGAACCCAAATGCAAGACCAGAACACAGATGACCAATTGAGAGTGTTTATTAAACACAATCACAGTAGTAAAAACACAGCACAAAATAGTTAACACGTCCATGAAGGCGTGTGATACTGGACTCTTCGTCCGGGCTGTGAGCGGAGAATATGGATGGTCAGCACGGCCGAGCCGGAGGATTCCCGTCAACACCCCGACTAGGGCAAAACAGAGGATAGTCAAAAAACAAGCCAGGTCATACACAGGAGGGCAGTTCAGGAGGCAACGGGACATGAGGGAAAGGCTACTCACGGTCAAGGTCCAGGCGAGGGTCGAAACACAAGGTAACACGTTGGAGGCTGAGGTAGTCAGGGAATAGGCAGAATCAGAAGTCGATGTACGAACCAGGTCAGAACCAGACGAGCAGGCAGACAAGGAACAGGCAGGATCGGTGGTCGGAAGGCAAAACGGGCAGACAGACTGACAGGTATCCAAAAACGCTGGTAAGTGAGCACACAAAGGTAGAACACAAACTGGCAAAGGAACAGGGGAAAACACAGGGTTTAAATACACAAGAGGGAGGGAAGACAATTGGACACAGGTGGAGATCATCAGGGAGGAGTCAGGTAATCAGGAGCAGGTGAAACAATCAAGGAGGGGAAGTAAAGACACCAGACATGACACATGAGGGAAACTTAACAAAATAAAACAGGAAATGACAGAGAAAACAGAAAAGACAGACACAGTCTGGGAGCAGACATGACAAAAACAAAGTCATTATTTATACCTTATCATGCTATTATTTCACTGGTCCGGCCCACTTGAGATCAAATCAGGTTGAATGTGGCCCCTGAAAGAAAATGAGTTCGACACCCCTGGGCTAAGGCCAACGTAAGGAAGACTTTTCCGAAAGGTCGCTCTCCTCGCTCGCCCGCTGACCCCCCTTCAGAGCTACCTACCCACTCCTCTTAAATCTCAATCAGGGTTCGGAAGCGTGGCCATTATCTCGGCGTCCAGCGGCTGTGTCTTTCATCTCGGCCCTCACGTGCTCATCACCCGAGGCTCGCCGCTCTTTTTCTTTTCCCGAAACCACCTCGCCCTCGCTAGAAACCCTTTCCGTGGACCCCTGGAAGTGCATGAGGTCGATCTGATGCGAAGCTGCTATTGAACCCCCCCCTCCAGCCCTCCCCTACTTCCTCCTCCTCCTCCGCACTTGAACCTCCCAACCTCTTTCCTGCTGTCTCACTCCATCACCCCCCCACCCCACCCTCCACATTTTGAAACCACCACAATCCTTTCGATGTCTCCCGGCTCTCTACTCTGCTCTCTGTCTTTTCTCCTCTACTGCCAATCAGTGAAGCATTTCTCGCCACACTGTAAAAAAAAAATCTGTAATTTACCAGAATTTTCACTGTTTATTTTACAGATTTTTCCTGTTTTTTTAAGATACAGGAAAATATCAATGAAATGACAAAAACAGACTGTGATTTTACATGTTAAATGTAAAATAACACAAAAAAACTGTAACTGTGAATAACCTTAAAACTTCTATTTTTTAAAAGAAATGTTTTCTTTTCTCACAGAAAAATAGTTAAAATACATTTACAAATCTATCGTAATTTCATATTTTTTTTTCTATTTATGAGATTAAAATGTTAATATAAAGTTTAAAAAAATATTAAAACCAGATAAAATTACTGACAATTAACCGTTAAAGAAGTATTTGTTCTGTCAGTTGAACCAGACTTGTTTGTTAATTGACAAATATCTTGTGTAATTACAGGAGGTTTCACGACAAATTTGTTGAATAAATGTATTTTTGTGAATGTATAACATGTATAAGCACTGATAAACTGTCCAAATACAGTTTTTATCAGTGGATTGGACAACTGAGTCTCATTGAAAATTATTTATATATATATTTATAGGGAATTTGATTGTTTTAATACATGTAAATATTCTTTATTAAACATTAAAAAGTCAAAAAAATAAATAAATAAATAAATAAATAAAGTAAAATCTCATGTAAAGTTAGGGCAAAAAAACTGTATTTTAATTATGGAAAAATACCATATTTTTATGAGATGGTTATTTTCCGTTATTTAACAGTATTTTTTTGGCACCCCTGCTGCCGGAATATTACTGTTTTTTACATTTTTGTTTTTGTTTTGTTTTTTACATTGTATTATTGGGTAAAAATGTCTTATTTCAAGTAAAATTGCACTTATCAAGTTTTCTTAACCCATAAAAACCCAAACATCCACCTTGAACCCAAACCATCTACTGATCTAAACAATAATTTTCCATTTTTTGTTAACTTTTCAACACTTATTTTATAATATATATATTTTTTTTTTAATTTAACCAGGAATAAAAAGCTAGCTGAGATTAACCCATAAAGATCCAAGCATCCACCATCAACCTAAACCTGATCTAAACTGCTTGTTAATCCACTAATCCTATCAATCCATGTCAGTAATTGGTGTAAAAAACAGTTCTTCATCTTTTCATGGTCATAAGATATTATATATTTATTTAAAGGTAATTTCATTGTTTTAATACATGAAAATATTCTTTATTAAACATTAAAAAAAAAAAAAAAAGCAAAATCTCATGTAAAGATACAGCAAAAAGAACTGTATTTTAATTATGGAAAAATACCGTATTTTTATGAGATGGTTATTTTCTGTTATTTAACAGTATTTTTTGGCACACCTGCTGCCAGAATATTACTGTTTTTTATTTTTGTTTTTTTGTTTTTTTTTTTTACAGTGTATTATTGGGTTAAAATGTCTTATTTGAAGTAAAATTGCACTTATCAAGCTTTCTTAACCCATAAAAACCCAAACATCCACCTTTAACCCAAACCATCTGCTAATCTAAACAATAATTTTCCATTTTTTGTTAACTTTTCAACACTTATTCTACTCTTTTTTTGTTTTGTTTTGTTTTGTTTTTGTTAATTTAACCAGGAATATAAAGCTAGTTGAGATTAACCCACAAAGATCCAAGCATCCACCATCAACCTAAACCTGATCTAAACTGCTTGTTAATCCACTAATCCTATCAATCCATGTCAATATTTAGTATAAAATACAGTTCTTGATCTTTTCATGGTCATCAGATATTATATATTTATTTATAGGTTATTTGATTGTTTTAATACATGAAAATATGCTTTATTAAACATTAAAAAGGAAAAAAAAAAGCAAAATCTCATGTGAAGTTAGGGCAAAAAAACTATATTTTAATTATGGAAAAATACCATATTTCTATGAGATGTTTTTTTTTCTGTCATTTTACAGTATTTTTTCAGCACCCCTGCTGCCGGAATAATACCATTTTTTTTTTTTTTACTGTTTTTTTTTTTTTTTTTTTTACAGTGCATTGCAACAAAGAATGACAGCCGGTAGAAACGTGCGAGCGCATCACGCCGTTTCGCTGTGTTTGTGCGTGCACGTTCGGACTGCAAAAGCCTTGCACTAAGCTGAGGGCTGCCCTCCTCCAAGGTCCTCCCCCCCTGAGGCAGAGCTGAGATTGAGTTCATTATTCAGTAGGAGTGGGTTCCAGCTGTGAGTGGAGAGAGATGGGCGAGCTGTTGTGTCTGTGTTACAGCTCCTCCAACCTCGCTGTCCACCGGGAACGGCACAAAATATTGCAAAGGAGACCGACTTTAACTTTCAGACACAGATGGACTAACAGAAATGTTTTTTTTTCCCACTGTTGGAGTCCTTTACAGTCAAGTAGACAGGCTTTTGTTGACAGGAGGAAGCTTTTATTTTTTAAAAAAAGATTAACATCGACTTTTTTTTAATTTCATTTTATTTTATTGCTTTCTCCTTTATTTGTTTTTTTTCCTGGTGGTTATTTTACAGTTTTATTGTACATATGGAGCAGCTTTTAGCCAGAATACTTATGTATCCCTAGATGGCAGTAGTAAGTTAGACATCAGTGGCTTTCCATGCCACAGAAAAAGGCTGTGTCTTTCAGTGCTCGTTTGTTTTTCCCCATGAGGATGACAAAGTGTGCTGGCACAATCTCAAAAATAAATTTCAACAAAAAATTAATAATAGAAGAAAAAGATACAGTGCTTTCAAAATAGTGCTGGTGTCATGCTGTTTCTCACTTAAGAGGACCATGGTTTGCTCTGCACTCATGAATAAATACAGATTGCAGTTGTGTTTAGGGTGTTTTTTTTTGTTTTGGTTTCACACAAAGGCAATTAACTTCAAATTGGTTTGTTGAAATCACTCTTTAAACAGCTTAGTCCAAACACAGGAAATAGCATCAAGCTATTCTGTATTTGTGCAAATGTAATGTATGATGTTCATCTCCCCTGTGATACACTGTAATGAAACTGCTGGCGGAATGATAAAATCATGCGTGACAACATGCTTTTCACCGACAGCGGCCACTGATGGCTTTGTTGACAAATGAGTAATACCTCGCCAAAAAAATAGAATGAAAAAAAGAAAAAGGAAGGGGAAAAAAGCCAGGAAATGTGTCATTGTTTTGTTACAGCCAACTGATCTGATGACAGCGTACCTCACACATAAAACACATATTGCTCCTTTCGCATAATTCCGGAAATAGTGCAACAAAGGTGCAGTTTGTATTCTCCGTTTCCAGAAAATGCAAGTCATTTTCAGCATGATGAGTGCAGTGATTCATGCAGCAAATGGCCTGTCATCCCACTGCTTGATTAACAAGCGCCGAGACCCTGGGGAGCCCCCGTGGATCCTCTTCGCTTCCAGGCCTCGGTTGGCAGACGACTGCGCCTGCCCTTCGCAAAAAAACAACAAGTAACCGACTATCGTTCGGGGCAGCGTCGTCTTTTTCTGACTAATAACTGTCGAAAAAAAGCAAGAACAGACGTCAGAGCAGATTTGCCACCCGATCCTTGTGAGCTCCGCGTTTGATAAAATTGCTTTTGACTTCTGAGGGCAGAATCTTGTGGTAACACAGCTGGGAGGAATGCTCAAGCTATAAGCCGAGGCTCAAAAACCGCAGCGCCGGCGTTATTAGCCTGATAATGAGCCTGCGACTATGACAGGGGTCAAGCAGGGTCAATAGCTGCTGCTAATTTTGGAGAACGGCGTCGTCATCTATAGAAATAGCAGCCGAAGTAGCGCAAGAAGTGGCACAAGTGAGAAGCAGCGACATCACTCATATCTATCCCAAGGTTCTAATAGTGTTGGATTTTTCATTCTAGTTTAGTTTGATTTAGTTTTGACTGTTTTTTCTCTAATGCAGTTCGTTTTAATTTGTTTTTAGAGCAGGTTTGCTCGTTTTTATTAGTTTTTCTTATTGTTGGGCTATGTAACGTCGTCTGACTCCATCTTCTGATCGGACCTCACCTACTGACGTGACTTGCCAACCGTCAGTCCACGTCTTGTTTGTTGTTGGGATGTGCTACGCAAAGTGTCATGACTGTTGTTTTTAATTTAAACTTTATTTAACCAGGAAAAAAGCTTGTTGAGATTAACCCATAATGACCCAAACATCTACTGATCTAAACTGTTTATTAATCCACTAATCCTATTAATCCATGTCAGTAATTGGTGTAAAATGCAGTTTATCGTCTTTTCATGGTCATCAGATATGACCCATTTGGATGTTCAGAGGCTCTGTAGTTACCGTGGAAACACCGTCATCTTCTACAACACTAGTCGCTTTTCCATTGACCCTAAAATTGTGTGAATATAACTTGCACATAAAGATTTACTGAATGGAAAAACGGCAATTTTTCCAAAAGTCTCGTTTTTCGTTTTTTTTCTCGTTTTTGCACTGGCAAGAGGTGGTTTTTCGATTGGATCGCAAATGGTACATCACGCAAAACTGCAATGGAAAGACCTTTTTCTGCAACTAGAGTTACATGAATTAAGAAAAAAAGCCTGCGACTATGACAGGGGTCAAACAAGGTCAATAGCTGCTGCTAATTTTGGAGAACGGCGTCGTCATCTATAGAAATAGCAGCCGAAGTAACGCAAGAAGTGGCACAAGTGAGAAGCAGCGACATCACTCATGTCTATCCCAAGGTTCTAATAGTGTTGGATTTTTCATTCTAGTTTAGTTTGATTTAGTTTTGACTTTTTTTTCTCTAATTCAGTTCATTTTAATTTGTTTTTAGAGCAGATTTGAAAAATTTTCACTGTTTATTTTACAGATTTTTCCTGTATTTTTAAGATACAGGAAAATATCAATGAAATAACAAAAACAGACTGTGATTTTACATGTCAAATGGAAAATAACATGAAAAAACTGTAACTGTGAATAACCGTAAAATTTCCATTTTTTAAAAGATTAATTTTTTTTTCCACAGAAAAATACAGTTACAATGCATTTGCAAATGTATCATAATTTCACAAATATTTCTTTTCTATTTATGAGATTAAACTGTTAATTTAAAGTTTAATACTGTAAAAAAAAAAAAAAAAAAAAAAAAAACGAGATAAAATTACTGACAATTAACCGTAAAAAAAAGTATTTGTTCTGTCAGTTGAACCAGACTTGTTTGTTAATTGACAAATATCTTGTGTAATTACAGGAGGTTTCACAACAAAAATGTTGAATAAATGTGTTTTCGTGAATGTAGAACATGTATAAGCACTGATAAACTGTCCAAATACAGTTTTTATCAGTGGATTGGACAACTGAGTCTCACTGAAAATTATTTATATCTATATTTATAGGTAATTTAATTGTTTTAATACACGTAACTATTCTTTATTAAACATTGAAAAGTCAAAAAAAAAAAAAAAAAAGCAAAATCTCATGTAAAGTTAGGGCAAAAAAACTGTATTTTAATGATGGAAAATTACCGTATTTTTATGAGATGGTGATTTTCCGTTATTTAACAGTATTTTTTCGCACCCCAGCTGCCGGAATAATACTGTTTTTTACTGTTTTTTTTTTTTTTACAGTGTGGAAAAATGGGACATCATGTTTCCGTTTCTAAAGAGGAGTGTGATGGGGCACAATCACTTTTAATTTGTACATTTGGTTGACAAGGTGTTATTTTGGATTTCTTGTGCATCTGTGTTAAAATGTAAAGGACACTGAAGCCTGGTTGGGGCGGAGGGATGGCTCGCGGTGGGCGCCAAAAAATTTCCCTTCTTTTCAAATCCAAAACTTGACAGGTACGATAAAAACCTTGGTCTATCAGGGAAGTGGAGCTCTGAGGGTACAGCGGTGGAAATCCACCCACAGAGCATCACGCCATAGACGCCTGACCCCGAGGTCACATGGGCTGTGTTATTGTGTAGCAGGATGTCAGCGCGCACTCCTGACAGGCGTACGGGCCCCCATCCGGTCCTGTATGTCAGGACCTTTACCTTGCATGAGTGACAAGCAGTGCATGAGTGGCCTATTAGTCGGCCCCAGACTCCAGTCCGCCGTCCACGGGTGTGACTGCCAGGAGCTCCTGATTCACTGTGACACATCAACACCCGAGCCAAGTTTGCTCGACCACGTTTTGAGCATGACTCCTATTGACAGGCGCAGTCTTTGCGCACAGAGCATGCAAATTTGTCAAAAGACCTGAAGGTATTATGCATGTGTCAATAACTATTGCTAACCCCGGGGGGTAAAGGTGAAGAAAAGAGGCAGGTAATTAGAGAATACTGACGGATTCCTGACGTCATTGCATCAATAATCGTTCGCTAAGAAAAAGTTGAAGCAAAAAATTTTAGCCGGTGTGACTGGCATGAAAAAAAAAAAAAAACATCTGCTGTGAGAACTCAAGGAAAAGCTGAAAGCCTTCTGAAAGTATTCATTTGTTTTTCTCCCCTTTCCTTTTTTTTTTCTTTACTTTTTTGTCAGGCTGAAAACAGTGCCATCCTGGCAGTGAGATATAGCAGAGCCTCCATGCGAAATGTCCTTGAAGACTCAGACTTTCTCATTGTTTGTGACAGCTCAATAATAAAATATGACAGATTGTTCTGCGTGGAAGCTAGGCATGTTGCCACCTCATCCATGATACATTTCTTTGTCGACTTAAACATTATTTTTGCTTAATGAATTTTTAAGTGTGACAGGACACGGGCTGCTGTATTTGAGTCGCACTATAACTGCTCATTTTACTTCATCAGTGGAAATGAATGTGTCTCAGTGTCAGGATTTTTCGTGTTTGCTGATTGGAAGCGAGGTTATTATCGTTAACAAAAACTAATGAAATGACGAAAACCAGAATTGTAAAAACATTTTCGTTAACTGAAATAAATAAAAACTATAATTAAAAGAAAAAATGATAACTAACTGAAACTGTATTGTGTGTTTACAAAACTAACTAAAACGGATAAAAATTATGGATAAAATTCCCTTCATTTTCATCTTTGTCAATGTCGGATTCATATGAAACCGATTTATTTCCCTCAAGCAATTTTATCTGCTGGCACCGTATGATATTTAAGGGTCCGTCACTTGTGTTCACTTGTGGTTTCCAGTCGTCTTCTGGTCCCCACTCTACCTGGAAACATGGAGACTAAAGCAGCAGAGTCCTGTCTGGGATTTATTTGAATACAACGACAGAGAAGAAGAGAAAAGAGACGACTGAACTACAACTAAACTAGTGACGTGCAGTCAGAGGAGGCAGGGGAGGCAGAGCCTCCCTTGTCTTGTCTTATCTTGAAAAGAAAAAAAACTTGACTATAAAATATAATAAATGTTGATAGTTGTCAGCTGGTATGTCCTATAAGCTCATTTTCCCTTCGAATCCAATGTTATTATTATTATTTTTTTTTTGTCAATTAGAACAGCAGAATTTCCGCATGCTCCGTTCAAATACAGGAGGAGGCAGCGCTGTGCTGTGCCTCCAGCAGAACTGTCTCCTCCCCTCATGAACTCTGCTGGTACCCCATGAAAATATTGTGTGGCTGTCCCTCTGTATATCGCAGTTAAAATGCTTTCAAACACTCTGATTATATGCACTATCCTTCCATAATCTGCATAACATATGGAATGTATTTCTGTAATGTGTTTCGGCTCGCAGGTTAATCCTAAAACCGCAGTGAAAAAGTCACTAGGGGAGGCAAACAGTACCCCTGCCTCATGATAGATGGCGCCAGTGAGTCCACAGATTCATGTGCTTATAATCATCTTCGTTTTTTTTATACACTTTAATTCACCAGGATCAGCGCATGGATTTCATGTACAAATAAAGGTAAGACCATAAACTTTTTTATTTTTAGTTTGAAATGGCTCTTTTTGAAGGTTTCCTGTTGAGTTCCTGCCAGTCTACCTATGCTGACGTTGCACAGCCCATATACCCAGGCCATTCCTTTTGCTCACTCTCTCTATTCCAGTTTCTCAGGCCACCGTATATTTGTAGATCTGGCTCTGAAAGAGTCAGTGCCTCCCCAGCCATGAACCCCACTGCACGTCACTGAACTAAACTAAAACTAAACTAAAACTAAGCATTTAGAAAATAACAAAAACTAATAAAAACTAGCAAACCTGATCTAAAAACTAATTGAAACTAACTGAATTAGAAAAAAAAAACAGTCAAAACTAAATAAAACTAAACTATAATGAAAAATCCAGAACTGGTCTCCCGCA
This sequence comes from Sphaeramia orbicularis, assembly GCF_902148855.1. NCBI lineage: Eukaryota > Metazoa > Chordata > Actinopteri > Kurtiformes > Apogonidae > Sphaeramia > Sphaeramia orbicularis. The sequence continues at coordinate 4,262,985 of NC_043977.1, read as the reverse complement.
GGAACTCGAGTCAAAGAGCCCCAAATTCTGGGTCCGATTGACAATTATCTTCTTGGTGACTCCACCCCCAAAACAATAGGTTGGATTTCACAACGCCATCTGACTCCGTCTTCTGATCGGACCTCACCTGTTGACGTGACTTGCTAACTGTCAGTCCACGTCTTGTTGTTGTTGGGATGTGCTACGTAAAGCGTCACGACTGTTGTTTTTGATGTGTATCCATTGGAATGCGAGGTCCTAGCTTCTGTAGCACGGTTCTAATAGTTTTAGATTTTTCATTCTAGTTTAGTTTTATTTAGTTTTGACTTTTTTTTCTCTAATTCAGTTCGTTTTAATTTGTTTTTAGATCAGGTTTGCTAGTTTTTATTAGTTTTTCTTATTTTCTAAATGCTTAGTTTTAGTATTAATTTTAGTTTTGTCGTCTCTTTTCTCTTCTTCTGTGTCGTCGTATTCAAATAAATCCCAGACAGGACTCTGCTGCTTTCTCCCAACTTTAGTCTCCATGTTTCCAGGTAGGGTGGGGACGAACACCTGACTCTAAACGACAAGTGACGAGAAGTGACAGACCTTTAAATATCCTATGGTGCCGCTAGTTAAAATTGCTTGAGGGAAATAAATCAATTTCGTATCAATCTGACATTGGCAAAGACGAAAACAAGGGGAATTTTATCCATAATTTTTATACATTTTAGTTAGTTTTGTAAGCACACAATACAGTTTCAGTTATCGTTTTTTTCTTTGGATTATAGTTTTTATTTATTTCAGTTAACGAAAATGTTTTTGCAATTCTAGTTTTCGTCATTTCGTTAGTTTTCGTTAACGATAATAACCCTTTTCTGTAGCCACGACATCTTCTTCAGTACTGGTATCCATGAGTTTACTGCGAGACAAGCTTCATCAGAAGAGAAATATGTGACATTTTAGATCAGGGCTGTCAAACTCATGTTAGTTCAGTTCCACATTCAGCTAAATTTGATCTGCAGTGGGCCGAACCAGTAAAATAATAACATAACAATATATAAATAATGTCAACTCCAAACTTTTGTCTGTTTTACAGCAAAAAAAGTAAATTTACATTATGAAAAGGTTTACGTCTACAAACTATCCTTTCAAAAGATGTGAATAACATGAACAAACTGAAAAAATGAGTGTAATTTTAGCAATATTCTGCCTCAGTTTATCATTTCCACATGTACATTAGAACTTACAGATCACAGTGGATCTACAAACACACAAAACATTCAATAACAGGGGGAATATTGTTAAAATTGCACCTATTTCTCTTATGACATTTCAGGTTGTTCATATTTTTTTCAGGTTATTCACATTTTTTGTGAAATTATACTTTTAGTGTAAAAACGCAGGGTTACTAGCGACTCCCAGAAATATTACAAAGAAAATGGGGGACGCAGCCTTTACTAACTATGCACCAAAGTTATGGAATACAATTCCAAAAGACATTAGAGAAGCCAGTTCACTGAATATATTTAAAACCAAATTAAAAACATTTTTATTCTCATTAGCCTTTGAAAGGAGATAAAAATGGGGTCACAATTCAGGAACCAGGAATGTGCGCTGTTTTTATTTTTCTTTTATTTTATTGTATCTCTGTTTTTATTTTTTATTTTATTGTATTTCAAATTTCATTTTATTTCTTGCACTTCAAAAATTCTATGTATAATCAAACATTTTAATGTGTGATTTTTATTTTTATTTTATTGTATTTCTCTCAAATTTCATTTTATTTCTTGATGTATAATCAAATCTTAATGTATTTTAATATTGTATTTTTTCAATCAATGTGAAGCACTTTGGGCTACAATTTCTGTATGGAAAGTGCTATACAAATAAAGTTTATTATTATTATTATTATTATTATTATTATTATTATTAAAACATGAAAATATTTACATTTACAAACAGAAAAAATTGGAATTGTCATTATTTATATGTTATTATGATAGTATTTTACCGATTTGACCCACTTGAGATTGAATTGCTCTGAATGTGGAACCTGAACTAAAAGGATTGTAAATATCTTCAGTGTAATTTTTGCATTTCACTAATTCATCCCAGGGGCCGGACTGGACCCTTTGGCAGGCCGGATTTGGCCCCTGAGCCACATGTTTGACACCTGTGTTTTTGAGCATTTCAGAGCTATACTGTAATTATTGTAGAACTCTTCTTCAGTGGTATGGTATATGTTCTGCAGAGGCTCTGGGTGTGCTAATAGTGATGTGGTTTGACCAGACGTCTGCCATCGGGGGTCATCTGTTTTTTACTGAAGCCCTGACTTAATTAGCGCTAGTCTTCAGCTATTAGCATCGGGTCTATTACTTTTAGACATGCACTTTATCCTCACCGCCGAAGACACTTAGCAACATGCAGCAAATTAATGAGCATAACAAACTATTGTACGAGTCCTGAGACTGCCTGTAGCCGTCTTTTCGCAGGATCGTAGCGTCATCCTGTGTCCCAGCAGTGGGTGTTGGACTGCGTGGGCCGTCTTCACAAGGCTTCACACTGCTCCTTTACTTTCCTCTTACCTCTGAGAAACACTTGACCGGTCCAGAATACTGTAAAAGCAAACACAGTTTTTTTCCTTTTTCCCTTTCTTCTTCTTCTTTTCTCGGTACGATTGCTCACTGGGGTAAACACCGACGTTCGGCTGTTGAAAAAAGCACAAACTCGTAAGCTGTACTGACCTTTAGTGTGATGAAAAAGATCTAATGTGTGTTTTTATAAAAGGTAAACTCCACTGGATGCCCACTCCTTATGTCCCCTACCTTTGTAAACCATCATTTCATCTCTAACGACGCTTAAAAATCGCTGTCGGAAACATCTCAAGTGTATTCTTTTTTGCAGCTGCAACTTCAACGGCAGATGGGTTTTGATGGGATTCTCTTTTTTCGACTTTTATCCTGAACCCTTTGAAGACATTTGGGCCACATTGGCTTTGGAGTTCATCCATTATCTGCGCATTTCCTGTTGGAAAAGGTCCGTAAATGTTCTGCAAATGAACACAAATGAGCAGAACAGCCACAAAATGTACAATACCTTCAAGTGTTTCTATTTGGTCAGGAGTTAATATCGAGATCTTGGCTTCATTTTCTAGTTTATAGACCATTTGTGTTGAATTTAAGACTCTTTATTGGTTTGCGTCACAGCTTTGTGTAAAGGAGTGAAGTGCTGAAATACATACCAGGTCCATATCTGGTGTTTCTGCTCCATATGTCAAGCGTAAATACACTACAAGAGCCGAGCGTCGTACACTCCTTCTATAAAAACACTACCACCTGTTGTGTCTCACTGGTATTTATTCTCTATTTATTCCTGCAACTTAAACTGATCCGCTGCAAAAAAAAAAACGCAAAGAAACGTAAAAAAACGGTAATATTCCAGCAGCAGGGGTGCTGAAGAAATACTGTAAAATAACGGAAAATAACCATCTCATAAAAATAAGCTAATTTTCCATAATTAAAATACAGTTTTTTGCCCTAACTTTACATGACATTTTGCTTTTTTTTTTTTCTTTACTTTTTAATGTTTAATAAAGAATATTTACATGTATTAAAACAATCAAATTACCAATAAATATGTATATATATATATATATATATATATATATATATATATAAATAATTTTCAGTGAGACTCAGTTGTCCAATCCACTGATAAAAACTGTATTTGGACAGTTTATCAGTGCTTATACATGTTATACATTCACAAAAATACATTTATTCAACATTTTTGTTGTGAAACCTCCTGTAATTACACAAGATATTTGTCAATTAACAAACAAGTCTGGTTCAACTGACAGAACAAATACTTCTTTTATGATTAATTGTCGGTAATTTTATCTCATTTTACTATTATTTTTACAGTATTAAACTAAATTAACAGTTTAATCTCATAAATAGAAAAGACATATTTTTGAATTTATGATACATTTGCAAATGTATTTTAACTGTTTTTCTGTGAAAAAAGAAAAAAAAATTCTTTTGAAACATTTAAATTTTATGGTTATTCACAGTTACAGTTTCTTCATGTTATTTTACATTTGACATGTAAAATCACAGTCTGTTTTTGTAATTTCATTGATATTTTCCTGTATCTTAAAAATACAGGAAAAATCTGTAAAATAAACAGTGAAAATTCTGTTAAATTACAGATTTTTTTTTACAGTGTGGACCAGGCACAAACTCAGAAAAATCCCAATCCCTCTGCTTAAAATGCAATGTTTTTGCACAAGAAAACAATAATTTTCCATTTTTTGTTAACTTTTGGACCCTCATTTTATTCTTTTTTTGTTTTTTTTAATTTAACCTTTATTTAACCAGGAAAAAAAAGATCATAGAGATTAACCCATAATAACCCAAACCATCCCCTGATCTAAACTGTTTATTAATCCACTAAACCTATCAATCCATGTCAATAATTGGTGTAAAATACAGTTCTTCATCTTTTCATGGTCATCAGATGTGACCCATTTGGACGTTCAGAGGCTCCGTAGTTACCATGGAAACACCGCCATCTTCTACAGCACTCGTCGCTTTTCCATTGACCCTCAAATTGTGTGAATATAACTTGTGCATAAAGATTTACCGAATGGAAAAACAACAATTTCGCCAAAACTCTCATTTTTCTATTAGAAGTTTTTGCTCTGGCAAGAGGTGGTTTTTCAGGTGTAGCGCAAATAGTATATTACGCAAAACTTGAAACGAATGTAGACGAACGTTACAAGAGAAGAAGCAGAGTTTTAAAAGAAACATGGACACACCAGGAAACCCAATGATTTTTTAATTTAGTACGAGATAGAGGGGAAATATATAATTATAATAATGAATATATCTGTAAATCGACACCATATTTACGTTCATCAACATGTTTATGGCATGACTTCTCACGATAATAAATAAACAAATCATCGTATTTGTGATTTAATGGAAAAACTGTCATTACGCACTTCAGTTTTTTTCTGCATTTAATAAATATTGGTAAAGTTTTGCGCAGATGTCCAATGGAAAAGCGACTATTGATTCCCCAGTCAAACCCACGCTGCTGGATCACTGACAGTGGACGGACACACTGGGTTTTTGTTCAGATAATGAGAGATTTTGCGGAAAGAGTCACATTTTCTTCAGTTTTCTCTGTTTTTTATATAATAACCCTCAACTTTAATCTGAGCTTTGATGAACGTCTACATCTCAGGTGTAAAACATGTGGCCCGGGGGCCAAATCCGGCCCACTAAAAGGGTCCAGTCTGGCCCCTGGGATGAATTTGTGAAATGCAAAAATTACACTGAAGATATGAATCATTTTAGTTTAGGGACCACAAGCAGACACATTTAACCCTTTCATGCACAGTGGTCACTCCAGTGGACAGTTCTTCTCCAGCTGTTCTCTTGTATATTCATGGGTTTGGTTGTTTTAGTTCCATATCAGCCAACACAGTGGACTCTTATGCACCATCCCATACACTGACATTCAGACCATTACTGTAACTTTCCTGTTCTTTTGTCTAAATCAGTTGCTAATTGTTACTAGACTGTAATTTACAGAGTGTTTTTTTTTTTTTTTTGCATATTACCTGAGTGAGTAATAGCTAGTATTATAGTATGTTCAAATATGAGAAAACATCTGATTAGTGGCATTAACCTCCTGAGACCCAGGAAAGTGAAAATTTTAGCTTATTTCCATTAAACAATTGTCTTGATTGGAAACTGCACAATGCAACAGGTTTTTTTTTTGTTTTTTTTTTTCAAATACATTTTATTTATTTATATGGAATTCCTTTGCAATGGACAGCATTTTTTTTAAGTGAAACTGTCACACTTTTGTCCCCTACAGAGGACAAAAATGCATTGCTGGGTCTCAGGAGGATAAAAATATTTTTATTTCATAGTTTTCACACAGTATGTCAGGAAATGCATGTTTCTTTACTTCAAAAATGAAACACATGGTGTTCAGCTGAGTGGACATTTTTGTAGTGCCACGAAAAATATGTTCATTAAAAAAAAAAAAAAAAAAATCACATTGTTCTTTTATCCCTAAAGAGGAATAAAAACACTCAGGAAAAAAAATCTTCATTAATGTTCTCATAATTCATGCATGAAAGGGTTCATCTCCAGTGGGTCAGATCAGTAAAATACTATCATAATGACCTGTAACTGATCACAACTCCAAATTTTTCCCTTTGTTAATGTAAACATTTTCATGTCATTTTACTGTATTTACACTAAAACAAACTAACTTTTCACTAAAACACAAATAACCTCAACAAATATGAACATTTTGAAATGTCTGAAGTGTAATTTTACCAATCTTCTGCCTGTTATTAGATGTTTTGTGTATTTGTAGATCCACTGTGAGCTGTATGTTGTAATGTACATGTGTAAATGTACAGAGACATAATATTGTTAAAATTGCACTTAGTTTTCTCAAGAAATTTCCATTTGTTCATGATATTCACATTGTTTTAAAGGAGAGTTGGTAAATGTAAACATTTTCATCACATAATTTTACTTTTTTTGCTCTAAAACATAGAGGAAAGTTTGGATTTGACATTATTTATATATTATTATGTTATTGTTTTTACTGGTCCGGCCCACTTCAGATCAAATTTGGCTGAATGTGGAACTGAACTAAAATGAGTTTGACACCCCTGATCTACATGGTCAGTCAATCAAATGTAGGAAAATACCTGATTTTTGCTGAAAAACTGCAAGATAAAGAACATAATATTACAATAAATGATGATAAATCTTGTTTAATATGGAGAAAAATCCATTTGGGAACTGCCACAAAAGTAGCTCTGGGTCTTTATGGGTTAAAAGTCTCGGCCCAGACAGAAACAGCAGCAGAAGTTCCACAAAAATACAAATCACATCCATGCATCCACACTTTAAACCAGGGGTCTCAAACATGCGTCCTGGGGCCAAACGCGTCCCACCAAAGGTTCCAATCTGGCCCATGGGATGAATTTACAAAGTGCAAACAGCTGCACAGTCAAGGCTGTGGAACTCATTTTAGTTGCGGTTCCACATCCAGACCAATCTGATCTACAGTCAAATAATAACAGCAGAAGAACCCACAAAAAAGAACGACTGCAGATTTTCTTCTCGGTTTAATGTGAAAAAAATAATCTTACATTACGCCTATAAATAATGACAACTTAAAATTTTTGTCTATGTTTTAGTGCAAAAAATAACATTAAATTATGAAAATATTTACATTTACAAACTATCCTGTAACGATAAAATGTGAATAACCTGAAATGTCTAAAGAAAATTAAGCACAATTTTGACAATTTTTCTGCCTATTACTCAGTGTTTAGTGTCTTTGTAGATCTGATCCATAATGCACATGGACAAATGATAAACTGAGGCAGATTTTCTATTTTCTATTATTTCTATTATTTGATTTTTTGTGTATTGTTTATCATTATTATTATTATTATTTTTCTATTGTTTGATTTTTTTTATTTGTGTATTATTTGTTATTATTTTTATTTTTGTTTCATGTTTTGTATTATGTCTGTGTCTGAAATAAACTAACCTAAAAAATAAAATAAAATAAAATAAAAAAAGAATATTTTTAAAATTGCACTATTTTTCTTAAGAAATCTCAGTTTTTCAGGTTTGGAAAGTTTATAAAAGTAGCTGTTTTCATATATTAATGTTTGTTTTGTTTTTTTTGCACTAAAACAAAGTCATTATTCATAGGTTGTTAATATTATTTTACTGGTCCGGCCCACTTGAGATCAAATTGGATTGAATTTGGCCCCTGAAAGAAAATGAGTTTGAGAGCCCTGCTTTAACATGTTAAACCCTGACCATATTTTCAGGGGAAAAACGCCTAAACAGACAAACCCAAAGTAAATGAAGAATTCCTTCACAATAATAAGGTTCATATGGATGTTCTTGGTGTCTGTGGACATTTACAGACCTCACAGAATCTATTCCCATTGTCTAAAATATTGTATCTATTACTCTGCCTGAGTAAACTGGAACAAACTAACAGAGAAATTAGAATTTTTTTATCCTTGCCTGTTTTTTTTCCGGCTGGATTGACGATGATATGCATAAATTAATTGTTCGTGTTGGAGATTTTTAATAGTGTATATTTCACCCCACAAAGATTAAAAATCATGTTTGAACATTAAAGTTTGCACTAAAATACACTTTTGGTTTACTTTTATTAACATTAGGGTCTAAACTTTGAGCAAAAGTTGAAAAAAACATTCATTGTCCTGATTTATTATATTTTTTATAGTAGATGAATATTAATATAATTTTTTATGCCCGCCGGTGGGCCGATAGGGCTAAAGGGGTTATTAAACATACATAAAACACTAAACTAAGAACACACATATAAAACACCATCAATAATTTCAAATAAATCCCATTTCTTACCCAGTGTAATGTACTTGTACTTTTAGAATTTAGACGTGTATCTCCCTTAAACTGATGATGATTCACATCTTCCAAAACTTGGCATCAGATCTCCACAAATTACCGTCCAATCCAACGGTTCTGAAACATCTGACCTTTTCACAGCTGAATTAGTTCATGCTTTTCTCGGGACAGTCAGGAGCTGTTCATTCAGTTTTTCAGCTTCATGCTCATGTCTTTTTCCCTTTTTCCTTTTGTGTTTTTGCGTATCAATCCTAGCGTTTACTGTTCATCTCTGTTTGTGAGGATGCCTTCGATGAGTCACCGGTGAAAACTAGCATCTACGTCTGATTAAATACTTTCTCCTGCGTCCTCGGTTAATGCTTCCCATTCCTGTTCTGCAGCTGTCAGAGGTTCAGGTTGGAGTTTTCCATCACGACCCTGCCACTTATTGTCTGAGGGAAAAAAAAAAGCAAGAGAGAGAGAGAAAGAGAGGAACGTCAAGAAAGCATCAGCTGACCAGAAGAAAATGCATTTCAGTCGACACCCACTGAGTCAGAGGGCTGTCAACATAACTGATGTTCTCTGGTAGTAAACATCACCTCAAACGCCCCAGGTAACAACGTCCAGAATGAGCTCAGCACATACCAGGGACTGCACGCCTTCATTTACTGTCTGCTTTATGGGTCCAGTTGGGTTTGGTTTTTTTTGTTTTTTTAGATCTTTGCTAAATATTACAAATACACTGCAAAAACAGGCCCATACAATAAGAAAATTCAACTCACACTGAAGAAAAAAATCTGTCATTTCACAGAATTTTCACTGTTTATTTTACAGAGTTTTCCTGTATTTTTAAGATTCAGGAAAATATCAATGAAATGACAAAAATAGACTGTGATTTTACATGTCAAATGTAAAATAACACGAAAACACTGTAACTGAATAACTGTAAAATTTCCATTTTTTAAAAGATTTTGTTTTTTTCCACAGAAAAATAAAGTTACAATGCATTTGCAAATGTATTATAATTTCACAATTTTTTTTTCTATTTATGAGATTAAACTGTTAATTTAAAGTTTAATACTGTAAAATAAATAAATAAATAAAACAAGATAAAATTACTGACAATTAACCGTAACAGAAGTATTAGTTCTGTCAGTTGAACCAGACTTGTTTGTTAATTGACAAATATCTTGTGTAATTACAGGAGGTTTCACAACAAAAATGTTGAATAAATGTATTTTTGTGAATGTATAACATGTATAAGCACTGATAAACTGTCCAAATACAGTTTTTATCAGTGGATTGGACAACTGAGTCTCATTGAAAATTATTTATATATTTATTTATAGGGAATTGGATTGTTTTAATGCATGTAAATATTCTTTACTAAACATTAAAAAGTCAAAAAATATGCAAAATCTCATGTAAAGTTAGGGCAAAAAACTCTATTTTAATTATGGAAAAATTACCGTATTTTTATGAGATGGTTATTTTCCGTTATTTTACAATATTTTTCCAGCACCCTGCTGCTGGAATATTTCTGTTTTTTTTACGTTTTTTTTTTTTTTTTTTTTTTTGACAGTGCATTATTGGGTTAAAATGTCTTATTTCAAGTAAAATTGCACTTATCAAGTTTTCTTTACCAATAAAAACCCAAACCTCCACCTTTAACCCAAACTATCTACTAATCTAAAGAATAATTTTCCATTTTTTGTTAACTTTTCAACACTTATTTTATTTTATTTTATTTTTTCTTTTTAATTTAACCAGGAATAAAAAGCTAGTTGAGATGAAGCCATAAAGATCCAAACATCCACCATCAACCTAAACCTGATCTAAACTGCTTTTTAATCCAATAATCCGATCAATCCATGTCAATAATTGGTGTAAAAAACAGTTCTTCATCTTTTCATCGTCATCAGATATGATGCATTTGATGTTCAGAGGCTCCGTAGTTACCATGGAAACACCGTCATCTTCTACAACATTGATTCACCAGTAAAACCCATGGAGTTGGATCAATGACAGTGGATGGACACACTGGGTTTATGATCAATTAATGAGAGATTTTGTAGAAAAAGTCATGTTTTCTGCATTTTTCTCTGTTTCTAATATCATGACAATCAACTTTAACGTGTTTTTATGAACAACTACATGATGAGTAAATGATTTATGGGAAAATATCCGATTTTTATTGGAAAAAATGCTAAATACAGAGGATAACATTATGATAAATTGTGATAAATGACTTAAGAAAGGTGAAATACAGAGAAAAATTCATTTGGGAACGGACACAAAAGTAGCTCTGGGTTAAAATAAGACGATTCTAAAATTCTTATGTTGTTTCGAGTTGTCATAGTGAGATTTTCTTTTTTACTTTGAAGTTCTTCTTGTGTCCTCCATATTCATCCTCCAACAATGGAGCTGGTTTTGTTCTAGATAGTACTTAAAATTAGGTGTAATATCTCAGTGGGGTTTAGCTCTAGATGAAATTCTTGGAAAAAATCAAATAATCTGAACTAGATTAAGTCTGAATGAGTAAATAAATTTTAAAAAAAAATGTTCTGAGGTAAATATTCCACTTTCAGGTCAGTTTCTCTTAGTCACATATTCCTTTTTTTTTTTTTTTTTTTTTTTTGCAGTGTGCAGTTGTTCTAATGTGGTGACTTTTTTTTTTTTTTTTTTTTGCAGTGTGCAGTTGTTCTAATGTGGTGACTTATTTATTTTATTTATTTATTTTTTGCAGTGTGCAGTTGTTCTAATGTGGTGACTTATTTATTTTATTTATTTATTTTTTGCAGTGTGCAGTTGTTCTAATGTGGTGACAGTTTTTTTTTTTTTTTTTTTAATGTTTTTTTGGGGGGTGGGGGGGGTGGGGGGGTGTCCTTGAGTCCTTGACTTGACTGGAATGAAGTCCTGTAACTCAGCAGTGGAATGTGTTTTCAGTCCCATTTGGACAGACTTTGTGCAGATTTATCGGCTGCTAATTTGTCAGGTGGGTTTTTGGTGGAGTACACAGTGCCATTGAATTGCACTTGAATAGTAAAGGATGAGACTGCATTTCTGATCATTCTCAGTTTATCTTTTTTTTTTTTTCCTCATGCCCCCCCTCTCTAATCCACCCCTGGACCTCAGACTGACACCCACTCCACATCCAGCCCACTGTGCCTAATTCCAGTCGAGCTGCGCCACCTTGACGGCATTTAATCATTGAGAAAAGACAGGAAACGTACTCATTCTTTCTCCTCCTCCACTCCTCCACTCTCACCCCGCCTTCCTCCCCTCTCTCTCCCTCTCTCTCTCTCTCTCTCTCATCCCTCCTGCCGTCCGTCTCCGGTGCGTCTGTTCCGTTCTCCGCACACAGCGCATCGGTGTGTGGTGTGCATGTGGGGGGAGCGCCGCACTGTTTCTGCGCACCGGTTCCGCTGGACATCAACCGAAGAACGGCGCTCGAATACCGGGTGGTTTGGTGGCGGCGGAGGGGGTGAGACTGGACCCCGGACCTGGACCTGGACCCGGACCCGGACCTGGAGTAAGGACCAGGAGCAGCACCGTGGCTTCTTCTAGCCCCGCTCTCCATGAAAACATGTCCGAGTTGTTCCTCCTCGCCTTTCTAGCCCTATTTATGGGATTATTTCCGTGCGCCGAGCCCTCGACAGTGTCGGACGAGGAGAAAGGTAAGGAAGCACCGGGGCCGTCGGGGGATGCGCAGTCCGATCAAACTTGGCACGATTTGGGGGCCGTGTTAGTGCGGTCTGGTCTGGTCTGGTCTGGGGGGTGCCAAATGTTCTGCAGTTGCTGGATGTGAAGATGTGGTTGGATTTTTTTATTTTTTTTTTATAAGAGGCACCAGTCTGGCATTTGTGTCAAGTGTGGATGATGCCATGCTGGATGGAGGAGTCTGCATCTTCTGGTATCATCCAGGATGGGATTTTTTTTTCTTTTTTTTGTGTCTCTGTGTGTGCACATGCTTATTCGTCCCAGTTGAAGAGCCATTCAGAAATATCCCAGCCGAACCAAACACATTGAACTTGCTTTGCGCATTAGCGGCTCTTTTTTTAGTGTGTGTGCATTTTCAGGACCGTTCTTGGGGATGATGTGGTCCACAGGCTGTGGATGCAGGATGCGCGTAGAGTAGCTCCTCTCATCCATTCAATCAGTGCAGCAGGTGAATACGGTGGTGCCCAAGTGAATTTTGGGTTTGTCCCTGAGCTGTAACCGCGTCGGATAAAGACGCGATTGGGATCTAAGTAGTTGTGCTCGTTTTTTTTTTTTTTTTTTTTTTTTTTTTTTTTGACGCGACTGAACAAGACGCAGCGTAAAAGCTTAAGCCGCGAAACGCATCTGAAGCAGCATATTGACATATCAATGCATGTCTCAATCTGGATTTCAGAGGCTCCACTTGATGAGTGTTGTCTCAGCCAAGTAGGTGATGATGATGTGCAGACGCTTAGGATTTTAATTGCAAAAAAATAAAAATAAAAAATAGGAGTTGCAGCTTTTGGAGCCAAATTCCTCAAATTGCATGAACGGTAATGATGTAAAGCATCATGCATGTGAAGTTTTCCCACTCATAAGGACAAGTCAGGTAACAGAGGTGTGATTTGTAGAATGAAATAGTGACTAATTATTTGGGGGGATTATGTAAATAGACTATGCTGGATGATGTATAGTTGGAGAGTGACTTAAGTCAGGCATACATGATGCAATTTTTAGAAATTAAATTCAGCACAAATAAATACAGTTGTGAAATAGTATGGGTTGCATTGCTGGCAGGAAGGTCACAGTTCTACTTGCTTTTTTTTTTTTTTCTTCTTATTCACCAGCATAGCAGTGACTGTCATGCCTTCCTTCTGGTTGTTGTGTTGAAACCGTCCCAAATGTCACCAAATGCCCCCCCAACACAGCGTGAAAAACAGGGACTTAGAGTTTGCCTGGCAATCACAGTAGGCAAGAGAAACACTGTTTACCTCTGCCTGTGCATGAAATGAAAAGATGAATTTGTATCTAGAAGTCCCCGAGGATGCACCCCCCCCCCCCCCCCCCTTTGCTTCAAGAGGGGGGTAAAAAGACAACACACACACACCTGAAATGTAAGACTGTTGAAGTTTGTGTTTTGCAGCTTTATTAATGCAGCTCGGATCAAAGAATCACTCAGTCGCCTTTTCGTGCAACAATCCCATCTGAATGGAGATGGGTGAGTGTGTGTTCAGATGCTCCAACACACACAGATCTACAAAGTAGGGTATCATTACGACCTGTACGCTGTTTGTCTGGGAGTGGGAATAAATGAAGAAGTCCTGATTCTGTACAGAAATGAAAGCTCCAATAGCTGCATCTAAATGGACTGTAATGATAATAGCTTTTTTTTTTTTTACTTCGTCCAACGCCGATGTTGGTTGTTAGCCTAATTAGCCTGAAATTAATTTGCTTTGTGGTAGCAGAGTTGTTACTTTGAATGCCAAGTGTTGAGCTTTTTCCTCAGCGTGAATTTGAAGCCTTTCCAGAGCTCATTCATAGAAAAGCATTGTCTGTGTGAAATGCTTGTGCTTCCTTATCGCTGGTGTCCATCTAACATTGAACAGAACTGACCTGTCCGGGCCCACACAGTGCTGATCTGACAAAACCCCAGCAGACCAGACCCTAGCACCGTCTACATATTATAATTTAAAGAAGAAGAAGGAAAAAAACAAAAAAAAGTCACCTTGATCCGAGCTGTGACCTCGGCACTAGATAAGCATCATCTCGCATAAACTGCTCAAGGTTGTCTGAAACGTATAGGCCATTTAAAAGATGATAGTGGACTGGAAGACGCAGATAGGTTGGCGTACTAATGCAGATGAGGCAGCCTTTAGGAGCTAATTTAGTGAAATAGATTGTATCACACCAAGAGAATGAGCCTATGTGTGTGTGTGTGTGTGTGTGCATGCTAAAGAGGCCAGCGCTGAAAAAAACACCACGTTGGAAGAAATCACTCAGTTCCCAACAACAGAACAGTCAAAGATCGACTCGAATTCATATAATCCCCTCTTCGGAGAGTGGGCTGTCGTCGGCCAGTCGCACTTATTTCATCCAAGTTATTATAAAAGATAAACAACAGTGAGTGTCCAGCTGAGATCTGGCTTTCTTTTCTTTCTTTTCTTTTTTTTTGTACCGAAGCTGAAACTGGACTTTTTATCTTGAAAAAATAAGCAGTTTTCAGCTAAAAGCCTCCATTTGAGTTGTTGTTGTCCGTGTCTAATGGAACTGCGCATCACAATAAATGACTAAACACATCTATACAAGGATGCACCGATACCACTTTTTTCCAGACTGAGTACGAGTACAAGTACTTACATTTGAGTACTTGCTGATACCGAGTACCGATATGAGTACTTAATAATCCCATTCCAGTTGTTAGTTCCTTTTGTAAATGTGCTTTATTGTCGTTGTCATTAGTCTGACTGGAACAAAGTGCTGCTACTGACATTTAATGTGTTGGAATGAGTGTTTGTCAATTCATCCACCGGGGGGCGCCGCTCTGAATTAACCATACTGGACAAATACCACGAAGAAGAGGAAAGTTTAATGAAGAAGAAGAAAGTCAGTAATAATAAACATGGTGACGACAGAGGCAACACTACTGTGATACTAATGTTGCAGTGTTTTCTCTGGTAAGGTTTAAAAGTTTAGCTTCAGCAGGAAGAGAAAAGACAAATGAGTGAGAAGTTTGGTTTTCACTTCTGTTGGCGGTGGTCCACGCCGCTCCGTACCTCCATAGCAGTGGTGGCTGCTCGTCTTTCAGACAGGGGAAGCTCATTGTCGGCTTACATCTAAAAAATTGTCAAGTTATTTAAACATAAATTCGTCCCTCCGTTCCTTTTTAAGAAAATGCTCAGTGACCTTATCGTACACAGTCGGCGTCTTTTCCAAGGACTGGAGAGTTAGTTCAGTCCGACCTAGCCGACAGTCTGATTGATTTAACTATCTACAAAATGATATTAAACTCGAACAAGAAATGATTAAATTATGGAACTGAAACAAGAAAACACTGAAATTATGTTAAATTGAAACAAGGAAGTACAACGAGTGTGTTTTATTTACAGTGCAAGAAATGAACAAGTAATTCCGTAGTGGTTTCTCTGATTCCCCAGCAGAATGTGACGGTATTAAACTGAACTGTGTCAGAGAAGGAGCAGATCTGAAAACAGCTGTCAAACAGGATTCAGCCTTTCAACTGATCCTCCAATCAGCACATGGAAGTCTGGCGTCCAGCCCGGCCGAGCTCCGCCCACAGCTCCATTCATCCCCAGAGACGCCGAGTGTCCGGAGGCGGGACAACATGGTGTCATTAATCCAATTAGCGTCCAGTTTTAATTTGAGTCATTTTAGGGGAAGCTGAGCTTCCACTGCAGTCTGACAGAAAACCCCTCTGCCCCAGAGTATTATCAGTAGGATGGACA
The DNA here is from genome assembly GCF_902148855.1 of Sphaeramia orbicularis. Classification (NCBI taxonomy): domain Eukaryota; kingdom Metazoa; phylum Chordata; class Actinopteri; order Kurtiformes; family Apogonidae; genus Sphaeramia; species Sphaeramia orbicularis. The sequence goes on along the minus strand of NC_043977.1, from coordinate 4,247,147 downwards.
CCAGCCCAGCAGAGGACGGACAGAACGCTGCGTCTGTATCCGTCTGTGTCTGCAACGTTACTGTCAGTCAGCGTTACTTTTATCACCGTCCTTCATTTTGAAACATCTCCACACTCTTTACACTCCACACACATTATTTCTCCTCCTCGTACCTGCTGCACTGAACTGGGAATGTCACACGGCCGTAAGTGGTATCAGTGCAGTGGTATCAGATTACTTTTACGAGTACAAGTACACACAGTGAGTATCGGAGCCGATGCCTCATACTGGTATCAGAATCGGTGCATCTCTACATCTATATATATGAAAAAGCAAATGTATTGGCTCTTCACTTTTATGTTTCTCCGTAGGTTGTAGAACGTTGAGGAGTTGTATTGATCTGTTGCTGATAATAAATCCTCTTGAGACCCAGCAGTGCATTTTTGTCCTCTGTAGTGGACAAGAGTTTCATCAGACCTCAAACCTAGAACCTTTTGTGAAACTTTTCCTCTGTGTTTAACCTGCCCTGACCGATTTAGAACATTAACTGGAATATCATCCTCTGCATTATGCATTTTTTTTTCTGTGAAAATCAGATATTTTATGTCCACACTGAGAAAACTGGAGAAAAAATGTCTTTTTCAGTCCAGTCTGTCCTGAACTGAACATAAACCCAGTGTGTCCATCCACTGTCACTGATCCAACTGCATGGGTTTGACCGGAGAATCAGTGTTGTAGAAGATGACGGTGTTTCCACAGTAACTACGGAGCCTCCTTTCGTCCAAATGGGTCATATCTGATGACCATGAAAAGACGACAAACTGTATTTTACACCAATTGTTGACATGGATCGATAGAATTAGTGGATAAACAGTTATTAAACAGTTTAGATCAGTAGATTCTTTCAGTTTCCAGGTTTCAGTCCCAGTTAACGGCCTAAATTAATACCATGGCTCCAATACTTTTTCAGTACCAAGTTCATATTTTATCAGAAAACAAAGCCACCGCACACATTCCATCTGAAACCTTCAGTTATGTTGTTCAGCTCATTTGCATTTTTCTACATTCAGCAGTTTTCACCACATAAAATAAATCTATTTAACCTATTTTATAGCCACGATAGTCATGTGTGCACGTCTGCATGATGAGGTTCACTCCTTCGCTGGTGAAACCTACTATTTTTCTTGATGGTGTTTCGTCTGCAGTGGAGATTTTACCCGGTTATATAGATGTACAGGATTTAAATGCATAAGGTTATATAAGTCTATATAGATTTGTATCTTATGTACAGAACTGTTACGTATAATTTACTGCAAAAAAAGAAAAAAACACCTTCTTACAATAACTGTGAATGTTTAGGTACAAAATATATTTCTCTTCCTCTTTAATAACTTGTGATAGTCAGTTAATTTGCTGTGATCAAATTGCCCGAACTCGATTAAATCTCGGTGTAAACAAAGCCAGTATGTAGGTATTACAGCGAGGGCACCGTGCTCCATATCAGGGATTTGGGCATTAATATTCTCTGACGTCTACACAATGACTATCTATAACAGCGCTTTCTTAGTGCTGCTGAGTTAAATAAATGTTCTTTCTACTTAATGTCACCATTGTATCCTCACACGTTTAATAGATAGCTTGAAAGCAGGAAATTGGTCACTAAATTACAGTTGGACATGATAAATTGCAACCAAATGAAGATTATGCAAATGACTTGCCTTTAGCGTCACTAAAACCAAAAGAAAAATCACGGTGTTGTTTAAGCCCAGAGGCCTTTTTCAGTGACACTCAGCCATCACAGAGACGGTGTTATATGCAAGGGCGTAGGTTTGATTTTGACATTGGTGTGGACACAAAAGTGCTCCAAGGCAGCACTCGTGAAAGTTGATGTTTTTTTTACATTTGCGATCATAATTTCATGTCATGTCGAGCTGATCAAACGAGCAAACAATCATAGTCAGGAAAAAAAAACAGTTCAGTAATTGACGTGTTTAGAATGCATATCTGAATATTTAAAGACGAATATAAGAATTTAATGCATTCTGCAAAGTTATTCTCATGACTAACACATCCATCATTATTTAACCTGTGAATTTTCAGCCTCTCCTCCAGCTTCTTCTTTTCTACCGCCTCCTCCACCTCCTCCTCCTCCTCCTCCTCCTCCTCTCTACTCTCTGTCTCTTGACATAAATATGTTGATTCATGACATATGAACAGATTATGGATACAGTGATCATACAGTTTGATGGTACAGTTATTGCCTGAGCAAAAAAGGCTTTTACTTTCAATTATTACATGTGATTTATTCCCCCAAAATATGGATAAAATCACATCTAGAATCACATTTAGAATCTGAGGTTTTATTGTATTTTCCCCACAAATTTTCTTTATTTGTGTTTTTTAAACAGTTGCTCTCTTCTATAGAAATACATGAAAATAATAAGTAAATAAATAAATAACACACTTTTTGAATCATCTTGCACACGGACAGACAGACAAACTAATGCCGGCAAAAACATAAGCTCCTTGGCGGAGGTAATAACTTTAACAAAGTGTATCTGTTTGGCATTAAATAGTGTCTTTTATTGTACTGATAGTCACTACACAGTAGTGGCTGGACAGTTACTGCCTGAGCAAAAAAGGCTTTTACTTTCAATTATTACATGTAATTTATTCCCCAAAGATATGGATAAAATCACATTTAGAATCTGAGGTTTTATTGTATTTTCCCCCCAGATTTTCTTCATGTGTGTTTTTTAAACAGTTGTTCTCTTCCATAGCAATGCATGAAAATAATAAGAAAAAAAGAACTTTAAAAAAGTGTATTTGTTTGGCAGTAAATAGTGTCTTTTATTGCATTGATAGTCACTACACAGTAGTGGCTGGACAGTTATTGTCTGAACAAAAAAAGGCTTTTACTTTCAATTATTACATGTAATTTATTCCCCAAAAATACAGATAAAATCACATCTAGAATCACATTTACAGTCTGAGGTTTTATTGTATTTTACCCACTAATTTTCTTGGTGTTTTTTAAACAGTTGCTCTTCCATAGAAATACATGAAAATAATAAGTAAAAGTAACTTTAAAAGAGTCTATCTGTTTGGCATTAAATAGTGTCTTTTATTGTTTTGATAGTCACTACACAGTCGTGGCTGGATATTGGTAGGAACGTGTCCCTCTCGTCCCTTCCCAGTTCTACGCCCCTGGTGTTATATGAAGATCAGGAGAACTGCTGGGTAATGACTAACACTTGACCTTCAGATGTTGGACAGAGTTCTGTTTTCATAGCTGTTTTACGTCTGGTTCTGCAAAGCATTAAGTGTAAAAGCGCCCGCCTGCTGCGAGGCCTCCTTTGTAGCTCGATTTTCCGTCCACATCCTGTTCTGACACAGCAGCAAAAGTGTCCACCTCAGCAGTAGGTGATCCTCAGGACGGAAGGTGGAAGGGCCGGCTACTCAGTCTTCAAGAAACCACTTGTGGATTCCAGTCGGAGGTGGTTTGGGGGAAGAGTAAATAAATGTAGACGCAGAGGACTGAATCATCTGGGGAGAGCGATATAAATAGAGGGTGATGCACTACTTAGCTCTGCGTTTCATGTGGTACACATAGAAGTCAGCGAGGAGAGCGGTGTGAAAGCTGGCTGCCGTTGTTATTGGCATGGGTACTGTGTGATCTCCACCTCAGGAGGGTTTGAATGACTACACTGGGCCACAGTGTTTTAGAAACCATCTGCCTCAGAGTTTAAATGTGCTAAATGTTACGTATTTATTAAGATTAATTGTTAAACTAATGACCAAAGTGTTGCTTTGCAGATGTTTTCCAGGTACATGATTGTGTGTTCTTCCACATATATGTACATTTATCCAGTAGATTTATAAATGTTCCACTGATAGAACCTGTACAGTCCATGTACTGTCATTAGAGCCCGACCGATTAATGGGCCAGCCGGTAAATCAAGCCGATTATAGTGTATCACTGATTAATCAATATCAGCCAATATGTAACCGATTTATTACCTTTTTTGCTGCGGAGGTTCTGTCGCTCGCTGCTCCTGTGTGTGTGTGTGTTTGTGTGTGTGTTTGTGTGTGTGTGTGTGTGTGTGTGCTTGCTGCCCGGAGAGTTAGAGGAACAGTAAAGCCTGTCAGTTTCACTTTCACTTCTGCTCGGACAGTCACACTATCACCCCCCACACACAATCACGGAATCATGAACCGCTACCCCCCCATGCTCCGACAAGGATCGACTGCTACCCCCCCCCCCCCCCCCCCCGTTAATCCACCTGTCCACAGTTATCTAATGTAAGATTATTATATCCTGTGTAGATCAATGTTCTTATTCCATATATCAGTTATCAGCCAATATCAGATATCGGACGATATACTGGATATCGGCTTTTTTTAGCCCCAATATCAGTATCGGCATCGGCCCCAAAAATCCCATATCAGTCGGGCTCTAATTGTCATGTTCAGACAGTGTTTGAAGGAGATCTGGTAGCTCTGAGACAAACCCATTCTCTCTCTTTTTTCTTTTTTTTTTTTGCACATTTTATTAATTTTTGTAATTATACATGACAAAAATAAACACAGATCTGAACCATGATGAAAACCAACAACCAAAACGACAAACCAGACATATCTTTTAGTGTTTTGAAGTAGATGTGGTAGATCTGACACTAATATTCCTTTGGAGTCAAACCCATTCTATCATGAATTCTACAATTTCACATTTTGACCTTAGGGCTGCAGGATTTTGGCCAAAAATAAAATCCAGATTTTTTCCTCTTAAAATCTCAATTTTCAATTCTGATTCGGGCTGGTGGTTGCGTTTTAGCCACTATGTCGTTTTCGTGTGTAGCCCCTTACAGCTGATTTTGTTGATTGCACTTTTTACACCATAGCCATAGCTTTAATTTGAGGCTAAAAATGATGCCTTAAAAATTTGGAAATTTATTCAGTCTGTTGATTATATAGATGATGAAGTTTCAAGTATTTGCATTATTTTGTGAATATTATTGATATTTGAGTTTGAGGTAGAGAACATTTGTGGGTTGCTTCAAAGGCCCTGTCCATGTGTTACTACAAAAATACCAATTCTAAATTTTCCAGTTCCTTATAATTCAGATATTTCAGTGAAACTTTAAAAAAGTAATGATCTTTTTGATAGGTTTCAGGTGATGCACTGAGGCGCCGATCAGGGGGGGTTAAACATGACAAATTCATGGGACCCAGCATTTGTGGGGGGCCCATAGAGCAATGAAGGGGGCCCAGTGGATAAAGGTTAGAAGTTATGAAAATTTCGTGTAAAATCCGCTGAATAAGAGAGGAATAGCAATCAGGAGTCGGACGTTGAAAGTATGTCAAGTTTAAGTTTCATTTTCACGCGAGCTTAAGTGACGTTATATATGGACCACACCGCCACCACAACTTGACAATTACCCTTTTTTAAACATTGTCCTAATTTAAAAAATCTGATTTCGATTTAACCCTTTCATGCATGAATCATTAGAACCTTAATCAAGATTTTTTTCCTAAGTGTTTTTATTCCTCTTTAGGCATGAAAAAAACACCCAATGCGACTACATTTTTTTTATGAACCTTACCCTTTTGAACCTTAGTTACAAAACTGTCCACTCAGCTGGACACCATACGTTTAATTTTAGAAGCAAAGAAACATGCATTTACTGATATACTGTGTGAAAACTATGAACTAAAAACATGTTTAATGCTGCTAATCTGATGTTTTCTCACATTTTAACATACTCTAATACTAGTTATTAGTCACTTCATGGAGATAATATGTGAAAAAAGACAACTTTTTGTGTAAAAACAACAACAACAACAAAAAATCCTGTTAATTATAGTCTAATAAAATTTAGCAATTTTTTACACTCAAACATATTACTGCAGATTAAGTTTATCAAGAACAGCAAAGTTACAGTAATGATATGAATTGCATTGTATGGGATGATACATAAGTGTGTGTCCACTGTGTTGGTTGATATGGAACTAAAACAACAAAAGCCTTGAATATACAAAAACACCTTTGAACAGCTGTCCACTGTCGTGACCACTATGCATGAAAGGGTTAAAATCAATTCATCATGCACACATTCACATTTTAACCCAAGACTGTATCTTAAAAACTTCAGCCAAACAGCTTTTTTACTTGATGTTTTTCTGTATCAGTGACTCAGACGTGGTAAAATTTCACTACTTTTATTCTGGAAGCATTCGACTTGTAGACCAGTGTTATTACTTCACACATTTGTCTTGGCTGCAAAACCAGACAAGTCGTCAAAACATGACTTCAGCTTCAGGATGTACACCGACAGATTAAGCACTTCTATTAAACTGCAAAAAAAACCCAATAGTAATCTCCTCCCATTTGTCCCAGAAGTACCCCAAACATCATACTATTCATTACAAGGTTTCTGTTTTTTTTTTTTTTTTTTTTTTTTTTCTGAGGCGAGTGCTTCGACAGCATTTCTGCAGAATTGCATTCAGTCTTTTACAAGCTATGAAAAGACATTAAAACAGCTGACACATCCATGGGGTGATGTCAGCTAAGTGTTGCTGTCATTGAGCGCTCACATCTATATCAGGGCAGAGGTGAAGAATTGCCTAAAGCGAAAGGGAAGCAGCAGTGAAGTGGCCCCCGTGAAACGCCTAATGAAGGGTTACGGTGGGGGGGGGGGGCTGTCTCCTGTAGAACAAAGATATTGAATGAAGCCATCGGATTTTGATAGTTTCACCTTTTCTGTCACCCCACACAGTCTTAATGGGTTACAATTGAATCAGTAATGGATGGTCTCAGATTGTGGAAGCCACTGGTTGTAAATTGACTCTGCGGCATCGATTACTGGTCGAAGGAGGAGCTACTTTTTCAATCCATATCATGTGTTTGTGTTGATGCACTGGACAGACTTAATTATGTGGGCAGCATGGGGTTTCATGTGAGACTTTTCCACTGTGTTACATTATTTAAAATGTGAATAATGAATCAGTAAGTGTTCCTTCTGGAAAAGCCCTCATCTTGTTAGAGTTGATTCTGAGAGGTGTGGGCCCAGTCCGGCTGAAATGGCTGCAGAAAAAAAAAAAAAAAAGCAGATAAATTATTAACAAAGTAAAGCGTAACTGTTTTATTGCCAAATATGCTAATGAAAATATAGCTCGTAAGAGCGGCCGTGGGATAAACCGCTCCTTTCACAAGTCGAGTTTAGTATGAGGTCATTAGCGGGTGATGGATAAGATAGAATGCATCATAAAGCAGGGGTGTCAAACATGGGTCCCAGGGGCCAGATGCGGCCCCCCAAAGGTTCCAATCCGGCCCGTGGGATGAATTAGCAAAGTGCAAAAATTCCCCAGTCCAGGCTGTGGAACTCATTTTAGTTCAGGTTCCACATCCAGACCAATCTGATCTACAGTCAAATCAGAACAGCTGAAGAACCCACAAGAAAGAACGACTGCAGATTTTCTTCTCGGTTTGATGTAAAAATAATATTTCATTATGTCTATAAATAATGTCAACTTCATGTTTTTAGCTATTGTCGTCATGCGTCGTCGTCTGTCGTCCGTTACAAAAATTTCAATCGTCTTCTTCTCCGAAACTACAATTCTGATTGACTTCAAACTTGGTATACAGCTTCTTTATGGTGATGACAAGTTGCTCATTGTTGAACAGTTGTGTGTCTGTGTTGTTCCTCCGCTGTCAATGTAATGACGTCATCATACGTCTAGTCAACTTGACTTCGATTTTATTGACAAATAAGTCGATCTGAAAAAATCTGAAGTCACTAATGCCCTAATGTACAGAACCAATTGCCAGTTTTAATATATGATGCTACTTGTTTTATTAAAAAGAACAGAAACACACACAAAATAGGACATATTATCTATTGCCGCGTTTCCACTACGTGGTATTGGCTCGACTCGACTCGGCTCAGCCTTTTTGCTTTTCCATTATGAAAAAGGACCTGGAATCTGATACCCAGTACTAGTTTTTAGCTCACCGGCTGACAGGCTGTAAGCTATTGTCGTCATGCGGCGTCCAACGTCCGCCGCCGGCGTCTGTCGTCCGTTACAAAAATTTCAACCATCTTCTTCTCTGAAACTACAATTCCCATTGACTTCAAACTTGGTATACAGCTTCTGTATGATGATGTCAACAAAAGTTAGTGAAATTATTTGGATCTGGATCTGATTCTGGATTTGGTGCCACTTTGAAAAATGTCCCCATTATAAGAGATAGGAAGTGGATGGATGCAATAACTCAGTAAATATGAATGATCTCCAGTGTAAATGTCTCCAGTCCAGCCCTGATGGGGAGATGACCCAAACATAATGTCCACATGCTGATCAGGATCTTCTTCTGGATCTGGAACTGACGCAAAATTTCACATGGGCTCTTATGGGGAAAACATTTCAATCGTCTTCTTCTCCCAAACTCTAGTTCTGATTGACTTCAGACTTGGTATACAGCTTCTGTATGAGGATGTCAGCACAAGGGATTGACATTATTTGGATCCGGATCTGATTCTGGATTTGGTGCCACTTTGAAAAATTTTCCCATTATAACAGATAAGAAGTGGATTGATCCAATAAATCAGTATCAATGATATCAAGTGTGAATTTGAATTTTTTACAGATCTGATTGAATATGAGCAAAACATGGACTATTTCTGTAATAGAATAAATACACAGAACTGGGTGAGAATAAATGGATCTGGATACATTTCCCAAAGCTTTTCATTTGGCCGCTAAGCTACAGGGCCATTGGTCTGATTTTTCATTGTGTTGCTTTGGGTCTATAAAGACCGCCTCCATGTGGTTTGGAGAATATTGCCTTTATAACCCTTTGGAAAGTGAGTTTAAACTATGTGTCCATAAATGTGGACGTCATGCATGAAAGGGTTAATTATGAAAATATTCACATTTCCAAACTATCCTGTAACAATAAAATGTGAATAACCTGAACAAATATGACCAACCTGAAATGTCTAAAGAAAATTAAGCACAAGTTTAACTATTTTCTGGCCGTTACCGTTGTCTTTTTAGATCCGATCCATAATGCTTGTTAAAATTGCACCTATTTTTCTGAAGAATTTTCAGTTTTTTCAGGTTAGTCACGTCTTTTTTGTTAGGATAGTTTAGAAAAGTAGGTATTTTTATAATTTAATGTTTTGTTTTTGCGCTAAAACAAAGACAGAAATTTGGAGTTGTCATTATTTATAGGTTATTCTGTTATTATTTTACTGGTCCGGCCCACTGCAGATCAAACCTGAAAGAAAATGAGTTTGAGAGCCCTGTCATAAAGTCAAATGTGATGAATGAAAAAGGCTGATGTCATGTGCTTCTGGAAGCTCATGCTCAAACGCACAGGCTTCAGCAGTGATGAAACATGGGCATTAACATGGGCCGGTTGTGACTGTCAAGGTTAAAGTTGGCGTGCAGCGCGACGTGAGGCCTGAGCGGAGAGAAAACTGGTGTTGAATCTGTATCTGAGCGTCTTCCAGGGGTGAAAGTGCCTCGTACTGGGGCTAAAAGTCTGTCTGTCAGCCTGAAGCGGCCGGTTAGATGGAGGCAGCACCCCCAGGACATGCCCCCGCCAAAGTTAGACTGCACTCGATCGGACAGCAGCGATGGAAGCTGGAGGATCGGACCGGAGCGTTCACCTACGGCGGTGTTCTGTCCACCGTGTACAGCCAGAAGGGAACGCAACAGTTGGCGTATTATTACTTCTGCCAAGTTAAACAGCGAAGGTTATGTTTTCATCTGGGTTTGTCTGTCTGTCTGTTTGTCTGTTAGCAAGATTACACTGGTCAACAACAAATGTATTGTTTCAGTTTTTTGAGCTGATTTAGGATCATTTTGGTGCTGAATCCAAAAATCACATTCATTTTGCTCAATCAGGTCAACTTTCTGAACTATGCTACATATTGGCTTTTGAACATTTGTGCTTACATTTATGGGCATTTTCACATCATATGATACAAATTTCTTTCATATTTCTTGCAATAAACGAGTTCTGAAGATTTTACTTTTGCCAATTTATGATTAATGTTTTTTTTAATATTACAGGTGAATGAAATGGCTTCGACTAGAAGATCTTGCAAAAATAAGCCTGACGTATTCTGCTCCATCTGCGCTGAATACACCATTGTACCTAACAGGAATCAAGTCACAAGTTTCATAAAGTGTGCTTACCAATCTGATTTTGGTATTAATTATTATATTTTGTGAGAAGATCAAATTTTTCAAAATCAAATTAGCAAAAAAACCTGACCTGATTGAGAAAAACAGATGTCATTTTTGGAGTTAGCGGTGCAAAATGGTCCTAATTCAGTTGAAAAAACCTGGACAACTTGCAAAAAACATTTTTTTGTAACCCAGTGTAACTCAAAAAGTTATGGACAGATTTTCAGGAAATGTTGATACTGGCACAAGAAACCCCTGTTTAATACCTGGACGGACCTGTCCATAGACACACACTACAGCAGTGGAAAATATAAGGGGCTCATTTGTCCCTCAGTATGAATTTGGAAAGTGCAAAAATTAAACTAAAGTTATTCAGAGTCAAAGGTGTCAGTTGTTTTAGTTCAGGTTCTACATTCATTGGCATCATAGTAATTATCTATTTATCTTCTTTTTGTTCATTGTTCTACTTATTTATATTTATTTCTGTCCATTTTCTTGCCTATTTTGTCCAGTTTTTATTAATTTTTTTCCAATTTTGTTCATTTTTCACTGATTTTGCTCCTTATTTTTTTGTCTATACTCGTTTTGATGCTTATGTATGTGCATTTTCTTGCACAAATAATAGGTTTGAGTGACATTAGACAGAATTGGCATCATAGTAATTATCTATTTATCTTCTTTAACGTCATTGCGCTACTTATTTAACTTATTTTATTTGTCAATTTTCTTGTCTATTTTGTCCAGTTTTTATAAATTTTTTCTAATTTTGTTCATTTTTCACTGATTTTGCTGCTTATTTTTTGTCTATACTCATTTTGATGCTTATGTATGTGCATTTTCTTGCACAAATAATAGGTTTGAGTGACATTAGACAGAATTGGGATAATAGTAATTATCTATTTATCTTCTTTTTGTTCATTGTTCTACTTATTTATATTTATTTCTGTCCATTTCCTTGCTTATTTTGTCCAGTTTTTATTAATTTTTTTTCCGATTTTGTTCATTTTTCACTGATTTTGCTGTTTATTTTTTGTCTATACTCATTTTGATGCTTATGTGAGTGCATTTTCTTGCACAAATAATAGGTTTGAGTGACATTAGACAGAATTGGGATAATAGTAATTATCTATCTTCTTTTTGGTCACTGCGCTACTTATTTATATTTATTTAACTTATTTTATTTGCCAATTTTCTTGTCTATTTTGTCCAGTTTTTATAATTTTTTTCTAATTTTGTTCATTTTTCACTGATTTTGCTGCTTATTTTTTGTCTATACTCATTTTGATGCTCATGTATGTGCATTTTTTTCAATTTATTCTCCTGATTTTGTTAACTTTTTAAAATCACTCTGACATTTTTTCATTTATCTATCTATCTATCTATCTATCTATCTATCTATCTATCTATCTATCTATCTATCTATCTATCTATCTATCTATCTATCTATCTATCTATCTATCTATCTATCTATCTATCTATCTATCTATCTATCTATCTATCTATCTTATGTTGCTTAAAACAGCTTGGTGCTCTGTGTGTTTACTTTAAATTAAAACTTCAACATTTTAAACATGACAAAAATCATCGACTTCAGATCGCTACATTGGCCTTTGTTCGTTCATGATCTAATATGGCTTCCGTTCTGTCTTCGTACCATAGGGGTATGTAGCCTCGTTCATTGGTTCGAGCATCTTTATTTCATAAAACACGAATCTCCTCTCATACCAAATAAAAAGTGGTCAACTATTAATAAAACGATGCTTAACTTTTTGACTCTTTGCTTATGTGTTAGCATCATCAAGTCAAAGTTATCTCATTTACCGTCTTCTGGGATCCATAACAGCGCCCTAGAGGCTGCAGGAGGAATTACAGAAAAACATGGACTTTTTGCAGGATAAATACAAGAAAATACCAGCAGAAAACATTAATATGGACAAAAACAGTGTTGTATTTAGACTGTGACTAGGGTTGTAACGATATGAAAATTTCATATCATGGTTATTGCAACCAAAATTATCACAGTTATCATTATTATCGCGGTATTGTTGAAATTGTGCTCAAAATGTTCAAAAAGTACTAATACACACACTGAAATAATTTAACCAAGTTGTGTTTTGAAAAGAACAACAACAACAAAAAAAACAAAAAAAAATAAGTTGCACAACGTACCTTCTGTTGCAGAAACATTCAAATATTAACCCTTAGTGGTCTGAGCCTATTTTGTCGGTTTTTCAGTCGTTTTGATTTTGCCTTTATATACTATATAAACAAATGTTTCCTATACCCATGCTTGGGATCTGTTTTTTCAGCACAACTTCATCTATATCATCTGTCTATTATTTTTTCACTTTAACCTACTATATCAACACAAAAGGCCAGAAAACACAAAAAAATATAGAAAATTGGGAAAATGTATATAATTTATTACATAAATAACACAAAGATGCTTAACGAACCTTTTCAAAGACTTTAAAAGTGAATATTGGTTCCAAATATTAAGTATATACAGGGTGGGGAAGCAAAATTTACAATATTTTGAGGCAGGGATTGAAAGACAGTGTATGACCAATTAGTTTATTGAAAGTCATGAGAATATATTTGTCACAAGAAAATGTCCATAATAGAAAATGTTTTTATTCTATGTGTCCTCCTTCTTTCTCAATAACTGCCTTCACACGCTTCCTGAAACTTGCACAAGTGTTCCTCAAATATTGGGGTGACAACTTCTCCCATTCTTCTTTAATAGTATCTTCCAGACTTTCTGGTAATAGTTTTGCTCATAGTCATTCTCTTCTTTCCATTATAAACAGTCTTTATGGACACTCCAACTATTTTTGAAATCTCCTTTGGTGTGACGAGTGCATTCAGCAAATCACACACTGTTTGACGTTTGCTTTCCTGATTATTCATATGTGCAAAAGTTTCTGAAAAGGTATGGATAATAGTGTTAGGTATGATTATGACATCAGTATATGTTTGGTTTCAAAACAACTGACGTAGTGTCTGCTGAGAAAAAACAATTAAATGTTCATTGTAAATTTTGCTTCCCCACCCTGTACAATTAAAATTGAAATAAAATAAACTATTCTGAAATATTTGACATAAAAGCAGATCTTTACATAGGCGTTTTTTCCCCTAAAAGTGCGATAATCAAACATGGTTATCATGAGAATTAGAATTTAAACAGTAATACTAACCATCTGCAATTTTACCGCGGTTTATCGTTATACTGGTAATCATTAAATCCATAACTGTGACTATGAGGTTTGGACATGAAAACAGTGTCTTCAGGGTTCAAATAAAACAGTCCAGAGTATCATCATCATCATCAACATCATCATCATCATCAGAGTTCCAGTCCACCAAATACAACATGGTCTGTTAGAAGCAGGATGCTCAAATGACCTGCGAACATGTTTTAACAGCAGGATACGCTCTGTGCATTCACCTCCACCAGCTGACGAATTAGAGCCAAGACCTCTGTTACCATGGCAACCATAAGTTACACTAACCAGTGGCACTGACTGACAAAAAAAGAGGATAAACGGAGCTTGTAATTGGTGGTTTGTTTGTGGTTTCATAATACTGTGGTCTAAAAACACAGTTAAGTGAACAGTTGGCCTTGGTGACGCTGTGGGTGACCTTCAGGGCTCCATGTGTGAAACATGATGAAAAGGTTGTGTGAGCGCTGACAGCGGCTCAACCCTGGAACAGGCTTTGTCAATTATTACTTCAAGGAGCGCTTATTTCCGGGCACGCTCTGTTAAAATATGAAACCTGCGAGTGGGGGCTATGGTTTATGCATTTGTTTGTGTGCATCCAGTTTATGGCTGAGGCCCAACAACATGCATGTGTCATGAAGTCCTCTGCAGACCTGAGCAGGAGTCACTTCAGTCCCTGTACAGACCCAGGACACACCGCCTCCTTTATACTAGTGGTATGGTTTCATCTGGGCTTGTCTGTTTGCTTGTTTGTTTGTCTGTTTGTTAGCAGATAACTCAAAAAGTTATGGAGAGATTTGGATAAAATTTGCAGGTAATGTTGATACTGGCAGAAGGAACACATAATTAAATTTTGGTGGTGATTTGGAGGGGGGGGGGTGTTGGTTGGTCGTCTGTTGTCTGGGGGGCCTGCTTTTCTAGTTTTTGCTTATTTTTTCATATTATTTAGGATTTTGTGAAGTTTTATTCATTTTTTATTATTATATATAAACCCAGTGTGTCCAATAGTGTGTCCATCCATTGTCATTGATCCAACTCCATGGGTTTATTATTTTTTCTTCAATTTTGTTCAGATTGTAGCTTATTTTGTTCATGTCACTTATTATTCTGTTGGTTTATTCTCCTTTTTTTATTTTATTGATGAGTTTGCTTATTTTATTATTTTTTCCTTAATTTCTGCTTATTTTTTCATATTTAGGATTTTGTGAAGTTATTATTCATTTTTAAATTATTCAATATATACATAAACCCAGTGTGTCCATCCACTGTCATTGATCCAACTCCATGGGTTTTACTGGGGAATCAGTGTTGTAGAAGATGACTGTGTTTCCACGGTAACGACAGAGCCTCTGAACGTCCAAATGGGTCATATCTGATGACCATGAAAAGACGAAGAACTGTATTTTACACCAATTATTGACATGGATTGATAGGATTAATGGATCAACAGGTATTAAACAGTTTAGATCAGTAGATGGTTTAGGTTAAAGGTGGCTGAGTTTGACCACTGACTGGAAATAAGAATAAAAGAATTGGAAGAATGGGAACTATTGGTGTTTGGTATCGGTATCAGTTGTGAGAAGCTGGAAGTTGTCGGTATCAGTATGGGTTTTAAAAAAACCAAAAACCTTCTCGTCCATCCCTAGTTTTTTGCTGATGTTCTGCTTACGTAGATGGATAGAATGTATATATTAGTTCAAGCTCCGCCTAGCATCACCATGGTAACGCAGGTGGACCTATGGCTGCCTCAGGTACCAGGGGCATCTGGGCTTAAGAGGCTCCAGTTCCTGTGGTGGAAACGGGTCTGTCTCTCTCTCTCTCTCTCTCTCTCTCTGTATATATATATATATATATATATATATATATATATATATATATATATATATATATATATATATATATATCCCCTCACCTTCCTCCTGTCCCTTGCCAGATTCTAACATCTTTCCATCTCACTCCGACTCCTCATGTTTCCCATTATTTTTGGACTCCCCACTTTTCCCCGACTACTGACGTACCTGCCTGTACGTTTTGTTCCTCGCTAATAAACTCACCGCGGCCCATCTTGCCAGTCTCCGAGTCTGCATTCGGGTCTTTTTCCCCGTTTCCCGGTCCCCCGACTGTTCCAGCATCCCACTGATTAAAAGTCTGTCTGTCAGTTTGAAAGGTTGAGCAGCTAGTTACAGTCGACAGAGGCGGCACCCTGAGGAGATGCCCCTGCAAAACTTAGTCTGCACACGTTTACTAGGAGAGTAGAAAGCACCATCTCCTGATACTTTCAGATTTGATCCATCAGTCTGAGTGAGCGGGGAACATTCCCTCCTAAAAGAGAACTTTATGGATGCTGCACTTGACTTTTTTCAGTTCAGATCTCATAAGATTTTTAGATTCGCCACCAAAAGTAGATGCACAGAGATACTCTGATCATGATCTGATATCTGGAGTAAAAAGATTATTCAAGTCATTATATATAAGAATTATGGATAAGTACAGTATTGGTGCACAATCAATCAATCAACCAATCAATCAACCAATCAATCAGAGTTTATTTAGAAAAGTGCTATATAAAACTTATGTGTAATGTAGCACTTTCAAACAAAAAAAGAAGACCAAAGTGCTTTACATCTAAAAACATGATTAAATTATAAGAAACAGTTTAATCAAATACCATTAATATACACAAGAGCATTGTCCTTGTATAAAGTAATAATAATAATAATGATAATAATAATAATAATAATAATAATAATAATAATAATAGACTTTTTAAGAGTTCTCAGTAAATCCCCCACCCCCATAATAGCATAATAGTCATTACTTATACTTATTTATATTTATTTTTGTCCATTTTCTTGCCTATTTTGTCCAGTTTTTATTCGTTTTTTTCAAATTTTGTTCATTTTTTACTGATTTTGCTGCTTATTTTTTGTCTATACTCACTATCAGCATTTGAATAAATACAGTACTTTTTAATATCGATACAGTATTGTGAAATGAAATATCACGATATATTGCAGAACTGAAATTTTCTTACTCCTATTCATGGTTCTGTGATGACTTAATTCCATCAGAATCAGCACCAGCACTGATATTGAATTGTGTTTAATGCAGACGATGCAGGACTCGTTTGTGATTGGCTGTCTTTCCTGTAAATTTTATAATCTTCATCTTATCCGTGAACGCTGCCACGCTCTTCCACTTACAGTTACAAAGCGCTCAGACGGGCTGGCTACTGCAGGCGGACCGTGACCAGCGTGCAGGTCAGAAGTGCCGGTGTCGAGCCCCGAGCGGCGGCGGTGGCCAGGGGACCGGGCTGGGGGCCGCTGAGGCCTGGCTGGGGACGCTCCCTCCCAGCTGCCACCTGGCACAGGCCAAGGCTCAGGGCCCCCATCACGCAGCCTTGGCCCAGAAATGCAGAACAGGGGAGGGATTCATCCATCCCCCTCCCCAACAAGCCTCATTCAGCAGACAAACCCAGGGCCAGTTGGTGATGCTGCACTGTGGCCTCGGGAAAACAGGAAACACTGCACCCAGCAATTAAGGAATATGCAGCACTCCCATCTGATCTGCACCTTTTAATATTCCAGACCCGCCTTTAATGACTCAGACAGGTCTGACATCAGCTGAAAACAGGAATGAAGATACTTTTTGGTTTTGTTTTTTTTTTTACCTCGACTGAGGAGGTTATGTTTTTGCCAGGGTTTGTTTGTTTGTGTGTTTGTTTGTTTGTCTGTTAGCAAGATAACTCAAAAAGTTATGGATGGATTTTCATGAAATTTTCAGAAAATGTTGATACTGGCACAAGGAAGAAATGATTACATTTTGGTGGTGATTGGGGGGGGGGGGGGGGGGGGGGGGGGGCAGATCTGCCTTGGCGGAGGTCTGCGCTCTCTGAGTGCTTTTCTAGTTTTTTACCTCCGCCAGAAGGTATTGTGATTGCTTTGCTTTGTGTGTGTTTGTGTTTGTTTGTTTGTTTGTTTGTTTGTTAGCAAGATGACTCAAAAAGTTATGGATGGATTTTCATGAAATTTTCATGAAATGTTGATACTGGCACAAGGAAGAATTGATTAAATTTTGGTGGTGATCGGGGGGGGGTTGCAATATTCTCTTAAGTTAACAACAGAATTAGGAGAATACTGCAAAACATCATAACATCAAAACTGGTATAAACATCAAAACTAGTATAGACAAAAAATAAGCAGCAAAATCAGTGAAAAATGAACAAACTTTGAAAAAAACAAATACAAACTGGACAAAATAGACAAGAAACAAAAATATATATAAGTAAGTATAAGTAATGACTATTATGCTATTATGGGGGTGGGGGATTTACTGAGAACTGTTATAATTATTATTATTATTATTATTATTATTATTATTAGACAGACAGACAGACAGACAGACAGACAGATAGATAGATAGGTAGGTAGGTAGGTAGGTAACTTTTCCGACACCTTCTGCTTAAAACCCAAAAAGTCAGAAGGATTGTGAGGCCCTGCTTTCACAGTCTGTATTCATACTGGAAATCAAGATCAGATTGAGCTTTTGCCCTTCTGCTTCACCTTATCTTGCTAACAAATAAACAAACAAACAAACAAACAAACAAACACGGGAGGCAGATCTGCCTTGGCGGAAGTCTGCGCTCTCCGAGTGCTTTTCTTTTTTTTTTTTTTTTTGCTTGATTTTTCATCGTTTCCACAAACCACTGATTAGGAAGCTTATTATTGATATTAATTATTTAAGGAGAAGGGGCGGGGTTTATACGTTACAGTTCTCACTCCTTTTCGAATAGGTATTATATGTCTTATGGTTAAATGTTTTGTTTGTTTATTTATTTTTCTTCTTTTTTGATATTCATATTCGAAATAAATACATCACGTGTATGTGTGTGTGTGTGTGTGTGTGTGTGTGTGTGTGTGTGTGTGTGTGTGTGCGTGTGTGACGTATTGCTGTGTGATAAAGGAGGAGGTGGATGTGTGAGGGAATGAATGTATGGATGGTGATATGTGAGTGATGCATATTTCGTTTTTATTATGTATTTTATATTTTATAGTTATTATTACTATTTATTACAATTAATATTTATGAGTTCGTATCCTGATAGTGCACCTAAATTTCATTGTACATTCTGTATAATGACAATAAAGTAAATTAGATAAATAAACAAAGTTAGGAGAATAAATTTGAAAAAATGCACATACAAAAGCATCAAAATGAGTATAGACAAAAAATAAGCAGCAAAATTGGTGAAAAATGAACAAAATTTGAAAAAAAATTATAAAAACTGGACAAAATAGGCAATAAAATTGACAAATAAAATAAGTAAAACTAGAAGCACTCGGAGAGCGCAGACCTCCGCCAAGGCTGATCAGTGGCCCCTCCTGTGGGCCCCCCCACCCCCGATCACCACCAAAATTTAATGTTTTCTTCCTTATCCCATTTCCAACAAACCCTGAAAATTTCATCCAAATCTGTCCATAACTTTTTGAGTTATGTTGCACACTAACGGACAGACAAACAGACAGACAGACAGACAAACCCTGGCAAAAACATAACCTCCTTGGCGGAGATAATAAATATAAATAAGTAGCGCAATGAACAAAAAGAAGATAAATAGATAATTATTATGATGCCAATTCTGTCTCATGTCACTCAAACCTATTATTTGTGCTGTTTTCAAACTGATCTGCTCCACAGCGCAGAACAAAAATATATATTTTTTAAATTATTTATTTTTTAGATATAAATAAATTGGAGCAGTAAGGGGTGGATGCAGATGCTGTATGTATTAGCTCCGACTAGAAGATGAATGCGCTGAGTAGACTGATCTTTGGTAGAGATGGTGTATACTCAGTAGTATTTACATAAGACACTGTCTGGGTTTCTTGGTTTTTCATTTTGCTAGAGGCGAAACATCTCCACATACATTTAAAGTCCTATTATATGCATACAGATCTTTAACTGAACGACACAGAGCAGCATATGTGAATGGGAGTGGGTAGAATGACCCCCCCGCCCCCCCCCGTCTGTGTTGTGGCTGTTTTCCCTGGCAGACGTGGCTGCAGACTGATCTGGTTCGACGTAGGATTGAGAGGGAAACGACTGGCAACGCTTTCAGCTCCTGTGTGTAAAGCAACACGTGACCCTTGTGGAAAAGTGACCCATAAGTCAGTTTTCTATTATAGAAGTCTGACCCCCCCCATGGAAAAGTGACCCAGCCCCAATAAATCACCAAATTCGTAAAAAAAAAAAAAAAAAAAAAAAAGTTTATTCACCCATAAAGACCCTGTAGAAGCCAATAATGTAATAACGGCAGATAACGTAATAAATTTGTCATTTTTAAAATGTAATAGGCCAATAACAGAATAAAAGTCCTGAGCCGATAACGTAATAACTTTTGGTCAATAACATTGTAACTTCTTGGCTGGTTTTTACGTTATTGGCCTGGTAAAAAAAATTCTTTGCAAATGTAATAACTGAGCCAATAACGTAACTAGAAGCACTCGGAGAGCGCAGACCTCCGCCAAGGCTGATCAGTGGCCCCCCCCGTGGGCCCCCCACCCCCGATCACCAAAATTTAATTATTTCTTCCTTATCCCATTTCCAACAAACCCTGAAAATTTCATCCAAATCTGTCCATAACTTTTTGAGTTATGTTGCACACTAACGGACAGACAGACAAACAAACAGACAAACAAACAAACAAACAAACAAACCCTGGCAAAAACATAACCTCCTTGGCGGAGGTAATAATAAGTTATAACGTTATTGGCCAAAAGCTATTATGTTATCGGTTCAGGACTTTTATAACATTATTGGCCAGATATTACGTTATGGGCCTATTACATTTTAAAAATGGCAAATTTATTATGTTATCGGCCGTTATTATGTTATCGGTTGTTATTACATTATTGGCTTCTATGACCCAAACATCCATCGTCAACCAAAACCATCTACTGATCTAAACTGTTGATCCACTAATCCAATCAATCCATGTCAATAATTGGTGTAAAATACAGTTCTTCATCTTTTCATGGTCATCAGATATGACCCATTTGGATGTTCACAGGCTTTGTAGTTACCGTGGAAACACTGCCATCTTCTACAACATTGATTCACCAGTAAAACTCATGACAGTGGATGGACACACTGGGCTTATGTTCAGTTAATGGCAGATGGGACGGAAAAAGACACTTTTTCTTAATTTTTTTCTGTTTTGATATAATAACCTTTGACTTTACTCTGAGCTTTTTAAACATCTACATGATCAATCAATTAAACATAAGAAGATAGATGATTTTCTCTGGAAAAAAATGAAAAAATTCAGTGGATAATATTATAGTAAATGGTGATAAATCACTTAGGAATGGTTCAACTGAGGGAAAAATTCATTTGGGAACTGACACAAAAGTCACACTGTGTCCTTATGGGTTAAGGTTAGGGTATATATATATATAAGGGGGGGTAAATGTGAGAAATTCATGGGGCCCAGCATTTGTGTGTCCAGTGGATACAGGTTAGAAGTTGTGATAATTTCGTGTAAGATCCGCTGAATAATACAGAGTGTCCCATAAGTCTCCATACATAGGAGACATAATACATTCCATACATATATGGTTCTAACATGTATTTCTTTATATTTCAGATAACCCAAAGAATGCATTTGAATAAAGAGCAACGAATTGAAATCATCCTGATGGCCGGTTCAGCAAGCAGTCGTATGGTTGCAAGCACATTTAACAGAAAACATGGGACGAGTATCACACACGACACTGTGGCAAAACTTATTGTCAAGTTCAAAAAAACAGGAAGTGTTTTGGATCAGTTTGTTCCTGACAAAACGGCAGTCATATAGAGCATATTATATAAATAAAAATGGTTTATGTCAAGAAACGTTTATTTTTCCTGTGTATGGAGACTTATGGGACACCCTGTAGAGACATAGAAGCTGAGAGTCGGACGTTGACAGAATGTTAAATTTCCGTTTCGTTTTAACACCAGGGTAAGTGACGTTATCTATGCACCACACCCCCAAAAAAAAACACACAACATGTTATGAAAAGCACAAAAACAATCACGCATTGCACAAATGTATGAGCACATGATATTATAAATACACCAGACCATAAACTACATCACTATTTTCAGAATTCTATATGACACCGGTTTTATTGTCGATGGGTTCAAACTTTCAGTGCCCAGAATATCTTCACAGGCTCATTCTTCTGCTGTGAATTCTAAAGCGCTGGGTCCAACTCTGTATCCAGACCTGGGCACGGCACTAACACAGAGTGGTTTGGAGCCTAAAATATTTGTGAGATTGCCGCTAAAGATGAATAATTGAGTGCACTTTGACGGCGGAGTGCATGCGTTGAGGGTCGCAGATGAAACCGTCGCATTCACCTGCAGAGAATCCACCGTCCGCTTTGAACAGCTGTGATGGTGTCGGTCCACGAGGATGGGGATCAGTGTGTCGTAGAGCTATCACCCAGTTAGTTTGGTTTAAATTAGATCTAGTAGATGGTGCCAAATACATGAGCACCAGCTGTCATCAGTCTGATATGATCCCAGAACATCAGCGGCGTCACACTCAGTTTAGTTCAGGGGCCACACACAGACCAGTATGATCTACAAGGGGCTGGACCAGGAAAATAACACCAGAATAACATGTAAATATGAAGATATTAACAAACAAACGTGTCAAATTCATTTTAATTTAGGAGCCACACACAGACCAGTATGATCTACAAGGGGCTGGACCAGGAAAATAACACCAGAATAACATGTAAATATGAAGATATTAACAAACAAACGTGTCAAATTCATTTTAATTTAGGAGCCACACACAGACCAGTATGATCTACAAGGGGCTGGACCAGGAAAATAACACCAGAATAACATGTAAATATGAAGATATTAACAAACAAACGTGTCAAATTCATTTTAATTTAGGAGCCACACACAGACCAGTATGATCTACAAGGGGCCGGACCAGTGAAATACTAATATAATAACCTGTAAATATGAAGATATTAACAAACAAAAATGTCAGAGTCTTTTAATTCAGGGGCCACACACAGACCAGTATGATCTCCAATGGGCCAGACCATCCATCCATTACACTGGGTTACAAAAAAATGTTTTTGGCAAGTTGTCTAGGTTTTTTTCAACTGAATTAGGCCCATTTTGCAGCGCTAAATCCAAAAATAACATCTGTTTTTCTCAATCAGGTCAGGTTTTTTTGCTAATTTGATTTTGAAAAATTTGATCTTCTCACAAAATTGATTACATTTTTGTGACTTTATCAGTTGATTTTTTTATATAGTTCTCACCCAAAATAGGTTTGAAGAGAAGAAAAATCATTTTCTAACAGGATGTATTTATTATTTATTATGTATTCACCGCAGATGTAGCAGAATATGTCAGGCTTATTTTTGCAAGATCTTCTAGTCGAAGCCATTTCATTCACCTGTAATATTAAAAAAAAACATTAATCATAAATTGGCAAAAGTCAAATCTTCAGAACTCGTTTATTGCAAGAAATATGAAAGAATTTTGTATCATATGATGTGAAAATGCCCATAAATGTAAGCAAAAATGTTCAAAAGCCAATATGTAGCATAGTTCAGAAAGTTGACCTGATTGAGCAAAATGAATGTGATTTTAGGATTCAGCACCAAAATTATCCTAAATCAGCTCAAAAAACTGAAACAATACATTTGTTGTTGACCAGTGTAATAACCTTGGTTTGTTTGTGGAACCTGAACTAAAGTGAGTTCCACCTTTAACTGTTGAATATCTTCAGTGTCACTTTTCCGCTTTACTAATTGAACCCTCGGGCCAGATTGGAACTTTTTGGGGCTGGTTTTGGTCCACGGGCCGTATGTTTGACACCCCTGTGGAACATGCTTCAGAGCTGCTATCGATCCCCCCCCCCCCCCCCCCCCCCCCCCTTTACCCTCTTTTCTTACACATCCTTGGATTGGGAGCCTTATTACCAGCGTTCCCATCAATCACAGCTCACCCATGTTTGTTTGCAGAAGCCTTTGATACGATTAGAGCTGCTCTGGCGCTCGTGCTCTGTGGTTTCTCCTGCCGTTGCGTTCCCGTGCAGGCTGATTGGAGCTGCCGTACACTCACGCTCCTCTTACTTTTTTACTGATGTGCCTGGCTGCTCTGGAGCACAAACCGCAGATTAAGCGCTCGGGCCTCAAACATGTCGGCTGTCACAGGTATCTGTCGCTGCTCGCCTCCTGATAAGGGCCACTTGTTCCTGAAACAGCCCTCGCCGAGAAGAAAACCCCCAGAGATAGAAAACCCCCCCTGGACCTGCTGAGATTTAATATGTTTCTCTTGGAGAGTATGGCTGTGATTGCTTTTGTGGCCTTAGACATGTCAATAATTGAAGAGTACTGTCTACATTTCTGGCTTTTTTTCTTTAAAGATTGGATTTTTTAAGTCATTTTTCCTGGTTCGCTTCGTCCTATTTTTACATATGCACCCCTCCACTTTATTTAGAAGTTGTAATGCTTCACTTTTGTATGTAACCCATAAAGACCCACCGTCGACCAAAACCATCTACTGCTGTAAACTGTTTAATAACTTAGATAGATTTACTTTATTACCTCCACCAGGGGGTATTGTGTTGTGATCACTTTGCTTTGTGTGTTTGCGTGTTTCTTTGTTTGTTTGTTAGCAAGATAACTCAAAAAGTTATGGACGGATTTTCATGAAATTTTCAGGAAATGTTGATACTGGCACAAGGAAGAAATGATTAAATTTTGGTGTTGACCGGGGGGGGGGGGGGGGGGCAGATCTGTCTTGGTGGAGGTCTACGCTCTCCGAGTGCTTTTCTTGTTATTTACTTTATTAATCCCCAACAGGAAACTCCAAATATGGTCACCACTCAACAGAAACAGTCACACCACAGCAACAGTAAATACAGAATGTTAACAGATAAAAATAAACTTCTGATCCACTAATCTACAGGTGGTGGTGGTGGGGGGGGGGGTGTAAAACTGTGTTTGTTTGTTTGTTTTCTTCTTTCTTCTTCGTTTCCTTCCTCTTTTCTCACTCTATCAATACTGTTTTCTTGTCTTTTTATTTCTGAATCTGCATTTGTCGTGTTGATATTAAAAATGAAGCAAAATGTATAAGGCTGTGTATCGGCAAGCTTCTGGTGATACGATACAAATCACAATACTAGGATCACGATACAATATATCACAATATATCATGATACTGTTAAAAAGGCAGTTTTTTTGTTTGTTTCTTTTTTTTTTTAATGATTGTTTTCTTGAAGAATTGAATTACACCAGAAATCTGCACAAATACTAAACACATTTTTATTTGATCAGAACAGGATCCAATGTTCTATCACAAAACTTTCCTGTGTTAAAACTTACGTTCCGTTTTACAGACATTCCAGTTTCAGATCCTGTTCAAATGTTCAGATTCTATTAGTTCACAACTAACATCAGAACAGGATTTTTGGCGATTCCAACAAACAAGAGTGTTAGATAATAATAAATAAGATATAAACAAAAAAGAAAAACAAAAAGGAACCTCCACAATATCTGCATTTGAATAAATACCTAAAAATATCAATACAGTACTTTTTAATATCGATACAGTATTGTGAAATGAAATATCGCGATATATTGCAGAACTGATATTTTCTTACAGCCCTAATAATGTACTAAACAGGGGATCTCAAATCTGTACTCTGACAAAGCTTTGCAATAAAAATATCTGAAACACAAATCATTTTAGGTCAATTCAATCTAAAGTAGGTCAGACCAGTAAAATACTATCATAATAAACTGTAAATAATGAAAACCACATTTTTCCCCTTTGTTTTACTGTAAAATAAGTAAAATTATACAAAAATGTTTACATTTACAGACTAGCCTTTTACAAAAACATGTGAATATCCTGAAATGTCGTAAGAGAACAATGTGGAATTTTAGCAATATTCTGAATATTACTAAATGTACTGTCCCTAATAAATAAATAAATAAAATAAAATAATAAATAAATAAATAAATAAATAAATAAATAAATAAATAAATAAATAAATAAAATTAATTAGTTGTTACACACATCTGAGCCTTTGTCTTTGTGTTTTAACTTAACTGAAAATTGCGAAATATAATAAAAAAATAAAATAAAATAAAAAAGTGAAGGTTTACTATGGAGAAAAATCCAGTTGAGAAGAGCCACTAAAGTACCAGTGTGTCTGGTACTTTTTGGTTTTGGCCGTATCTTTGACACCCCCGCTTTAGCTTATTTCCTGAAGTTTTGGAGTCCGAAACATGTGCACTTTGTGAACTTTGCACACTTTTGTCACAGTTGCATGAGCTGTTTGTTCACAGTCTTAATATGGTGAGTGCAGACCAGTGTAATTATGGAAAGAATGTCAACAGTTCCACACACTGACGCCTCCCGCATGAATCACCACATTTCCACAGTCGAACAGTTACAGCTCTATTAGTTACTGTGATTCAATTTACAGTTATGAAAGAAAAGAAAAACAGGACGGCAGGTATTTCCATTCACCGTAAAGACACGACTGATCAACAGCCTTTCATGCAACACATCACCGAAATGAGCGTCGGAGTCCTAACTGCTCTAAATCGGCCTTTTTAGTAACAGAGATAATGTTTGGTGCAGTCAAACCACAGCAGGCGCCACCTCATGCCAGCAGCAGTAACTGGAATATGTGGAGATGAACGTGTGCGACTGATTTAAGTTAAAAGGATGGACGGCGCTGGAATAATGTGGGCAGATTTTACCCTGAAGGGTCCACGGTCACAGCCCCGAGACTGAATCACATGACATTTTCAAGTAGGGCTGTTAGAAAATATCAGTTCTGCAATATATCGTGATATTTCATTTCACGATACTGTATGGATATTAAAAAGTACTGTATCGATATGTTTAGGTGTGTATTCAAATGCAGATATTGTGGAAGTTTATTTATTTATTTATTTGTTTATTTATTTATTTTTAGTTTATATTTATTTAATATCATTGAACACTGTTTCATTAACTTTAGCCCTATCAGCCCGCCCGTGGGCCGAAAAAATTATATTAATATTCATCTACTATAAAAATATAACAAATCAGGACAATGAATGTTTTTTTCAACTTTTGCTCAAAGTTTAGACCCTAATGTTAATAAAAGTACATCAAAAGTGTATTTTAGTGCAAACTTTAATGTTCAAACATGATTTTTAATCTTTGTGGGGTGAAATATACACTATTAAAAATCTCCGACACGAACAATTAATTTATGCATATCATTGTCAATCCAGCCAAAAAAAAACAGTTGAAGATAAAAAATTCCAATTTCTCTTTTAGTTTGTTACAGTTTACTCAGGCATAGTAATAGATCCTAGGGCTGATCGATTATAGGGAAAAAAAATAATCACGATTATTTTAGCAATAATTGAAATCACGATTATTAAAAACGATTATTTTTTAACCTTAAAGTTGTTTATTTTTTTCTTGCAAAGCAATGTAAAATATACTCTTTAAACATAAATAAAGCTTTTAACCACTAAAACAAAGTATGTTCACTTTTGTATGAAACAAAAAAATCTTTGAATGCAAATAAGTGTACTGTAAATTCAAGTATGTTTCCTTTTGTAAACAAATAGTGCACTGGAATTAAACTGCTATAGACTTGCCATAGAACTGTAGCAATAATAATAAAAAAAAAAAAAAAACTCACGTAAAGTGCAAATTATAAATTTAAGTATGTTCAATGTAGTATGAAACATAATAAATTCAGTGGCGTGCCGTGAGGTTTCAGTTCAGGCCTTCTGTATACATCAGCCATCTAGAATAAGCACGTCAGGGTTATACGGGTTAGGGTTAGGTTAATACGGGAGTTGCAGCGTAAAGAGATTCGGAAACTGAAGATTGCACTGCGGACGAAGTTGTTTTTATGCGTTTTAGTTTTTCATAAAATTATGATAAAGGTCGCGGTGGTAAAACTTTAGATGGTTACAAAGGTTTGTTGTGTTAGCGGTCGGTGCGGACACAACTACGAAACACTTTTTGCACGTGATGTGTTTTTGCTCTTCGTCTTCTTCATCAAACCCAAAGTGATTCCATACAATTGAATTGGACTTGCCTTTTTTGTTTACCAAGCACTTCTGCTGTGATTCTCCTGCCGTTTTTCCAGACCGCTAGGTCCAACTGTCCTCTTGGGGTGGACCTGCCGGCTAGCAGGCAGCAGTAGCTTAGAGGGGGGCGGGGCAGAGCAGCTCATGGTAGCTTGCGTGTGCGTGAATTAAAACGACTCAAAATTAATAATCGTTTTTTCTCGATTACATAATTTTTGTAATCGTTGTGTGTAATAATCGAAATCGTAATTGAATTTCGATTAATTGCACAGCCCTAATAGATCCAATATTTTAGACGATGGGAATAGATTCTGTGAGGTCTGTAAATGTCCACAGACACCAAGAACATCCATATGAACCTTATTATTGTGAAGTGATTCTTCATTTACTTTGGGTATGTCTGTTTAGGCGTTTTTCCCCTGAAAATATGGTCAGGGTTTAACAGGTTAAATAATGGTCATTAATAATAGTTAATTAGTAATAATTTTTCTGTATATATAACCTTTTTTTAAGTAATTTATCACCATTTCTTATCATATTACTCTGTATTTGTGCATTTTTTCAGTATAAATCATGTATTTTCCTGTATTTTCTTCAATAATTACAGCAGATTTATCAGTACAACATCATTCATAAACAAACAAGCCCCATTGTCATTATTAAATACTGTACCTCTCAAGAATCAATTCTTTATATCTTTTTTTAAACTGAATTATGTTTGATATTTGTTTTATCTCCACACACAATTTGTTCCAGAATTTTACTCCACAAATGGTGATACAGAAACTTTTTAGGTTGAAGTGAAAAAATAAGACAGATGAGATAGATGAAAAAAAAGACACCAAACATGGGTATAGTAAACATTTCTGTGTATAGTATATAAAGGCAAAATCAAAAGGACTCGGCTCAGACTGTATCTAGTGACAGTGTTAAAGACTCCAACGCAAAAAGCAGGATTTCATTTAGAAATTTGTGTTTAACCATCGAAAGCCTCGACCTCAGGGAAACTTTGCACAATCCGTTAAATGTAAAATTAACGTGTGTGTGTGTGTGTGTGTGTGTATGTGTATGTGTAGGTGTGTGTATGTGTATGTGTAGGTGTGTGTGTGTGTATGTGTAGGTGTGTGTATGTGTAGGTGTGTGTGTGTGTATGTGTAGGTGTGTGTGTGTGTGTATGTGTAGGTGTGTGTGTGTGTGTGTGTATGTGTAGGTGTGTGTGTGTTTGTATTTCCATCATTGTGAGGACCAGCGCAAGTTTTTAACCTTTGGAGTGAGGACCATTTTACGAAGTGAGGACATTTAGGCCGGTCCTCACTTTTTTTTTTCCTTAAACAGCCTCCAGAGGCTGTTTTTAAGCTTCCCTCAAAGTTTCAGCTCGGTCCTCAGAAAAATAGTAATTTGAGTTATGTGTGTATTTTGTGTGTACAGAGACCCATTTTACACACACACACACTTCTAAACTTGTGCTCACTATCGCCCCCTATTGTTGAAAAGTATTTAACCACTTCTGCTCTCTTTCGCCCCCTACAGGTGGTGATGGTTAAATACTTTTAAACAGTTGTACAAAGGTGTGATGGATAAATACAGATATCTCAGTAGTAGATCTATAGTTTTAAATACTTTTAAACAGTTGTACAATGGTGTGATGGATAAATACAGATATCACAGTAGTAGATCTATAGTTTTAAATACTTTTAAACAGTTGTACAATGGTGTGATGGATAAATACAGATATCACAGTAGTAGATCTATAGTTTTAAATACTTTTAAACAGTTGTACAAAGGTGTGATGGATAAATACAGATATCTCAGTAGTAGATCTATAGTTTTAAATACTTTTAAACAGTTGTACAATGGTGTGATGGATAAATACAGATATCACAGTAGTAGATCTATAGTTTTAAATACTTTTAAACAGTTGTACAATGGTGTGATGGATAAATACAGATATCACAGTAGTAGATCTATAGTTTTAATTATATGCACCTGGATTAAAGACTAAAAAAACATCTCACTAATTGTCAAGTCCTAT
The DNA here is from genome assembly GCF_902148855.1 of Sphaeramia orbicularis. Lineage (NCBI taxonomy): Eukaryota > Metazoa > Chordata > Actinopteri > Kurtiformes > Apogonidae > Sphaeramia > Sphaeramia orbicularis. The sequence goes on along the minus strand of NC_043977.1, from coordinate 4,217,586 downwards.
ATCTTCTGCACTATCCTGCTAAGTATTGGCTTCCCCCATAGCGGGGTGCTGAACCCATCACTGCATCCACTGCCCACTTGTCCATTCTACAAACACCACTGAGACCCTTACTATGGTTGAGGAATAGAGAACAGTTTAGACATTTTCAGTTCCATGAATGATATCAGGACCAGTATCAGAAGACCTTATGGTTTAAGAATCATTAGTTTAAATATCAGTACTGTGCCTGGCAAGAATAAAGGTTACATATGTATGAACACTTGAATCAGCCCAGAGTATGAAAAATCAGACATTTCCAAATGGTCTGTATGACAAACAGAATATGGAAAATTATACATTTTGCCAAAAAAAATAAAAAATCCTTTCAAGTCAAGTCCTTATGCCCCGAGGCCCGTTTGTTTTTGTCCTACCATACAATCCATGGAGAAGGTCCATCTGTTCAGCATTTAATGGGGCTCATCACCAACCTCAATCAGGGAATCTGTGGATCTCTGAGGATCTGGGTGTCACATGTGGATCTAAATCAATGACATGAACTCATCACATCATGTTCCTCATGTCGACTGCTCAGCTGAACGTGACTCCAATTGGGAGATTGGAACCATAGCAGCATAAAGCTGTCCTATAGACAGGTAAGAACATGTTATATTTAAACACAATATAAACCACAGGTGGTTTCTTAGTCCTCCTTAACAATGACCAATTTACAACACTGTTGTATTAATTAGCTCAAATTATATTTTCAAATAGGTTGAATTGAACAACGAAATATTACTATCTCCAGTATTCCGAGTGTTTACTTTCAGTTAGCAAACTGTAAATACAGTCATATACTGTCATATTTTAGATTATATTTTAGATTTACATTTCATATGTATATATATATATATATATATATATATATATATATATATATATATATATATATATACATACATATATATATATATACATATATATATATATATATATATATATATATATATATATATATATATATATATATATATATATACATATATACATATATATAGTTCTTTACTTTTTCTCCCATTGTACATATATTCAAGGACTCATAAATCTAGTTATCCTGGTAACCAACAACACATCTGAGGATCAAAATATTAAAATTGCACTTTTAATTGAAAGAAATTAAATGGCTTGAATTGCACAAAGTGCAAATTAACATTATGGGTTTTTATACAGTGACTCAGAGGTATCAAAGTGACATATGGTTAATTATCTCCCTCTGCACCTGTAACAATGTGCAAATACAATAATATTTACCTCTTCAATTATCAGAGACCACAGATGAAATTAATGTCACCTAAAGAGTCTCACTGTTGAAAAAACTATACTGAACCAATATCAGAAATTAAAATTTCTTCCATAAATAGGCAAAAAACATGTGTTCTACTAGTTTCCATGGAAACAGAAGGCATATACCAGCTAAAGTGTGGCTAAACCCGAGCTAGCACATTTAGTTAGGAATACTGTAGGTTCAGGTTAGCTTAGACCCACATGGCTCATTAATATTAATCAACATGAATATCATCCACATGCCATTACCCAGGAGGGGAACGCTGGTTTTCCTCATTCAATCCTACGCCTAAGTCTTACCGGTCCGGTCCGGCCGGTACCGGCCATAAAAGAGTAAAATGCAGCTTGTACCGCAAGTGTTAGTGCGTAGTAAAGTTGGAGGAGTTAAGGGTAGGACGTACATGGAACAGGAAGTAAGAAAATAAAACAGGAAGTGGCTGGAGATTAAGAGGAGCATGTGTGTTTTTACTTCTACTGAACAAAACGTGTGAGCCACAAACTTAAAACAAAGTAACATAAGGAGGTGGACATAAAATATGTGAAAATTAAGGTGTTATCTTTAGAAACCTCTGAGATATTAAAGCAAAGCCTTTTTGAAGGGAAACATGGGCTTTCTGAGCCTTTTTCAGTGTGTTTTTGTGTGCTGTGTGCCCACCTCTGAACCCAAACACTGTAAATTCACCACACATGTCAGCTTTAATGGTCTGATACCACAGTGAGAATTTGGTGAAGCTGGCTCAAACTGTCACACACATTCATTATTTTTGTGCTTCAGGCCTTGGTCTGTGCTTCAGTTTTGGTCTCATTTTGATGTGTGTTTCACATTTCCCTTTAACCAACACTCTTCATATTGGTCCCAGAGCTGTGTGTGGACGCTGTGATGACACACTGCAAAGGAAAGAAACTGAAGTCCAAGCATCACAGAGTTAGTTACTGTTAAACAGGGTTCCCTTCAACGCAGACACTTGAAACTTTACTCAGGTGTGGGTAGAAATTGTAAGAAGACACGGTGAAAAAATCACAGACTTTAGTCAAAGAACCACCGAGATATGAATTAAAACGTGGTAAAACCGGGCCTGTTCAGGCTTCAGACCAGTCTAATTAAAAAATAAAGGGGCTTCCCCTTAACCAAAATGCTTCAAAATTGTCACAGACGTGCAGTGAAATTGTCTAATGGCTGGGTAAAAAAATGGTGGACGTAGGTCAAAGGGTCACAGAGATATCCTCCATTTTGTGAGCACAGGCCTCAAAATAGACGAATTTGAGAGTTTGACCTATGACCTTTCCAAACTAAAACAGGTCATAACTCTGGATCGGATGGGCCGATTTACGTGGGAAAAAGGGTTCTGGAAAGCTCAGAAGGAGGACTACCACATATGTCAGAATAGGACCTTTGGGCCCGTTTTTTGGGTCCGACCTGAACTCACATTTTCAGTCCAACTCATCTATGAAAGGGCTTAGCCCTTCAGAGGCTGTGTCACAGCAGGTGCACCCGGACTAATGAACTCTGTTATAGGTCGCACACACACAAACCATACATCTACGGAAAGGTCTCCTCAGGCCCAACGCAGCCGTCTTAAAACAGTAACCGTATGTGCTTCCTGTCAGGAGTTATGAGCCGTTAAAGCATTTATATGGCTTAACCAATTAAGTCTGAAAAAAGCCTTTAACCTGATTCAAACTCTGTGAAACTTGACACAGCACATCCAGGCCTGCTCTAGGAAGAGCAGCACAAGTTTGGAGTCTCCAGCATGTGTCCTTCTCTACTTAGCCTTAGAAAGGAGATATGGAGATGGGACCAGTTTGTATGTGTTCAGCAGAGGAATATGTGAGACATATCCAAAAATCAGAAAAATACTATGAAAAAAAGTACATTTATTCAGAAATTTTCTATAAAAATACAGTAATTTAAGATCCAGAAATGTCATCTTCAGTCCAGTATTAGAAGGTCTACCTGAGATCAACATAGTCAAATCTGGTGAGGCTGGGTCAAACTATGTGGTTTTGGTTGGAAAAAAGGACCCGGAAACCCATTTAAAATGAATATGTGGATTTCACAGCTCTGGTCAGTGTGTTTTCAGTTTGGGTGGAGCATTTGTTTATTGTTGTTTATTTGTTTATTTATTGTTTATTTATTTATTGTGGTAGCTGTAGCATACTACATTGTATATGTTCATATTAATTCATTTGACAATTAATTAACCATTTATAATATAACACTAAAATTCCACAAATCTTTCATTTTTTAAAGTGTTTATTTGCCTTTTCCATGTTAAACTCCACCACTTCTTTTCCTAGAGTCTTTATGTGCTGTATTTCTGTCCTCACACTCACTTAAACAGCCTGTTGAAGCCCCAGTGTACATGACTGTCTCCTTCTGTCAGTCTTAGCTGGTGCCCATCCCCCACCCTGAACCTGCAGTACATGAAACAATGTTTCATTTTGCAGACAGAGGCAGCTCAGACACAACACACAGCTTTCATTTAACTGATATGTCCAGCAGTCAACAGGAAAGTGCAAAGAACTGCTGTGATGACACACTGCAAAGGAAAGAAACTGAAGTCCAAGCGTCACAGAGTTAGAAGAAAAAGGCACATTTCAGGGCCTAGTTCTGACCAGTCTAATAGCAGATTAAACAGGGTTCCCTTCAACGCAGACACTTGAAACTTTACTCAGGTGTGGGTAGAAATTGTAAGAAGACACGGTGAAAAAATCACAGACTTTAGTCAAAGAACCACCGAGATATGAATTAAAACGTGGTAAAACCGGGCCTGTTCAGGCTTCTGACCAGTCTAATTAAAAAATAAAGGGGCTTCCCCTTAACCAAAATGCTTCAAAGTTGTCACAGATGTGCAGTGAAATTGTCTAATGGCTGGGTAAAAAAATGGTGGACGTAGGTCAAAGGGTCACAGAGATATCCTCCATTTTGTGAGCACAGGCCTCAAAATAGACGAATTTGAGAGTTTGACCTACGACCTTTCCAAACTAAAACAGGTCATAACTCTGGATCGGATGGGCCGATTTACGTGGGAAAAAGGGTTCTGGAAAGCTCAGGAGGAGGACTACCACATATGTCAGAATAGGACCTTTGGGCCCGTTTTTTTGGGTCCGACCTGAACTCACATTTTCAGTCCAACTCATCTATGAAAGGGCTTAGCCCTTCAGAGGCTGTGTCACAGCAGGTGCACCCGGACTAATGAACTCTGTTATAGGTCGCACACACACAAACCATACATCTACGGAAAGGTCTCCTCAGGCCCAACGCAGCCGTCTTAAAACAGTAACCGTATGTGCTTCCTGTCAGGAGTTATGAGCCGTTAAAGCATTTATATGGCTTAACCAATTAAGTCTGAAAAAAGCCTTTAACCTGATTCAAACTCTGTGAAACTTGACACAGCACATCCAGGCCTGCTCTAGGAAGAGCAGCACAAGTTTGGAGTCTCCAGCATGTGTCCTTCTCTACTTAGCCTTAGAAAGGAGATATGGAGATGGGACCAGTTTGTGTGTGTTCAGGAGAGGAATAAGTGAGACATATTAAAAAATCAGAAAAATACTATGAAAAAAAGTACCTTTATTCAGAAATTTTCTATAAAAATACAATAATTTATGATCTAGAGATGTCATCTTCAGTCCAGTATTAGAAGGCCTACCTGAGATCAACATAGTCAAATCTGGTGAGGCTGGGTCAAACTATGTGGTTTTGGTTGGAAAAAAGGACCCGGAAACCCATTTAAAATGAATATGTGGATTTCACAGCTCTGGTCAGTGTGTTTTCAGTTTGGGTGGAACATTCGTTTACTGTTGCTTATTTATTTCTTTATTGTGGTAGTTGTAGCATACTATACTGTATATGTTCATATTAATTCATTTGACAATTAATTAACCATTTAAAATATAACACTAAAATTTCACAAATCTTTAATTTTTTAAAGTGTTTATTTGCCTTTTCCATGTTAAACTCCACCACTTCTTTTCCTAGAGTCTTTATGTGCTGTATTTCTGTCCTCACACTCACTTAAACAGCCTGTTGAAGCCCCAGTGTACATGACTGTCTCCTTCTGTCAGTCTTAGCTGGTGCCCATCCCCCACCCTGAACCTGCAGTACATGAAACAATGTTTCATTTTGCAGACAGAGGCAGCTCAGACACAACACACAGCTTTCATTTAACTGATATGTCCAGCAGTCAACAGGAAAGTGCAAAGAACTGCTGTGATGACACACTGCAAAGGAAAGAAACTGAAGTCCAAGCGTCACAGAGTTAGAAGAAAAAGGCACATTTCAGGGCCTAGTTCTGACCAGTCTAATAGCAGATTAAACAGGGTTCCCTTCAACGCAGACACTTGAAACTTTACTCAGGTGTGGGTAGAAATTGTAAGAAGACACGGTGAAAAAATCACAGACTTTAGTCAAAGAACCACCGAGATATGAATTAAAACGTGGTAAAACCGGGCCTGTTCAGGCTTCAGACCAGTCTAATTAAAAAATAAAGGGGCTTCCCCTTAACGAAAATGCTTCAAAATTGTCACAGACGTGCAGTGAAATTGTCTAATGGCTGGGTAAAAAAATGGTGGACGTAGGTCAAAGGGTCACAGAGATATCCTCCATTTTGTGAGCACAGGCCTCAAAATAGACGAATTTGAGAGTTTGACCTATGACCTTTCCAAACTAAAACAGGTCATAACTCTGGATCGGATGGGCCGATTTACGTGGGAAAAAGGGTTCTGGAAAGCTCAGAAGGAGGACTACAACATATGTCAGAATAGGACCTTTGGGCCTGTTTTTTGGGTCCGACCTGAACTCACATTTTCAGTCCAACTCATCTATGAAAGGGCTTAGCCCTTCAGAGGCTGTGTCACAGCAGGTGCACCCGGACTAATGAACTCTGTTATAGGTCGCACACACACAAACCATACATCTACGGAAAGGTCTCCTCAGGCCCAACGCAGCCGTCTTAAAACAGTAACCGTATGTGCTTCCTGTCAGGAGTTATGAGCCGTTAAAGCATTTATATGGCTTAACCAATTAAGTCTGAAAAAAGCCTTTAACCTGATTCAAACTCTGTGAAACTTGACACAGCACATCCAGGCCTGCTGTAGGAAGAGCAGCACAAGTTTGGAGTCTCAAGGATGTGTCCTTCTCTACTTAGCCTTAGAAAGGAGATATGGAGATGGGACCAGTTTGTATGTGTTTAGCAGAGGAATATGTGAGACATATCCAAAAATCAGAAAAATACTATGAAAAACAGTACCTTTATTCAGAAATTTTCTATAAAAATACAATAATTTATGATCTAGAGATGTCATCTTCAGTCCAGTATTAGAAGGTCTACCTGAGATCAACATAGTCAAATCTGGTGAGGCTGGGTCAAACTATGTGGTTTTGGTTGGAAAAAAGGACCCGGAAACCCATTTAAAATGAATATGTGGATTTCACAGCTCTGGTCAGTGTGTTTTCAGTTTGGGTGGAACATTCGTTTACTGTTGCTTATTTATTTCTTTATTGTGGTAGTTGTAGCATACTATACTGTATATGTTCATATTAATTCATTTGACAATTAATTAACCATTTATAATATAACACTAAAATTTCACAAATCTTTAATTTTTAAAGTGTTTATTTGCCTTTTCCATGTTAAACTCCACCACTTCTTTTCCTAGAGTCTTTATGTGCTGTATTTCTGTCCTCACACTCACTTAAACAGCCTGTTGAAGCCCCAGTGTACATGACTGTCTCCTTCTGTCAGTCTTAGCTGGTGCCCATCCCCCACCCTGAACCTGCAGTACATGAAACAATGTTTCATTTTGCAGACAGAGGCAGCTCAGACACAACACACAGCTTTCATTTAACTGATATGTCCAGCAGTCAACAGGAAAGTGCAAAGAACTGCTGTGATGACACACTGCAAAGGAAAGAAACTGAAGTCCAAGCGTCACAGAGTTAGAAGAAAAAGGCACATTTCAGGGCCTAGTTCTGACCAGTCTAATAGCAGATTAAACAGGGTTCCCTTCAACGCAGACACTTGAAACTTTACTCAGGTGTGGGTAGAAATTGTAAGAAGACACGGTGAAAAAATCACAGACTTTAGTCAAAGAACCACCGAGATATGAATTAAAACGTGGTAAAACCGGGCCTGTTCAGGCTTCAGACCAGTCTAATTAAAAAATAAAGGGGCTTCCCCTTAACGAAAATGCTTCAAAATTGTCACAGACGTGCAGTGAAATTGTCTAATGGCTGGGTAAAAAAATGGTGGACGTAGGTCAAAGGGTCACAGAGATATCCTCCATTTTGTGAGCACAGGCCTCAAAATAGACGAATTTGAGAGTTTGACCTATGACCTTTCCAAACTAAAACAGGTCATAACTCTGGATCGGATGGGCCGATTTACGTGGGAAAAAGGGTTCTGGAAAGCTCAGGAGGAGGACTACCACATATGTCAGAATAGGACTTTTGGGCCCGTTTTTTGGGTCCGACCTGAACTCACATTTTCAGTCCAACTCATCTATGAAAGGGCTTAGCCCTTCAGAGGCTGTGTCACAGCAGGTGCACCCGGACTAATGAACTCTGTTATAGGTCGCACACACACAAACCATACATCTACGGAAAGGTCTCCTCAGGCCCAACGCAGCCGTCTTAAAACAGTAACCGTATGTGCTTCCTGTCAGGAGTTATGAGCCGTTAAAGCATTTATATGGCTTAACCAATTAAGTCTGAAAAAAGCCTTTAACCTGATTCAAACTCTGTGAAACTTGACACAGCACATCCAGGCCTGCTGTAGGAAGAGCAGCACAAGTTTGGAGTCTCCAGCATGTGTCCTTCTCTACTTAGCCTTAGAAAGGAGATATGGAGATGGGACCAGTTTGTGTGTGTTCAGGAGAGGAATATGTGAGACATATCCAAAAATCAGAAAAATACTATGAAAAAAAGTACCTTTATTCAGAAATTTTCTATAAAAATACAGTAATTTAAGATCCAGAAATGTCATCTTCAGTCCAGTATTAGAAGGCCTACCTGAGATCAACATAGTCAAATCTGGTGAGGCTGGGTCAAACTATGTGGTTTTGGTTGGAAAAAAGGACCCAGAAACCCATTTAAAATGAATATGTGGATTTCACAGCTCTGGTCAGTGTGTTTTCAGTTTGGGTGGAGCATTTGTTTATTGTTGTTTATTTGTTTATTTATTGTTTATTTATTTATTGTGGTAGCTGTAGCATACTATACTGTGTATATTCATATTAATTCATTTGACAGTTAATTAACCATTTAAAATATAACACTAAAATTCCACAAATCTTTCATTTTTTAAAGTGTTTATTTGCCTTTTCCATGTTAAACTCCACCACTTCTTTTCCTAGAGTCTTTATGTGCTGTATTTCTGTCCTCACACTCACTTAAACAGCCTGTTGAAGCCCCAGTGTACATGACTGTGTCTCCTTCTGTCAGTCTTAGCTGGTGCCCATCCCCCACCCTGAACCTGCAGTACATGAAACAATGTTTCATTTTGCAGACAGAGGCAGCTCAGACACACAACACACAGCTTTCATTTAACTGATATGTCCAGCAGTCAACAGGAAAGTGCAAAGAACTGCTGTGATGACACACTTTTACTCCTCACTGTCATTACAGGTAAGAGCTGAACAAGTCTGACATACTTTTACTTCATTGTGTAAAGTAATATAGCTACTGGTTTTAACTTTTTAATACTAGGATTAACTTTTTAATACTAGCTGCTAGAATTATTGTGGTAGTTGTAGCATACTATATATATATATTCATATTAATTAATTTGACAATTAATTAACCATTTAAAATGTAAGATTAAAATTCCACAAAAGTATAATTTTTTAAAAGTGTTTATTTGCCTTTTCCATGTTAAACTCAGTCACTTATCTTCCTAGTGTCTTTATTTGCTGTATTTCTGTCCTTTCATTCACTTAAACAGGCCTTACAGTCTCACAGCACAGTTGGGAATTACTGTGACTCCTGCTCAGTCTTAGCTGCTGCCCATCCCCCACTCTGCTGCCCATCCCCCACCCTGCTCCTCTACCTGCACTGACTTCGCAGGGGGCGGAGTGCAAAGCGCATGCGCTGGACAGGCAGAGGACGGCAGAATTCAGTTCAGTTCCATCTCAGAGGAATAGTCCAGCAGCGAATACCAAACTAAATGTTTCAGAAGAGGATTCAGAGACTCAGAAATCGCCATAACCGCTGTGAAGAACACTTTTTCTCCTCACTTTCATTACAGGTAAGAGCTGAATGAGTCTGACATACTTTTGTGTAAAGTAATGACAGCTGCTAGCATTAACTTTTTAATGCTAGCTGCTAGCTTTAACTTTTTAATGCTAGCTGCTAGCTTTAACTTCTGAAGTGTTTTTAATGTTAATGATAATAATGTAAAGATAAACCTCTTTGTTTTCAGAGTGATGGGTGTTAATAACCATGTGAAAACTTATGTGATTTTTAAAATAAGTTTAAGGTTAAGGTCTAGGGCACACGTCTGTGGCTGTCGCTCCGGGAGAGCGCATGTTGTCGTATAATTATATTTAGGACACTTCTTTGGAGATAGAGACATTCTTAGAGAAATAAAATTCGAACTCTGTCTACACCTGAAACTCCACCACATCCAAAGAAGCAAAAACATTTGCAAATGTACAGACGTGAGTGGGAAGAGTTGAACCTTTGGGTTGACAGCGTTAGTGGCAGTGGGTTCAAGGCAAACTGTAAAAGGTGTGGGCATGTGTTTTTTTTCTGGTGCTCATGGTGTTTTCCATACCCCAATCATCTCCTGAAGTCCATATGGTCAGGGACATCATGATGTGATCAGCTAGATTTCCTACAGTATATGGATGTGAATTTACCAGAGGATGCTTATAATCATGCTGATGTTTCCATAGACTCTACAGGATTTTAGTGACTCAATAAATGCCTAAGTTGTTTATAAGTTTTTAAATGCTTTTAAGTTTTTAATAAACATTTATTTAATAGCCTATATGTAATCAATAAATGTCCTTTGCCTATCTAAAGAAAAAATTAATCAGAATTCTGATATTTTAACAGCACTAAATATATAAATAAATAAATAAATGCATACACACATAAGTTAAAACATTAATTTTATTAAGATAAGATTTAGATTTGGAAAATTTCTTTGTACAGTATTCTACATTCAGTTGTTTATGTTTTTGCAGAATACAGTATTGCACACTGGTTGATCATTAAATTTAGTTTTTTTTGTCAGTGTGCTTTCACTGATTAAAATGTTGCCACCTTTTCAGACAGAACCTGTGATCATAAAACAATAGAAAATTCATAATGTTGAATTTCATTTAGAATTTGGGGCTCATGAATAAGGACAGATGTACAAATTTGCAAGTATTTTTATTTTTTATTTCCTCTTAAAGTAAAAATGTCCTCATGGATCACATAATGATTGTTCATTGGTCTGTTTTCCATAATAGTTATGTTTATTATTGCACACTGCAGTGACTACACAGTTTATCAATAACAGTTCCATGTTAATAAAGCACTTCAAGCTTTAAGTAAGACTAAATGCTTTTATTAAAATTAAATATACCACTCCTTGGGTGGTAGTGGCCCTGAGGAGCCGTGGTGGGCGTCCTTTATTTTCATTTCTGAGAGGCGTAAACCCTAGTTAAGGTTGAGATGATTGTTGTGATTTATGGGCCTGTTTCTCTCCATGTTAGCCCCACCTTCATGTCATTACAGTTATTCCAATGTGAGTTGGTATACTTGATGTTGTATTTGATGACTGCAGATAAAATGTGGTTGTGTGGCTCAATCTGACTTGTTTACATGGGCATGTATGTTCTGTGAACCCTTTAAAGATGGTTTTGTAACCGGTGCCACATTTTTCCATTCACTGTACCTTCTTAACCATTTGCTTATTGAGAAAATTCATTGGAAAGCTGAGATTCTGAGCTTTCTCCTAGTAATACTGTAGGTAGAGGGGGCCACTGCCTGTGGGGGAGGGGTGGAGGTGCATGCAGACTACAGTAAGTGTAGTTAATGACAGATGCTTCAGCAGTGTTTTAGCAGGTTTTAGCTGTGGTGTTGCTGTGAATTCTAGCAAATAATTGTGTAGTACTGATAGTGCTGTTTTGGAGTGTTCTACTAATGTGTATTGACAGTTTTTGTTTAGTTTAGCCACCGTTGCTTTTTTAGTGTCTTTATCTGTATTTTCATTTTTTGTATAGTTGATTTATAGTTGTATTGTATGTGTAAATCTTCTATAAATATGTGCATATTTGTGTATGTGGGGGAAAAAATAAATAAATAAATAAATAAATAAATAAATATATATATATATATATATATATATATATATATATATCCAGATGTATCCAGGGTGTACACAGATGCAGTGTGTGTATGTGAATCAGACGATGGATGTGTTTGTCAGTGAAATGAGGGGCTCTGTCTACAACTAGACACAAAGTGAACACAGACTATCACACAGGATCAACATGAACTAGAAAGAACCAAAAAGAACGACAACAACATGGACACACAATGATCTAGACAAACTACAATGGACCAACACATGGAACAGAGGAAAGGTTATTTCTTATTATAATTTCATTATGAACATTTAGTTTTTCATAATAAATATTCATTTATAATAAATATTATTTGCTGTAACATGGTTTTATGCATTCGTTACATATAATAGTAATAATAATAATAATAATAATAATAATAATAATAATAAATAGTAGTAGTAATGGACATATATTGATTGTTAATGTGAAAAAGATAATTCATATAACAGACAGGAGCAGTTGTTTGTTTACCTGCTTTACTAGTTTTCTGCTACTTCCTGTAGCCTTCATCAGAAGCGTCACATGATGTTACAATGACATGAAGAATTCTTCCAAGCCTGTAAGACATGTCATTGTAGCATCATGTGACGCATCTGACGAAGGCTACAGGAAGTAGCTGAAACTAGTAAAGCAGGTAAACAAACAACTGCTTCTGTCTGTTATAAGAATTATCTTTTTCACATTAATAATTGGAAGACCGTATATACCTGTACCAGACTTGACTTGACAAAAGAACTTGCAAAAAACATATTTTCTGGCACTATTTTGCAAAAAAAACCCCAAAAAAAACCAAATACAAGCAGCCTGTTATAATGGTTGTCCTTAAAGGGTTATTTAATGTACATTGCACATTGTTTTAGATAAAATGAAATGCTCCCCAACTCTTGTACAGTACCAGTAGCTTCAACTTATTTTAGAAATAAATCCTGTTTCACATCACTGCAAAGAAAAGACTTGTGGAAGCCACCTTTCTGTCTGTGACTGTTTACGGTGATATACTGTACAGACATGCAGCTACCTCAACTTTGAAGAGCCTTGACTCAGTATATCACGCTTCTTTACGTTTCCTTTCAAATGCAAAATCTCTCACTCACCACTGCACTCTCTATGGTCCAGAGGGCTGGACATCATTAACCGCTCATAGACAAAAACATTGGTTCCTATTCATCTATAAAGCATTGATGGGTAAACTCCCTAAGTACCTCAGTAATCTTCTGTCTGTTAACCATAGTCATGTCCATCTACGTTCCTCCAAGTGGTTCCATTTGACTGTTCATGACCTCTGACAGACTTTGGAAACACAACATTTTCCTACGATGCTCCATGGTCGTGGAATAATATTAAAAAAAAACTGTAAAACTACATCCACTCATTTCTGTTGATGATTTTAAAAGTATCATGGGGAATGCAGTGAGGGAGGAATGTCATTGTTTCTCTTGATGCCATTATGGTTGATTGACTGGACTGTGTTTTATTGTTTTATAGTTTATTGTGTATCATATATGTGTTTTGTATCATTTGGACTTTGTTGGCTGCTACCTTGGCCAGGTCTCCCTTGCAAAAGAGATTTCTAATCTCAATGGGACTTCCAGGTTAAATAAATGAAATAAATAAATTAAATAATATAAATGCTTTTGAGTACTTCAGGAAAAACTAATTCTGAGGTGATAAGTCTAGTGTTTTTATTTTCAGATTGAATTGTTATTGAAGCTTAAAGTCTCACCTCAATAAACTGATGAAAATCTTTATTCCACATCATAAACAGTTTGTGCAATCATTAATGAATAAAAATTCATGCTTTCATCTCAAGAACTTACTTGATTATTCAGACACACTTCTGAAATCCAGAAGCTGGTTACAGAGTAAATACAGTTAGCATGGAATTAAGGCAAATATTTGGTTGCATATTTTAAATGTGATGTTTATTATTTGGGAGGGTTTGTCCTTCATTGAATTTATTGAACTGAAATAACTGACTCATATGTTTGTTTATTTTAGGATGTTAGTCTCAGTTCCCCATATGAAAGATGATATACATTATGTTGCTGTCTCCTTTTGTTTTATGTCCAGAGACAAATGACTGACAGACCAACACAAATGGCTGACACTTCACCAAAGGTATGTATTATTCCAAATCTGTCATTATGCCTTTTTCATCACTTAAACTTTCAACCATACAAAGACCTGTTGTCAGTTATGTTATTATGAGAATTAATATCCACCAAGATGCAGCAGAGTTGTATATTTAACAGGTCCTTGAACTACAGTATAACAGATGTCTTCACTGCTCATATAGACGGTAACATCCACTGTCTTCTAACGATGCTCTCTCCTTACAGCTGGGTGAAGTCTCGGAGAAAACTGATTCATCCAACCTTGAAGAGAAGAGAGGTAAAAAGTTCTTGGAACTTCTGGATAAAAACTGGAAATGTGATGTGTCTGTGAGTGCACACCAGAGTTGTTTGTCCCTCCCTACTGAGGGCTAATTTAGAATGACTGATGTTCACAGGTGAAAGTTCCACCTCCACCTCTGATGTCATCAGAAGGAAGACAGGCAGAGAAGTAGATGAAGGTATGACACACTGATGATGATGGTGCACATACAAACCTATACATGAGGGTACAGTCAACCGTCAGTTTATGCATAGATGCTTTCACTGTATATGGTACAGCTACAGTACACCAGCTCAGCTTGGGCTTTTTTTCAGATGGAGACCCTGAAATGTCCTCCAGAAAGGGAACAGACCCCCTCTCTGACAGAGAGACAGCAGGTTCAGACACAGATGGTGACTTAACAAACATCCTTGTTATTGGTTTAATTGATTTATGAGGAAGTGAGAAGTTATGTTATTCTTCCCACTTTTTTTTTAAAATATATAGGTTTCCTGGCATTTTCATTTTGATTATTTTATATTTAGTGTGTTTTTGTCTTCTCTTAATAATCTTTGCTGCTGTCTTCATATTCAAAATGAATATTTCAATTCAATATCAGTTAGATTTGTTCTTTATGAAACAAACCCTTATGCATCTGGTCTGCCTAATGTTAATCTTGTGCCACTCAGATTATTCATAAACAGTTAACGATACACTACTGAGGGCTAATTTAGAATGACTGATGTTCACAGGTGAAGTTTCCACCTCCACCTCTGATGTTGTCAGAAAGAAGACAGGCAGAGAAGTAGATGATGGTATGAGACAGTGATGATGCTGTACATGATATTTGATCAGTGAATTAAACGTAGAGCCGTCAGATTACACATACAGGCAGATGATTTTAGGAGCTTGTGCTTTGCACTTCATCCACAGTATGCAGGCTTATGCTGGGTTATTTTTTAGATGGAGACCCTGAAATGTCCTCCACAAAGGGAACGGACCCCCTCGCTGACACAGAGACAGCAGGTTCAGACACAGACAGTGAGTTAACCATTTTTATTATAAAACACTCTTTCCTCTGGTCAACCAGCTGTTGTGCTATGCCATGTAGATATTATCATAAACAACTGTATTATATTCTGTCTGTTCCTGTTGTAGATGTGAGCCAAGGAGTACCGCTGACACAGAGCAAAAAAACACCTCCAAAAAACACAACAAACACGTGAGTAAGAAATGAGAAAAAAAACACATGACAATTCAATGCCTCCATCATATTCTGTTTCTGTAATCGGTCAGCGATGCCAATAAAGCTTCATTGTGATGTCCATGATCTAACAGACCTTCTGTGTCACTCACAGCCCCATCTAAGTCTTCTGTGAAGCGGCCCTGGACTGAGAAAGAGAAGAGTGCTGTGAATAAACACCTGGGCAGGTTTGTAGGGGAGAGGAAAGTTCCTGGCAAGAAGGACTGCACAGCATGCATCGAACAAGAGAGGGCTTTAGCCCAACGGTCATGGAAGGATGTTAAAAACTTTGTTTATAACACCATTGTCGCACATAAAAGAAGAGATGCCTCACGTTTCCTGAGGTTTTGAGGCTGTTAACTCAGATATTGTTCTTTCAAATATTTACACCAAAACAAAGCATTTGTGTACGTTCATGCACTGTATTTTGTGGTTTACTCTGGCAGTTCAATGTAAAAAAAAGTACATTTCTTTTATTTTATTATTGCAGCTGACTGAAGCACTTTACTTTGAAATTGCACTTTAATTTATACACTTTAATGTGTATTATTATTACTGCAATTATTTGAGGCACTTTAAAATTGCAGTTTGATTTATGTACTTGTTTATGCATTATTGTTGCAGTTTATAAAGGCACTTTAACCCATAAAGACCCAAACATCCACCGTCAACCTAAACCGTCTACTGATCTAAACTGTTTAATACCTGTTGATCCACTAATCCTATCAATACATGTCAATAATTGGAATTGGATCATTGACAGTGGATAGACACGCTGGGTTTATGTTCAGTAAAATTAACAAAAGTGAATACAAAATGTATAAAACAAACCCTAACAAATAAAATAAATGACATGAACAGCATAAACCACAAACTGAACAAAACAGAATAAAACAATTATTAACCCCTGCAGTCTGATCTGTGACAGTGGATGGACACTGGATTTATATTAATGATGTATTTACTGAAAGTCACTAATTCCTTCGTTTTTCTTTGTTTCTGATATAATAATCCTCAACTGAGATTTTATGAACATTTACCTGATCAGTGAGTTAAATATAGGAAAATACCTGATGTACACTGAAAAAACACAAAATACAGAGAATAATATGATAATAAATGGATATAATTTAACCAGTCTGTACTAATTCAAGAGAACTCTTTTGGGAACACCACAGAAGTAGCACTGGGTCTTTATGGGTTAAATTTAAATACTAATTTAACTTATATACTTTGTGTACTCAGGCACAGAAAACCGAGGCAGTTTTTACATTTCCAGAGTAATTAAAATAAAAGTTGACTGAAAAATGAATTCCTTTCAGATTTATTTTGAGTTTGATTGATAGATAACTGTGAAGTTTGGTTTCTTGAAAGGAAAAAAATGTATAGTTGAAGTACATCAGTCATGTTGACTAATATTTTTTGTCTTCTGCTCATCTAGGAACTTCAAATGATGTAATTCTACTCAAATATCTCAAGTTTTTAGTGGAAAACACTTAAAATACACCCCCGCCCCCCCCCCCCCCCCCCCAACGGTCCTCAGTCAGAGGGTAGAATGGGTTTAAAAAAATTCAAAAATTTTTTTGTGTGTTTCTACAAACTGAGGTGGAAAATGACATGAGCCTGCCACCTACTGTTGTGATTGGGCATTCATTTGTCTCTAAGTATAGCAGAAAGGGTGGTCCTCACTTCTCAGGTTAATTCACTCGGACCTCACTCCTTATGCTGTACAGGAATGTGTGTGTGTGTGTGTGTGTGTGTGTATAAATATCCTCGGTGTGGGGTATTCATGCAGGAGAATGTGCTGATACCTTTGTGCTCAGGTTTGTGTCAGTAATTACGTTTAGATTGAACTTCATGCAGGAGGAGGCGACCAATCAGTGGGAGAAAATTACCCCGCTAAGGTCACGGCACAGATGTTGGGAATACACTCGGTCACAGTTATCGTCAGATGAGGGTTTAATGCTCCAGGATGGAATGGTGCTGGCATAAGAGGAAATTAACAAGGAGGGATCAAACTCTATTAACTACAAATGTGATTTTAACTTGGACCGTGGTGTATAGTTCTGATATTTTCTGGGATCAGATGTACAGCAGTGTGAAAAAAAAACAAAAACCTTTATTAACCCATACAGACCCAAATATACAGCAGTGACACAAAAAACATCTACTGATCTGAAATGTGTAATAACTTTAGATCCATTAATCCTGTCAATGCATGGAAATAATTTGGTGTAAAATACAGTTTCATGGTCATCAGATATGACCCATTTGGACGTTCAGAGGCTCTGTAGTTGCCGTGGAAACACCGTCATCTTCTACAACATTGATTCACCAGTAAAACCCACGGAGTTGGATCAATGACACTAACACTTACACTGGAAAAGTCACTTTTTCGTCAGTTTTCTTCTGTTTTTGTTATAATAACCCTCAAATGTAATGTCCGCATGATGATTAAAATATACGATCAGTAAAATGAATAATGGAAAAGACCTGATTTTGACTGAAAAAAATGCAAAACAGAGAGGACAGTACATATGATTAATGGTGAGAAATCACTTAAGAAAAATTAAATAGAGAGAAAAACTAATTTGGGAACTAACACAAAAGTCGCACCGGGTCTTTATGGGTTAATGTTGTTTATTATCATTTATTCGTAACATTATCGCAACACAAACTCCAGAAATTATTCACAGAAAAGTGTCATTTTTTGCTGATCAACATAATTATCGTACAAGACAAACCAGTGGAACACGGTGTGCTCTGCCTTCAGGCAGAACACATCAGTTACAGAGAACTGTTTTTTATGGGGCCATGGCTGCATGGAATGGACGCCAGGGTTTTGGTTGTCGGAAAATAATAGAAAATGTTTTCAAAAGAAATTAAAACTTTTTTTGTTAACACAACAGGCATGAAATGGAATGAGTATTGCTAATATTGAAAGCTGTTTCATGATTTGTATCAGACAGCTATTGTTTGGTGCAGGAGTACAAATGTATAGTACTTATTTTGTTTATTTATTTTAATTGCATTGGGCTGTTGTATATGTCCTATTTGTGTGTGTGTGTGGGCGTGAATGGTGTAAGATTAATTTAAAATGTAAAATTGTAATGTAATGTAGAGGAGACCCCAGGAAGAATAGCAACTGAATCATCAGTTGCTAATGGGGATCTTAATAAATGAAAAATGAAAAAATGTTGTTGTTTTTTTCTGGGTTGAAATGAAAAATAAATAAATAAATAAATAAATACATACATACATACATACATACATACATACATACATACATAAGTTCATTTCTCTATATATTTCTCTACATTCCTCTCTATTCTCTCTCTCTCTCTCTCTCTCTCTCTCTCTCTATATATATATATATATATATATATATATACATATATATATATGTATATATTCATTTGTCATATATATTCATTTCTCAGTCTCTTTTGTGTAGATGCAACAAGTAATTAAAATCCCCATCTCTAATATTGACAATAACAGGCTGAATGACAATTACAGTCATAACGTTATGTTTCTATTTTAAATCACAGTTAGATTCGAGTCAGCAGAGAGCTCCACAATTTCAACTTATTTTGATTTGATGCATCTATATGACATTTATTCTCTTTTTCTTAATTAAAAAAAGACTGAATGGAAACAGGAAGGTCTTTGTTTGTAATTTTTACAAATCCAGTGTCTTTAAATGTCAGCTTACAGGGTTTGATCAGACTCATCAGAAGCAGATCCTTTACCATTTTAAAGACTTAACTACACTATTATGTTTTTATTTGTGTCCTTAATAGTTGGATCTGCCTGCCTCATGCCACTGGCAGGGACAGGTACTTCTACTACCTCTGCTGCTTTTGTGTCGTCATGGTTACTCCTCGCTGTGTATTGGCTGATGTGCGTCAGCTGTTTGCACTGTGCTTGATTGGCTGCACAGCTGGGTGTCTGATTACAGCCAATCACATTCATGCAGGTGCTTGTTGGACTTTTTAGTGTTTTTTTTTTTTTTACTCTGTGTAACTCCTGGTGTTGGACGCTGCTGGAATAAGGTTGAATATTCTTCTTTCTCCTCTTTTCCCTTACCTGTGTGTCCTCTGAGCTGCAACGTCACCTGCAAAATGGCAAGTTTTGACAAAGACACAACTGTTTTTACACGGCATTTCTTTCATTTCCAGGGTTTAGTCATTCAGAATAACACTAATGGTGGTCAATGAAGCTTTCAACACACTTGTAGGGCTGCATGATATTGGGAAAAACTGACATTGCGATTTTTTGTAACCCTGTGATATATATTGCGATATGAAAAACTACTCAGGTGGATATAGTATCTGTGTGACGCCGACATAAATGGTCAGACTAATTAGTTGTGTTTCCTCTCGTTGTGTCGACACAGAACATGTGTTTCAGTTTCATCATTCTTGTTGCTGAAATAATTCCAGATAACTGACGCTGCTTCTTCGTTTATGATTTTCTGTGGTTGGTTGCTCATAATATCCAGCTTTATTTGTTCCTTTATTCCTTTTTTAGTTTGCCATTTTAGAGACTTAACTGTAATATTTTACCTTTATTCGTCTACTTAATAGATTTATCAACAAGCGTTGAAACAATTTGATTCATGACATTGAAACAAACTCTTTTGAATTCCTGTGCATTTAATGAGATGAACCTGGCATCAGTGTTTTCACATATTTGGTTGTTTTTCCTTCTTTTTTTTTTTTTTTTTTTTAATTTAAGTTTTTATTGAACTTTTCAAAGTTTTGGTACACGGCAAACTTAATATGTCTCTCCATACAAGAACAGGTTGTATATAATTAAAATTAACTCTGGGGACAGACTCGACATGCTCTTTATCTCATAAACATAAACAATCAAAAATAAATAAATAAATAAATAAAAGACAGGCAGCAGATACAAAAGAAGGTGGAGACATAATAATATCAACTAATATCTGTATACACTGGGGATGTAACCATATGAAAATTTCATATCATGGTTATTGTGACCAAAATTATCACGGTTATCATTATTATCGCAGTATTGTTGAATTGTATTATTATTGTGCTCAAAATGTTCAAAAAGTACTTATACACACACTGAAATAATTTAACCAAGTTGTATTTTGGAAAAAAAAAACAACCCCCCCCAAAAAAACCCAAATAAAATAATTGGCCCAATATACCTTCTGTTGCAGAAACATTCCAATATTAACCCTTAGTGGTCTGAGTCTATTTTGTCCTTTTTTCAGTCCTTTTGATTTTGCCTTTATATACTATATAAACAAATGTTTACTATACCCATGTTTGGCATCTGTTTTTTCAGCACAACTTCATCTATATCATCTGCCAATTATTTTATTTTTCACTTTAACCTACTATAAAAACATAAAAGACCAGAAAACACACACACACACATACACACACACAAAAATCTGATTTGAAAAATGTATATAATTTATTGCATGAATAACACACAGATGCTTAACGAACCTTTCCAAAGACTTTAAAAGTGAATATTGGTTCCAAATATTGGCTATATAAAATCAAAATTGTAATAAATTAAAATTATACTCAAATTTTGGTTCAAATGACTCCTGGAGATGTTTGAGGCTGATGTCTTTGTCAGAGTTGAATTCAAGACGTTATTTAATAAAATAAAATAATTCTAGAGCTGCAACCAATTAATCAATTAGGTGCACTGTAAAAAAAAATCCGTAATTTAACAGAATTTTCACTGTTTATTTTACAGATTTTTCCTGTATTTTTAAGATACAGGAAAATATCAATGAAATGACAAAAACAGACTGATTTTACCTGTCAAATGTAAAATAACATGAAAAAACTGTAACTGTATAACCAAAAAATTTAGATTTTTTTTTTTTAAAGAAATTTTTTCTATTTTCACAGAAAAATACTGTTAAAATCCCTTTGCAAATGTATCGTAATGTCACAATGTTTATTTTCTATTTATGAGATTAAACTGTTAATTTAAAGTTTAACACTGTAAAAAAAATAAAAATAGAGCAAGATAAAATTACTGACAATTAACCGTAAGAGAAGTATTTGCTCTGTCAGTTTAACCAGACTTGTTTGTTAATTGACAAATATCTTGTGTAATTACGGGAGGTTTCACAACAAAAATGTTGAAGTGTGTTTTTTGTGAATGTATAACATGTAAGCTCTATTATTTATTTTATAACAATGTTCGTCCATATTTATAGGTAATTTGATCGTTTTAATACATGTAAATGTTCTTTATTAAACATTAAAAAGCCAAAAAAAAAAAAGAAGCAAAATCTCATGTAAAGTTAGGGCAGAAAAATTGCATTTTAATTATGGAAAATTACCGTGTTTTTATGAGATGGCTATTTTCCGTTATTTAACAGTATTTTATTGGCACCCCTGCTGCCGGAATAATACTATTTTTTAATGTTTTTTTTTTAACAGTGTAGCTGAAATAATTCCAGATAATTGACGTTGCTTCTTCGTTTACAGTGATTTTCTTTTGTTCGTTGCTCATTTTTTAATGTTGTTACCAGCAACTCACTCCAAACTCTGTGATTGGTGGATGGCTGTGTGCAGTGTGTGTCAGGTGCCCAGGCTGAAATTATTTGAAAACAATTTGAGTTCATTTGCCTCCTACATTGCACGACCTGCGATGTGACTGTTGCACAGACGTACATTTCAATGACGATGCTCTAACGATCTATTGTGCCGCTCTACCCACTTGTATCGCAGAAGGTTCACGACTCAAAGCTTGTTTCAATCATGTGACCCCATGACGTCCAAAGCATCATGTGACCAGTTCACGCGTCACTGCTGATAAACCTATAGGGCCCTTTCTGTTGCCCCCCGACAGCGTACGCCTCATTTCCTAATTACACTTATTTTATTCCTCACTTGTTGAATTAATGAGTGATTTTCAGGTAAAAACACACAGGACAAAGATTATTTCAGCAGACATTTTTCTCATTATCAGTCACCAAAAGAGGAAAAAAACAGGAGCCAAAGGCTTATTTTTGCTCATTCTATTTCCCTCCCCTTGAATTTTAATATAATATAATTAAATGTTTTTATTTAACCTTGATTTAACCAGGATAAAGTAACTCAGTAAGATTAAAAATCTGTTTTGTGAATGTCCTGGCCAAGACAGCAGCAGTAGAAGGTTACAGAAAACAAACATTTCAGCCATTTATCCACAAGAAAAACGAACATAAAGCACAGTTCTACAAATATACACATAAAACATCACCAGTACTTTAAAAGGTACTAAAAATTCTAATTAATCTCAAAGCAGAACCCGCCTACATCTACATCTATGGAGAGACACTGGTAACACTTTATAATAAGTACACACTATGAAGCATTAGTTAAGCATTAATAAATACTGAATTCATTATTTATAAAGGGTATTTGTGACACAAATACTTAGTAGTATATGGTTTATAAGCACAGTTATAAATGTTTTACTTACTTTCATCATTCACTCATGCAGTTTGTTTAATAATTCCATGTGCTGTGTCTTTCCTTTGTTAGAATAACTGACATTTTTGTGAGTCTTTATTCATTGCCAACCTTTAAATCTCATTTGTAAATGTTATAAATGTCATAGATAGTGCACACTTTAGCTGAGCTCACACTATATACTTAATTAATGAGTAGTAAGTGCTTTAGAACTACCTGAAATAATGAATTCCTGTATTAAGAACTGTTTATAGGACATCTATTGGAAAATAAATGTGTGAGTTAGTATAAAATACACACTAATATATTCACTAACCATTAGTACATGTCAAAATAGTGTACGTGCGAGCATAAATGCACATCATAACTGGTTTGTAAGTGATGCAACACAAAATTTTTAAATGCTGAATCCATAATTTATAAAGTATGAAAGTACAATCATTAAGCACATTGTAGATGAGCTTATGAATGATGAGTAAAACCATTATAACTGTGCTTATAAACCATATATTAATGAGTATTCATGTCAGAAATATGCTTTAGAAATGATGAATTCAGTATTTGTTAATGCTTAACTAATGCTTCATAGTGTGTACTTACAATAAAGTGTTACCGAGACGTTTGTTTCTTTATTAATCGATCAAAAAGAAGAGATTTGCAACCGAAAAAAGAGATATGAGAGCAAAAGACGGTAAGTGGCAGTAAAAAAAAAAGATCACTTTGCTTATAAATCAGTCCTCTTTGATTGTGAGTTAGAAACTTTTGGTTGCGACTTCAGAAGTTTTGCTTGCGAATTAAACTGCACTTATGGGCGGGGCTTATGCTAGACTGTCTGAGAGAAGAGTTTGTATTAAACACGGTTTTAACCCTTAGTGGTCTGAGCCTATTTTGGTCATTTTTGATTTTGCCTTTTCATACTATATAAACAAATGTTTACTATACCCATGTTTGGTATCTTTTTTTTCAGCACAACTTCATCTATCTCATCTGTCTATTATTTTTTTCACTTTAACCTACTATAAAAACATAAAAGGACAAAAAACACACAAAAAATATAAAATCCAATTTGCAAAATTTAGATAATTCATTGCATAAATCCCACAAAGATGCTTAACAGACCTTTTCAAAGACTTCAAAAGTGAGTATTGGTTCCAAATATTGGGTATATGAAATTGAAATTGTAATAAATAAAAACTATACTCAAATATTTGACATAAAAGCAGATCTTTACATACGTGTTTTCTCAACGGTTTTGAAAAAGGACAAAAAATGACGTAGATATGGTCAGAAATATAACACTTGCTTTATTTCGCTATAATAACGCTATATCGTTTGTTGGCTGGGTTTCACACTGTCATATCAACGGTTGTATTTTCTCTGTCAACATCTGATAAAAATAAAAAGTCCGCACTTTCATATGCAGTTGTCCCCAGTGGGCTACGAGACCCACTTCCGATGCTACGTCGTGTTGTCATGTGGTTCAGTTGTGGGGCCGTGAACGTGGACCCATAAGGGTTAATGATAATTACAATTTGAAACGGTAATGCTAACCGTCGGGAATTTTACCACGGTTCAGATTCAGATTTATTAATTGTCATTCAATAAGAACATCCCAGATGCTGTTACAGAACGAAATGGCGAAATGCACGGCACGAAATGAAAACACAGAAAAAGAATTTAAAAACACCAACTAAAAACAACCCATACATATGATAAAATATTAAAAACTGCACTAAAATAAATAAATAAATAAATAAATAGTTAGTAAAGATAAAAAAGAAATATTGCATGATGGAGGGGTCACTATTGCACCTATTATTGCGCATTCTGTATTTCACTTCACCCCCTCAACTTTTGTGAAGTTGGTGTATCCTTATCGCGGTAATCGTTACATCCCTAACCCCTGGATGACGGTGACTCGACTCACTAAAGAGGAACCATGAAGACATTTATAACGGCTATATTTTTAAAATAATAATAATAATAATAATAATAATAATAATAGAATAAAATGATACACAGCGAAAGCACATTGATAACATTGGTCAACAACAAATTTATTGTTTCAGTTTTTTGAGCTGATTTAGGATAATGTCGGTGTGCTGAATCCAAAAATCACATCAATTTTGCTCAATCAGGTCAACTTTCTGAACTCTGCTACATATTGGCTTTTTAACATTTGTGCTTACATTTATGGGCATTTTCACATCATATGATACAAAATTCTTTCATATTTCTTGCAATAAACGAGTTCTGAAGATTTGACTTTTGCCAATTTATGATTAATGTTTTTTTTAATATTACAGGTGAATGAAATGGCTTCGACTAGAAGATCTGGCAAAAATAAGCCTGATGTATTCTGCTACATCTGCGCTGAATACACCATTGTACCTAACAGGAATCCTGTTAGAAAATGATTTTTTTTTCTCTTAAAACCTATTTTGGGTGAGAATTATATAAAAATATCAACAGATAAAGTCACAAAAATGTAATCAATTTTGTGTGAAGATCAAATTTTTCAAAATCAAATTAGCAAAAAAAAAAAACCTGACCTGATTGAGAAAAACAGATGTTATTTTTGGATTTAGCGGTGCAAAATGGTCCGAATTCGGTTGAAAAAACCTGGACAACTTGCAAAAAACATTTTTTTGTAACCCAGTGTAATTGAATAAAATGATACACAGTGAAAGCGCAATGGTAATCCATTGTCACGTTAATTATCGCGACAGTTCATCATATTGATATTTTGTCGCACTCCCTCTTCATATTGTCTTCGTACTGAGCCTCTTTATTAAAAGTATCCTATTACATGCTCAGAAGGACCTGTGGGCATCGGCGTTGGTTTCAGTCGAGCACATTAAGTGGAGCTCTAGTGTTTCTCCCTGTGGAACCTTCAGACCATTAAAGACTGTCTGTGCACCGGTTTATTCCCTGTATCCATTAAAGCTGCAAATGTCAGTATTTATATGGAACAAAACACCAGGTGACAGTTGAAACTGTCGTGTAACAACAGACTCTGTGGTGTTTTCATGGATGTATTCACCTGCTGAGGACCACATAAGTACGGTTTACTAGAACTCACCTCATTTGTTTGTTGAAATAACCTTTCAGAACAGGATTGTAAATGACTTTGTTTAAAAAACAGTGTATTCCATAAATCCCTTTTATAAATTTTGGAGCTCAGATGTGTTTCAGCAGTCCAGTACATTACATTTCTGGCCATCGCTGGTTAAAATATTCAGTCAGAGGATTTAGATATTATTGAGGCAGACAAATGCACATCCTGTATTCCCTCTGAAATCTGCACCAATGCCCTTGAGCTGCATAATTAATCAGATCATAATCGCTATATCAGCACATGCAATTATATAACGGCAAATGTTTGCAATGTAAAGGTCCAGATTTAGGAGGATTTAATGGAATTAAATGGTATAAATGGAAGGAAAAAAATTAGCGGTGTTTGTTATTTGGTGATTATTTTTGGATTTGGGGAAGTAAGATGTCAAAGGGATTTATTATTCTTGTATTTTTTTATGCGTGGTTAAGTTTCTGTGTTTGACTTGATGTTTCTAAATAAGTAATCTGTGGATAATCGCTGATAACAAAGCCAGTGCACACAAATCTAAATTAGAAGTACAGTTTTCCCAGTATGATTTTTTCACCATATCATGCAGCTGTAAATAATTACGTTTTGATTTGGTTTGAAATCTTTATTTTGAACATGTAGACAGTGAAATCAAAACCAAACCAACCAGCAAAATATTAGTAATGATACATAAAAGGTTAAGTAAACAAAAGAGAAATGAGAATGAATGAATGAATAAACAAATAAAATTAAACATGGTCGAAAAGGAGTAGGAAGAACTAAAAACTTATATCCTCCTACCCCAATCTGTATTCCTTATGTTCTCTATATAAATAGTAGCAATTATTCTTTCATATGAATATCAATACAACAACAAATCCTTATTCTTATATACACAAATATAATAATACCCATTTACAAATTATCATTCCAGTATCAGCACTCTCAGATTCAAAAAAATTGATTTTGTTTTTTTTTCCTTCTCTCTCCTTTTCCTTTTCCTTTCTTTCTATCCTTTTTTCCCCTTAACCTAAGCACCAGTCTTTGTTTTGTCTGATGTCAATGTCTTATGAAGCTTTTTGTTTTGTTTTTTTTTTAGTCTGTTTGTTTTCTATACCCCGTCACAATATTTGTCTAGCACTAGGTAGAAAAAAATGGAATAAAAAAAAAAAAAAAAAATTGGGGGTGGGGTTTACTCCCTTCCTGCTGGTGAGTATTTGGAAAGTCAGTATGACACATAAACCCCTTTAAACCAGTATCTGCTGGTAGATACAGTATGACCATCCCAGTAATGGTGTCATGGTACTAATGTAGTTTTCTGTAAATTCAATCTACAAAGGATGAAGGAAGAATCATGTGTGAATCCAGCCCTGATTTACTGCAGAGTCGACCTTAAATATAACAGAGGCAAAGCTCAGACAGGAAATGATCTGTTCACATCCTTCCCACATGTTTGTACTCTATCCAGTTCTATGGCCTGATGCTAACCGCTAACCGCTAACTGCAGCTGCTTTCACTTGTGTGTTTGTTTTGGTGAGTTTTACCGTTCTGTGTGCGCTCTAGGGATGTAACGATATGAAAATTTCATGTCACGGTTATTGTGACTAAAATTATCACGGTTATCATTATTATCGTGGTTTTGTTGAATTTGTGCTCAAAATGTTCAAAAAGTACTAATATACACACTGAAAGAATTTAACCAAGTTGTATTGAAAAAATAAAAAATAAATAAATAAAGTAATTGGCACAATGCACTTTCTGTTGCAGAAACATTCAAATATTAACCCTTAGTGGTCTGAGCCTATTTTGTCCGTTTTTCAGTCTTTTTGATTTTGCCTTTATATACTATAGAAACAAATGTTTACTATACCCATGTTTGGGATCTGTTTTTTTTTTTTCAGCACAACTTCATCTATATCATCTGCCTATTATTTTATTTTTCACTTTAACCTACTATAAAAACATAAAAGACCAGAAAACACACAAAAAATATACAATCCGATTTGAAAAATGTATATACTTAATTGCATAAATAACACAAAGATGCTTAACGAACCTTTTCAAAGACTTTTAAAAGTGAATATTGGTTCCACGTATTAATAATAATAATGATAATAATGATAATAATAATAATAATGATAATGATAATGATAATGATAATAATAATAATAATAATAATAATAATAATAATAATAATAATAGCTTTATTTCTATAGCACCTTTTAAAAACAAAGTTTACAAAGTGCTTCTGACAGACAAGTAAAGGGCACAACAGCAGGATACAGATGTAAGTAAAAACACTAAAACAGAAGCAACACAATAGGAGACATGTGTACCACAATGCAGAAACATGACACTTGTAATAAATTAAATGAATCGGAATAAAGAGGGCAGGGATAATGTCACATGATGCTGTCAAATCAATGCAAAAATAGAGGCGTGAGATAAAACATCATGTATGAGAATATAAACCAACAATCAAACAGGATGAGATTCAAATTTTAAAAAATTTAGAATTTAAAATTAAAATTAAAAGGGACAAACATCACATAAAAGCCAGTTTATAAAAGTGTATTTTAAGAAGTGATTTAAAAGATGCCACTGATTCCTCAGCCTTATCTCCTGGGGCAGGCCGTTCCAAAGTCCAGGGGTCCTGATGGAAAAGGCCCGGTCACCTTTAGATTTAAGCCTGGACTTTGGAACAGCCAGGAGCCCTCTGCCCCCCCGAGGACCTAAGGCTGCGTGCTGGCTCGTAGGTATTACGTATATAAAATCAAATTTGTAATAAATAAAAACTAAACTCAAATATTTGACATAAAAGCATGTCTTTGCATAGGGTTTTTTCCCCTAAAAGTGCAGTAACCAAACACGATTATCATGATAATTAGAATTTTAACAGTAATGCTAACCGTATACTGCAGTTTATCATTATACCGGTAATCGTTACATCCCTAGTGCAGTCTACCTTAAATATAACAGAGGCAAAGCTCTGACAGAGGAAATGATCTGTTCACATCCTTCCACATGTTTCTACTCTCTCCAGTTCTATGGCTTGATGCTAACTGCTTTCACTTGTGTTTGTGTTTTGGTGAGTTCTACCGTTCTGTGTGCGCTCACTCCAGCTCCTCTGTTGTCGGATACTCTTTTATCCTCACTGTAGTGTGTTGATAATTAGGGGGAACTTGCTATTAAATTGAAATATTGACATTGGAGGCCCGTGCTTGCTTTAGGGTGATCTGCTACTGGCTGCTCAGGCTTATTACGCTGCATTCGCCGTGTGTTTTAATTTTGCAGTATGTGTGAATCCAATTCCAGTGTAAATAATAGTAATATGTTTATGTAGCAGATTAGCGCTCTGTCATTGTTTGCCGTGCGCTCGCTTCTTTCTGTGCTCGGTGAGGATATGAATACCCAATCACATGGGCCGATCTGCTCCGTCTTATCTGCCGCTCGGAGTTGAAATTAGTTTCAGGGCTTTTTCTTAACTCATGCATCATTTAGGCTGGTCATGTGCTTCTAATAGAATGGAATAACGTCACACCTGCTGCGTATTCGGCTCAGTTCTGTGGAGTTAGACTTATGGAGAAGTACAGTAGTGACACAGAAGAGCTAAGGATGCACCAATACCACTTTTTTCCAGACTGAGTACTTAGATTTGAGTACTTACAGATATCGAGTACCGATGTGAGTGGGGATGTCCTGCCGATCTGGCATTTTTTTAGAAGATCAGATCGGATTTAGTCACAAGTGGAAAATATAAGGTTCTAATTTGTCCCATAGTTTGATTTTGGAAAGTGCAAAAATGATACTAAAGTTCTTCAGAGTCAACGGTGTCATCGCTGTTTTAGTTCAGGCTCCATATTCAGCCCAACTGTGATCTACAGTAAAATAATAGAATAATAACCTGTAAATAACACTGGTCAACAACAAATTTATTGTTGAAGTTTTTTGAGCTGATTTAGGATAATTTTGGTGCTGAATCCAAAAATCACATTAATTTTGCCCAATCAGGTCAACTTTCTGAACTCTGCTACATATTGGCTTTTTAACATTTTTGCTTACATTTATGGCATTTTCACATCATATGATACAAAATTCTTTCATATTTCTTGCAATAAACGAGTTCTGAAGATTTGACTTTTGCCAATTTATGATTAATGTTTTTTTTAATATTACAGGTGAATGAAATGGCTTCGACTAGAAGATCTGGCAAAAATAAGCCTGACGTATTCTGCTACATCTGCGCTGAATACACCATTGTACCTAACAGGAATCCTGTTAGAAAATGATTTTTTTTCTCTTAAAACCTATTTTGGCTGAGAACTATATAAAAAATCAACTGATAAAGTCACAAAAATGTAATCAATTTTGTGAGAAGATCAAATTTTTCAAAATCAAATTAGCAAAGAAACCTGACCTGATTGAGAAAAACAGATGTCATTTTTGGATTTCGCGGTGCAAAATGGTCCGAATTCAGTTGAAAAAACCTGGACAACTTGCAAAAAACATTTGTTTGTAACCCAGTGTAATGACTCCAAATTTAAATCCAAATTTCATTTTAAAATGTCCATATCAGATTAATATCGTCAAAATTAATCCCCCAAAAAATTGGATCGGAAGCAAAAAAAATCCAGACTGGGACATCACTGGATATGAGTACTTAATAATTCCATTCCAGTTGTTAGTTCCTTTTGTAAATGTGCTTTATTGTTGTTGTCATTAGTCTGACTGGAACAAAGTGCTGCTACTGACATTTAATGTGTTGGAATGAGCGTTTGTCAATTAATCCACCAGACGACGCCACTCTGAACTAACCGTACTGGACAAATACCACGAAGAAGAGGAAAGTTTTTTGAGAACAAGAAGAAGAAGAAAGTCAGTAATAACAAGA
Organism: Sphaeramia orbicularis; assembly: GCF_902148855.1. NCBI lineage: Eukaryota > Metazoa > Chordata > Actinopteri > Kurtiformes > Apogonidae > Sphaeramia > Sphaeramia orbicularis. Next base: position 4,186,870 of record NC_043977.1, on the reverse strand, counting down.
AAAGCACTTGGAGAGCGCAGACCTCCGCCAAGACAGATCTGCCCCCCCCCCCGATCACCACCAAAATGTAATCATTTCTTCCTTGTGTCGCTATCAACATTTTCTCAAAATTTCATGAAAATCTGTCCTTAACTTTTTGAGTTATCTTGCTAACAGACAAACAAACAAACAAAGCAAAGTGATCACAATACCTCCTGGTGGAGGTGATAAACATGGAGACAACAGAGTTGACACTAATGTGATACTAATGTTGATACTGATGAGGGTAGTTGTCTTAAATATGTCAGTAGTTTTTCTGTAACCGCTGGACAAATGCGGTACAGCATGCAGGAATACACAACAGAATAAAAAGTACCACATCTAGAACCCGTGGATCCCCTAGGGTCCACACACTAGTATACGTTTAATTAGGGCTGTGCAATTAATCGAAATTCAATTACGATTTCGATTATTACACGCAACGATTACAAAAATTATGTAATCGAGAAAAAACGATTATTAATTTTGAGTCGTTTTAATTCACGCGCACGCAAGCTCCCATGAGCTGCTCTGCCCCGCCCCCCTCTAAGCTACTGCTGCCTGCTATCCGGCAGGTCCACCCCAAGAGGACAGTTGGACCTAGCGGTCTGGAAAAACGGCAGGAGAATCACAGCAGAAGTGCTTGGTAAACAAAAAAGGCAAGTCCAATTCAATTGTATGGAATCACTTTGGGTTTGATGAAGAAGACGAAGAGCAAAAACACATCACGTGCAAAAAGTGTTTCGTAGTTGTGTCCGCACCGACCGCTAACACAACAAACCTTTGAACCATCTAAAGTTTAACCACCGCCACCTTTATCATAATCTTATGAAAAACTAAAACACATAAAAACAACTCCGTCTACAACTTCGTCCGCAATGCAATCTTCAGTCTCCGAATCTCTTTATGCTGTAACTCCCGTATTAACCTAACCCTAACCCGTATAACCCTAACGTGCGTATTCTAGATGGCTGATGTAAACAGAAGGCCTGAACTGAAACCTTACAGCACGCCACTGAATTTACTATGTTTCATACTACATTGAACATACTTGAATTTATAATTTGCACTTTACGTGTTTTTTTTTTTTTTTTTAATTGCTACAGTTCTATGGGAAGTCTATAGCAGTTTAATTCCAGTGCACTATTTGTTTACAAAAGGGAACATACTTGAATTTACAGTACACTTATTTACATTCAAAGATTTTTTTGTTTCGTACAAAAGTGAACATACTTTGTTTTAGTGGTTAAAAGCTTTATTTATGTTTAAGGAGTATATTTTACATTGTTTTGCAAGAAAAAAAAAAAACAAGTTTAAGGTTAACAAATAATCGTTTTTAATAATCGTGATTTCAATTATTGCTGAAATAATCGTGATTTTTTTTTTTTCCTATAATCGAGCAGCCCTACGTTTAATTTGCAAAGCCTTTAGGCGGAGCGTGGATATCACAGTATCACTTTATCTGCTCCACAACTATGTGACTGGTAACGTCCAATTCATGCATGTGGGTGTTTTTAACTGTGTTTAAAATAGGCGACTGTTAGTTATTTAGTTAGTGCAGTTCTATTTGGAGCTCATAGAATCATCAGATAACACAGAACCATACAATGTGGTCAAAACAAAATTTTTCTGCACTCGAAAAGGAGTGGGAAGAAGTATAACTTATTGACTCTACCCCCTTTTTACCAACTAATAATTAAATTAATTCTGTTGCCTTTGCTTTAACACACTTTTTTCTATTTATTTTAACAATAACACAAAACATCCATACAAACCACTTTTTTAGTCACCTCACACATAATCAGATTTACATAATCAACCTTTTTTTAATATAAACTATAATATTTATATGTGCTTAAAATTTTTACCACAAATACAGTCATTAATAAATGAGATAATATCTCTTAATTATGATAGTCTGTATTAATTAATTACAATAATATTTTATGCATTCTTTTATATTATAACTAGATTTTCACTTATTCAGATAATGTTCTATATTGTGTTATTATACTGGATTTATACATCCTTTTAAATGCACAAACTGAAGAACACATTTTTATGTTTGTTCTACACTTAATTTTCTTGAAGTATCAACGGCATGCAGAAAAAAACCTGAAAAATCTGTCGTATACCAAAGATACCTGAACAGAAACTGATCCGAACAGGTTTCTCAGTCATGACACACTGCATCCCACCACGCATTATGGTCATCCTGTTCTTCTTTAGTCTAATTGCTGGTCGCAATTTGCCTAATTAGTGCATAAGCACCACCTGCTCGACTAGAGTTCACTATTTACACACATTAAATATGGATGTACAGCTGAGGAAACTGAGGTGAGACTGGCCGTGCACCGTGGGAGAGGTTCACGTGTCTGTACATAAAACCATAGAATTATGAGGTGAAATATGTTCATACAGATGATTATTTTCAATTAAGAGGAATTATCTCATTTACATCAAACACTTTTAGTGAGATTTCGATGTTAAAACGTAATGTAAACTTCCAACAGAAGAAGGGACAGTGTTTCCATGGTGAGAAGCTTCATGGGCATGTGGTCGTGTGTAAACTACATGAATATTCACATATAGAAAAGTGCTGTTGAAAATAACATGTTTGCTTTTGGTGACATTTCATGTAGTTGATATAATCTTTTTTTTTTTTACATATGTTTTTTTTTTTTTTATGTTTTCATCGGGGTTTGTCTGTTTGCCTGTCTGTCTGCAAGATAACTCAAGAAGTTATGAACAGATTAGGATGAAATTTTCAGGAAATGTTGATACTGGCACAAGGAACAAATGATTAAATTTTGGTGGTGATGGTGGTGACTGATCTGCCTTGGTGGAGGTCTGCGCTCTCAGAGTGCTTTTCTAGTTTTACATGCATTGATAGAATTAGTGGATGAACAGGTATTCAACAGTTTAGATCAGATGGTTTAAGTTAAGGGTGGACGTTTGGGTCTTTAAGGGTTAAATCGCTGAATTCCACTTGATTGTGAATAAACCAAAAGCTTCACTGCATCTGAAGTTCAAGGGATGTATGTCTTTGGCTTGCTTTTATTTTTTCCCCATATATTTTCTCTATTGGCGGTTTCTCACTAATGAGGATTAAGTGACTCTCTAATGACTGGAACAGATGTGCTGTCTCTTTTGGGACGTGTACGCCACAGCTGGAGGATGAAAAGCTGTCAGTCTTTTGCTCCCAGGCTTTGAGCAATCAGAGCTGACATTGATTAATTTAACATCTAACTTTGCAAACGTGGAAAAGCTTCAGCTGACGCCCGTACATCCACATAGGCCATGTCAAAGGGAATCTGAGACAGTAAGCACACATGAAACGCTACCGTTAACATCAGACAACACCTATCGTCAAACAATCCGCATACAATTTAATGATTTGAACAAGTGTATTTGTAATCAGTAGAAATGTCACCTAAGCATAAACAGGGACTGGGAGGCTAAAATACCACCATTAAAAGTAATACTGGGCAGAAAAGGCTAAACCTGTACAACAGCATTAAATCATGATTATATGAAGTATTAATTTAAATTAATATAAACTCAAACTGATAGTAACTGATATAAATTATTATAAATATTTAATTATTTAACCCATTTTTGCATTGTGGCTGCCACAATAAATACTAGCAAATTAGACTATTAGTATTATTACTATATATTGTTGTGTTGTTCTGATAATAATAATAATAACAATAATAACAATAACAATAACAATAATAATAATAATAATAATGAGGATGATGATGATGATAATAATAATATTATTTCTCATCTGTAAATATTGTGTGGGTGAGTGCATGAATACCTCATATATAAATGCAACAGTGGATTATCAAATTGTATGGTACGATCATTTTAAATGATGTATATTTTATTTATATTATATTTTTATGTATGGTACGATCATTTTAAATGGTGTATATTTTATTTATATTATATTTTTATGTGTGTTAAGCAGGCAGGCAAATGATTGCAAGGAATCGAGCCACTGGGATCCGGTTCTCAACAAGAACCGGTTCTCGATTCCCATCCCTACATACAGTGCAGTGTTGAGTTGAAGGACTTTTTACCTGAAGGGGATCAACTCAGTCATTGTCTCAATTGTGTTTTTCTTTCTTTTTTTCTTTTTTTTTTATTAACCTCTGTTATCACACGACAATCAGGAGTGATCCGCGGTCGGTGCGTTAATACCATGAGACACTGTAATGACAGTAACTGGTTGTGTGACTCGTCCCTAATCTCGTATGCAGACGTAGAAATTACCTGACAAGTGTTCTTCTGTACCTGAGCGACCTCTCCTGAGATCCCAGTCATGAAACCGGCCCATTAACGCTGTTGACAAGTACGTCGTCCTGTCAGCCGTGTCAAGCCTTTTCCTCTGAAGCTCCTTATAAGTGACTTCAGTACATAAAAATCAATTCTAAAAATAAACAGAGGAACAACTAAAGAGCGTCTTCAAGGGGCTGCCGTCCTCAGTTGTCGACAGCCATGACATGACAGTTCTCATTTTAGACGCTTTGCTCTTGACCTTCGTCTTGTTTCAGTGAACTAGCATTTTTTTTTTTTTTTTTCCACTCTGACTCAAATTTATCTTGGTGCTCTGATTCGTCATTTGGAACAGTCGGTCAGGACGAGGACTCTTGGATCCGTGAAGTCTTTGATGATTCCTCTTCAATCCAGACATGAACTCTGTGGAGACGTCTCCAGGCAGACTCGACGCACTGTTTCTCCACCGTCATGCTAAGCTCGCTGACATCGTTATCGGAGGTCGAGCTCCAGCCTCGGCCTCGGGGAGACGTTCCTCACATGGGACATGGGTGCTTATCTCTGAGGTTCAAATGACTCCTGGAGACGTTTGAGGCTGATGTCTTTGTCAGAGTTGAATTCAAGACGTTATTTAGCAGAAATACGACAGTAACAGTGGAGTTTTATCACGTGCATTTTGCACATTGAAAATTGAAAATAATTCTAGAGCTGCAACCGATTAATCGATTAGGTGCACTGTAAAAAAAAATCTGTAATTTAACAGAATTTTCACTGTTTATTTTACAATTTTTTCCTGTATTTTTAAGATGCAGGAAAATATCAATGAAATGACAAAAACAGACTGTGATTTTATATGTCAAATGTAAAATAACATGAAAAAACTGTAACTGTGAATAACCATAAAATTTCATTTTTTTAAAGAAATTTTTTCTATTTTCACAGAAAAATACAGTTAAAATCCATTGGCAAATGTACCGTAATGTCACAAATATTTCTTTTCTATTTGAGATTAAACTGTTAACTTAAAGTTTAATACTGTAAAAAAAATAAAATAAAATGAGATAAAATTACTGACAATTAACCGTAAAAAAAAGTATTAGTTCTGTCAGTTGAACCAGACTTGTTTGTTAACTGACAAATATCTTGTGTAATTACAGGAGGTTTCACAACAAAAATGTTGAATAAATGTATTTTTGTAAATGTATAACATGTATAAGCACTGATAAACTGTCCAAATACAGTTTTTATCAGTGGATTGGACAACTGAGTCTCATTGAAAATTATTTATATATATATTTATAGGGAATTTGATTGTTGTAATACATGTAAATATTCTTCATTAAACATTAAAAAGTCAAAAAAAATATGCAAAATCTCATGTAAAGTTAGGGCAAAAAACTGTATTTTAATTACCGTTATTTAACAGTGTTTCTTCGGCACCCCCGCTACAGGAATAATACAGTTTTTTTTTTACATTTTTTCTTTTTTTACAGTGTGCTTGAAGTGAATGCAAAAATTCACGATTCAATTCATTAACTCGAATTGATTGAAGGGAAATATTCTATTGCAGTTTTCCTGAATAGAAGCTTCTTTGTGCGTCACAATAAGCGTCCGTATGAAACACAACAGTGGAACCAATGTTTAACAGCAGAGAAATGAAGGAATCAAAGCTTTGATTCAGGAGAATTGTGGTTGAATGATGTTTTTTGGATCACTTTGAATTGATTAATCGTTTCAGCTCTAAATAATTCCTATATTCCACTGTGTACGTGTTTGTATTTTACATATTTTGCATGTTTTATATTTTACATTTTACCGTCCATATTCTATTTTTATTCTGTTATATTTACACTGGAGCGAGTTTAATGTAACAGCATTTTGTTCTGTGTATACTTGTACATCTGAATGGCAATAAAGTCTAAGTCTAAGAAAGTGAAGGTGGAACGAAAATATACACGTTGGTACAGTTCCAGTATCTATAATATAAAAGGGAAGTGGACTCTGTATGTGTGTCTTGGACATCACACTAACTCCGTACAGAGCTGACTACTGCAGTTTGTCATAGTTATGTATTTCTGGTCAAGGAACAGACTCGAGAAAATGACAAGTTGATAGAACCAATATTTTGGGAGATATTAGAAATTTTGGAACATAGTAGCCTTACAATCACATCGCTATGCCCAGTATCATAGAATCATAGAACTGAAGTGGGTTATCTAGCAACAGATAAACCATAGGGCCATGTTGCAGACTGATCTCGCCAGTTTATTGCATTTGGTGTGCTATATGTACGCATTTTTATCCTTTCACGTGTTATTTAACACCATTTGATGGTGTGTCGATGTGCTAATCGCTAACCCTTAACCTAACCTTAACCCTAACTGCTAATTGTGCTAGCCGCTAATCGTGCTAATGGCGTGCTATTTTACGTGACGTAAATATACATGCTGAAAGCTTATAATGCGCAGACAACACGCTAATTAAAAGTGGCGTGTTATCTGTACGCAATTCATAATGTTACATTGTTTATGATTTGTTTTTTTAAATACAGCTGGAAATGAGCACTGTTACTACAATCTGAAATATTTACAGCTGCAATTGTTGCAAGTGTTCATTAATATGTACTGTCCCAAATACATAAATAAATAAATGTATGCATTTGGCAGACAGGGAGGATTAACAGTTAAGTTCTCTCTCTACTTTATTTGTAAAGCACTTTAAAACACTTACTTTATTTATTTAATGTAAAGCACTTTAAATAAATAAATCAATTAATTAATTCAACTGAAAATGCCAGTGGATTTTACCAAGAAAGTAAAGGAATGCCTTCCACGTCTAGAACCCGTGGGGATCCAACGCACTAGTTGAGGTTTATTTCAGCTGTGATGTTTCAAGTAAAGTTTTTGCACATCTTGGGGATTTTTGACGTGGATTTTCTTTATTTTTTCCTGTAAATAGAGCTGTAGGTAGTTTACATAGTAGGGCTGAACAATACATTAAAAATCTGATTAATGAAGGTTTTGCTTTCAAAAAATCTTGAAAAAGTCCTCTTTTGCCAAATCCTTCTGCAGACATTACTTGTTCAACAAAAATTGGAGATGCATCCTGTTTGTCATGGATTGCATTCATTCTGAATGTTTCTCCAGTCATACATGACATGTTTTTTTTTTTAATATAGAGTATTCGTGGGTCTAGTCTGATCTTCAGTTCATGTTGTCTGAAATAGTAAATCACCGTAATGTTAAAAAAAAAAAAAAAATCCCTTTAACTCTTTGGCTGTATTGGTCGGACATATGCAAAATGACATAAATACAGCCTTGGTTTCATTTAGCTCTAATCAGTCGACCTCATCTGTGACACATAATGACTCAGGCACGAGCTGTAATTACCATCTCACTCATACATCATTTGCAGGAGGACATAAAAATTCAAGAAAGCATTCCATTTGATGTAAAATTAATATACATCCTTGAGTGCAACGTGAGTCATGGACCTTTTTTTATTTTTTTTAATTTCCCAGAAAAAAAACTAACTGTAAATTCATTTTTTTCTGTCATAGTGAAGAGTGAATAAGACTTACAGGTGACGAATCTATTAAAACACAAACAATGAGTCTGATTCCGTGGGAATAAAGGAGGCTGTTTGCATTTGTGACCTGTCGCAGTCATGGGAATTAATGCACATGAAAAAGAAAAAGTGTAAGGTTGTTCTCTGTGGGTTTCAGTACAATGTGTTCGTCTCCTTTCCAATGTTACTATTATATTATATTATATTATATTATATTATATTATATTATATTATATTATATTATATTATATTATAATAAAACCCAACCAGGGTGTTTTTGTGGTTAATGTTAAAACTCTCAATGCCCAATGCAACAGTTTTTTTTTTTTTTTTAATATAACTCCCCACACACACATACGCACACACGTGTCAATGAATTTACAGCAACACAGTCCAGACAATAAGCATTCAAAGGAGTGTATTTGTCATTCCATCACAGAGAAAGAATGAAACTACTTACTGAGGACCCGTATTAGCCATAGCAATATAGAATAACTAACTAATAAATAAATGAATATATGCTCCAAATTAGTAATCGTATATCAAATAAAAGACAGAAAAGTGTATGTAATGCAGAAAACAGCAGGGTCAGTCACTCACATCAGTCTCCTCATTGAAGACATTTTAACCCAGGGTTCCATATCTGCTCAAATACTTGACCTCTATCATCATTATAATACCGTAGTCTTTCCAGATGTAGCGTGTTTTCACAGTTCCTCCATCCAAAGGTCAAACGTGGGCACTAAGTCTTTCTTCCACACTCAGGATTAACTTTTTAACGATTACCATACCAAACAAAACAGCGACTTTGTCATATTTATCAATGCAACAGTTATTTTAACCCTTGTATTATTATCTTTTGGGTCAATTTGACCATGTTTGTCATTAAAAAAAAATAATAGTTGACTTTTTTTTTTTGCTTCGTATTTCGTAACTTTTCCTAATTTTATGGGGACAACTGATGCAGCATAAAATTATCATGATGATATGTGATCAATGTGCTGAACACATATTGTACACATTGGTGTTCCTCTGGGGTTCCTCTTTGACCCCAAGTTGTTTTATCTGTGTGTGTGTGTGTGTGTGTGTTGTGTGTGTGTGTGTTGCAGACTGATCTCATGAAATCTGTGTGTGACGCCAATTTATTGCATTTGGCGTGCTATACCTACGCATTTTCATCCTTTCGCGTGTCATTTAACACCATTTGATGGTGTGTCAATGCACTAGCCGCTAACTGCGCTAATCACTAACCGCTAATCACACTAGCCGCTAATCGCACTAATGCCATGCTATTTTACACAGCATAAATATACACGCTGAAAGCTTATAATGTGTACAGATAACATGCCAATTAAAAGTGGCGTGTTATCTGTACGCAATTCATGATATCACGTTGAGAGTTGATCCTTTTGAGTTGATCCGTAACGGGGGGGGGGGGGGATAACTATCTTTATTCCATTGGTTTTATTTGGTAGTGGTTTATTGTTCTTATTTGTCTATTTTATTTATTGATTTATTTATTTTGTTGTTTTTAATTGTATGGCTTTTTAATCTATTCTTGTATTTTATTCTTTTATCTGTGTTTTATTTATTCTTCTGTATAGCACTTTTTTCTTTTTTGTACAGTTTCTATGTCTTTAAATCTATTCTGTATTTTATTCTTCTATTTTGGTTTTAATTATTCTTCTGCACAGCACTTTGGTCCACTGCAGTTGTTTTAAAGTGCTTTACAAATAAAGTTGGATTGGATTGGATTCCCACCACAACTGTGATCCTTCTCCTGGTGTGGACATGTGGGACACAACTGGAATAATGAACTCCTGCTAAAATAAGGAAGACAATAATGTAGGTTTGGAGTTGATCACATCCAAGTCTGTTCAACTACACAGGCCCCCCCCCACCTTCTCAAGTACAGTATTAACCCTTTCATGCATGAATTATGAGAACCTTAGTCAAGATCCCCCCCCCCCCCCCCGAGTATTTTTATTCCTCTTTAGGCATGAAAAAAACAATGCAATTGCGATTTTTTAATTAACCTATTTTTCATGGAGTTACAAAAATGTCCACTCATTTGGACACCGTGTGTTTAAGTTTTGAAGCAAAGAAACATGTATTTAAAACTCATCATCAGAAAGTGATAAACTGTGTGAAAACTATGAAATAAAACCATTTTTCATGCAGCTAATCTGATGTTTTCTCATATTTTAACATACTTTGATACTAGTTGTTACTCACTTCATGGAGATAATATGCAAAAATAAACTTTGTGTGAGAAAACTGTTAATTACAGTCTAATCACAATTAGTAATACTTGATTTACACTCAAACATGTTACTGGGTCAGAACACAGTAATGTCCCGTCAGAGAGTGAACTTTAATTGATTGCCATTCCAAAATTAATTTCAATATAAAGTAGCTTCTTGTTTTGGATAATCCCTTATGGTCCAACTAAAGCAAAAATTAATTTAAAAGTAAAAATGTGGGTCATTTAGCAACACTAATCTGTCAGATTGTGTCTAAAATGCCCCGTCAGAGAGATTTCGAATACTGTGTTTTGACCCTAAAGCAGATCAGGTTTATCAAGAACAGAAAAGTGTCCACTGTGCTGGTTGATATGCCAATAAAACAACAAAAGCCATGAATATAGAAGAGAACAGCTGTAGAATAACTGTCCACTGTAGTCACCACTATGCATGAAAGGGTTAATGGTTAGAGCTGAAACGATTAATCGATTAGGTGCTTGAAGCGAATGCAAAAATTCACAATTTGATTAATCGACTTGAATTGATTGGAGGGAAATATTCTATTGCAGTTTTCCTGAACTGAAGCTTCTTTGTGCGTCACAATAAGCGTCCGTGTGAAACACAACAGTGGAACCAATGTTTAACAGCAGAGAAATGAAGGAAACAAAGCTTTGATTCAGGAGAATTGGGGTTGAAGGATTTTTTTTGGATCACTTTGAGTCAATTAATCGTTTCAGCTCTAAATAATTCCTATATTCCACTGTGTACGTGTTCATATTTTACATATTTTATATATTTTTCAGATTTTCCATTTTACCGTCCATTTTCTATTTTTATTCTGTTATATTTATACTGGAGCGAGTTTAATGCAACGGCATTTCGTTCTGTATATACTAGTACATCTGAATTATTTTTTTTGGATCACTTTGAGTCGATTAATCGTTTCAGTTCTATTAATGATAATAATAAACAAAGTGCCCGACACAAAAACTTGGTCAACAGTTTTATGTAAATCATTTTCTGGCGAATATCCCAGGGGTCAGATTGACTCCAAGGGTAAAATGTGTTCGTAATATTCTAAGAGTGTTAAGCATCTTGTTTCTGCAATTTAGTGCTTGAATGTTATGTGCTCTATTTTGTAGGTTTGACATAATTGTGTGTTATATTTGGACATGTGCAGCGGACAAATACAGACATAAGTTTAGTAACTGCTGGCAATCGGACTGCAGTGATTAATCCATAGTGTCAGGACTTTCTCTAATACTGACTTTAATTTTTACTGTTTTCTGTTCTGTGTCATTAAAGTTTAATGCTGCGATAAAAAAAGCAAGAAGTCATGACAAGGTACAGAGATCTGCACCGGAGGGAGAATCCACGGGTTTGATGTTTCCCCCGAAGGTTAAAAATCTAACGCTGCCGTTTACAGAAGTGATGCTTGGAGGAGTCGCCGGCGTTTGTTGTTTAACATATAAATCCGAAGTGAAGAGCGTTGCATTGTTATTGCACGAGAAGGAACAGATTTTGCGGGTTTTGTAAAGTAGTGGAGGATGAAAAGAACTCATGCATGTGATGTGTCACCTGATAGTCAGGCTTTGTCTGCGACGGCAACGTGAACAGAGTCGTATAACATGTGCCCCCCCCCCCAAAAAAAAAAAAAAACAATATTAGAGCTATATGTAATACTTCTTATTTTTTTATCAATGTATTTTTTATGAAGTCTTTCAAATATACATAAAAAAGTAAGACAGACACTGAGACATATAAAAGAGGTATAAGATGCCACAAAAACAAACAAAAAAACCCAAAACAAACAAAAATTAAGTAAAAATTAACAGCTTCCACTCTGTAATGACCAAGTCTCTTTGTCCACACACACATTATCCAGAGTCCAGGTGCACTGTCAGCTGTTCGACATAAATAAAAGGATGCCGTACTCTTCATGGTTTACTTTGATATGTTTTCCACCATTAGCGGACGTTGGTCATCAATACACATTTGGCGCTTTGCCTATTTGAGTCCTATTTTTCAGACGGCGAGGAGGACAGATGAAGGCAATTTAGGGTGTGATTTTTGTCGGCAATTTAAATCCTGTCAACGACATCAAACAACTATTATTTTAAGAAGTGTTAGCTGGCCAGGCTGTTTGAGAGGCATTGTGGGACCTTTTTGTGCACCTCCAAATCTTTCATTTCCATAGCTGCCGCCTTGGTGTGAATGCTGCTGCAGGCGGACTCTCCCTACGGAACACAAGCTCTTCATTATTAAAGGGCCCTGGACGACCATCCTCCACACTCTTCTGACCTAATGACTTTCTGGAGAGCGGAGCTTCTCTTTAAAGCTTATTCCTCTTTTGCTCTTTCTTCGTCTTCCTCCGGAACATCAGCCAAAGCGCTTCATCCTTGTTTTTATACCAATTGTTAAGATGAGAAAATGGGATTGCCCTTTTGTGGCATTAAACATTGATGTGTTTTCTTCCACACACAGCAAAGAAGTAAAGTTTAACGAGACAAAAGAGAAACTACAAGTCCTCGTGATTAGACAATTAAAATGAGGAAATGTGGATCTGAAAGACTCTGTCGTGTGGAAATCTTATTTCAAATGGAAATTGTGAGGATGTTATTCATTAAATTATGTTCCATGTTGTCAGAGAATCGATATCAACCCAGGAGAATGCATCGCAAATGCATTCTCAGAGCACAAATTAATTAAACGCAAAAAAAAAGGGGAAGATTTATTCTGATTTCTGTACTCTAGTCAGAGTATTGGATATGTGATACTAGGGGTGTGTGACATGACGATATTAGATCGTGAAGGAGCAGAATGTATCAACGATCGGGGTGTGTACAGGCAAGGATCTGGTGATACGATACAAATCCTAAAACTAGGATCATGATACGATATATCACGATAAATCATGATACTGTTAAAAACGCAATTTTTTGTTTGTTTCTTTTTTTAAAATGATTATTTTCTGGAAAAATTGAATTACACCAGAAATCTGCACAAATACTAAACACATTTTTATTTGATCCCAACAGAATCTAATGTTCTACCACAAAATGTTCCTGTGTTCAAACTGACATTCTGTTTTACAGACATTACAGTTTCAGATCCTGTTCAAATGTTCAGATTCTATTAGTTCAGAACCAACAAAGGAACGACCATCTGCCTCTCAGACAGTAAAAAGTGCTTTTAGGATGCTTCAAATAACCATTATTTAATAAAACAGTGTTGAATAATAATAAATAAGATATAAACAATAAAGAAAACCAAAAAAAATGAACCTCTGTCGTATCTGCATTTGAATAAATACCTAAAAATATCGATACAGTATTTTTAATATTGATACAGTATTGTGATATGAAATATTGCGATATATTGCAGAACCGATATTTTCTAACACCCCTAACCTGATCTGACAAAGCAGAGAGATCGTGGAATCAGGGGGTTTCTAAGGGGGTGCGTTTTGTGCTGCATGAACCCCACATTGAGTTTGTGCAGTGAAAGTGAAACTTCAAACGGCAGGTCTGTCATAACTGAAGTCTTGGCCCCAACGGTCGGACGTACTTGAGTCTGTGGACGTCCGCGCACATCAAACCTGTTTTTGAATGTGAAATCGGTACGCTCGACTGAAACCTCCAACATCTGTGGACAGTGCACGCAGACAATGTGTGCGGAATACGCACCGCTCACATGTGCACAGTATGTCCGACTGTAGAAGCCTTTAAAGGCTCCCTCTGTTGTGCAGCTAATTGTTCTTAAACTTATCTTAGGAAATTTTAATCTAAGGGGGCAGCATGTGAGTCCTCCACATACAGGTCTGTGGCGTTCTACTCTCAGACTAACGTATGCCAACACAAGGGATGTAACAATATGAAAATTTTATATCGCAGTTATTAAGACCAAAACTATCACGGTTATCATTATTATCGCAGTATTGTTGAAATTGTGCTCAAAATGTTCAAAGAGTACTGATACACACACTGAAAAAATTTAACCAAGTTGTATTTTGAAAAAGAAAAAAAAAATAAATAAATAAAATAATTGGCACAATGTCCCTTCTGTGTCAGAAACATTCAAATATTAACCCTTAGTGGTCTGAGCCTATTTTGTCCGTTTTTCAGTCCTTTTGATTTGGCCTTTATATACTATATAAACAAATGTTTACTATACCCATGTTTGGGATCTGTTTTTTCAGCACAACTTCATCTATATCATCTGTCTATTATTTTTTCACTTTAACCTACTATAAAAACACAAAAGGACAAAAAACACACACAAAAATATAAAATCAGATTTGAAAAATGTATATAATTTATTGCATAAATAACACACAGATGCTTTACGAACCTTTTCAAAGACTTTAAAAGTGAATATTGGTTCCAAATATTAGGAATATACAATTAAAATTGTAATAAATTAAAAGTATACTCAAATATTTGACATTAAAGCAGATCTTTACAAAGGGGTTTTCTCCAGAAAAGTGCAGTAATCAAACACAGTTATCATGATAATTAGAATTTAAACAGTAATACTAATCATTGGCAATTTTACCGCGGTTTATCGTTATACCGGTAATCGTTGCATCCCTAGTCAACACTACGAACCTGTTCAATCAGCTGAAGAGACAGCATCCAAACAGTACGTTCTGTTTTTTATTTTATTTTTTTTACTTTTCATGTTTATTTAAAGCTACCTCAAAAACCAAGTGCAGTTAGTTTTATATTCAACAGTGGCTTAATCAGAGTGTTGTTGTTCACAGTTTAGTATGTTCATATTCTTGGCACATGTTGGCAAAATTGCACAAATTATATTAAATATTCTGGAAGTTCTTAGGGCTAAATTATTTTTTGCTTTTAGGGCTGTGTTTTACAGAGGGAAATTGTTTGGTCGCACTGTTAAGAAACTTG
Organism: Sphaeramia orbicularis; assembly: GCF_902148855.1. Lineage (NCBI taxonomy): Eukaryota > Metazoa > Chordata > Actinopteri > Kurtiformes > Apogonidae > Sphaeramia > Sphaeramia orbicularis. Next base: position 4,171,845 of record NC_043977.1, on the reverse strand, counting down.
CAAATTGGTCTCAAAGATCAGTGTAAAAAATCGTGATCAAATCGAGATTGTGATTTTATTTTTTTAAAATCATGATAGGATATTTTTGCCATTGCGCCCACCCATATGTGATACTAAGTTGTTGCGGCACCACTTTAAGAAAATACCCTATTGAAGCACAGCGCACATGCAATATGCAACATACAGAAGTAAAATTAAACAAACATTCACATGCATGCTTGACTTGTAAGATAACAATGAGTTTGTGGTGTTGTTTCTGCATGAGTCATTAGCAGCATTATTGTAAATTACATAGTCAAGTCCTTACTACAAAAGCTGCAATTTGGAGCCACTAGACCAAGGAAAAAGACAAACAGGTAATTGACATTGCTGTAGGCGGAACAGTGCAAGGATGACTAATTTCACTGATCCAAAATGTAAATGCGACTCCTTGGGTAGGGTAGAAAGTAAGTAATCAACACCGAGCCCAAATCTCATCACTCCGCTTCACAAAAACTGGTTAAATGATGCTCACGATACAGCATTTATTTCCACCACAGTCCCGGAGCGAATGTGTCTTCCAATAATCAATCCCCGAAGCAATGTATGCAATTTTCATAATGGCTCTTATTGTGTAATGAGTCATGTCTGCACTACAGTTTTTACTTTAAGTGTGCAATGATGTATATAATCTAGCTCATGGTTAAACAGAGGAAACAAGATGGAGAAGACGGAGAGTGTCTTTAAGGACCGTTCACTATGTTGGTTCCATATATTTCATTTAATCGGTCTGATTTAAAAGACAAAGACGGCAAAAAAGGACGAGCAAAGTGGGTCAACAGGAAATACTCAGCGGCTTATTTTAATCAGAATGGACTGGAGCTGTACTTTAGACTGTATGAAATGCCTGCTGACAGTTCCTGACGCTATTAGAGGGAGTTTTTCAAAGGCCAACAGCCAATTAATCGTCCAAAATCATCCCGTTCCCAAAAACTGCTGACACTGAAAACACATTATGCGGTTCCCAAATTGACCACTTTCACTTCATTAATAACTTAACATAGCATAATGACTTGGTGTTCGGTTTAAGATTCACCCAAAGTCATAAATACGCAGATAAATCTGAATCGCTGAGAGTGAAAATCAAAGCAGGATTGAACATGAATTTAACAAAAAAGAAGAGCTATCTATTATTTTAGCTTCGGATTCTGTATTTCCTTTTCAGAAGCCGAATGTTAATTCTCAGATAACGCATTAAATCAATGCTGGGGGGGCAGAGAAAACGCCTATGTAAAGATGTGCTTTTATGTCAAATATTTGAGTATAGTTTTATTTTTTTTTACAATTTTAATTTTATATACCTAATATTCCAAACCAGTATTCAATGTTGGGAAATGGAATTTACTCAAAAAAACTAAAAATATCAGATGGTATTCTTGTTATTTTTAGTGGTTAGTTCGATGTTTAGTGAGACTGCTCTTATTACTACACTTATTACATATTTGAGTATAGTTTTAATTAATTACAATTTTAATTTTATATCGTCCTGAGACCCAGGAAAGTGAAAGTTTTATCTTTTTTTTTACAGTAACCCTTTCATGCATAGTGCTCACTAGAGTGGACAAGGCTAATGACGTTCATTTTGTTTTCTGTTAATGTAATTATACTTTTCTTTTGTTCAGACAAGGTATAGTTTTTAGATGTTAGCTGCTGGACAGTTTGGACTGTGACCAGCTGATAAATGACATGTAGGATGACCCTTCCAAGGACGACTGGAGTCACAGTCCAAACTGTCAAGCAGGTAACGTCTAAAAACTGTACGTTGTCTGAACAAAAGAAAAAAGAAAAGTATAATTACTCCAGTGGACAGTTCTTCTCCAGCTGTTCTCTTGTATATTCATGGGTTTTGTTGTTTTAGTTCCATATCAGCCAACACAGTGGACACTTATGCACTGTCCCATACACTGACATTCAGACCAGTACCGTAACTATGCTCTTCTTGATAAACCTGATCTGTTGTAATATGTTTTAGTGTAAATCAGTTGCTAATTGTTGTTAGACTGTAATTAACAGGGTTTTGGGTTTTTTTAAACAGTTTTTTTTTTTTTGCATATTATCTCCATGAAATGAAAAATAACTAGTAATATAGTATGATAAAATGTGAGAAAAATCTGATTAACAGCCTTAAAAATGTTTTTATTGCATAGTTTTCCATATCATTTTCTGATATTAGTGTTTAAATACATGTTTCTTTGCTTCAAAACTTAAATGCATGGTGTCCAGCTGAATGGATGTTTTTAGTAACTCCTCAAAAAAACAAAACAAAACAAACAAAACAAAAAAACTCAATCGCATTGTTTTTTTCATGCCTATAGAGGAATAAAAACACTCAGGAAAAATATCCTGGCTAAGGTTCTCATAATTCATGCATGAAAGGGTTAAACAGTTGGTGGTGTTGTTGTTGTTGTTGTTATAAAATGTTCAGTATATTCTACTAATTTGTAGACATAGTCAAAAGTACGAAAACAGTTTCAGTTGAATGGATTTAAATCACTCAGTTTTAGTCCTGACCACACCTTTTTATCTTTGCATTGCATTGTGGGTATTGTTCCTGTTGCTGTAAATGTGTTGTTTTTCTGTGCAGGGGTTCAGTGGGTTGTGCTGTTAGTGTTCATTTGGACTGAATGTGTGTATGGCAGTGTTTACAGGCCTTTTTGGGTTTGTTTTTGTATTTTTGTACAGCTGCACCATGAGTCAGAACCAGAGGAACAACTATGGGTTTACTGTTCATCAAAGACTGTTCCTGTACAATGGAAATCTTAATCCGTTGCCAAATTAAAAGCACTTCCTGTTCTGGCAAATTACAGTGAGCTAATTTCCTGCCCAACCTCCTTCCACACCACAGTATATTATGCTGAATAATTATACAAAGCATTTTATATTGCAAAAGACTTTGATTTTAATCAACTTGGAATTGAGTCCAATGAACTGATGATATTCAGTCTAATGATTATACAAAACAATTGACACTGAAAATAATTTTAAGTTAAATTAACTTGGCGTTTAGTGTGTTGTACTTAAAATAGCAATTCCATTCAAATCAAGCATTTCAGTTTAATCCACTCAAGTTGTCATTACTCATTACTTAAATTTTTGAAGGCAACGAGTTACCTGAGATTTTTTAACCCTTTCATGCATGGATGATGAGACCCTTAATCAAGATTTTTTTCCCCGAGTGTTTTTATTCCTCTTTAGGCACGAAAAAAACACGATTGAAGAAACTTTTCTTATGAACCTATGTTCTGGGAGCTGCAAAAATGTCCACTCAGCTGGACACCATGCTTTTCATTTATGAAGCAAATAAACATGTATTTACTGGTATATTGTGTGAAAACTACAAAATTAAAACGTTTTTAATGCTTATTATAGGTCATTCATTTCTCAGAAAGGGGTAGTTGTTTGTTTACTTGCTTTACTAGTATGTCTGATAAATAAATTACCTACAATAATTGTATGTGGAAGAGAGTATGAACCTTTACCAGACATTTATAATGCTACTAATGTGAAGTTTTCTCACATTTGATCATGCTAATACCAGTCATTACTCACTTCATGGAGATAATATGCAAAAAAAAAAAGAAAAAACGACCACTTAAAAAAACAAAGTGTTAATTACAGACTTATAACAATAACAAGCACTTGATTTACACTTAAATATGTTACTCTAGATCAGGTTTATCTAGAACAGTAAAGGTACAGTAATGGTCTGAATGTCAATGTATGAGATGATGCATTTAAGTGTCCACTGTGTTGGCTAATATGGAACTAAAACAACAAAATCCATGAATATATGAGAACAGCTGTAGAATAACTGTCCACTGTAGTGACCACTATGCATGAAAGGGTTAAGTAAACTCAATTTATACAGTCTTACAGTGTGATGACCATGAGGGTTAAATTGTATTTTAAACTGTATTTTAATAGTCTTGCTCTGTAAAGCGCTCTGTGACTCCATGTCTGCAGAAAGTGCTCTATAAATAAAATTTACTGACTTACTTTATTCTCCATCATCAGTACAAGATTTTGGCAAATAATTAATGCAACACTAGGCGGAAATTAATGTAAAATTGCAAATAATCAAAGCTTAAGGCAGTCTAATGAAATATTCCAGCAGTGTGGGCAGTGTGTGTTTACTGCAGGTGTGTTTCAACACTCGAATGAGTCGTAGAGTTGAAAAGACTTGTCTTGAGTTCATTACAATCATGAATCATACATAGAACTTCAGAAAAAAATCAATTCAGTTCTTTTCAGTCGTTGCCTCCCATTATGTCGTTACAAGGTGAAACAAGTTTACATGGAATAAAGAAGGAAAATCACGTAATGGATTCAATTAGCTTTGTGTAAATGAGTGTGAGCACAGCCAGAAAAGCTTTCAGTTTCAATAGGTGATGTCAGCCACGTCTCAGCCGTCGGCGCTTTTCCATGTAGATCCTGACATGTTTTGTAGTCTTGGAAATGACATTCTTGCATGTTTTATTTTTTTTTTATTTAACCGTGAATACAATAGAAAAGTTGACATTGACATTGCCGTCACTCAGTCAGCCTTTATTCAGAGGTTGGTGCTTCTGTAAAAGATCAGTCTGTCGCATCCGATACAAACACAACCTCGACTTGGTTTGCGTGTGTTTGCTTTAATTTCTGCTTCAGTTTTGCCTAAATGTCTTATGTCACTTTACTTCTTCTCTTAATGGAGGTCAATTGCACAACCTGCTGTTAAGTACTTCTAAGTAATGAACACAAAAGACGACACAGAGAGCAGCTTTTCATGGGAACAAGTAGAAATCCATCCTTTTGACTCATTAATATCTCATTACTTTGCACGTGTCACTCCTCAAGGTTTTGGGTGGAACTGAGCGTGTGAGACCACGGCACTCAAACGCAACGTTATTTGCTCCTTTTTACAGGTATTTACATAAAACATAGCTTTTAAAAGACAGGATGAGGTAAAGGTTACGCAGTTAACCGTGACGCTGAGAATACATTAAAGTGACAGGGTTTTGGGGGGGGGCGGCATGTTTGGGATATCAAGTGTGTTTGATATGAACCAAGGTTATTATCGTTAATGAAAACTAACGAAATGATGAAAACTGGAATCAAAAAAACATTTTTGTCAACTGAAATAAATAAAAACTATAATTAAAAGAAAAAACGATAACTAACTGAAACTGTATTGTGTGTTTATAAAAATAACTAAAACGTATAAAAATTATGGAAAAAATTCCCTTCGTTTTCATCTTTGTCAATGTTGGATTGATAAGAAATCTCTATCGCTCTAGCAATTTTAGCTAGCGGCACCATATGATATTTAACGGCCCGTCACTTGTGGTTTCCAGTCGTCTTCTGGTCCCCACTCTACCTGGAAACATGGAGACTAAAGCTGGGAGAAAGCAGCAGAGTCCTGTCTGGGATTTATTTGAATATGACGACAGAGAAGAGGAGAAAACAGACGACTGAACTAAAACTAAACATTTAGAAAAAAACGAAAACTAATCAAAACTGTCAAACCTGCTCTAAAAACTAATTAAAACTAACTGAACTAGAGAAAAAAAAGTCAAAACTAAATAAAACTAAACTATAATGAAAAATCCAAAACTATTAGAACCTTGATACAAACACAACATCACCTTAGTTTGCGTGTGTTCACTTTAATTTCTGCTTCAGTTTTGCCTAAATGTCTTATGTCACTTTGCTTCTTCTCTTAATGGAGGTCAATTGCACAACCTGCTGTTAAGTACTTCTAAGTAATGAACACAAAAGACGACACAGAGAGCAGCTTTTCATGGGAACACGTAGAAATCCATCCTTTTGACTCATTAAAATCTCATTAATATGATATCTTCAAGGTTTTGGGTGGAACTGAGAGTGTGAGACCACGGCACTCGAATGCAACGTTATTTGCTCCTTTTTACAGGTATTTACATAAAACATAGCTTTTAAAAGACAGGATGAGGTAAAGGTTACGCAGTTAACCGTCACGCTGAGAATACATTAAAGTGACAGTGTTGGGGGGGGCATGTTTGGGATATCAAGTGTGTTTGATACGAACCTGATTATGTCGGTTCTGTGCACTGTAATTTTTCAGCAAGGTGACCCTTAGACGTGTCTGTATTCACACACTTTGATGTAAATCCCAGAGTCAGATGGATTTAGGACAACTCTGATGTACTTTATCTGTTAACAAACTTGAAGGAATCCGTTGACTTTAGAGAAATTTAACTTTATTTGACTGGATTTCCGGTCTTTTTATTTTCTTTCGCCCTTTTGCACGGCTGAAAATCTTCATATTTAACATTTTACCACCAGCTCCACCTGCGTTTACAGTTTTATTTCCAGACATCTGGGTTCACAAAGCAGCCCCACACACTTTCCAGCTCTGTGGAGTGTTGTTTTCACGTCAGGGAGCGACAGAATCATTACTAGGGCTGTGCTTTGGCAAGAATCTGGTGATACTTTAAAATCACAATACTAGGATCACGATGCGATATATGACGATATATCATGATACTGTTAAAAAAGGCAATTTTTTTTTCTTTTTTTAAATGATTGTTTCCTGGAAAAATTGAATTACACCAGAAATCTGCACAAATACAAAACACATTTATATTTGACACAACATGATCTAATGTTCTATCACAAAATGTTCCTGTGTTCAAACTGAAATTCTGTTTTACAGACATTCCAGTTTCAGATCCTGTTCAAATGTTCAGATTCTATTAGTTCACAACTAACATCAGAACAGGATTTGAGTTCAATCCCAACAAAGGAATGAACATCTGCTTCTCAGACAGAAAAAAAGTGCTTTTAGGATGATTCAAATAACTTTTATTTAATAAAACAGTGTTAAATAATAATAAATAAAATAGAAACAATAAAGAAAACCAAAAAAGAAAAATAAGTCTCTGCCACACTGTTAAAAAAAAATTGTAATTTAACAGAATTTTCACTGTTTATTTCACTGATTTTTCCTGTATATTTAAGATACAGGAAAATATCAATGAAATGACTAAAATAGACTGTGATTTTACATGTCAAATGTGAAATAACACGAAAAAACTGTAACTGTGAATAAGCAAAAAATTTCCATTTTTTCAAAAGAAATTTTTCCTTTTTTCACAGAAAAATACAGTTAAAATACTGTAGCCGGATGACGGTGGAGTGAGTGAACAGACTCAAAAACAGAATTATAAATTATATTATCTTCCTCTCCGTGTCAAACCAAATTCCTGAACAACCATGCTGATTGGTTGTTTAGCAGGTCAATGCCCGGACATCCTTTGCAAATGACATTTACGAAGACAGATGATCTTAAGGAATGAGCCTAATGGAACTTGCTTACACTTAGTGACTGTTGTCCTCTCAACATCTGTGTTTCATTATGTGCTCATCCAGAGGTGAAGATGAACCCAGAAACGGACAAAGGACTGAATGATAAAATCCCTATATGTGCCATGTTAATAATGTATTACATTATGTGTTAATGTTGATTAACTCAGCACGTTAACTCTTTTATGCATGTAATACTTAAGCCATTTGCCTGACCTGTGGTTTCACATATGTGTGTCCTGATCATGTTCACGGTAAATTATGTGAAAGTAAGAGTATCACTGCTTATAGCATGTCTGAATAATCATGCTATTATTTTACTGATGCTTAAGTGAGGTTACAGGTGATGTACAAAGTTTAAGGATCTTATTTCAGGATCTTATTTAAGGTTGGGAGAAGTTTTCTTACAAGTCTGCATGACGTCCTCTCTCCCTCTCCTAAGGGGGGGAGAGAGAGATGATACTCTGAAATATGTAAATGACCGGCAAAAGGAGGCGTTTTCCCGCCGAAAACAGACAAAGAAGGCAACGCCCCAAGGCATCGATAACTCATCTATATGCACGAGGAAGGCGTGGCAAGCTGGTTTTTGGATAAACTATAAAAGTGAATGAAACCAACTTTTCTCCAGAGCTGTTCTATCCTCTAAGCTCTCCAAAGAGCTTTTTCCACCCTGGCTGCTCTCACCTACGCAAAGAGCTTTCTCCACCTCTTCTGAGCTCTCACCTAAGAACAAAGAGCTTTCTCCAAGGAGTCTTGACCATCTCCTTGGCTCTCAGAGCTGTTCCATCTTCTCCTGGCGAGCTTTCCAGAACCAGCCGCCAGAGCCAGCTGTGAACCTCCTCCAGCCAGCAGAACTTCAGAACTTCAGAACTCCAGACCTTCAGGCCTCCAGCGCAAGCACGTCGCTTCACAGCCTGTTCCTGCTTCGAACTACGTCAGAAGACTTCATCCATCTGCCGTCAAGGCCGTGCCAGTTGCTGCATCCGCACCGCAACAACTTGTAAGAAAACTTGCTCCTGATTTATCTGAGTTGGTGTTATTCCAAGTTAAGTAGGTTTACCTCAACGTAACCTCACTAACATTATAATCTCTTGAATATAGCTATCTGCCAACTTAATTTACATATTCTCCTGTCCATAATCTCCTGCTCCTTTGGTTGTATTTGTCTCTTGTCTTTATGTTATTTGTGTGTCTTAGTTTAGTTAATAAAGTATTTATATGTATATAAATCCATTGCCTCAGTTGTGCTTTGTGTACTATTATTCACACATGGGTTCACTGTGCAGTCCACAAACTATCAACCTATGCAAGATTTCCAAATTATTGTTTTGAGTTGATTTAAGTTTAAGTTTGGTTATAAATCTATAATTAAATTAATCAATAAATCAACACTCAATTAATCAATAAATTGGTATCCTATTCTTGCTACAATACATTTGCAAATGTATCGTAATTTTACAAATATTTCTTTTCTATTTATGAGATTAAACTGTTAATTTAAAGTTTAATACTGTAAAAAAAAAAAAAAATAAAAAAACAAGATTAAGTTATTGACAATTAACCAGAAAAAGAAGTATTTGTTCTGTCAGTTGAACCAGACTTGTTTGTTAATTGACAAATATCTTGTGTAATTACAGGAGGTTTCACAACAAAAATGTTGAATGAATGTGTTTTTGTGAATGTAGAACATGTATAAGCACTGATAAACTGTCCAAATACAGTTTTTATCAGTGGATTGGACAACTGAGTCTCATTGAAAATTATGTGTGTGTGTATATATATATATATATATATATATATATATATATATATATATATATATATATATATATATATATATTTTTTTTTTTTTTTTTTTATATATATATATTTATATAGGTAATTTGTTTGTTTTAATACATGTAAATATTTTTTATTAAACATTAAAGTTAAAAAAAAAAAAAAAGCAAAATCTCAGGTAAAGTTAGGGCAAAAAACTTATTTTAATTGTGGAAAATTACTGTATTTTTATGAGGTGGTTATTTTCCGTTATGTTACAGTATTTTTTCCGCAGCCCTGCTGCTGGAATAATACCCTTGTTTTTTTGTTTTTTTTTTACAGTTTCTTTTTTAAAGTGTATATCTGCATTTGAATAAATACCTAAAAATATCGATACAGTACTTTTTAATATCGATACAGTATTGTAAAATGAAGTATCCTAATATATTGCAGAACCGATATTTTCTAACACCCCTATTGTTAACAGACTTGAAGGAATCCATTTACTTTAGAGAAATGTAACTTTATTTGACTTGATTTTCTGTCCTTTTATTTTCTTTCGCCCTTTTGCACGGCTGAAAATCTTGATATTTAACATTTTACCACCAGCTCCACCCGCATTTACAGTTTTATTTCCAGACATCTGGATTCACAAAGCAGCCCCAAACACTTTCCAGCTCTGTCAAGTGTTGTTTTCACGTCAGGGAGCGACAGAATCATTACTGCACAGACATGTTCACGGCCAAAATGCTAATCCTCTGTTTATCTGAAAGCACTCCATCTTTTCTAACTTCCACTTTCTATTCAGTTGGTATTCGCAGTTTCTGAAAGCGTATTTGTTTTACTTCATCGGAAACATCTGTAAATCAGGCTAATAACAAATATCAGATCAGGATGTACAATGAGTCTGTTTGGGAAAAAACAACAATGAACATAATGTTGAGTCTTACAGTGACACATTGAAGTCTTAGTCAGACATTACTCATACGCATAATTTTATGGCAACGTCTACTGTCTACAGGACTGAGGCACCAAATATGGGTTTGTCCATTTCCACAGAGCCAATCAGATGTTAGCATTTGTCCTGTGACAGTCAGAATCTCTTTATTGTCATTGTTCAAGTACAACGAAATAGAGGTGGAGCTGTCCAGTTTATTGGACATTCATTCATGCACGCGTCCAAAAATCCAACAGGTTGAACCCTTCCACACCATGGGAGGAGCTAAAGGTAAAGCCACTGCTTATTACGTTTAAATCCTGTTCTGTCTTCAGTTCATATAACTGGGAAAACAAAAGATGAAAATCATAAAAATCAAGATTCTAAATAACACAAATTCTACATCTGGGTCTCATCTTCTGGGTTTTGGGATTAGAATTTTAACAGGAGATTCACATGTTTTACTTCTGAAGTGAGGTTTGTGCTCCAGTTTGTTTCATGCTGTGACTTGGTTTGTTCGTTTATATTTCACTGCTCCATGTTTGACCTAATGGTAGTTAGTGATGCAAAAAAAACCCAAAAACTAGTATGTACCAGTATTATGGTCAAATCCACTTAATGATAAGAACACACATAGACAACTTCAACCAACAGTTGAATCGTCTGTAACTGAAGTTGTCGCTGATCATACCGCAAAAAACAAACTTAACATGCTTTTAACGTCCGCCTCCCGACTTCTACACCTGTCATATACAGCAGACCTTACACAACATTTTCACAACTTCTACATCCACTGGACTCCCTCCACTGCTCTACGGGCCCCCCACAAACACTGGGCCCCATGAACTTGTCATGAATCCCCCCCCCCCACCACCACCACCACCAGCACCCCAGCACTGAACTAACACTGGGTCTTAGGGTTAATGTCTGACACAGACATTTTCAGTGAAATCATAGAGCAGTTGTTTTGGGGGCGGCCATGGCTCACATGGTAGAGCGGGTCGTCCAATAACCAAAGGGTTGGCGGTTCGAATCCCGCTCTGTCCATGTACTGTTGTGTCCTGGGGTAAGACACTTCACCCCCCTTGCCTCCAGTGCTGCTACTCACACTGGTGTATGAATGTTCGGTGGTGGTGGGAGGGGCCGTAGGCGCAGACTGGCAGCCACGCCTCCATCAGTCTGCCCCAGGGCAGCTGTGGACACAGATGTAGTTTACCACCACCAGAGGGAGGATGTGAGAGTGAATGAATAATGGATCCTCTGTACGTGCTTTGAGTATGTAGCGCTGTATAAATCTAATCCATTTTTAGTCGTTTTTGCATGGTCATGTGAACAATGCCCGTCACTCTGATGAACTCTTCACGCTTCATGACCCATCCAGTGTCAGTACCCCCTGACTCCAATTCACCAACTCACAAACATATATTTTGTACTCTTTATAAAACTGTCTAATTTGCACTATGTAAAAAACAACTCTATTTGCACTACAATTATACTTTTTTTTTTTTAACAGACTGTATTCTTGTACATTTCCACTCACTGTATAAATACTTCAATTTGCACTTTCTATACATATTACAATGTAAAACCCACTGTAAATAACACATACATAAACATATTTTTAATAGACCTGATCCACACATCCACTCACTGTATAAAAACTCCATTTGCACTCTGTACATATTCCACTGTAGATCTCCACCCACTGTTGCCTCCGTCTCTAGTGGACTGTTTGTCTATATTGTGTCTGGGTCCACATGTTCTGGGTTCATGTCAGAACTCTGTCGTGAGTAATGTAAAAACTGAGGCCAAATTCCTTGTAGGTGTTCACAAACTTGGACAATAAAGCTGATTCTGATTCTGAAAATGCAAAAAAAATAGAGGTTAAGAAAACTGTACTGACAAAGCATGAGACTGACTCTGAATGTTTGCATTTATTATTTCTGTTTTTTCTTTTCTAACTTGAGCTGCACTTGGAGGATTCCCACACCTACTCCTCTCTCGCCCTCTAGGTTCGTAATGAAGTTAGCCGACACCGAAATCGATCGGCTCCGGCACAAAACTTCAACAACTTTAACTCCGACACAAACTTCAGGTGTGAAATCCACGCATTAAACCTTGAACCGACAGCACGGCGGTGGGATGTGAGGCCGGGGGGCTGGGGGGGGTCGCAATTAGGCACCGGGCGGCGTTTAGACGAGGCCTGGGTATCTCAGCGCCGCCGTCTCTCATGGAAATCGGACTCATCTGGGGCAGAACGCAGTACTTGTAGGATAAAGGGAAGTGTGCCGCAGTCCCGCTCCCTCTGCACTTTTAATTAAAAGAGGCTGTGAGAGTGTATAAGGCACCTTGCACCTCGGGGAGATGCACCATTTCGTATTTCATTTTAATAGCTGGTTTTATTTTGCAGAGGACCTTCACCTGGCACCTCTTAACTAGTGCTGATCACAGACAGCATTCATTTGAGGAGAAAATTGAATTTTTATTTTGTCTCGCACAGTTTCGGGCACATGACGAGATTAGAGGACTTTTTTTTTTTTTTCCTGGTGCATTGTGGGGGTTTTGATAAGGTGTTTAGCTCGGGGTGGTGGATGTTTTTGCATGGGGACGTTGTGAAAAGCTGCCCTTAAATCACAGTTTTCAGTTTAGTGTATGTATACTCATGGTACTGGCTGTTTTTATGACATGTGTTGTAGGCCGTAGCTCCGTATATTAGGATGTCTACGGTAGATTAACTGGCACCGATAGGACATTTTCACAGCTGTCGTATAGGTTTGTCAGTTGGAAATGATAACGTCAAGGAAAGACAGATAAAATAATAATATAAAGTAACCCACATCTATAATTTTTAGCTAGTTTTATTGATTTGCTTTGAGTTTGATGTGTGATACAGACTGATTTAGAAACGTATCACTTTGGCTTATTGTGCAGTTTTTGTTTTATCTATTGTTGTGTATTTATTTTGAATATTACAACAGAAGAATGATAAAAAAAGAAAATAAACCATTTGAAAAGGAGCAGGATGAAGTTTAAATCACAGTTTTCAGTTTAGTGTATGTGTATTCATGGCACTGACTGTTTTAGGACATGTGTTGTAGGCAGTAGCTCCGTATATTAGGATGATTACGGTAGATTAACCGGCACCAATAGGACATTTTCACAGCTGTCGTATAGGTTTGTCAGTTGGAAATGATAATGTCAAGTAAAAAGGGTTAAAAAAAAACAAACTACATCTATAATTTTTAGCTAGTTTATTGCTTGTTCCCACATTTTAACATTCATTTTGTTTTGAGTTTGTTGAGTGATACATACTAATTTAGAAATTTATTTGGCTTATTGTGCAGTTTTTGTTTTATTTATTGTTGTTTATTTATTTCGAATATTGCAATAAAATCCAACAGCAAAAGAATTAAACGAAAAACAAAGTAAACCATTCGAAAAGGAGCAGGATGAAGTTTAAATCACAGTTTTCAGTTTAGTGTATGTATATTCATGGTACTGGCTGTTTTTATGACATGTGTTGTAGGCAGTAGCTCCGTATATTAGGATGTTTACGGTAGATTAACCGGCACCAATAGGACATTTTCACAGCTGTCGTATAGGTTTGTCAGTTGGAAATAATAACATCAAGGAAAAATGGATAAAAAAAAATAAACCACATCTATAATTTTTGGTAGTTTTATTGATTTGCTTTGAGTTTGATGTTGAGTGATGCATTTCGAGATTTAGAAATGTATCACTTCAGCTTATTGTGCAGTTTTTGTTTTGTTGTTTATTTATTTTGAATATTGCACTAAAATCAAACAGAAAAAGAATTAAACGAAAAACAAAGTAAACCATTCAAAAAGGAGCAGATGGAGTTTCAATCACAGTTTTCAGTTTAGTGTATGTTTACTCATGGTACTGGCTGTTTTTATGACGTGTTATAGGCAGTAGCTCCGTGTATTAGGATGTTTACAGCAGATTAACTGGTACCGATAGGACATTTTCACAGCTATCGTATAGGTTTGTCGGCTGGAAATGATAACGTCAAGGAAAAATGGATGAACAAATAACCTACACCTGTAATTTTTTGCTGGTTTATTGTTCGTTCCCACATTGTTTTTACGGATTTACTTTGAGTTTGATGTGTGATCCATACTGATTTAGAAATTTATCACTTTGGCTTATTGTACTGTTCAAGAATCACCCACTTTTTTTTTTTTTTTTAACCTATCAAAACCCAAACATCCTCAAAGCATCTACTGATGTCAACTGTTTAATACCTGTTGATCCACTAAACTAAAACTAAAAGTTTAACTGAAAGTATCTAAAAGTATCGAGGCAAGGCAAGGAAAATTAGTGTAGTACAATTCATACACAGGGTAATTCACAGTGCTTTACAAAAATGGAAAAGAGACAAGCTAAAAACACACAATTACAATTAAACATAATCAATAAAACAGAAATAATAATCATTTATAATAAAGTACTGATCTGCTGAAAATGTTTAATAACTTCTCTACCACTAATCCTATCAATCCATGTCAATAATTGGTGTAAAATACAGTTCTTCATCTTTTCATGGTCATCAGATGTGACCCATTTGGATGTTCAGAGACTCCCTAGTTACCATGGAAACACTGTCATCTTCTACAACATTGATTCACCAGTAAAACCCATGGAGTTGGATCAATGATAGTGGATAAAATCAACAAAAAAGAATCAAAAACCTATAAAATAACAAGCATTGTGGAAAAAAAAAACAGCAAAACATGCACAAAAATGACAAAATAAGCCAAAAACGAACAAAAAGAAGCAAAGTAATTAGTAAAATGAACAAAAATGTATAATAAATCAACAAAATAATAAGTAACATGAACAAAACAAGCCACAAACTGAAGAAAAATTAATAAATCCATGGAGTAGGATCAATGACGGTGGATAAACTCAACAAAAATGAATCAAAAACCAATAAATAATAAACAATGTGGGACAAAAAATAAGCAAAACATGCACAAAATAATAAGTAACATGAACAAAACAAGCCACAAACTGAACAAAATTGAAGAAAAATGAAATGAATGTCGGAAAATACATGATTTACACTGAAAAAATACACAATGACAGAGGATGATATAATAAATGGTGCTAGATCACTTAAAAAAGATTAAATATAGAGAAAAATTCATTTGGGAACTGCCACAAAAGCAGCTCTGGGTCTGTATGGGTTAACGTATTCCATTTCAAACATGTCTAATTCGTTTTCAGTATGTATTTATTTCTTTTTGTCAAGGGTGGGATGATACAAACGGATTAATTGGCTTTTTCCGTCAATAATCTGCTTGTTTTTGCTCTGACCTGTTGTTGTACCCTCCTTTTTGAACCCCTCTATCAGTCGACCTCTGCTCCATGCGATCCAACTTCCATTATGTGGAGTCAAATGTTCGCACTGAATGATTCAAGAGGACGAGATGAGAGGCGTCGGAACAGCTGGAGTCAAACTATAAAATAAGGAACTCCAGGCTGAAAAAAATCTTTTCAAAGAGCGAGCGTTGAAACAGTGCAAAACCGTTTCAATCAGCCCAAAGCAGCAGGAGACCGCAGCTTCCGCATTCAGCACGGTCCGAGATCGGTGCAATATGGGCAGCAGCGATAACGGCCGAACAACGACAACGTGCAAAAGCCGCCGCCTGCACCCACAGCTGCAACTTTACAGACGGCTTTGAATGTGGTTTTGTGTTCAGCATGAGCTACGCTTATCTGCACTCCTGTAAAAAAAAAAAAAAAACCATTAAAACTTTCAACAGGAGAGGATGGAGAAGCGTCACTGAAACACCAAAGGGCTCAGTGGGTCTGTGGAGTATTGTGTTGTCTTTACATTTGTCTACACGCTGAGCTCCACTCAGGCCTTCAGTACTCGTACATACTGTAACCCTTTATAGCAGGGCTGTCAAACTCATTTTCTTCCGGGGGCCACATTCAGTCCAATTCAATCTGCAGTGGGCCGGACCAATACAATAATAGCATGATAGCCAATAAATAATGACAACTCCAAATTGTTTTAGTGCAAAAAATAACATTCAATTATGCCAGTATTTACATTTACAAACTATCCAAACAAAAAGGATGTGAATAACCGGAAAAAAATGGAATTTGTTAAGAAATGTAAGTACAGTTTTATCAATATTATGCCTCGACTTATCATTTATAGGCTACATATGCATTACAGATCAGATCTACGATGGCACAAAACATTTAGTAACAAGCAAAATATTGTTAAAATTACACTTAATTTTCTTTAGAAATTTCAGGTTGTTCATATGTGTTCAGGTTATTCACATTTTATTGTTCAGGGAATAGTTTCTTAATGTAAATATTTTCATAATTTAATGTTTTTTGCACTAAATCAAAGAGAAAAAACTGGTGTTGTCATTATTTATCGGTTATTATGATATTATTTTTGAGTTTGATGCCCTAACTTGGAATTTACTAATTCATCCCGCGGGCCGGATTGGAAACTTTGGCGGGCCGGTTTTGGCCCCCGGGCCGCATGTTTGACACCTGTGCTTTATAGGAATCCGTGTATCATTCATTCATTTGTTTTTCAGTTTAAAACCAAAAATAAAAAAAAACAAAAAAACGACTCATTTTTTTGTTTTTCATTTTCAAAACCAGAATGAAAAACTGAAAACGGTTCGTTTTTCCATTTCCCAATTTTGTGCTCAAATGAAAAATGGACAAAAACGGATAACGACAGTTTCGTCCGATTTAGCTATTTTCAAAATAGTTCAGTTTTCTGACCCAGAAGTAGTCATTACTAGGGGAAAAATAAACAAACGGAATCACAGCCGGACTGGAGAATCCATGTATCATTCGTTTTTTAATTTAAAACCAAAAATCGAAAAACAAAAAAATGACTCATTTTTTTGTTTTTATTTTCAAACCCAGAGTGAAAAACTGAAAACGGTTGTTTTTTTCATTTCCCAATTTTTGTGCTCAAATGAAAAATGGAAAAAACAGATAATGACCGTTTCATCCGATTTAGCTATTTTCAAAACAGAGCCGAATTTAATTTTTTTCAGAAAACAGTATCGAGAGAGAGAGAGAGAGAGAGAGAGAGAGAGAGAGAGAGAGAGAGAGAGAGAGAGAGAGAGAGAGAGAGAGAGAGAGAGAGAGAGAGAGAGAGAGAGAGAGAGAGAGAGAGAGAGAGAGAGAGAGAGAGAGAGAGAGAGAGAGAGAGAGAGAGAGAGAGAGAGAGAGAGAGAGAGAGAGAGAGAGAGAGAGAGAGAGAGAGAGTGTTTTAGAACTACCGTAGTTCATAGGTGGTAAACAACGTCCGTCTTATTAGCGTCTGTTTCCTCGTTGTTGTCTTTCACCTGAACCTGGACTGGGCTGATGGTGGAGGGTCTGCAGTCTCTTCTTTCCAGGTTCACATCATCTTTGTTGTTTTTGTTTTTAACCTTCTATCGGCGGCTATTTCATATTTCGGGTGAATGTGTACGTCCTTCAATATGTCCGTGTGGAACTTGTGCGGATTTAAAGTTCTGCATCAAACAACGTCTTTGGTTCCTTTTTCTTTTTCTCATCATACTGTGCCGTTTGGTCCAGCTGTGTACCGAACCGAACAGGTGTGTACTGAAACGGTTCGGTACGTGTACCGTTACAGGCCTACTTATTAATGACTGAAATTTGCTAAAGTTTATCTACTTTTCTTCTGGAAGCATTTGACTTGTGGACCAGTGTTAAAGATGCAGGACGTTTGACAGTAACAATGAGCGCTGTGTGTGCCGAGGCTGGGCCGGCGCCAGTATTGACAGACGGGTCAAATGGCCATCGCATTCTGAAATCTGACAGCGCTCGCATGGTTTATTGCTCTGGGCGATCTGCTGCTGCTTCAAGAAAATGAAATCAGAAAAGTGCTTCAGAGCTGTGGAGCAGAGTGGCCTGCATCCCAGACTTTAGACCGGTTCAATACAGAACCAAGAGGAGCATGATGGGTAGTTTTTAAAAGTCCACATACTTTCAACTCAATCAGAGCCGCAACCGATACTGAAGAGACGGACTGTGCTGTAAAATCACTATCTTTATTTGGCTTCTTTTAGCAGCGCCATCCATTTTCATCAGGTCAAAACAGCTTTTTGGACTTTGTGGAGTTTCTAAATTCATTCTCCTGTGTCCCAGAGGAGAGCCTTTTAGACAGTAAACAAGGAGTGGGCGATGAAGCCAAACTACTCTATTACAGTTTATGAGATTATCTGTGACGGTAACACAATAACACTACACTGTAAAACAAATCTGTATTTTAACAGAAATTTCACTGTTTATTTTACAGATTTTTCCTGTATTTTCAAGATACAGGAAAATATCAATAAAATGACAAAAACAGACTGTGATTTTACATGTCAAATGTAAAATAACACGACAAAACTGTGAATAACCATAAAATTTACATTTTTTTAAACAAATTTTTTTTCTTTTTTCACAGAAAAATACAGTTAAAATACATTTGCAAATGTATCATAATTTCACAAATACTTTTCTATTTTTGAAATTAAACTGTTAATTTAAAGTTTAATACTGTAAAAAAAATAATAAAACAAAATAAAATTACTGAATTAACTGTAAAACAAGTATTTGTTCTGTCAGTTGAACCAGACTTGTTTGTTAATTGACAAATATCTTGTGTAATTACAGGAGATTTCACAACAAAAATGTTGAATAAATGTATTTTTGTGAATGTATAACATGTATAAGCACTGATAAACTGTCCAAATACAGTTTTTATCATTGGATTATACAACTGAGTCTCATTGAAAATTTTCTATATTTATTTATTTATTTATTTATTTATATGTAATTTGATTGTTTTAATACATGTAAATATTCTTTATTAAACATTAAAAAATCTAAAAAAAAAAAAAATGCAAAATGTCATGTAAAGTTAGGGCAAAAAATGTATTTTAATTATGGAAAATTACCGTATTTTTATGAAATGGTTATTTTCCGTTATTTTCCAGTATTTTTTTGGCACCCCTGTTGCTGGAATAATACCGTTTTTTTTACTTTTTTTTTTTTTTTTTTTACAGTGTATTTGTAAATTAAATGAATGAATGAATTTAGTTTTGGTTTGTACATTGATCATTGCACTTAGTACAATAATTATAATAAACATAAAAACAAAAAAAGGAGTAGGCTAGTAGGGGTGTAAGAAAATATCAGTTCTGCAATATATTGTGATATTAAAAGTACTGTATTGATATTTTTAGGTATTTATTCAAATGCATACGTTGAAGAAAATTGTTGAATTGTTGAGTATAATTATATTGAGTATATTGTTGTGTATAATTCAGTTACTGCATTATGTATTAGTTGTGGTTCAATGCTAAAATTAGGAAAAATGCATTGTTTGATTGTTGTATTAAGACAGTGATAAAGGTGTAAAAGCACTAGAGGGGTTGGATTAAATAAGTGTTTATTTCTTCCTACTCCTTTTCGACCATATGCAAAATTCAGACTTGCTCGTACTTGAAGATAGATTCTGTTTATTTCAATGTTATTTTGTTTTTGTCTTAATTTGCTTTGCTTTGTTTTATTTTGTTTCTTTGAATGTTTGAAATAAATAAATAGATAAATCAATGACGTAGGATTATTTTTGTTTTTCTTATTATTTAACACAGTTTTATTAAATCATGGTTAAGTGAAGCATCCTAAAAGCATTTTTTACCGTCTGACAGAGGCAGATGTTAGATTCCAGTCTTTGTCACATGTGGATGTACAGATACACTGACAGAGAAATGAAACTGCAACAAGCACCCCTGTGGAAACTGTGCATAGCAGTCATTTAAAATATATATAAAATATAATATAAAATATACGTATGGAAATGTAAACATATATAACTAACAAATGTTCATTCCTTTGTTGGGATCACACAAAAATAATGTTCTGAACTAATACAATCTGAACATTTGAACAGGATCTGAAACTGTAATGTCTGTAAAACACAATTTCAGTTTGAACACAGGAACATTTTGTGATAGAACATTAGATCCTGTTGGGATCAAATAAAAATGTGTTTAGTATTTGTGCAGATTTATGGTGTAATTCAATTCTTCCAAGAAATAATCTTTAAAAAGACAAACAAAAAATTGCCTTGTTAACAGTATCATGATATATCGTGATATGTTGTATCATGATTCTAGTATTGTGATTGATATTGGATCACCACCCCTACAGGCTAGAAGCAAAAGCTTCTTTTTTTGTCTCTCCTTATCATCTGATACACTGTTTACAATAAATTAAATATGTACAGCATCAAGCATTCACACCATAAAAAAACAACAAAAACAGATCTACCATCTCAATTCAATATTCAGAAATGATTTTAAACTTAACCTCCTAAGACCCCGGAAATATCAGCTAAGTACCAGCTTTTTTTGTTTTTTATTAAATAAGTGCCTATATTGGAAACATCATGATGCAAGAGTTTTTTCAGATGCAGTTTTTAAATTTTTATGGAATGTCCTTTGTGGTGGACGGTTTTCTTTCTTTTCTTTTCTTTTTTTTTTTGGTATAAAGTTGTGAAACTCTTGTCCATAAACGTGGACAGAAAACCTGGGTCTGAGGAGGTTAAGGCTTTTTTTTTTTTTCTTTTTTACTTTGTCAAAGGAATGAATAACCTAAATTCATCATCAGGTCCATCCCATAATTTCACACCCACGACCCCAGTCCATCTAGACTTCACATTTGCCCTCACTTTAATCCATTCACAAATATAAAGATTTTTGAAATTATAATTATTCTCTCTTAATTCAAAGAAATCACAAATGGTATTTGGGACAATACTATTTTTATCCCTCTTCTTCCATATATCTATTTAGAATTTTTTTTTTTTTTTTACCTCTAAATTAAGTTTAAAAAAATGCATAATATAATTCACCAAACTCTTGTTTAAAGAACACAAAGTAAAGACTGTGCGATTAGTGGAACATGTTATAAACAATGAACCCTTTTTATTGGAATTCAATATAAAAATGCTCTGAATAGCCTTTTGATATTTATTTTTTTTAAATATATATAAATTCTGTGAATATATTAATACTATATTTGCACAAATAGTGGACAGGCTTTTATTTCGCTGGTCTGTAGGAGGTACCGGGCTTTTGTTTCTAATTTCCACTCTTTAATCAGCAGACGTAATCACAGTGCAACACTTCCTTAACTATTTAATTTCAGCGGAAATAATTATTCAATGCTTAACAGAAGTTTTATTGTGTAAATGTTGCTTTCCTGCGGAGCTGTTGAATTACTGCTAATGACAGTTTTTTGTTTTGTTTTTTTTTCTGAAAAAGTGAAACTCATATCTTCAGTGAAATCAGAGAACACTTCAGAATAATGTTGAAAGTACTTTTTATACTGTTGAATGAATTCAATTTAACCTGAAGACAGGAGCATTGTTTGACTGGCAGAACACTGTGACAGTCAGGCTTTAGTTTTTTTGTTTTTTTCCGCTGCCTGTTTTCATAGACCTGCTTTTGTTGTGTCCTCGACGTCGCCTTAATCATACACCCTGTTTGTAATCACGTCCTTTTTATATTTGATGAAATCAGAATATTTTTTGTTAAATTATGGGGTGTTACAGTCGCTGCATTCAAGTAGAATAAAAAGTAGCAGGAAAGAGAATATCAACACAACAGAAAGAAATGAATGAATGAATGAATAAATAAACATTCTAAGACAGAAAATTAAAACAGCAATTTGTACAATATGGACTAGACCATATATTATTAATATGATAATAAAAGAAATATACATAGGTGTGCAAAAATATAGTCGTGTGTAATCAGGGTGCGATTTGTCAAAAAAAAAAAAAAAAAACAGAGGGGGGATGTTTTTTGGTTTTTTTTTCGAGGGGGGCCAGTTATAAACGTGGGGGTGCGGTGCGTAACTAACGCTGGCGTGAAACAAAAGTGAAACTTCACTTACTTTCAATAGTCGCTTTTCCATTGACCCTCAAATTGCGCAAAAATAACTTGCGCATAAAAATTTACCTAATGGAAGAACGACAATTTCGCCAAAAGTCTCATTTTTCGATTAAAAGTTTTTGCGCTGGCAAGAGAAGGTTTTTGGGGCGTAGCGCAAATGGTATATTACACAAAACTGCAATGGAAAGACCTTTTTTCGCAACTAGAGTCAGGTGAATTAAAATAAGACGGATGTTGACGTACATAACAACAAGAGAAGAAGAAACATGTGGGTATGTGTGGACACACCAGGAAACTGAATCAATTTAGAATTTAGTAGGAGATAGAGGGGTGATATGTAATAATAATGAATATATCTGGAAATCAACACCATATTTATGTTTGTCGCCATGTTTATGGAATTACTTCTTGTGTCATCTCACAATAATAAATGAACAAATCATCACACTTGGGATTTAATGGAAAAACCAACATTACGCACTTCTGTTTTTCCAACATTTAGTAAATCTAAGTTTTGCGCAGATGTCCGATGGAAAATAGACTAGTGTCCAACTCCTGGTTCTATTCCTCTAGTATTCAGTGGATCTTACACGAAATGTTCCCGCCTTCTAACCTGTATCCACTGGACTCCCTCCACTGCTCGATGACCCCCCCACAAATACTGGGCCCCATGAATTTGTCACGCCCCCCCCCCCCCCCCCTTTTTGGTCAGGAGACCAAAACCGTTGGAACCACTGATCTAATTGTTGCCAAAACTCTAAATCCAACTATATTCTAATATTTTTTTCCTCCACGCCAACGCTCATGCAACCGTGCGAAAACGCCTTTAATTGTAACGTCATATATTGTGGAAGGCAGAGCTCCACAGCCTCCAGATTCCACCACGCTGTCACCGTCGGTGACGTACCAGATGGGAATTTAACGTGTCCTTCATCTGCAGCGATGCCACAAAATTCTCACATTGACAAAACTGTGACATGAGATGATTTTTGTTGCTCAACCTGACAGCTTGGCGTCGTATTTTAAGACCGCGTAGGTGTCGTACAATCTCCCATTGTCACGTTGACTGACTGGAAGACAACATATCTGCTTTAGTCCTGCTGTGACACAGCCTTTGAGATTTTTATCACATTATTTCTGGCGCAGGAATATGCCAGCGGAGAGCCGAGCTGGGGCCTCGCCACAGTTTACCGCCCCGCGAGCGTGATGGGATTGACTGATAATGTGACTGTGGTCCGAACACCCCACCCCACCCCCCACCCCCTGCACACCCACGTCCTAACTGCCCACCCCCGCCGCTGCCCACCGTTGAAATGGTGGCCCCGGACCAGAGAATGGAAACCTGATACACTGAGCCAACACATTTAGTGTGAAACATTGTGTTTACATTTAAACGGTGCCAATTTACTGCTTAAGAGCAACCATTATCAGTTCCATTGAGGCCGAGATAATTGACTGAGAATTTGATTTTCTCAGTCCAAACATGATTATGGTGTTGCTTAGTGGGTGTCTGCAAATGCTGATTTGTTGCAGGTTGTTGAGGCTGGAATTGAATCAAAGAGGAACTATTGATAAAGCTATTTCTCAGACCTTGAGAAAATTGTGCTACAACAGCTTTTCGCCCATGTTTGAACAAATGGATACTGGTTGATTAGAACATAAATATAATTATCACAAATCAAAATACCTTGAGTCTTTAAGTACTACTCATTTTTCACAGGGGTAGCAGTTACTGCAGCCTTTCACATGACATTATTTATTTATTTATTTTTTTCCGGGGCTGCAGCGCATTATTAATTGAAAGGAGGGCTGTGTATTGGCAAGAATCTGGTGATACGATACAAATCACGATAGTAGGATCACAATACGATGTATATCACGATATATCATGATACTGTTAAAAAGGAAATTTTTTTGTTTGTTTTTAAATGATCATTTCCTTGAAGAACTGAATTACACCAGAAATCTGCACAAATACTAAACACATTTTTATTTGATCCCAACAGGATCTAATGTTCCATCACAAAATGTTCCTGTGTTCAAACTGAAATTGTGTTTTACAGACATTACAGTTTCAGATCCTGTTCAAATGTTCAGATTCTATTAGTTCAGAACTAACATCAGGGCAGTATTTTTGTGCAATCCCAACAAAGGAACTAACATTATTTTATAAAAGAGTGTGAAATAACAATAAATAAAATATATATTAAAAAAAAGAACCTCCACAATATCTGCATTTGAATAAATACCTAAAAATATTGATATAGTACAGAAATTTTACTTTATTTGACTGGATTTTCGGTCTTTGTATTTTCTTTTGCCCTTTTGCACGGCTGAAAATCATCATATTTAACATTTTACCACCAGCTCCATCTGCATTTACAGTTTTATTTCCAGACATCTGGATTCACAAAGCAGCCCCACACACTTTCCAGCTCTGTAAAAGTGTTGTTTTCTTGTCAGAGAGCAACAGGATCAGTACTACGGCTGTGCTTTGGCAAGAATCTGGTGATACAATACAAATAACAATACTAGGATCACGATGTGATATATGACGATATATCATGATACTGTTAAAAAGGCAATTTTTTGTTTCTTTCTTTAAATTAATTATTTCCAGGAGGAACTGAATTCCACCAGAAATCTGCACAAATTCTAAACACATTTTTATTTGATCCCAACAGGATCTAATGTTCTGTCACAAAATGTTCCTGTGTTCAAACTGAAATTCTGTTTTCCAGACATTACAGTTTCAGATCCTGTTCAAATGTTCAGATTCTATTAGTTCAGAACTAACATCAGAACAGGATTTTTGTGCAATCTCAACAAAGGAACGAACATTATTTAACCCTTTCATGCATGAATTATGAGAACCATAGTCGAGATTTTTTTTCCTGAGTGTTTTTATTGCTCTATAGGCATGAAAAAAAACAATGCAATTGAAATTTTTTATGAACTTATTTTTCTTGGTGTTACAAAATGTCCACCCAGCTGGACACCAAGCATTTCATTTTTGAAGACAAAAAAAAAGTATTTAAAACCCATCATCAGAAAATGAGATACTGTGTGAAAACTATGAAATAATAACATTTTTCATGCAGCTAATTTGATGTTTTCTCACATTTTACCATACTCTAATCCTAGTTATTACTAACTTCATGCAGATAATATGCAAAAAGACAGTAATGGTCTGAATTGCAGTGTATGGGATGATGCATAAGTATCCACTGTGTGCTGAAATGCAACTAAAACAACACAACCTATGAATATACAAGAGAACAGATGAAGAGTAACTGTCCACTGGAGTGACCACTATGCATGAAAGGGTTAATAAAACAGTGTTAAATAATAATAAATACAATATAAGCAAAAAGAAATAATATCAAATGCACAATATTTGTATTTGAATAAATACCTAAAAATATCCATACAGTACTTTTTAATATCGATACAGTATTGTGAAATGTAATATTGCGATATATTGCACAGCTGATATTTTCTTACACCCCTACACATGACATGATTTTTTTTTCCCGGGGCTGCAGCGCATGATTTAATTGAAAGGAGGGAAAAATGCAGTTCTTTATTAAAACCTGAAACCCTCTGATAGTTGGCTGAATAGTCGGTGGATCTGCGTAATCCTTGTCTCTGTCGATCATTATCTTGTACTTTTGTGAAGGGAGCTGGTAGCCGCTGACATTGAAGCCTGTTGTGGAATATCCCAGGTGGCACGGCATAAGGGCAGAAGCAGGTGGCGAGGAGTCTTCGACATTGACTTAGAAGAAAGTGCATATTAATCAGTGTGTGAAAGAGTTCAGCCTGACTTTCACACTTTAACAGAACATTGAAATTCTTCTCTTTTTTCCAGACCTCGCTTTGATATCTTGCCTCTGTTTTTGTGCCAAAGAAAACAGAATATTGCAGCTCGTGCTCCACTGCAAACACACTCTTTTTTTATTATTAGCTCGGCAGTCTGTATGGCTTTAACTTCTCTATAAGCCTCATGGACACACAGACACAAAAGACTCGCGTTTAAACGGAAGGTGGTTGCAGGCGAAACATAAAAACCCTCACTTTTTTATCTTAAATAGCGTTATTAGCAAGTGAGGTACAACTCCCTTCTGGTTTTCTCCTTGTGTTAAAGTAGTAGTAGTAGTGGTAGTAGTGGCAGTGGTAGTAGTTTTATTTCAAACACATAGAATCATCAGATAAAGAATCATACAACATGATCAAAAAAATAAATAAAACTTTTCTGCGCTCGAAAAGGTGTGGGAAGAAGTATAACTTATTGACTCCACCCCCTTTTTACAAACTAATAATCAAACTAGATCCGCTTCCGTTGCTTTGTTAACACACATTTTCCTCTGTATATTTTTACAATAACACTAAACATCCATACAAACCATTCACATACACTTTTTTAGTCACTTCACACACAATCAGATGTGCATAATCAACCGTTTCTAATATAAACTATAATATTTATATTGGCTAAAATTTCCTTAGGGGGTCAAATGAGTGTCCATTTTTGTCAAAAAAACAGTTGTCATAAATGCATAGAAGTGTGTATAAATAATGCTAATCCATTTGTGCACAGACTACTGATATTCTCTGACAGTGGAAGCTCTATTTTCATAAATATTGGATTTGGAATAGCACGTGTATGTGAAAACTTTTGCTGGTGGACAGACGTGACATTACCCATGATGCTCTGGTCAGTCCCAGTACTTTATTAGGAATAAACTTCTAGACTTCCTATTGATAATTGTGCTCTTCTTCATAAATGTTGGTATTGTGGATCTAAAACAATCCCAGCTGACACAAAAACACTAAATGTGTCAGTGGACGGATGTGACATGGTTGTTGTGGATCCCATCATACTGATGCTCTGCAGCCATGTCAGCGTTTACACTAATGATCCCTGTGCAAAAACTAGGAGCACTATTATTTATTGGATAGTTTAGCATCAGACTAAAGAGGAAAGAACAATCTAGAATTGTTCTTTGTGTATAAAAATGCTTCTTATTGTAAAAGTGTTGATGTAAACAGTGCTATGTGCCATTCTTCATGTATGTATTGGTGGAACAGAAGCAGGATGGATCAGCACCATTCTCCAGATTGAACCTGTACAAATAAAACATGTGATATGGAGGAGAGAATCTGGGAAGAAAAACTGGGGAATCTAAAAGAAGAGAAGATTTGTTTTTCAGCTCACTTCAGTTCAAATAGAACTTGTCCATTTGTGACATGAAAATATAGCATTAATTGTGCTGAAATTGGACATTTTTGAGCTGAAAACAGTTTCATATGAGCATCAACATGTTGAACAGAACTGAAATCCTGTCCATTTGAACAACTGTCGTTTACCAACACAAAGTTCCTTTGGATTCACTGAGATTGATTTAATATGAACAAAGACAGAAATAAGACCTCTGAGCACATTTTAGCCAAAATACACTTTAACCCTTTCATGCGTAGTGGTCACTACAGTGGACATCTACTCTACAGTTGTTCTCTTATATATTCATATATTTTGTTGTTTTAGTTCCATATCAGTCAACACAGTGGATGCTTCTGCACCATCCCATATACTGCAATTCATTGTTCTTGATAAATCTGATCTGCAGTAACTTGTTTGAGTGCAAATCAATTGCTTGCTATTGTTATTAGACTGTAATTAACAGGGATTTTTGTTATTATTATTATTTTTTTTTTTTTTTTTTACAAAAAGTTTTTTTTTTTTGCATATTATCTCCATGAAGTGAGTAGTGACTAGTATTAGAGTATGTTAAAATGTGAAAAAATGTCAGATTAGCTGCATTGAAAAAAATGTATTTCATAGTTTTCACACAGTATATCAGTAAATATGTTTCTTTGCTTCAAAAATTAAATGCATGGTGTCCAGTTGAGTGGACCTTTTTGCATCTCAAATAGGTTTATAAAAAAAAAAAAAAAAAAAAAATTAAATCGCATGTTTTTTTTTAATGCCTAGAGGAATTAAAACTCAGGAAAAAAAATCTTGATGAAGGCTCTCATAATTCATGCATGAAAGGGTTAAATATTTACTCCATATACAATGAACAATAAATGTGATATCTTCTTATCATGATAGCCAGTTAACTACAACAATATCTTATTTTATGCATACTTCTGTGTTATAACTACATTTCCACTTATTCAGATAATGTTCTATATTTTTGATATTATACTGGATTTATACATCCTTTTAAATGCACAAATTGAAGAAGACATTTTGAAGTTTTGCTCCAGATTATTCCACAGATGTACCCGTCTGACACAGATACGGTGGCTGTAAAAGCTCATGCTTTACTTGGGTAAACATACAATTTGCTCAAGTATTTGACTTTTCCATCATGATCTTTCCAAAGCATGAACAACCAGCTCCGTGTTTAGCCTTTGACTGTTCCCCTGTTCCAACAGCTGTGATGAATTTCCTCCGAGGTTTATTTTACATTTAGATCATTTATTTCGGAGCGTTTTCGACCTAAAATAAAGTAAATCATGAGATGGTTGAGCAAATATACTTACTCTTCATCTCCTTAATTCAGGGCAACATTAATCAAAATGTGGAAAACGTGTATTTAGTTGCTGAACGTGGCTGTCAGCTTAAAAGATGGCAGTAACAATTCACTAAACGCCAGCATTAGTAATACGAGCAGGTTGGGGTAGAGTACTGTTCTAAAGGTACTGCAGAGGTGCTTTGTTTGGGTTAGATGTAGTTACATAAATGCGCTGGTGTTTTTTAACCCTTTATGGACCAGGGATAGAATGTAGATCCAATAGAAGAAAAGGTTTAGTTCAGATTCAGATTTACTAATTGTCATTTAATAAAAACATCCCAGGTGCTGTTGAAGAACGAAAGAGCAAAATGCACAGCACGAAATAAAAACACAGAAAAAGAATCCTAAAAACACCAACTACAAACAACCCATATATATGATAAAATATTAAAAACTGCACTAAAATAAATAAATAGTTAGTAAAGATAAAAAAAAGAAATATTGCACGATGGAGGGGTCACTATTGCACCTATTATTGCACATTCTGTATTTCACTTCACCCCCTTCATAAATGAGTTCTTACCTGATTTATTTTATAGAAAAGTTAAGTTACCTGATTGCTTATTTATTTTTTTATATTTAAAACCTTATTATTATTGATTTATTTTTATAAGAGGAATAATATACCACAAATACTGGATTGGATTGGACTTGATTCTTTGTATGACATGACTTAGTGGAGATTTGTTTAAATAAATAAATAAATAAATCTTATTTTATGAAAAAGAATAAAAACATTTGGGTCATACTTTGGTTGCATTTAATTTTAATGTTTGTATGATAATACAAATATCGATACTGTAAAGAAATTCAGCTTTATTTGACTGGATTTTCTGTTTTATTTTCTTTTGCCCTTTTGCACAGCTGAAAATCTTCATATTTAACATTTTACCACCAGCTCCACCTGCATTTACAGTTTTATTTCCAGACATCTGGATTCCAGCTCTGTAAAGTGTTGTTTTCATGTCAGGGAGCGACAGAGTCATTACTAGGGCCGACATTCCAGTTTCAGATCCTGTTCAAATGTTCATGTTCTATCAGTTCAGAACTAACCTCAGAACAGGATTTTCGTTCAATCCCAACAAAGGAACAAACATTATTGAATAAAAGAGTGTGAAATAATAATAAATAAAATATAACCAAAAAGAAATATCAAATGAACAATATCTGCATTTGAATAAATACCTAAAAATATCCATACAGTACTTTTTAATATCGATACAGTATTGTGACATGAAATAGCACGATATATTGCAGAACTGATATTTTCTCACACCCCTATTCAGGAGTTACAGTAATTTGAAGGTGGATGCAGAATTGTGGTGCTGGAGACACAATAGTCCTAAAAGGTTAAACGTTCATTGACATTTTTTTTTTTTTTTTGCCCGAAATGTGACTTTTTTCTCTGGTCCGTTCATTTGTTTGGTCCTCAGGTCCTTTTTTAAGACCTCGGCTTTTTGTCGACGTACTGGCTTTAGTCTTTGAACCGACCACTGCTTGTGTTCCCACCACGCCGACAAATTTAAGACAATAATGAGAGTTTTGACGGTCATAAATTTCAATTGCAGGAGGATTATGTCACCAAAGTGCGTCAGACTGCAGAACAAGACGACTGTATACCCAGTGAGAACGTACCGATTGGATCCACAGTTGTTTTCTACGTCTGTGACCGTGAACAAGTCATAATTTCAGGATGTAGAATAAGGAGATCCTGAATTCAGCACTTACGTAATCAAGTTCCTCCTTTTGGGAACATTTAAAGCAATGGGCATAGAAAGCCTATTATTACACTCTGCAAAATCCTGTCTGCAAGTTGAAATTTTGGTGTAAAACTAGTTATACCATGGAAAGGCCAAGGGATAACAACGATATGGATATTAGAGAATATTTCCTCATATCCAGGGGCCCAACATGGGAGAAGCTCTTCCACTGGAAAGCATTCACAGTCATCAGTGTCCTCTGGAACACTTAGATTTGGGTCACGATGAAAACACGAATCTCTACTGGTTCGAAGAGTTAATCCTGCCTTTTCCAAACGTAGGTTCAGGACCTGAAGTTGAACTGTTTTTGAAAGGTCACCACTGGACTTAAATCCTGAGTTAAAGACATTATAATAAACGTGAATTCATTTTCCTGTTTAAATTAGAGAAGTCTATACGTGTTGACCGAAGCAAAGGCGTGTGAAATGCAAAGGAAAAAGCTCAGCGGTAAAAGACGAAACACCGCGATGATGACAGTGACGACAACAAAGACAACAATGGCAATGACAGAGACAACAGCAACAGAGAACGACATTGACGACAATGACAACAACGACAACAGAGATGACAACAGAAACAACAGAAAACAACAACAGAGGCAACGACACTGACACTGACAATAACAATGACAACAGAGACGACAACAACAACGATGACAACAACAGAAACAACAACAGAGACAACAATGACAACAACAGACAACAACAACAGAGACAACGACATTGACGACAATGCCAACAACAATGACAACGGAGACGACAACAACAATGATGACAACAACAGAAACAACAACAGAGACAACAACAGAGGCAACAACACTGACAATGACAATAACAATGACAACAGAGATGACAACAACGATGATGACAACAGAAACAAAAACAACAGACAACAATGACAACAACAACAGACAACAACAACAGAGACAACGACATTGATGACAATGACAACAATGACAACAGAGACGACAACAACGATGATGACAACAACAGAAACAACAGAGACAGCAACAACAGAGGCAACAACACTGACAATGACAATGACAACAAAACAAAAACAACAGAGACAACAATGACAACAACAGACAACAACAACAGAGACGACATTGACGACAATGACAACAACAATGACAACAGAGACGACAACAACAACGATGACAACAGAAATAACAACAGACACAACAATGACAACAACAACAGAGGCAATGACATTGACAACGACAATGACAACAGAGATGACAACAACAGAAACAAAAACAACAACAACAGAGACAACAACAACAGACAAAAATAAGGTGACAAAGACTAAAATGATGCAAAAGACAAACACGTGTCATCTTGAAACCAGTAGTTGACTGCTGTCACGTTTGCTTTTTGGAATTGGAGGAGACCATATTTGGACAAAAGGGGCAGTGCTGCAGGAGTGTGAAGGGTCAGCACCATATCCATGGGGTTATGGGTGAGCTAATGCTAAAAGTTAGCTAGCGGAGTCAGTGAAACGGTTAACGTCGTCAAAGGTTAGAGGTTAACTTTCTTTATTATCCCTTAAAGCAGGGGTTCCCAAAGTGGTGGACCATGTAAGATGAGGGATCCCTCAAAAATCACAATCGGACTTCCTGCAGTGATAACTAAAAATTGTAAATCAATCAAAATGCAGTTTCAGGGCATGAAACTATAACTTCTTACCTACATCTTGAAGAAAAGCCCATTGGATTTGCTTCAGTGTTAACGGGGAAATGGGGATCTTTGTAAAACACGTCAGAAGTCCTTTCCCTCCAAGTTTTGTAAGGAGACGTGTTGTTCGTTGTGTTCACGCCGTACAAATACGAAGTTGTTCATTGTGTTCTTGCGCAAAAATATTCTCTTTTGAAAAAGTGACTGCTTGTTTCTTTTCATTTTAATCTAACGAAATGAAGAATGAATTACATGAAAAAGGAAAGGAGATTTCTGAGTTTTGCAAACGTTGGTAAGGTGCGAAAATGAATGATTAAAGAAAGATATTAAATTATTAACTGATGGAAGACTGGAATGAGCTCTGCCTCCTTTTTGGCTTTCTGTTTTCTTTTTTTCTAAAGTCTGATTGTAAATTTTTTTTGGGACGTACGGTATTTGACCATAGGAAAGTTTCAAAATGGACAGTAACACATATTAGAGGCTCCAAATAAAACAAGTGTTCAGAGAACGCAAACTTCCGCCAAGCCCCCCGAACGGTGTGCATGTGTGGATCGACTATTTCTGTTTAAATTCAACAGTTTCCAGGTTGTTCCAAACAGCAGAAAAAGTTGAAGCTTGGTACCAGTCATGTGTCTGTCCAATTATATTCAATTCACATCAATATTTGTTGAGTTCTAATTTTAAATGTGTGGTAAATGGGATTTTCAATGTTAAATGTAAATGTCCACAGAGTCCACATTCCACAGTGGATGTGGACAATTTTGTGCCAGATACAAGATATTGTTCTAAGCTACAGGTGGATCCAATTGGAGGCTAATCGGAGTCGTTTTGAATTTCTGATGAATTTTGGAAAATGTCTCAATGATGACAGATAGGAAAATTGTAGATGTTGTGACCTTGAACTTTGGCCCACTTGGCCCAAAATGTACTGGGTTGGTCCCAGGGCCTAGGCCTGTCTGTGGGGAAGATTTGGGAAAGATGGTTGGAATAGATTTCCCATAAAGTTGCTAACAAACAAACAAACAAACAAACACAAAGCAAAGTGATCACAATACCTCCTGGTGGAGGTAAAAAAACAGGATGAGTATGAGTCCAGGAGGATGAGTATTGACTTAGTATTTTTACAAAGTAGCTCATTGAAAGTCTATGAAACCCAGGTTTGTTTTTTTTTTTTTTTTTTTTTTTTTTTTTTTTTGCCCCCAGTGGCCGTCAGTGGTATTACAACGTTACAATACTTCCGCATTGGCTTCATTTTTGGAGATGAGGTCTCCGCCCTTTGGTTTTTTTTGTGGTGTGCTGCAGTAAAGAGTGTCCTGTGGCTGTGACGCTGTGTAATAGTAGTGACAGGTTCCTCCAGTGAACGGCTTCTAATCATGTCTAATGTTCCGTGGAAGAGTCAACCCTGTGTCTGTCCTCCCTCATCAGACACCACAGTATGCTGGGGTTAAGTGCATGTGTGTGTACACTATATCTATATATATGTGTGTGTGTGTGCTCATGAGGCAGAGGTTGACAGCAGTGCATTTGGCTTCTCAGCGGACCATGGAAGTGCAGCTCAGACTTGGAAGTGCTCACATGTCTCTTCATAGCCAGGTCTCTCGGCGCGTGACCTTATTCCCTGTGACATTTTCAGCCATTAATCTGCAGACGTATAGTGATGGAGTACCTCTCTTGGGCTACATTGTGCTCGTGTCACATCATTTTTTAGATGGCACTGAGGTCGTGCAACCCAGTGATAGTGGCGCTAGAATTAGATTTACCTTTGATTAAATCTGCTCCAACATGAGGTTGACGCACCATTGTTGACATTTTTTCCTGATATTAACAAGGAATACTGAAAGGCTGCACATTTTTTGCACAGATCAAGCCAATTAAATGCCTAAACGGACATTCTGGGGCTGTGGGAAACACATATTAACCATTAGGAGCATCCAATGTGTGAAGCAAATGTGTGTGACCTGTTCAAGAAGAAGACTAGAAGCACTCGGAGAGCGCAGACCTCCGCCAAGGCTGATCAGTGGCCCCCCCACCCCCGATCACCACCAAAATTTAATCATTTCTTCCTTATCCCATTTCCAACAAACCCTGAAAATTTCATCCAAATCTGTCCATAACTTTTTGAGTTATGTTGCACACTAACAGACAGACAAACAAACAAACAAACAAACAGACAAACAAACAAACAAACCCTGGCAAAAACATAACCTCCTTGGCGGAGGTAATAAAGTGCAAAGTTTTAAAAGGCACATTATGCGAAAAAGGAAAAAAATAGAAGTGTGAATACAGTGGGTCGTGTTATGTTATGGATTTTCTCATTACCTCCACCAAGGAGGTTATGTTTTTGCCAGGGTTTGTTTGTTTGTTTGTCTGTTTGTTTGTTAGTCTGTCCGTTAGTGTGCAACATAACTCAAAAAGTTATGGACAGATTTGGATGAAATTTTCAGGGTTTGTTGGAAATAGGATAAGGAAGAAATGATTAAATTTTGGTGGTGATCGGGGGTGGGGGGAGCCCACAGGCGGGGCCACTGATCAGCCTTGGCGGAGGTCTGCGCTCTCCGAGTGCTTCTAGTTTAAAATTAGAGCTGAAACGATCAATCGACTCAAAGTGATCCAAAAAAAAAGATTCAACCCCAATTCTCCTGAATCAAAGCTTTGTTTCCTTCATTTCTCTGCTGTTAAACATTGGTTCCACTGTTGTGTTTCACACGGACGCTTACTGTGACGCACAAAGAAGCTTCAGTTCAGAAAAACTGTAACAGAATATTTCCCTTCAATCAGTTTGAGTTCATTAATTGAATCGTGAATTTTTGCATTTGTTTCAAGCACCTAATCAATTAATCGTTTCAGCTGTAACTGAAAACATGACATGAAGCTGTGTTTGTCAGGGATGTAAGAAAATATCAGTTCTGCAATATATTGTGATATTTCATTTCATGATACTGTGTCGATATTAAAAAGTACTGTATCGATATTTTTAGGTATTTATTCAAATGCAGATATGGCGGAGGTTCATTTTTGTTTGTTGTGTTTCTTTATTGTTCATATTTTATTTATTATTTATCACTTTTATTAAATACTGGTTATTTGAAGCATCCTAAAAGCACATTTTACTGTCTGAGAGGCAGATGTTAGTTCCTTTGTTGGGATTGAACTCAAATACTGTTCTGATGTTAGTTCTGAACAAATAGAATATGAACATTTGAACAGGATCTTAAACTGTAATGTCTGTAAAACAGAATTTCAGTTTGAACACAGGAACATTTGGTGATAGAACATCAGATCCTGTTCTGATCAAATAAAAATGTGTTTAGTATTTGTGCAGATTTGTGGTGTAATTCAATTCTTCCAGGAAATAATCTTTAAAAAAACAAACAAAAAATCACCTTGTTAACAGTATCATAACATATCGTCGTATAGTATATCATGATCCTAGAATTGTGATTTATATCGAATTGCCAGATTTTTGCCAAAACACACCCCTATTTAAGATACTTTTTGAGAAAATTGAGGTTTTTTGTCATTCATTTAAATACAAATTATTTCTTCTTATTGCAACTGTAAAGCAAACATTTCTGCATTATGGATTGTTGTGGTTCGATGCTAAAATTGGGGAAATAGTATAGGCTGGTTGTTGTATAAAGTTAGTGATAAAGGTGTAAAAGCACTGAGGGGTAGGATTAAATAAGTTTATACTTCTTCCTACTCCTTTTCGACCATGCCAAGTTCGGACTTGTGTGTGCTTGAGGATAGATTCTGTCCATTTGAGTGTTATTTTGTTTGTGTCTTGGTTTGCTTTGTTTTGTCTTATTTTCTTTGCATGTTCGAAATAAAATAAGAAATAAAAAAAAAAAAAAAAAAAAAAAAAAAATAGTGTCTTTTGTCAGATTTTTGTGTCACATCTGTGCACAAGAAAAGCCTTTCAAACGTCAGAATGGTCTAACACATTTGGGGATCTTAAACTGGCAATAATGGACAACGTCTTTCATGTTTTGCATTCTGTTTCCTTCCAGTAGTAATTTTAGGATTCACATTTTACTTGAACCAGCGGCATTGTACCTGTGGTGCCATTGTGTGTGAAAAGTGCCTACACGCTATTGTAAATGCAGCCTTCACAGTGTAGCATCGTCTGCTAGCAGTAGAAATGTTATGAACGGCAGCAGAACCACTTCTGAAAACAAAGTACAGCGGCAGGGATGAAGAATTCAAAGTAGAGAGAGGCGAAAATCTCCCAGCATACCTCACAACATTTGAATACGGACATAAAATTGCGCCTGGTCGATAGTCAGGTAATGTTTGTATTCATTTGGTGAGTTTGGCAGCGATCGGGCCTGTGAAGGCTGAGGAAAACCCGTACAAACGCCCTCCTGTGCTGCAACATCGATCGATCGGACGCAGAACGTGCATTATACAGTAGGAGGATGCTGAAATAATAAATAAAACTTTCCCCGTCCTGTATTTTTCTTCGACATGCGTAAGTTGCTAGTGCTGAGAACAGGTCTGTTGTTGTGCTTTTCATCCTGTTCAAGAAGAAAATACATGTGGAAGCTAAAGCGCAAAGTTTTAAAAGGGATGTTATGCAAAAAAAAAAGTGTAATGTTACTGATTTTCTCATTGAAAACCTGACGTACACATGAAGCCGTGTTCGTTCAGGACTGGTCGAACCCATCGACCTCCAAGGACGATTACAAATTAACCCCCAGTGTCTGTGTTTCATGCAGCTCATTCACACCAGATTACAGATTCTTTTTTTTTTTCCTCTTGAATTTAATGCCATTATTCCATAGAACTAATGTCAAGGATGGGCTCAGCACTTACACATTACTATGAAAGACAGGAAAAGGCTCCTCTTGTAGCTGTCATCAATAACATCACCTTTTCTGAAGGGTTTCCATTTGCTCTTTGAGAGAATATCCACCGTATATTGTCACATGAGAGTCCTGAACTTCCATTTAAGACCTTTGAGTTCCTCACCAGTTCAGCTTTTATAGTTTCTGAGCAGGAAATAGGATGAATAAATGTACTGAGGGACAAAAAAAATGTTGTAAATCACAATTCACATGAAAAAAACCTAATCGCAAGACACATTTATGAGGAAATATTTACTTTACAAATTAAACTAAAGACACTGATCTGCCCTGGTGGAGGTCTGTGCTCTCTGTGTCCTTTTCTAGTTTGTATATACAAGGTGTCCCAAAAAATGTGTACACACTTTAAATAATTGTACAGTAGGTGTTTATTAAAATTCATTTAATTTTCCAAATGTAATAGAATTTCCAAACATCATTTTATTGTTTTGTCTGTTCCGCCTTTTCTCAAACTGATGTCCGTTCTGGTCCAGACACTGTTGACAACGTGAAGCGATGGAATGGCACAGAGTAAAATCTGAATGAAGGACATTGCTGATTGCGTTTAGAGTGAGAAACGGACTTTTACTATAAATTTGCAGAGATTATTTGTCTTAGTATCACGGGATGAAGAACATAGAAGGAGGTTTAATTTGGAACAGCAAAGGGTTCAGACGAATGTGAAGCAAATGTGTGTTGTGTTGTAGGTGTCACAATGTGGAATTCTTTGGCAATGGAAGAAAAGAGCTGGACAAATATTTTTCAGTTTAAGAGGTTATATAAGGAGAGAAGAGAGAAGCTTTATAAAGGCATGTAATGAAATAATTTAACTTATGGATGTTGGATTTGTTACCTCTGCCAGGAGGTATTGTGATGGCTTTGCTTTGTGTGTTTGTTAGCAGGATAACTCAAAAAGTTATGGATGGATTTTGATGAAATTTTCAGGAAATGTTGATACTGACACAAGGAAGAAATGATTCAATTTTGTGGTGATTGGGGGGGGTGGGGGGGTGGGCACAGATCTGTCTTTGTGGAGGTCTGCGCTCTCTGAGTGCTTTTCTTGTTTTATTTGTATTGACTATCATGTTAACGACAACCTATCTGATGGAAGCAGATGTTTGAAGAAAGGGCCAGGTATTAGAAGTTTTCCTTCATCCTGCTCCTTTCCAATCATTTAGATTGGGAGGGAGGGAAGGAAGGAAGGAAGGAAGGAAGGCAGGAAGGAAGGAAGGAAGGCAGGAAGGAAGGAAGTTCTTCTGAAATTGTCTCTGCACTTCAACTGCGTTTTCAGACTTGCAGTAGCATTTTAGAATGAATTTCCTTTCTTCAGAGTTTAATCTGGCTGCCATCATTAATTCCAATGGGTTTAACCTGCAAAGAAAAAACAAACAATTGAGTTATCAGCTGCTAAAGTGTGTCTACATTTTTTTGGGACACCCTGTATTTCCAGTATGATTTAAAAAAAAAAAAAACATGAGTAACTCTTAAAACGACTGTTCCTTTGACACGAAACTTAAATTATACCATGAAACGCATCTTTGTTGGACTTTATACCTCTGAGTGGTTATCAAAAGGGATTAGTTATTTAGTGAATATTTATGAGATGTGCTGCGACAAAAGCATCACTTCAGAGTTGTCAAAGAAATGTCATCTTTGTGTAAGAGGCTGTAATCTCGGTCTGACTGACAACCGCTGAATGCCTCTCCAGTGGAACGTCTTAACGGCGTCTCAGATAATTAGGCTGACAGCCGCGCTGCCTTTTCCCGCTGACCCCACTGGAGCTGGATTACAAACTCCTGCCTCACACGCCACTCATATTTGTAATCAAATTGTTTATTGGTGTTTCGAGGTGTCGGGGGCTAAGCCGGGCTGAGGACTGTCAGCGATTTGCAGAAGAAGAGCCGAGCGCAGAGCGCAGGCAGATTTGGGCTGTCAGGTGTGTTTTAGCCAAAGGTTAGGCCTGTCACTAAAACAGGCCTGTGGAACAAAAGCTGCTTTACACTTCCAGCAGCACATCTGTCCTGTCCTATCGACGGAGCTTTATCTCCACCAGTAATAACATTTTATAGATCTGTTGACGGACTGTCCGAGGCGGTCGTTACGTACCGTTCCTCCCTTATCACGGCGGGCTGAAATTGCATTAATGTTTGCTTTCAGTTGAGACGGGCACCGGGTTTTGCAGCCACAGGTTGTGTCGAGCCGACGCCTCACAAATCTATTCTCCCTAATAAATTGTAAAATCAATGCCGCCAGTGGAAGACTTCAGTCCCCGACGTCAAAGCTGGGACTTTGCATGGAACGTTTATTTTTGTGGCGGCAGCTGCTGCTCTAGTGTTTTTTAACCCATAAAAACCCAAACGACAACTAATGACCAAAAGCATCTACTGATCTAAACTGTTTAATACCTGATCCACACTGTAAAAAACATCTGTAATTTAACAGAATTTTTACCGTTTCTTTTACAGATTTTTCCTGTACTTTTAAGATACAGGAAAATATCAATGAAATGACAAAAACAGACTGTGATTTTCCATGTCAAATATAAAATAACATGAAAAAACTGTAACTGTGAATAACCAAAAAAAAAATTCAAATTTGAAAAAAAAAAAAATTTTTCACAGAAAAATACATTTAAAATACATTTGCAAATGTATTCTAATTTCACAAATATTTATTTTCTATTTATGAGATTAAACTGTTAATTTAAAGTTTAATACTTAAAAAAAAATAAAATAAAATTATAAAATGAGATAAAATTACTGACAATTAACCGTAAAAGAAGTATTTGTTCTGTCAGTTTAACCAGACTTGTTTGTTGACAAATATCTTGTGTAATTACAGGAGGTTTCACAACAAAAATGTTGAATAAATGCATTTTTGTGAATGTATAAGCACTGATAAACTGTCCAAATACAGTTTTTATCAGTGGATTGGACAACTGAGTCTCTCTGAAAAGTATTTATATATATATTTATAGGTAATTTGTTTTAATACATGAAAATATTCTTTATTAAACATTAAAAAGTAAAAAAAAAAGCAAAATCTCATGTAAAGTTAGGGCAAAAAACTGTATTTTAATCATGGAAAATTACCGTATTTTTATGAGATGGTTATTTTCCGTTATTTTACAGTATTTTTTCGGCACTCCTGCTGCCGGAATACCGTTTTATTTACTTTTTTTTTTTCCCAGTGTAAGCGACGATTTGTAACTCAACTTTTTATCCTCCTCAACACAGACATGAGGGAAAAAAAAATTGGAATTCCCACGGCACTGTGCCTCGACCCGACATGTGGGCTGCAACCTCCATCTTTTAGGGGAGGTATTGACAGGCGGGCCGCCGAAAAAAAGCCACAGTCTTACACCTCCAGCTGTTCCAATTTCTCATCTCAGCTTCTGAAATGATGCCGCCGCCGCTGTAAGCTTGAAACTGAATTAATAATGAACAAAGTCAATAGGTCCCAAGATCCTATTCTCCCAGGTATCACCTTCAAGTGACTTTGCTCAGGTACTGAAGGAGCAAATACACACAGATCCTCCATATTTACTGCCGGAGTCGCTACTCTCTGTACCCTATTACGATGTGAAAATGTGATTGTCGCTCGGAGTGTTTTTTTTTTTATCGCGAAACATCTCAGATTGAAACCAGTCATGAGGCCCCGTTGCTGAAAATGAAGGGTAATTTCCAGAGTAATTATGTCCAGCAGCAAACGTCGCTTTTGCATGTTTCCCATTTTGGATCAGAGTCTTAAAAGGAAACATCTTCTGTCACTTGTTTCCTTTTCCGTTCATCGTCCAGGACATTTACAATCTCTGCCTGAAAGACATTTCAATTTAAGTGTGTGTAAGTACTCGGAAATGAGATTGTTCTGCGTCTGTTTTGTGCAAACTAATAAAATATGCATCAGCTGGATGCTATTCGGAGCCCTGCTGATCAATACGTGGGCTAGCGTGTTTTTATTTATTTATTTCATGAGAATTCTCTGAAGAGAAGTCTTGTCAATCTGTCAGAGATCATTAACGAAGCCGGTGGGGTGATAGATTGTGGCTCTGATGGAAAAGAAAATCAGGTACGCCTGACATTAACATCCTGTTGCCAATTTTCCATTTGTCTTGTTACCAATTCATGGCTCTGAGAAATGGATTCAGTAAACACACACTGAACATTTTCCATTTTCACTGCACTAGACCAGCAGTTGTGGCGTTGATGAATAGCCGGGTATCGCACAACAGAATAAGACTGTGTGCATAATCCCCTCTGCCGTATATGTATCACAGCCATTTGCTGCATTTTGCAATTATCTAGTTTATTTAAAACCCTCTTTTGCTGGAGGCACAATGCTTTCTGATTATATTAGAGGAAATGATCTGCATTTTAAAGCAAAACTCCTCTGCTGCAGCAAACCACAACTTTCTCCTGACCTCAGTTTTTTTTTTTTTTTACACTGACAAGAAATTTTTAATCATCAAAATATCGTTACAGTCTAATTTCCAAAACAGTGGAAAATACAAAATGACTGAAATCAGTGACTTTAAAATAGAGTAAAATCACATCCTGAGACTTCTCAGTATGATCCTGTTTAATAGATTTTGTTTTCTACTGAAATGTACTGTCCATTCACCTTCATCTAACTTTTTATAGTGTAGGCCAAATCCAAGCCTGAGCACTGATGTTAGAAATGAAGGTGTGTTTGGGTGAAAACCAAATAAAATAAACTGTTCCTCTTCTCCTCCTCCTCCTCCTCCTCCTCCTCCTCCTCCTCCTCCTTCTTCTTCTTCTTCTTCTTCTTCTTATTACTATTATTATTTTATTTTAACTTTTATTTAATTTATTAGTGATAATTACCAAGACAATGTGGACAGAAAAACAACAACAACACATAAACAAAGGGAAAATCAGACAAATAAACAAACAAAAAACAACGACAACATCATATTACAATGAAAAAGATCATAAATGTAAATAGCAACTAAACAATGTAGCTTGTTTAAGGGTGATAGGGAAAAGGGGGGGGGGGTATGTGAATGAAAGTGGGTGGGGGGGAGGGGTTTGAGTGGGAAAATAAGAATTGTTGTAATAATACAAAAATATATAACAATAATAACACCAGTAGCTTCATTTGCTAGTATTATTGTGGCGGCGGTAGCAGCGGCAGTTTTTTTTATTTTTTTATTTATTTTTTTCCGGTGACAGTCCTGCAGCCATTGGGTAATGATAACCGGTCGTAACCAGTTTAAGTCTGTGTGACAGAACCACCAAACTTAGCCCACTTACCATATGTTTTGGCCTGCACTTAAACAGGAGCTGAAGTATAGGAAATGTTCTGGAGGATAGCCACACTTAATGGACCTTCAAACCATATGGCAGAGCCGGCTGCACGCTGGAAGTTTCCAGCGTAATTGAGCAGTTATGAAAAGTTTCAAATCTGCCTAAATGGAAAATGTTAATAAAAATCAAGCTGCAATATAAAAGGAAATGTCTTCATTCTCATGAGATTATTTATAATTCAGTAAAGGGCCAGATCCAGCAAAGTGAACATCAGTGTCGTAAATTTAGCTTTAGAACTTGATTTTATGGAACTGTTTCCAAACTTTCAGTATCACTTGTAGGAAAAAAGATGTAAAGATATAATCAATATAAAATAACTTAAAAAGGACTAAAATATGTAAATGCACTATTAAATTTAATAATATTTGTTCTTGTATCAGTGATATTTTCAGTCTGTGAATCTATTGAACTCATTCTTCAACAGTACATGAATATTCAAAGGTTCTGTCCAATCCAATTATGAGTTAAATATTCTCTGCTATTATCTGTATATGTCACTGCAGTTATAATATGTCTGTTCAATAAAAGTTTAGGATCATATTTGTAGTGTTTTAGTTCCAGTCTGTCTTTCACTGTGATACTGAACAAGGTCCAAACTGTGTCACAACAGATGTGTGTTCAGAAAAACTGATCATTTCTACATTTTGATCCAATATTGATCCCAGTTGTAGTTGAACC
This sequence comes from Sphaeramia orbicularis, assembly GCF_902148855.1. Lineage (NCBI taxonomy): Eukaryota > Metazoa > Chordata > Actinopteri > Kurtiformes > Apogonidae > Sphaeramia > Sphaeramia orbicularis. Next base: position 4,128,959 of record NC_043977.1, on the reverse strand, counting down.
TCAGAGCTAAAGCCTTATATTTCATTTAGGAGCTGTTTGAGAACAGCATGTTTTGGACATTAGAATAAAGTGAGTAAAATGATGTTCATTTTCAGTCCCCGTGTCACAAAACAGAAATTTAAATATTTTTACCCCAAATGTTACTCCTGTAAACTGTACCATGTGTCAGTACGTACTCAGACCTGTTCATACACGTATTCCATGCCTTTTGCTGGTGCAACCATGCAGCTGAACTCTGGAACAGTCATCCTGATGATGTCAGACAGACTTCGACTCTGACAGTGTTTAAGTCCAGGCTGAAAACAGCTCTGTTCAACTGTGCATAGAACAACTGAAAGGGTTCTATCTGCACTCTGACCTTTACTTTAAGTGATTAGGTTCTGTTTTCATTGGGGTTTGTCTGTTTGTTTGTTTGCCTGTTAGCAAGATCATTCAAAAAGTTTTGGACGGATTTGGATGAAATTTTCAGGAAATGTTGATACTGGCACAAGGAACAAATGATGACATTTTGGCGGTGATGGGGGGGGGGGGCTGATCTGCCTTCAAGTGCTTTTGTAGTTATTTATGTTTTATTGATTGTGTTTTAATTGTAATTGTGTATTTTTAATTTGTCTCCTTTCCATTTTTGTAAAGCACTGTGAATTGTACTATACTAATAAATCTGCCTTGCCTATTAAACATACAGATCAGTTATTTAAACACAGACATTACTGGACAGGTCATGTATCCCTGTGTCACCACTTGATCTGGACCTAAAGCACATTTTTTCACCTGGAGGTCGGTTTATTGGAGTCGACTGTACACACTTTTCAGACACTGTGCTCATATTACGCCCACGTTGGTCCTTTTGGATTGGATTAAAACTGCCGACATGCCATGGTGATTTACTTCCCCCTTTTCCCTTTGTTAAACTAAATCCACCTGACACATTCACACGCCAACCAATAAAAACCACACTGTTGTACTTTCGGTCACAGAGCAGCTCCACTGGAGCAGTCACACATTCAATAAGTGTCTTTCCTTCAGGGCACCACAAAAGTCCAACCGCTGCTCGGAGAGAGGAGACCTGCTATGTCTGGATTTGGAGCTGGCACAAACAGTGAATTCAGACTTTTGTGTACACCTGAGAACAGCGTACGGGGGGGATGGACACTGCGTTCTGTGATGAATGGGACACGGCGAAGTAAAGAAGGAAATCAGATAGCTTTGTGTTTGGAGTATGAATATGTCTGGAGCAGCGATGCATGGAGACAAATGAGGGAGCGATAAAGTCTGTCAGCTGCAATTGATTCCCAAATCATGAAATTATCGCACTTTATTCAAAATATCTTGACCAAGTGAAGAAGGAGGGTTTTTTTTTTATCTCTTTATGTCACAGGTGTCAAACTAAGGTAATTATCATTAACAAAACTAACAAAATGATGAAAACTAGCATTGTAAAAACATTTTCGTTAACTGAAATAAATAAAAACTATAATTAAAAGAAAAAAACGATAACTCATTGAAACTGTATTGTGTGTTTACAAAACAAACTAAAACAGATAAAAATTATGGATAAAATTCCCTTCGTTTTCATCTTTGTCAGTGTCGGATTGATACGAAAGCGATTTATTTCGCTCGAGCAATTTTAGCTAGCGGCATCATACGGTACTTCACAGTCCGTCACTTCTATAATATTGTGTAATATTGATCAAATTTTCCTTATTAGTTCTTCTTATTTTTCTTCAGAAATTTCAGTTTTTTCAGGGTATTCACATCTTTTTTGTTTGGATAGTTTGTAAAATTTAAATGATTTCATGATTTAATTTTTTTTTTTTTTTTTTTGCATATAAAATATTTGGAGTTGTCAGTATTTATAGGTTATTATGTTATTATTTGACTGGTCCGACCCACTGGAGGTCCAACTGGGCTGAATGTGGCCCCTGAAAGAAAATGAGTTGGACACCCCTGCTTTATGTTTTTCTCTTTCGGTTGTTTCTTGATGTGCGTTGTTGTTTTTCTGGGTCGCAGGTGAAGCGTTTTCACAACATGCCATATGCCAGCTGCTGGATGTTTATCATGAGAGCTGAAATCCTTCAAATACAGTATGGATGTGACCCAGGTGTGTTCACGGGGGGTTTCCGTCTCATTTCCATGAACTTTGTGCGGCAGATCTTGCTCAGACAGACTCCAATTAATTCCCTCCCTGCACTCCAATTACGCAGAACGCTGTCAGCCCGGACTGTGTATTTACTAAAATGCTTTAATTACAATGTACTTAAATGATTTCAGTTTTATTGTATTACTATAAAATGTTCAGTATATTCTACTAATTTGTAGACAGAGTCGAAAGTATGAAAACAGTTTCAGTTGAATGGATTTAAATCACTCAGTTTTAGTCCTGACCACACCTTTGTATCTGTGCATTGCATTGTGGGTATTATTCATGTTGTTGTAAATGTGTTGTTTTTCTGTGCAGGGGTTCAGTGGGTTGTGCTGTTAGGGTTCATTTGGACTGAATGTGTGTATGTCAGTGTTTATTGGCCTTTTTGTGTTTGTTTTTGTATTTTTGTACAGCTGCACCAGGAGTCAGAGCCAGAGGAACAACTATGGATTTACTGTTCAGCTAGAATTGTTCCTGTTTAATGTAAATTTTTATGCGTTGCCAAATTAAAAGCACTTCCTGTTCTGGCAAATTACACTGAGCTTAACTTCCTGCCTAACTTCCATCCACGCTACAATATATTAAGTTGAATAATTATACAAAGCAATTTATATTGCAAAAGATTTTAATTTAAATCTACTTGGAATTGAGTCCAATGAACTGATGATATTAAGTCAAATGATTACACAAAGCAATTGACACTGCAACAAATTTTAAGTTAAATTAACTTCGCATTTAGTGTGTTGTACTTCAAATAGCAATTCCATTCAAATCAAGCATTTAAGTTTAATACACTGAAGTTTTCATTACTTATTACTTACTTAGTGACCCCTCCATCATGCAACATTTATTTATTTTTTTAACAAACCTACACTAAGTCACATCATATAAAGAACCAAGTCTAATCCAAGCCAGTATTTGTGGTATATTATACCTCTTATTTAAAAAAAAAAAAAAAAAAAAAAATTAATAAGATTTTAAATATAAAAAATCAAGCAATCAGGTAACTTAGATTTTCCATAAAATAAATCAGGTAAGAACTGAGGGGGGTGAAGTGAAACACAGAATGTGCAATAGTGGCCCATCCATCGTGCAATATTTCTTTTTTATCTTTACTATTTATTCATTTATTTTAGTGCAGTTTTTAATATTTTATCATATATATAGGTTGTTTTAGTTGGTGTTTTTAGGATTTTTTTTTTTACTGTGTTTTTATTTCGTGCTGTGCATTTTGCTATTTCGTTCCGTAACAGCATCTGGGATGTTTTTTATTGAATGACAATTAATGAATCTTAATCTGAATCTGAAATTTTTTAAGCCAACCAGTTTCCTCAAAGTTTGAAAGTAAACTCAACTTATCCGCTCTTACAGTGAATGAATTAACGAGCGTTATACCGTATTTACGAGGTGCAAATGTTTGCCTTTTTGTCAGTGTGGATGCAGTCAGGACCGTGCGTCTGCAGCTGGGTCCATTTGGCCAGCTCATTTACTCCCTGCCTTCCCATTTCTTTCAATGTACTGTAGCAGCGAGAAGGAAAAAAAAATCTGCTCATTATCCTTCCCTCGAAACTCTTTTTTTTTTTTTTTCTCCATTACTATTCCATGCCCAATTAATTGGCACATACAAAAGGTGGCGGCAATTATTTCTGGAAATACTGAAATCTGACAGGTTCACGAAGACACAGAAAGCAAAAAAAAAAAAAAAATCAGTGGAATCAAATATAGCTTTAATTTTTCTTTCTTTCACTTTACACAGTTTATAGAAGATAAACATTAAATGCAACTGATAGCATTTAATCGCAGCCGAATAAAAACAATTGTATTTAAAAAGCATTACAACGCAATTAGTTTTTATGACGACGACAGCGGCGGCGCGATAAGATCACACAAGATCAGTCTCAGCGGATCGTGATGGGACTGGTTCATGGAGGAGGTATTAAATGAGTGATAAAATGAAATTACTTCCCCGAACAAGTGTCTGAATTCAGGACGTAGATGTAATTTCTTTTTGCGTGTAATTTTCATTTAAGGTCCATAATTGAAAATGAGAAACTAGTGATGATTGTGTGTCCCTTTTTAAATGAGCAAAGTTTTTGTGGCTGCTCAGCTGAGAACTGATATCAAGCATTTCTACAGAAGAGTCATTGTTCTAGTAATGTACTGGAAATGACTTGAAAATATCACAGCAGATACGGCTGCGCTGAGTAATTAACGAGAGAGAAAGAGACGGCTCAGTGTTACATTTAAACGCTTTAAATCATGGAAGAGGAAAACTTGTGCATGATATTGACGCCGCATACGTGGATTCATTTATGGAGGCGTTTACTGAGTCTGGTTATTACCTCTGCCAGGGGGTGTTGTGATCACTTTGCTTTGTGTGTTTGTTTGTTTGCATGTTTGTTAGCAACTTTAGGGGAAAACCCTTCCACCCATCTTTCCCAAATCTTCCCCACAGATAGGCCTAGGCCCTGGGACCAACCCAGTAAATTTTGGGCCAAGTGGGCCAAAGTTCAAGGTCACAGCAAGGTCACAACATCTACAATTTTCCTATCTGTCATCATTGAGCAATTTTCCAAAAATTCATTAAAAAATTCAAAACGACTCTGATTCGCCTCCAATTTGATCCACGTGTAGCTTAGAACAATATCTTGTATCTGGCACAAAATTGTCCACATCCACTGTGGAATGTGGACTCTGTGGACATTTACATTTAACATTGAAAATCCCATTTATGACACATTTTTCATTTACATGTTTCTATGTGGTTTATATATGTTTCTATGTGGTTTACTGTGGGTTGGCTGGTTTATATATGTTTCTATGTGGTTTATATGTTTCTATCTGGTTACTTCCTCCAAGGAGGTTATGTTTTGGCCAGGGTTTGTTTGTTTGTTGGTTGGTTAGCAAGATAACTCAAAAAGTTATGGACAGATTTTCAGGAAGTTTTCAGGAAATGTTGATACTGGCACAAGGAACAAATGATTACATTTTGGTGGTGATCGGGGGGTAGATCTGTCTTGGCGGAGGTCTGCGCTCTCCAAGTGCTTTTCTAGTTCAGTGCTGTTACCAGAGACTAACTCCATGTGCAGGGGGCGTGGTCTGCTTCAGCAAACTGATAAAGAACATTGTGATTGGCAGATGGCAGTGTGCAGAGTGTGTCAGGTACCCAGGATGAACTTAGATGAGAACACGTTGAGTTCATTTTCCTCCTACATTGCAGGACCTGCGATGGGACTATTGCGCACACGTATGTTGCGATGCAGATGCTTAAACGATATATTGTGCCACTCTAATCTTCAAGCTTCCAGAGAATAGACAGAATTACACGTGGACAGACGGCTGCGTCCACATGGGTCTTTAACGTAGAGCATAAACAGACCTTAAATGGACTCAGTGACCACGACTAAATCAATGGTTCTATTCACAAAAACATGATGCAATAAACAGACCCCACGAGAGCCGAGCAAAATACCGTTTGCTTCATATTGTATTAGTCTCCAAACAACCACAAGCTGGTTTCCTTGGAGGCAAAGTGGTCATTAAGCTGCGGGTGGCACCTGGCATTTCCTCCAGAACACCACTCATCGGTCTGAGCTGGACTTAAAATGACTTCAGAACACGTCAAACTGCAGCCCCATGGAAATGAGCTGATGTGATTTACTGTCTGCTCACACAGATTAAAACATGGATGAAACACTTGTCACTCATATCCACGCACAGATGGGCCTTTAAGTTCATGTCTATCGTCTGATTGGCCCGCAGAATTCATTTATTTAAAGGGTATCAGCGTTGGAAAACGGTGGGTTGATCTTTGGTATTTATCGTTGTGCAGCATTTAACCGGTTTGTTTGCGTTTGCACTGCAAAAAAAGTCTGTGCAAAAATAAGAAAATTAACTTACTATTGGGAAGTAGTTATAATTTAAGGGGAACTGAAATCGACAAGAAAATAAAGTGTAGTACAAACATAATAAGTCAAAGAGGAGTACATCCGTGGAATAATCTGGAGCAAAACTTAAAAATGTCATCTTCAATTGATGCATTTAAAAGGATGTATAAATCCACTATAATAAAGTATAGAACATTATCTGAATAAGTGAATACCTAGTTATAACATAGGAGTACACATAAAATAAGATGATTGTAATTAATTCTCGTGATTAGAAGATATTATCACATTTACTAATGATTGTGTTTGTAGTAAATGTTTCAAGTGTACATAAATATTATAGTTTATACTAAAAACGGTTGATTATGCAAATCTGATTGTGTGTGAGGTGAATAAAGAAGTGTATGTGAATGGTTTGTCTTATGGTAAAAATATACAGAAAAAAGTGTCAACAAAGCAAAATAAGTGGAATTGTTTTAATCATTAGTTTGTAAAAAGGGGGTGGAGTCTATAAGTTATACTCCTTCCCACTCCTTTTCGAGCGCAGAAAAATGTTGTTAGACCATGTTGTATGGTTCTGTTATCTGATGATTCTATGTGCTCCAAATAAAACGAAACTAAATAACTAAAATGTCTTATTTCACGTAAAATTGTCTGCGAGCGCAGTAAGAAAATAAGAGTGAAATAGAGTTCTTAAGCTAAAAAAAAATTTGCCTATTTTAGAAGTGATAGGAGAAACTTTTATTTTTGACACTGATGTTCACTTTGGTTTGATCTGACCCATTGTTTTTGTCTTAAATTGTCTTTGTTTTGTTTTATTTTGTTTCTTTGCATGTTCTAAATAAATACATACATACATACATACATAAAAATGTCCTCTAAAATTAACCTGGGTTTAAAACATAGTATAGAAAACTATTACAGGATCAAAAACAAAAAAAGTCTCAGTTTTGAATGTCTGGGGTCGCCAGAAATTTGTGACATTAAAATGGGGTCAGGAGTAAAAAAGGTTGGAACCACTGTTGTAAGTGATTTATCATCACTTATTACAATATTCTTCTCTGTATTTTGAAATATTTTCCCATGATAAGAAAGTATTTTGTTATATTTAATTAACTGATTATATAGATATTCATAAAAAATCTGATTAAAGTTGAGAGTTGTAACATTAGAAACAGAGGAAACTGAAGAAAAAGTGACTTTTTCCCATAAAATCTTTCATTAAGTGAACATAAACCCAGTGTGTCTATCCACTGTCACTGATTCAACTCCATGGGTTTTGCTGGTGAATCAATGTTGTAGAAGATGACAGTGTTTCCATGGTAACTACAGAGCCTCTCAACATCCAAATGGGTCATATCTGATGACCATGAAAAGATGAAGAACTGTATTTTACACCAATTATTGACATGGATTGATAGGATTAGTGGATCAGCAGGTATTAAACAGTTTAGATCAGTAAATGGCTTGGGTTAAAGGTGGACGTTTTGGTCTTTACACCTGGTTTTTCTGCCTCCGTCCATAATAATATACATTATATAGACTAAATGTCCTCTAAAATTAACCTGGATTTGAAACATAGTATAGAAAACTATTACAGGATCAAAAAAAAATATTTTGCCACCAAAAAAAAAAGTCTCCATTTAGAATGTCTGGGGTGGCCAGAAATTTTTTGATGTTAAAATGGGGTCAGGAGTAAAAAAGGTTGGAAACTACTGTCAAATAATCTAAACAAGATTAAGTTTCATTAAGTAAATAAATCTAAAAAATATTCCACATTCAGTTCAGTTTATCGAAGTCAGATATTCCTTGTTTGCAGTGTGTGTTTGCGTATTTGCCTGGTCTGGTTGTTTTTCTTTTTTTTTTTGTCTCATGGATTTATCTCGACAGCAAGAACGAAGGAAGGAACGAGTCCAGTGAATGATTGGCAGCCTGAGTCACAATTAAACTGTAGCTGTTAAGCAAAAAGAGGGGATTTGGATCGGCACAGATGTCCGCTAATGTCCCTGTGCGTGTCAGTCTTACTTCAGTATGCCGTAACCCCCCCAGCCCCCCTTAAAGGCTTAAATGGACGAGCTTTCTTTTTGCACCTCCGCCGAATGTAGTGTGCAATTACGCTATCTCTGCGTCGGCTGTATTTTACCGCTATCTTTTAATTGGAGGAGCAAGGGGAGTCATTTTACACCACGGATGAAGGAGATGTGTTTTACCTGCCTTCAGCTGGCTAAGAATAGAGCGGAATAGAAAGAGAATCTCTCGTCGCCGCCTCTGTAATGTGATTTCACCCTTAGGCCACAATTTTAATAGTCAGGGATAGCTCTCCCATTGAGGTTACTTTCATTTCACAGGCATGATGCTTCTTTTGTGCTGGCCTTGCACAATGGGGGTGTGAGACTTTTCAGCTTTGTCATTAACGTTCCTGTATTTAAAACTTCCCATCATATTTCTTGAGGGGTTGCATTAATCATATCAGTGGGGAAAAAAAAAAAAAAAAAAAAATACTCATAGCAGTGTCTGACCATGTGTGAATGAAGGAGAAAGTTTGGGTTTAAAGAAGTGACTGCAGATCAAGGTAAACGAAATGACGAAAACTAGAACTGAAAAATATTTAATGTAATGTAATGATGTAATGTAATATTAAATGTATTCATGGAGATCATAGGTGGCAAACATACGGCACAGGGGCCAAAAGGGCCCCTGGGATGAATTTGTGAAAAGCAAAAATTACACTGAAGATGTGAACAATCAATGGTGTTAAAATAATTTCAGGTCAGTTCCATCTGAAGTGGGTCAGACCAGTAAAATACTATCATTAACCTATAAATCCCCTTAAACCTCAGCACTGATGCTGCGTTGCTAGAGGCCTTGCTTATGCAGCTCAACAATCCAACCTCTAGGGATGGGAATAGATAAGAATTGAACAACGAAACTGAAACTTAAGATGCGTTACTAATTCCTCACTTCACTTTCCTTTTCCCTACCGAGGTTATTTTTTTTAACGAAAACTAACAAGATGAAAACTAGAATTGAAAAAACATTTTCGCGAACTGAAATAAATAAAAACTATAATTAAAAGAAACAAAAAAACGCTAACTAACTGAAACTATATTGTGTGCTTACAAAACTAACTAAAACGGATAAAAATTATGGATAAAATTCCCTTCGTTTTCGTGTTTGTCAATGTCAGATTGATACCAAATCGATTCATTTCGCTCTAGCAATTTCATCTGTTCTCACCATACGACACTTTTTGGTCCGTCACTTGTGTTCACTTGTGGTTTCCAGTCGTCTCCTGGTCCCCACTCTACCTGGAAACATGGAGACTAAAGCTGGGAGAAAGCAGCAGAGTCCTGTTTGGGATTTATTTGAATATGATGGAGAAGAACAGAAAAGATATGAAAAAACTTAAACTAAAACTAAGCATTCACAAAAACTGAAAACTAATAAAAACTAGCAAACCTGCTCTAAAAACGAATTAAAACTAACTGAATTAGAGAAAAGAAAAAGTCCAAACTAAATAAAACTAAACTAGAATGTAAAATCCTAAACTATTCTAACCTTGCTGCAGATGGAATCAGGTTACACTCTTTACTTTTCCTTTTTCCCCGTCCTTGCTCGCAGGAGAAACATTCCCAAGAATTAACCGCAGATGATATTCGATTTGATCGCACTGCCAAATGACATGGTAAATTATGCATAACTTTTTAATTGGCTGCCGGACCGGTGGTTGTATGATTCCTTTTGAGAGCGCGTGACGTGAAAGGTGAGGTCGTGTCGTGTCTCGCGCAGAGGCGGCGTTGGACGGTTTCCAGAGGTCACATCACCGAACAGCGGGGAGCTGGCTACCTGCTGCGCCACCCCCCCTCCCCTCCCCACACCTCTTCCCCTGCCCCCCCACCCCTCCCCCACCTCACCCTACCCTGCCTCTTGATAGCAGCCGTTTTACCCTCAGGCCAATATGCAGGACATTTACCACATGTTCATGCAGCTCTGATTCTCTTTCTGTATAAATAGTCTTAATATAGTTGCCCTCCTTACAATGAAGGTGTTGGAGAAAGGACACGCTTTTGACCTTAATCGGTTTTCCGACGAGGTTTTTTTTTTAATAGAGGGCCAAGCTGCCTCTGACTAAAACTGCCATGTTTACACCTTTTGACATTGAAGCATAAGTTAGTTTTTCTTTACCGCTCCACTGAAGTAGCTGTGCCCTGGTGCTGAACAGGACCAGTCTGCTATGGAAACACTTCTGGATGCAGCTGAAAAGACTTAAAACTGAATCAGAACAGTGACACGCTGCTGATAGATGAACCCCTCCAAAGCCTGAGTGGGAACATGTCTTGTAGTTGTTTACTCTTTTTATGTAAAACACCCATGTTGTACCCAGCTCAGACTGTTGTCAGTTACATCAGATTTCCTCTTCAATGTGGAGACTAGGGCTGTGTATCGGCAAGAATCTGGCGATACGATACAAATCACAATACTACGATCACAATACGATGTATCGTGATATATCATGATACTGTTAAAAAGGCAATTTTTTGTTTGTTTCTTTTTTTTTTAAATGATTATTTCCTTGAAGAACTGAATTACACCAGAAATCTGCACAAATACTAAACACGTTGTTTGATCTCAACAGGATCTAATGTTATATCACAAAATGTTCCTGTGTTCAAACTGAAATAATATTTTACAGACATTACAGTTTCAGATCCTGTTCAAATGTTCATATTCTATTAGTTCAGAACTAACATCAGAACAGTATTTGAGTTCAATCTCAACAAAGGAACTAACATTATTTAATAAGAGTGTGAAATAATAAATAAAATATAAACAAAATAGAAAAACAAAAAACAAAAATGAACCTCCACAATATCTGCATTTGAATAAATACCTAAAAATATTGATACAGTACTTTTTAATATCAATACAGTATTGTGATATGAAATATTGCAATATATTACAGAAGTGATATTTTCTTCCACCCCTAATGAAGACTTGCTCCTTCAGAACCCAAACCTTTTCAACCACATCTCATGCAACACAATCATTGGAACTGATTTCTGTACTTTTACCAGTCATGCTACAGCTGGATGTGCTGGTAAAAACAGTTCTACTCTGATAAAAAACCAACCAGTTAACTGATATAAGATCTGCAGCATGTGCAAATGGAGCATGTGTGGTCTGAAATGTGCGTGACAAATAACACTGGGCTACAATGTTTTAGAAATGATCTGCCTCAGACTAATGCCATGTTTCCATGTGGTTCTACGTGGTACCAGCTCGACTCGACTCTTTTTTGCGTTTCCATTACGAAAAAGGACCTGGAATCTGAGCAATACTAAAGTTATGAAGAGTCAAAGGTGTCATAGTTGTTTTAGTTCAGGTTCCACATTCAGCCCAACTGTGATCTACAGTAAAATAATAGAATAATAACCTAGAAATAATGACTCCAAATTTATCAGCAGAACTAATCCTAAAAAAAATCGAATCGGCAGCAAAAAAATCCACTCCATCACTAGTGCAGACAGTGTTCTGAAGTAGATCCGGTAGATCTGACACTAATAATCCTTCGGAGTTAAACCCATTCTCTTGTTAATTCTCAAATTTCACATTTAGACCTAAGACTGTGTCTGGGAAACTACAACCAACCAGCATTTAGGACTGGATTTGTCTGTATCAGTGACTCATATGTGGTCAAATTTCACTACTTTTTTGACTTGTAGACCAGTGAAAGGTGGCAGGTGTGTTCAGGATGTGTTGTGCTGAGTATTCATGTTGTGTTCACGGGTTCCTCCCTTTGTAGGAGTGGTAGGATTCCTACATGGACAAATGCCAGTGCTAGGCTTGAAGGAGCACAGTGGGCAGCCTGTCACTGCATCCACCCACATCAGATCCGCCTCATATCCAACTGTCAGCACGGTTGTGATTCGTCCATCCTGTGGACATGGCTTTGAATGGGAACAGTTCCAAATGTCTGTAGTTTCCAGGCCACCCTCCAACCTGATGGCACCATTTTTAAGCCCCAAGTTTCATAATTTTCTTAGTATGTAGAGGTAGAAGTGGTGGAGCTAGCAAAGTGGAAGGGCTGAGGCTAAGCTAATGCGACTTATTCACTGTTAGATATTAAATCTTAACGTACAGCTGTTGAATGATGACATACAACCGCACAATACAGTGACAGAAATATAGTTTAGTTATTAATTAGTGGGTTAGCTAGCAGTCTGACTCAGAGATAACATAATGCAATGCCAAATTACTGCTATTGTAGCTAAGGTACGGTAACATTAGTGGTGATAAATTCCATGAAACATTTGTCTGAGAAAATCCTTGTAAGAGCAGCTGAACTTATTAAAACAAAGCCTAACGTTTTAGCAGAGAGTTGACATCCTTCAGTACACACACAGATGTCAAAGCCTGTGCTTTATCTAGAATCTTGAGACAAACTTCACACCTTATAAGAGGATCTGAAAAAAAGTCAGTTGTCACTTCTCCATTGGAGATATGCACAAAAATGTACAGATATTTACTAAATGTTGAAATGTTAGTTTTTCCATTTAATCACAAATGCAACGATTTATTTATTCTGGTAGATGTCAGAAATCATTCCATAAATATGAACATGAATCTGTGTTGTTTTGAATCTAGAATGCTCGTTCCCCCTCTATCTCCTACTAAATTCTAAAATGATTGGGTTTTCCTGGTTTGTCCACACACACGTTTGTTTTAAAACTCTTCTTCCATTGTTGTAACATCCATCAGCATCCGTCTCTTTTTGTTCGCATGACTCCAGTTGTGCACAAAGGTCTTTCCATTGCAGTTTTGTACAATATACTAATTTCTCTACGCCAGGGGTCTCAAACTCCGGTCCTCGAGGGCCGGAATCCTGCATGTTTTAGATGTATCCCTCTTCCAACACACCTGATTCAAATGATAAGCCTACCATCAAGCTCTGCAGAAGCCTGATAACGACCGTCAGGTGTGCTGGAAGAGGGAAACAACTAAAACATGCAGGATACCGGCCCTCGAGGATCTGAGTTTGAGACCCCTGCTCTACGCCTAAAAAACCACCTCTTGCAAGCGCAAAAGCTTTTCATCGAAAAATGAGAGTTTTGGCAAAATTGTCATTTTCCATTAGATACATTTTTATTTATGTGTAAGTTACATTTCCACAGTTTGAGGGTCAATGAAATAGGGACTAGTGACTCCAGAGTCACTTTTTATTGGCATGTTATCTGTTAGCATTATAAGGTTTGAGTGTGTATGTTCACGCCGCGTAAAATACCACCCAATTAGTGGTTAGGGGTAGTGGTTATGGATATGTGAACCGGAGATCTTGGGGTATATTGATCAAATAGCATTGAATAACAAGCAAAAGGATGAAAATGCGTACGTATAGCACGCCAAATGCCATAAGAACTGGCGTCACATACAACACGATTTCATGAGATCAGTGTGGCATGTTTTTGAATAAATGTTCAGTTTGAAAAGAAACCCCTCTGGACATTAAAGGCCTAAACTCCAACTCCACCCCAACCTCCAAACCACAGACCTTTAGTTCGCTCCATGTTCCTGTTTGTGTTTGAACAACTCCACTCAACTCTCGGCATGAATGACGTAGCCCGTGTCACAAAAAATTTAAAGGGGAAGGATTGGGTCTTACAGATCGGTTGCTTTTACAGATCCCCGATCCAGCTAAAATGTTGATATTGGGGCCGATATCCGATCCTAATATCGGATCAGAGCAACCTTAGTCTGAATTGAGCAGACTGATCTCATAAAATTGTGTTGTATGTGACGCCAGTTTATTGCATTTGGTGTGCTATACGTACGCATTTTCATCCTTTCACATGTTATTTAACACCATTAGATGGTGAGTCAATGTGCCAGCCGCTAACCCTAACTGCTAAGTGCGCTCATTGCTAACCCTAAACCTAACCCAGCGTTTTTCAACCTTGGGATCGGGACCCCACGTCGGGTCACCTGGAATTCATTGGGGTCAACTGAAATTTCTAGTAATTGATTAAAAAAAAAAAAATCCTGATAAAAATATTTTTTAATGATTCATTATATATTTCATTATAATCAAAACACCACACATTTTTCTTAATAAAAATCAAGTTCAAATAAAATGTAGGATATAACATCTGAGAGGGCATATCTTGATTGACCCGATCATGTGACCGTATGCGTTGCTATGCTTCAACCTGCCCGAACACAGTCGCAGTCAGAACACCAGACCGAACAGAGAATGGAAAGATTTCGTCGCCCGCCTGACCCCGCTAAGACATCTCCAAGAATTTGAATGTCTGGGGTCGCCACAAATTTGTGACGTTATAATGGGGTCATGAGCCAAAAAAGGCTGGGAACCACTGACCTAACCTGAACCACTAATCGCGCTAGTGGCATGCTATTTTACACAGTGTGAATTTACACGCTGAAAGCTTATAATGCAAACAGACAACATGCCAGTTAAAAGTTATCTGTACGCAATCCATGATATCACATTGGTACTGAGACTCTCTGCCCAAAAGGACCAGTTTTGTTCCATTTTATGACGTTTTTTAATACGCATCTATTCTCATGACTGCCCAAGGTCACCTACATAAAATGTTTGAACCCCCTTTACCCCTATGAAGTCAAACGCGGAGTTAAAGTGCTTTTGTATGAAACGTCCTGCGCTACACATCACCTGTACGTCAATATCTGCCCCAACGCTGACAGAATAAAAGGCATTCCTAATGGTGTTTTAGAGTTTGTCACTTCCTGGAAAAAAACGATTGATGACTCATCTTGCACTTGGGAGAGTATATTAATTTTGCATCTGGTGAAACACTTTCTTGATTTATGTCCCTTCTGGATGACCTTTGAGTCAGCCGGTAGTTACGGGCTGTCACTGGGTCACTGTGGGTCGGCGCTCCACAGATGCCCTATCAGAGCACACCGGAGGAGGACGACGACCTACCTAGAGTCTGGTTTTTACGGGAAACAAATAAATGTCCGGTGTTAAAGTCCACAGATTTGTCAGCCCCACTGTCCACCGTGACCTGCTTTGCTTTATAACTGCAGTGCATCAGTCAGCTGGCCCCGCCTGGTCCGGGGATTTATTAGTAGAACTGGAAAAGAAACCTAAAAATGTTGGGATACAAACAATACTTTACTTTGAGTCATAATGACTAATAGCTAGAGGTCTATTTATAGTCGAGACCAGACTCATTAGAGTTAACCCTTTATTCTCCTGAGACCCAGGAAATGTCAGCCAAGTACCAGCTTTTTTTTTTTTGTTTTTTACCTCCGCCAAGGAGGTTCTGTTTTTGTCGGCGTTGGTTTGTCTGTCTGTTTGTCTGTGTGCAAGATCACTTAAAAAGTTATGGCCAGATTTGGATGAAAATTTCAGGAAATGTTGATACTGGCACAAGGAACAAATGATTACATTTTGGTGGTGATCGGGGGTGGGGGGAGCACTGATCTGCCTTGGCAGAGGTCTGCGCTCTCCGAGTGCTTCTAGTTTTTTGTTTTATTAAATAAGTGCCTGTATTGGAAACATCATGATGCAACAGTTTTTTCAGGTGCAGTTTTGATGCAGGGGGGGATGGATGAAATTTTCAGCAAATGTTGATACTGGCACAAAGAACAAATGATTCAATTTTGGTGGTGATCGGGGGGGGGGGCTTGTTTGTTTGTCTGTTAGCAAGATAACTCAAAAAGTTATGGATGGATTTGGATGAAATTTTCAGGAAATGTTGATACTGGCACAAGGAACAAATGATTACATTTTGGTGGTGATTGGGGGGGGGGGGGGGGGGACGACTAATCTGTCTTGGTGGAGGTGTGCACGTTTTGAGTACTTTTGGAGTTGGCATGTAGAAAATCAAGGTCAGTGAAGTTAACATACTTGGTTCCTTGCCCGTAAGTGGCAAAAAAAAATAAAAAATACAAGAATTATGTATGAAAATACAAGAAAAACACATGTAAGGTGAAAAGAACATGACTTTTAGAACCTCAGACCCCCACGCATGCTGGTCCAGACCCCTGTCTACATCCACATGATCCCTTTGAACATCATTCCTTACATTAGTTCTATTACTTCATGGAACCGAACAAAGTAGGTCCACTCACTGTGGAGTGGGTTGCTGTGCATGTCCTTGTGTTTTATGCATAGTCAGAATTTAGTCTGATATGTAAGCACTGTTGAGTTACTTATGGAATCTGACTGGAATTTAGGGGAGGTGAAGGATATAGCAAGGGGGCGGGAGATTATAAGTTAAACCTCATTCTGCTCCTTCTCAAATGGTTTACTTTCTTTTTTTTAATATAATTCTGTTGTTTGATTTTATTGCAAATATTCGAAATAAATAAACAAACAATCAAACAAATTGTTCATGCAGAGGTGGACCTTACAGACCCTGGAGACCGCATTGGACCTCAGGTTGTTGCCATCACCATCTTGTAATGTACACCGTAAAAAAAAAATAAAAAATTGTAAAAAAAAAAAAAAAAAAAAAGTATTATTCTGGCAGCAGGGGCACCAAAAATTAGTATTAAATAACAGAAAATAACCATCTCATAAAAATACAGTAATTTTCCATAATCAAAATAAAATTTTTTGCCTTAACTTTACATAAGATTTGTTTTTTGTTTTTTTTTTTACTTTTTAATGTTTATTAAAGAATATTAGATGTATTAAAACAATTTATATATATATATATATATATATATATATATATATATAATTTTACATTTGACCTGTAAAATCAGTGTGTTTGTCATTTCATTGATATTTTCCTGTATCTTAAAAATACAGGAAAAATCTGTCAAATAAACAGTGAAAATTCTGTTAAATTACAGATTTTTTTTTTTTTTTACAGTATGCGGAAATGACCAAAAATAGTCACTTGCCCGATAAAGGGTTAAAATACGTGCATCTTTGCAAACCTTGAATGCTTTTTTTGTAACAATTAAACCAAACAGAAATTTCAATAGAGAAAAGTACATTGTGAAATACATTTTGCCGAAAGGGTTTTTGTTCGCGGTTTCATAACATTGCAGCATACTGTGACCTTCCTACCTGTCAACTGACAAAATAAAGCCCTTATCTGCTGCAAAGTGTTCCTGACATT
Source organism: Sphaeramia orbicularis (assembly GCF_902148855.1). Lineage (NCBI taxonomy): Eukaryota > Metazoa > Chordata > Actinopteri > Kurtiformes > Apogonidae > Sphaeramia > Sphaeramia orbicularis. Next base: position 4,111,812 of record NC_043977.1, on the reverse strand, counting down.
TGGCGTAACAGTCTGCCTCATGGTCTCCTTTTTAAGAGCCAGTGGATGTGATTACTAAGATCTGCTAAATCACTGTAATGGCCCATTACAAACTATTCCAAAAGCTCTTTAATGTATTAAAATATGTGCTAATATCAGCCGCAATAAATCGCAATTAACAAACCTTTTTAAAGTACTTCTCCTATAACTAAGGATCCATTAACTTTCCTACGGCATAGTGTGTCTTTTTGATCCAACTCTAGTTGTCATGACACAAGGGAAAAGGGCGTCGGAAGCTAATACTTAAGAAGTTTATTCTAAATTAGCGGTGAAGTGTGTCTCCTTCAGTCCTTTTCCCTTGTACCGAATTGAAGTTAATTGAACTGAACGTAAACAAGAAGGCGGTTCCTTGAGATAAGGGTATAGTAAATTAGTTTGTGTCTAGCAAGCTCAAGCAGAAAGTGTAATTGAAGTCGATAACGAATGACAATAGAGTTGCTTATCATGAAAATTTCGGATATTATTGCTAGTTAATTAGCATTTAGTGACAAAAAACCTCGCATTCAGTGTTGATCAGTTCAGACCAGAAGACGTCTAGTCGCATTCAGATCTGAAAATCTCAGCTTTTGCGAGTGGACATGGTGTCAGTTTATGTAAAGTTTATGTATTGAAAAGCAGTAAAGTGAGTGAAAGCTTGACAACAGTTCTAGTATCTTGTTTGAATAAGATAAATGGGCCTTGTTCTCTGTGGTTTTAAGGAGCAGCAGAAGGGAAAAAAGCCTCCAGCTCATATAAACTCACTCAACTTGGCTGTTAAAAGTGTTACAGGCTCAGGGAAATTGACAAGAACTTATATCACCCTTTTGTCTTGCTGCCACCGTTTCCAGGCTCAAATACAGTCATAACTACGGTGATGAAACTCATAGTCCGATAATGGACCGAGATGCTTCGTCTGCATTATTTCAGAACATCGTTTACCCTTAAGCAGACAACCCCCAACCTTACCTCCCATTCTGATTGGACAGTCCGTTCAGTCTTCTTTTACATTTGTTTTATTGTACTGCAACAGCTGATTTTTACATTATCTTTTTCTCTTATGGCTACTTTTAGCACATCACAGTAAAAATGTGTAAATTTTAGAGTAGAATATACTTTATTTACCATTTCGCAGTATAGGTACATTGGAATTCTTGTGCGTTTCCCTGAGTCACGGAGTTTAGAAAAAGATATGGATAAAAAAACATAAACACAGCTAAAACATATAAAAACAGTTATTGCACAAACACAAATACACATTTGTAAAATAGAGTACCCTATGGAACTCACTCCCACAAAACATCAGGAAATCAGACTCAGTACAAAACTTCAAATCCCTACTCAAAACTCACCTGTTCAAAGTTGCATTTTCTTAAGCCTTTTTTTTGTTTCTCTCTGTTCTTTTTGTTTTGTTGGTTTGTGAAGCATCTTTGAGTATCCAAAAAAGTACTATATAAGTGTGATGTATAATTATTATTATTTAGAAGAAAAAGTAATAATAATAATAATAATAATAATAATAATAAAAATAATAATAAGAGTACTGAGAGGTAAAAACTTTAAGTTATTTTACATTTGAATTCAAAGTACTGGAACGTAGAGCAGGTTATTGCACATTCAGTTAAGAGTACGATATTGGTTAAGAGTCTGTGACAGTGTGAGGGACATGAGGGACTCATGTCCTGGGGTATTTCCTACCCTCCTTAATGTCTTGTGCCACTAGTCTGACTGTTTTTGTCGACTCAGTAAAAAGAGAAACCATTTGGTTGCTGTTATGGATGCGCTGTCCATGGTGCTGAATCAGAGACATTAGCTGCTTAAACAACAGTTGCAGTTGCTGCTTTTATTCCATCTTTTCCTTGAATATAGGGGATGTAACAATATGAAAATTTCATATCACGGTTATTGTGACCAAAATTATCACGGTTATTATTATTATCATTGCGGTATTGTTGAAATTGTGCTCAAAATGTTCAAAAAGTACTTATACACACACTGAAATATTTTAACCAAGTTGTATTTAAATAAATAGGTGAATAAAACAGCAGGCAAAATGTCCCTTCTGTTGTAGAAACATTCAAATATTAACCATTAGTGGTCTGAGCCTAGTTTGTCCGTTTTTCAGTCCTTTTGATTTTGCCTTTATATACTATATAAACAAATGTTTACTATACCCATGTTTGGGATCTTTTCTTTCAGCACAACTTCATCTATCTCATCTGTCTATTATTTTTTCACTTTAACCTACTATATCAACATAAAATGACAAAAAACAAACAAAAAATATATAAAATCCGATTTGAAAAATGTATATAATTTATTGCATAAAGAACACAAAGATGCTTCACAAACCCTTTCAAAGACTTTAAAAGTGAATACTGGTTCCAAATTTTAGGTATAGAAAATAAAAATTTAAATAAATTAAAACTATACTCAAATATTTGACATTAAAGCAGACCTTTCCACAGGGTTTTCTCCCTTAAAAGTGCGGTGATCAAACACGGTTATCATAATTAGAATTTAAACGGTAATACTAATCGTCTGCAATTTTACCGTGGTTTATCGTTATACCAGTAATCGTTACATCCCTACTTGAATATTCTGCAGTTTGAGTCAATTTTAAGCTCTAGTTTCTATAGTATTCCAACTCTCTTATTCTGTTTTGTATTATAAAAATCAGATGTAACCTAATTTGGCTAAAAATGTCATCTCTCTCTCTCTCCAACTGCCACCTATTTTGTGTTGTTTAATGGAAAACGCTTCGAGTCTTACCTCTACCGATGCAGGCTGTCGGTGTGAGTCTTTTAAAAGCGGCACATGGCCTGCATACCTTGCCAGCTCCTGCATAAACACTGGACATGGGAAATGCTGCGGTGCCAAACTGTTGCTGCCTCCCCACCTGCTACTGCCATAGGTTCTCCTCTTGTGAAGGGCATCTGGTGGTTATGGAGAAGGATCTGCCACAGAAATGTTTACTATACAACTGAACAAATCACAATCCTAGGATCACGATACAATATATCACGATATGTCATGATACTGTTAAAAAAGCACTTTTTGTTTCTTTGTTTGTTTGACTGTTAGCAAGATAACTCAAAAAGTTATGGACGGATTTTGATTAAATTTTCAGGAAATGTTGATACTGTCACAAGGAGGTAATGATTAAATTTTGGTGGCGATCGGGGGACGGACGACTGATCTGCCTTGGCAGAGGTCTGTGCTCTGTGAGTGCTTTTCTAATTTTAAGATTATTTCCTGGAAGAATTGAATTATACTAGAAATATGCACAAATAATAAACACATTTGTATGTTATTTTTTAATTATTTTATTATTTCAAATTATACATTTACATAAACATGTACTTATACATATGGAACCACACAGACACAATATAATAAAAAAAATAACAAACAAATTATACAACAAACCTACAAACCTATTCAACCCCCCAAAAAAGAGAAAAAAAAAAAAAAACAGGAAAAAAATAAAAACAACAAAAAACAACAGTAACAAGACAAATAATATTATCAAGTCCTCTTTATAATGCCAGGGCTGACACATTTTTATTTGATCAGAACAGGATCTAATGCTATATCAATATTTTTCTAATTCTCCTAGTTTCCAAAGGAACTACCATCTGCCTCTGACACAGTAAAAAGCGCTTTTAGGAAGATTCAAACAACCATTATTTAATAAAACAGTGTTAAACAATAAGAAAAACAAAAATAAACCTACGTCATATCTTCCTGAGTAAGAAAAAGTTTTTAGGTTTTTTTTTTTACATTACATAATTTCCTTGATTGGAAACCATATGATGCCACAGTTTTTCAGATATTTTTCATTTTCATCTAATTAAATTTCCTTTCCGGTGGACAGTTTTGTTTTTGTTTTGTTTTTTGTTTTTTTGTAAATAAAGCTGTGAAAATCTTGTCCTCTGCTGAGGACAAAAATGCATTTCTGGGTCTCAGGAGGATATCTGCATTTGAATAAATACCTAAAAATATCGATACAGTACTTTTTAATATCGGTACAGTATCATGAAATGAAATATAGTGATATATTACAGAACCGATATTTTCGTACACCCCTAACTGTGATGGTCATGTGCTCCTCTTTTGCTGTGAGTGTGAGTCATCATTTTTACGTCCACGCTGCCTTTCCTCCGTGCGTTTCCCACCCCTCCTCTGAATCCTTCCACATTAACATCACAGCTCTTTCCCATCGTCTAATTCTCGCTAACAGCACTGCAAGCACTTTTAATATATTTGCATCGGGTTCAGCTGTTTGTAATTTTTGCAACACATAATTCACCTTTCACTGAGATGGTGCATATATCAGATACTTGATATTCATTTATTCAGATACATCTTCATGTAGCGAAAAGATGTTTTGTTGTTATTGCCTAAGATCAGAAGAATAAATATATTTAACGCAGTGAACGTTGGAGATGGGCCCCCCCGCCGCACATGGAGATAAGTGATATGAGAGGACGAAGCGGCGGAAGTATGGGTGCATGTTTGGATCTATGTGGAGCAGTGATTAGCGCTGATGCACACACACACGGAGGAGGCCAGGATGAAACATGTGCCCAAAGCTGCCTCTGAGAAGCAGCTCGCCTGCAGCCACGCCTGCCAGGCACCAGTGTACTCCTTTCAGTACACCCGAGGGACTCGCCTCGAGGTGTGACAACTTTATTCGTCTTGGGTGCTTTCGGTGTGACTCAGAACAACCATCGGTGTTCAATAAAAAGGAAATGATCCAATCTAGTAATGGAAAGGTCTAGTTTTTTTTTTCAATGACTGTCTTTTCCTGCATTAATCACGTCACATGCCACAGAGTCCACAGCAGGAGGAGGAGGCAGCGTTAAGGAAGGCTTTAGAGCAGGGGTGTCAAACATGTGGTCCGGGGGCCCAAACCAGCCCGCCAAAGGGTCCGATCAGGTCCGTCGGATGGATTTGTGAAAAGTAAAGATTACACTGATAATATTAACAAGAATGTCAAAACATTTTAGCTCAGGTTCTACATACAGACCAATTTGGATAGTTTACTTTTGTTTTTAATGCGTGCTATTGTTCTGACATGGACAGAATTTATTTTTGTCTTGATATGTGCACTATTACTACTATGAAAAAGAAAGAGTTTATTTTTGTTTTTTAATATGAGCATTATAAAAAACATAAATTATTATTATTATTATTATTATTATTATTAAGTGCATTATGGTGACACAGTGGTGCAGTGGATAACACTCGTGCCTCACAGACAGAAGGTCCTGGGTTCCATTCCAACACCACTCGACTGGGGGTGGGACCTTTCTGTGTGGAGTTGGCATGTTCTCCCCGTGTCTGCGTGGGTTCTCTGAGTACTCCGGCTTCCTCCCACCATCCAAAGACGTGCACTGATAGGTTAATTGGTTAATCTAAATTGCCCATAGGTGTGAATGTGAGAGTGACTGTTTGTCTCTATATGTTCAGCCCCGCGATGAACTAGCGAAATGTCCAGGGTGAACCCCGCCTTTGCCCATAAGTAGCTGGGATAGGCTCCAAGAGACCCCTGTGACCCTAGTGAGGATAAAGCGGGTTCAGAAAATGAATGAATGAATATGTGTGTTATTATGAAATGGGCAGAGTTTATTTTTGTTTTTGATATGTGCACTATTACAGCTACAAAAAGGAGAGTCTATTTTTGTTTTTTTAATACGTGTATTATTGTTATGAAAAGGACAGAGTTTATTTTAGGTTTTTAATTTGTGTGTTATTATGAAATGGACAGAGTTTATTTTTGTTTTTGATATATGCACTATTACTGCTTCGAAAAGGACAGTTTACTTGAATGTGAAATGCAAAATGGACAGAGTCTATCCTTGATATGTTCAGCAATTTTGTGTTTTGTGTCGGAATTTAGGGTAGGTAGAAGGATGGGGTAAAGGGGGGGATAATAAATTAAACTTCATCTCGCTCCTTTTTGAATATGGGACTTTCTTTTAGAAAATCCTTGTGTTGTTTGGTTTTAATGCAACTTAAAAATTAATAAAAAAAATAAATAAATAAAATAAACAAACAGTGTGGTCTAAAGTGGGTCAGACAGTAAAATACTATCATAATAACCTAGAAATAATGACAATTCCAAATTTTTCTCTTTGCTGTAGCATAAAAAAAATAACATTACATGAAAACGTGCGGCCTAATTGTATTAACAGTGTTGCCCATAAAGTTAAAATAAAATCTTCTGAAATGACTGGGACAGTGTGAATTATTCTTGACAGATGAAGTGTAACTGAGACTCAGTGTGTAGTCATTGCACCAGATTGAAGGTGGTTACTGATGTGTAAAAATAGGAATTATTCCAACTTTATGGGTATAAATGTATAATATAGGGATGGGTGATCTCACAGGTTTAATTTGTCATTTGATCTACAGTCTTTAGCAGACGGGTTGTACAGATGAAGTCCTTCAAAACGTAGAAAAAGTGCTGTCAAAATGTACTCGGCTAACCTTTGTTTTAAATGTTCTGTTGAATAGTGTAACTGTATTTTAAGGTCAGCAGTCTTAACAGTTTATTTCAGTCTGTTTTTCTTAGTGGTTGGTGTCGGTCTGCATTGATGATGATGATGGTGATGATGAAGAAATTATTTATTCATCACGTAATACAACCACTGTCAAAACTACAATTATCAACAGGTTAGTGACTGAAAAGGCACAGGCAGAAGCAGAATGCGTATATAAATGCCTGTCCGACAGAACAAATTAAGATGTTCTTTTTCAATATAGGAAAAAGAAAAAAACAAAAATGCAAACAACCTAAAAAACAAACAAGCAACAACACAAATAAGTGAAAATACACACCAGGAAAAACAAAAAAATATAACCAACCAAATTAATGGTAATTTAATGTAGCTTAGAAAATAATAGAAAATGAATTATTTACTTATTAATTATTAGATCTTAACAACTGTAACCTTCAAAAATTACCCGACATACAATTTAAAAAAACAAAAATGAATTAATTTACAGAGTTTGTGTAATGTGTCATTTTGCTGCATCTGAACAAATGTTGACATTGTTGGTGGGTCTGCTACTTTAGTTGGAGTTAGTCTGAAAACACGTCAGATTCAGTATTAAACTCAGATGAGGCTGAATAAACCAGTACAGTTTTGGTAACGAGTGGAAACGCTGCAGCTGCATGTACGCACAAATGTCAAGGAGTGTTTGCCTCAAGTAGATTTAGTCAAAATATTTTAGTTTTTTGGTCAATAATTACGCAAATATCACACACAGATTAAACTGCCAGAAAATGGAGGAAACTAGAGGAGGGGGATGACTGTAGCTCCACTGCCTATTTTTAATCAGCAAACTGCTCAAAAACAAAAAAAAAACAAAAAAAAAACAAAACAAAACTTTTATTTCCAAGAAATGCAGTTCTATTTATGTATCGGTACATTATCAGCTCCAATGATCACATGCTCAAAGGATTTTCTAATGATAGACCAGTAATGTATTAATGTATTAACATCCTGTTATTGGATTTATTAGAATAGAATAGAATAGAATAGAATAGAATAGAATAGAATAGAATAGAATAGAATAGAATAGAATAGAATAGGACTGTGCCTCCACTATACCTATTTTTAATGAGCAAACTGCTCAAAAACAAAAAAAAAAAAAAACTTTATTTCCAAGAAATGCAGTTCTATTTATGTATCAGTACGTTACCAGCTCCAGTTATCACATGTTCAAAGGATTTTCTAATGGTAGGCCACTAACGTATTAACTTATTACATTCTATTATTGGATTTATTACATTTAGAATAGAATAGAATAGGACTGTGCCTCCACTATACCTATTTTTAATGAGCAAACTGCAAAAACTACAAAAAATTATGAAACTGGCACATTATTGACTGCAGTTACTCAATTTTCAAGGGGTTTTCTAATACCAGGTCAATAATCTGTTTATTTATTATATTCCATTATTGGATTTATTACATTTAAAATATCCAAAATCATCCGATGCTCTTTTATTCCTGATCCAAACTTGACCCTTTTTCCAATTTACATGTTGAAAAATGATGCCTAAATGTTCTGACATCCTGACTACGCATCTCTGTGTAATGACTCTGGAATCCAAACGCATACGACAACTTCCCAATCTTGTTTTTGTGTCTGGCACCTTTTTTTAAAGACATCATTCTATTTGTCTTTTGTGAGACAGATCCCGGTTAATGAAAACCTAAAGACAAAAAGTGCATTAAGTGTGTGTGTGTGTGTGTGTGTGTGTCCAGAACATCCGAGGGTAACTCTTTTTGTCATCTCCACAACAGAAGCCCGTGGCAGGGATTGATTGGTGCTGGGCTGATTCTTATAGACCTGCTGGGCTGTGCAAATGCCTTTTGACGTGGGGTGCATTTTTAATGTGTCAACCCAGACCTGAGGCACAAATGAACCAAATTACAGGCAGATTACTTTGGTAGCAGAAAAAGAGGCTGCATTCTCCAGGCTTTTGGTCGCACTTCTTCATATTCAGTATGGCTCATTAAGTGATTCACTAAATGGTAAATGTTGCCTAATCGCACACACACCATCGTGGGAATCTTGTACTTTTAGGCGTTTTTGTTTTTATCTGTGTGTATTTTTAGATTCGTAGAAAGAGAAAAGATTTTTTTTTTTGTTATTTTCTTGCAGTAGATCATACTTTTATGATCATGTCAGATCTAGGTCGATCACTGTGTCTGATTTTCTTCATACTTTCAGAAAATAATGTTATTCCTCCTATGTAACGCTGTATACAATTCCAGCTTCATATCTTCAATAGTTTTTGTGATATCACAGGGGTGTCAAACTCATTTTAGTTCAGTTCCACATTCAGCCCAATTTGATCTCCAGTGGGGCGGATCAGTATCATAATAACAGTGAACAAAAGTAAGATTACATTATGATAATGTTTACATCTACAAAGTTTCCTTAAAAATCTGAATAACATGAACAACTTGAAATGTCTTAAGAAAAACAAGTGCAATTTTAACAATATTCTGCCTCAGTTTATCAGTTTATCATTTACACGTGCGTTAAATTTGCACAAAACATTTAGTAACAGGCAGAATATTGGTACAAATGCATTTACTTTTCTTAAGATATTTCCATTTGTTCATATTTGTTCAGGTTATTCACATAATTTGTATAGTATAGTTTGGTAATGTAAACATTTTCATGTAATTTTTCCTTTTTTTCACCAGAAAAAAACAAGAGAAAATTTGGGGTTGTCATTATCTATAGGTTATAATGATAATATTTTACTGGTTCTGACCCACTTGAAATCTAATTGGACTGTATGTGTCTGTATGTGGAACCTGACTTAAAATGATTATGACATCATCGATTGTTAATATCTTCAGTGTAATTTTTGCATTTCACTAATTTATCCTACGGGCTGGATTTGGTCCCCAGGCCGCATGTGTAGAACATTAAAACGCATTCTGTCAGTGCTTTGTATATGTAATTCATATGCAACATTCACTTATAGTGAGCTACAGTTCCAAAATACAAAAAAAGAAACGGAAGTTCATGATAGCGATTAGCACAGATGCTAAAATACATGGAAAATCCTATATGAATGTTAATACTATTAGTGTCAATGCACAAAAATAAAAGTATTAAGCAACACAAGGCGCCTCAACTGACTAAATACAGTGATTTAACATCTTAATATATAACAATACTTACAGACAGATGTTTTTGTACGGCCGAAAAACAGGTAAACGGCAGTTGATGATAGCGATTAGCACGACGCTAAAATACATGGAAAATCCTATGTGTATGCTAACGCTATTAGCGTCTTCCGTTAATGCACAAAAATAAAAGTATTAAGCAACACAAGGAGCCTCAGCTGACTAAGTACAGTGATTTAACATCTTAATATATAACAATACTTACAGACAGATGTTTTTGTAGGGCCAAAAAACGGGTAAACGGCAGTTAATGACAGCGATTAGCACGACGCTAAAATACATGGAAAATCCTATATGTATGCTAACGCTATTAGCGTCTTCCGTTAATGCACAAAAATAAAAGTATTAAGCAACACAAGGGGCCTCAGCTGACTAAGTACAGTGATTTAACATCTTAATATATAACAATACTTACAGACAGATGTTTTTTTGTAGGGCCAAAAAACGGGTAAACGGCAGTTAATGATAGCGATTAGCACGACGCTAAAATACATGGAAAATCCTATGTGTATGCTAACGCTATTAGCGTCTTCCGTTAATGCACAAAAATAAAAGTATTAAGCAACACAAGGAGCCTCAGCTGACTAAGTACAGTGATTTAACATCTTAATATATAATAATACTTACAGACAGATGTTTTTGTAGGGTCAGAAAACAGGGAACTGGTCTGTAACTGTAATCAAACTAACAGACTTCTCTAGCAGCATAGCAGCTACGGTAGCTGTGAACAGACAAAACACACGAACCCAAACTGAATGATCTGTGTCCACCAGGGGGCAGCACATGCAGTGTACTCTCCCACTGGTTTCCTCATAGAATATTACTGATGCTCCACTTCCATCAAACTTCCAGCTGGTTGTACTCTGTTGGTTTGTCTAATACATGTAGTTCTGGACCGTTCTAGGACGCCGGTACTCTGGTTCTTTACGGTGGTCCGACAGTGTGAAGGATAACAGGACCTGTGTGGTGGTGCTCGCTGGGAGGGGGAAGTTGTGCGGAGCTGCAGCCTGAGCGAACACACTGCGATGTGACCTGCATTCTCCCCACATCTGACGGGTTTATCCCACACCGGCTCATCCCGCCGTAGGGAAGCGGCTGTCGTCACGGCACGTCAGTTTATATTGTAACGTGTTGGCGGGCTTGGTCGTGCGCTGCGGTCGGGCGTCTCTGGATCTGTGCGTGACCGGCGAGGAAACAGAATCACCTGAATGGAAACAAGGCCTCCTGATGCTGTCACAGCCACATTACACTGAATTAACCCTTAAGGCTCCACAGCTGCTCTGGAGGCAGCATCCAAATGAATGTTCCTGTGTATTTAACCTGTTTTAAGGGATTTAACACCATTTATTATAATAGTATCCTCTGTGTTCTGAGCTTTTTCTATGACAATCAGGTATTTCTCCATATTTAATGTATTCATGTAGATCACAGGTGTCAAACATGCAGTCCAGGGGCCAAAAACCGGCCTGCCAAAGGGTCCAAACTGGCCCGTGGGATGAATTTGTGAAGTGCAAAAATTACACAGAAGATATTAATCAACAGTGTTAAAATCATTTTAGGTCAGTTTAATCTGAAGTGGGTCAGACCAGTAAAATACTATCAATAACCTAGAGAGTAACGCATTGACCTGTGAGAATGTACGGGTTCTAGAGGCAGTAGAGTTGGTATGGGGAGTAGGGATGTAACACTGTGACCAAAATTATCACGGTTATCATTATTATCGCGGTATTATTGAAATGTATTCAAAATGATCCAAAAGTACTAATACACACACTGAAATAATTTAACCAAGTGGTATTTTGAAAAAAAAAAAAAAAAACAGCAACAAACAAATAAAATAATGTACTTTCTGTTGCCAAAACATTCAAATATTAACATGTAAATATCAAACATGCAAATGGGCATTAAAGATGGAACGTTATGGACATTGTTTGACCATTTTTCATCTCAAGTTTGTGTTGTTTTAGTTTCTTTTAATAGATAGAATAGGCCTCCTGATGCTGTGACAACCACATTACACTGAATTAACCCTTAAAGAGCCACAGCTGCTCTGGAGGCAGCGTCCAAATGAATGTTCCTGTGTATTTAACCTGTTTTAAGGGATGTAACACCATTTATTATAATATTATCCTTTGTGTTCTGTGCTTTTTCAATGAAAATCAGGTCTTTCCACATATTTAATGTATTCATGTAGATCACAGGTGTCAAACATGCGGCACGGGCCAAATCTCACTCCCATTTCTTCTTTTTGCATTTTGAAACTGGACTTAGAACCTTCTTAAGATCCAACTAGTGTGAAATGTGAATTCATGCAATTTTTTTAACTGGTCTTACAATTTTGATCAGGTGTGTATTTGTTCATGCTACGTTCAAGTACAGTTCGTCGACGTAAACATTTTCATTATGGAATTTTACCTATTTCACTCAAAAACACAGAGAACACTTTGGAGTTGACATCATTTATCAGTTGTTATCTATTATTTATATTATTTTACTGGTCCAGCCCACTTTAGATCATATTAGGCTGCATGTGGCTCCTGAACTAACATGAGTTTGACAGCGCTGGGGCAGATGTTCATAAAAATATAGATTAAAGTTGATTGTCATAATATCAGAAACGGAGAAAAATGAAGAAACTTGACTTTTTCAACAAAATCTCTCATTAACTGAACATAAACCCAATGTGTCCATCCACTGTCACTGATCCAACTGCATGGGTTTTACTGGGGAATCAATGTTGTAGAAGATGACGGTGTTTCTAAGAATATAATTCAAGTGTCTTCAACCTCATGTTGTTCATTTTCATTAATTTTATTTCTTTTTTGTTCAGTTTGTTGCTTATTTTATTACTTTCTCTTCAATTCTGTTCAATTTGTGGCTAATTTTGTTCATGTTACTTATTATTTTGTTGATTTTTAAAAATTTATTTCCCTTCATTTGGTTGTTTTTGTTCATCTTTTTGCTTACTTTGTCCTTTTGTACTTTTTTTTTTTGCTTATTTTGTGAAGTTTTTATTAATTTTTGTTCTTTTTTTTTTTTTTTTTTTTTTTTATTATTCAGTATACATAAACCCAGTGTACATCCACTGTCATCCAACTCCATGGGTTTTGCTGGTGAATCAATGTTGTAGAAGATGACGGTGTTTCCACGGTAACTATGGAGCCTCTGAACGTCCAAATGGGTCATATCTGATGACCATGAAAAGATGAAGAACTGTATTTTACACCAATTATTGACATGGATTGATGAGATTAGTGGATCAACAGGAATTAAACAGTTTAGATCAGTAGATGGTTTTGGTCACCAGTGGCTGTTTGGGTCTTTATGGGTTAAATCTAAACCAATATATATATTTTTTATTATCAGCTTTTGTTCTGACATGTCACTCTTTGATCGTCCAATCAAATTACGTGAAATAGCCAACATTATTGTACCGCTAGAACATGAAATTTAGTTAAATCAACAGGTTTATTGCTTTTATTTGAAGCTCCAGAGGCTGCACCGTTGGTTCTGAGCCTCGAGGCAGATTTATTTTACCCGGCAACACATGATGGTGAAATTTGATTGGCCAAACACTCAAACATGCTCTTACACTACATGCACAGGTGTCAAAACTGGCAAAAATTACACTGAGGATATTAACAATCAATGATGTTCAAATCATTTTAGGTCAATTCAATCTAAAGAACCAGTAAAATACTACCATAATAACCTATAAATAATGAAAACCACTTTTTTTTCTTTCTTTGTTTTAATGTAAAAAAACAATAAAATAAAATCACACTAAAATACTTAGATTTACAGACTAGCCTTTTACAAAAATCTGTTTGGGTCTTCATGGTTCAACCTCCTCCTGAAACACTGAACAGTTGTGTTTTCTGCTTCCCAGCGCTGAAGTGCTGATTATCAAAACACATCTCTATAATTAAGCCGATTTAAGAGATGACACCGAACAATAACTCCGATCACGCAGGTAAAAACACACACTTTTCAAGCGTTCGGAAAAGCGAAAGGAACAGTATGTTTACCAAATGTGTCTCATTATTCCCTTGTGTGTTTCTGCGTTCTCATAAGCTCAGCTGACCTTCAGGTGATACTAATCATCTGTAGCTAATTACTGGTCTACCTGAGTAAACAATGGGAGGTTTTTTTTTTCTTTCCTATACTGCAATCCAAACATTAATCACCGAACACAAGTGGGGAGTTGTAATGAGTTAGATAACAATAATTAAAGTTTGAAGTATGGACTGTTTGTAGCACGACAAAGGACACATTTAGCATTGTTAATTATCCGAGGTGATATTTTTCACACAGACGAGGGTATCTCCAGCAGTCAGTGTGACTTTGTAGAATACTTATGAAGAACTTCACAGTCACAAAAACAAACTATTCATCATCAAACTGAACGTATCTCTCTTTCATCTCCATCTTTTATACAGTTTGAGCATCTTTAGAGTTGTTTTTGGTGTAAAGTAGAATACGGCCAATGGCAGCGCAGAACCAACCATGAAACCAAGAGCGGAATTAGTTTTTAGTCCAACAGCCTGAAGGATATTTATTTGTTGTGGAACATCCTTTCAGTAAGGTCTACCAAGTTTGGTCAAAGAATTGGGAAATATAGATTTTTGAATTTAAAAATGTCCTATTGGTTTGTAATGGGACACATTTCAAAGTGTTCTAAGTGGAAAACAGTTGAAGATATTGATATAATTACTATTGGTAATAGATAGGAAGTCACATAGGAGCTTTCATTTGGTGCCATGACCTTTGACCTTGAGTGACCTTCAAAGGTCAAATGAATGAAAATTAAAGTCTTCAAATATGCCATTGTAAAACTAGGACCAAGGCTCCTGTAGTCCATCAAAGAAATGTATCAACAAGTGCCAGATAAATGTTTTGTTTTGTTTTTTAAACCAATGTGTTTGATTTTCTTTTCTTTTTTTTTTTACAACAGTACACAGTAACAGCTTACAAACATGGTGGATCAAGGTTACATTCAGCAGGAGTATGAGTCCACAAGAGTCCATTCACAAGGTAGAAGAAAAAAAGAAAATCCATGTTTGAAAAATAGATATGTGGATAAGCAGAGGGTGGAGCTAGTTCTGTCCAGGTTTTTTTTTGTTTGTTAGTTTATTTTGGTTGTGAAACAACAGTCAGTACAGTACAGGGTTCATCGATGTAACACCAATGCAATAGCAAAACAGGAGAGAAGATAATATATATATATATATATATATATATATATATATATATATATATATATATATATATATATATATATATATATATATATATATTAAAAAAAAAAAACAACATCTATATTGGTGTTTTGACCAAAAAAGGGAATAGGCTGAAGCTAAAAGTTTATTTGGTCTACCCTTTGAATTTTATCAACATTTATTAGCCTACATCAAGCAATCCTTTTTAAATTAATAGGAAAGGAAAAACAATAGTAGGTTCTCATGAGAACGAAAAATTTACCAAGTAAAGGTAATACAAAACGTGAAGGAATCATAGTTATTTCAAATGTTATCTGTTGGTTCCATGTGATAATTTCTACAGAGTTTGTTCACCGTCTTTAGAAATGTTGATTTTTGAATTTTTGATGAATTTTTTTAATATTATAAAGGTGCCTTTCCTTCCTTCTAGTCCATATTTTGATGGTTTAGAACATTTAAATGGTTCCAGATATCAGTCTAGTTTCTATTGAGCACTGATAGAAGTCATATATGGACTTTCATTTGGGTCCATGACCTTTAACCTTGAAGGGTCAAACTCAAGGTCATCAGTGTCTAGATTTCAACGATCTTCTCCAAAACTACTGGTCAGATTCATTCCAAATTTTATGTGTGTCTTCTTAGGGACAATATCTATTTACAAAGTTTATTCACAGTTTGGAAAAATTAAGATTTTTTAAAGATAAAAAAATGTGCCTTTCCTTCAAATGGTTCGTATTTTGATGGTTTATGACATGTAAATGGTTACAGATATCAGTCTAGTTCCTATTGATCACTGATAGAAGTCATATATGGACTTTAATTTGGATCCCTGACCTTTGACCTTGAAGGGCTAAAGTCAAGGTCATCAATGTCTAGATTTCAATGATCTTCTCCAAAACTACTAGTCGAATTCATTTAAAGTTTTATATGTATCTTCTTTGGGACAACGTCTACAAAGTTTGTTCACAGTTTTTGAGAAATTCAGATTTTTTAATATAAAAAAGTCTTCCTTTCCTTCTAATGGTTCATATTTTTGATGGTTTAGAACATGTAATGGGTTCCAGATATCAGTCTAGTTCCTATTGATCACTGGTAGAAGTCATATATGGACTGTGATTGGATGAGTTGAGTTCTCCTCCAGTGAAAGTCCCTCCCACTTCTATAGTTAGATTGATCTGCATCAGAACCACAGGACTGGAACATAGAACAGAACCAGGACTGGAACACAGGACAGAACCAGGACTGGAACACAGAACAGAACCAGGACTGGAACACAGGACAGAACCAGGACTAGAACAGTGAACAGAACCAGGACTGGAACAGTGAACAGAACCAGGACTGGAACACAGGACAGAACCAGGACTAGAACAGTGAACAGAACCAGGACTGGAACAGTGAACAGAACCAGGACTGGAACACAGGACAGAACCAGGACTGGAACACAAAACAGAACCAGGACTGGAACAGTGAACAGAACCAGGACTGGAACACAGAACAGAACCAGGACTGGAACAGTGAACAGAACCAGGACTGGAACACAGAACAGAACCAGGACTGGAACACAGGACAGAACCAGGACTAGAACAGTGAACAGAACCAGGACTGGAACAGTGAACAGAACCAGGACTGGAACACAAAACAGAACCAGGACTGGAACAGTGAACAGAACCAGGACTGGAACACAGAACAGAACCACGACTGGAACAGTGAACAGAACCAGGTCTGGAACATAGAACAGAACCAGGACTGGAACACAAAACAGAACCAGGACTGGAACAGTGAACAGAACCAGGACTGGAACACAGAACAGAACCAGGTCTGGAACACAGAACAGAACCAGGACTGGAACAGTGAACAGAACCTGACAACCTCACACATTGGTTGTTCTGGTTCTGATCCACATAGAACAGACGCTGACGTACAGGGACACTGGAACTATTTTTAAGAATGAAAAGGGTCAAACATATCCTATTCCATCTCTTCAAATGTGTTTTTTTTTCCTTTTCCATGACATTAAACTGTATTTTTAAGTTGTGCCCAAACAATTACTTCACTGAAATCAACTGAAATAATTAGTTCCAGCCCTAATCAACACAGCACTGGCCTTTCTTCTGATTGCACCCTGAGTCTACATGCTTCTGTTTTTCTTTTCTTTTCTTTTTTTTTTGTGTAGATATCCATTTTTCTCAGACCTCAGAATCCAAACTAAAGCCCCTGACTTGTCCATTATTGCGCGCTGTAACATTTGGTACAGGCAGTTCCCCTATTCCAGTCTCCAGTCGATCAATTTTTCTTTTTTTTCCTTTTTTCCTGGGTTTCTTTTTTTTGTTAATAAATGGAGCAAAGCCATTACTGGCCTGTGAAAAATGGGAGCTCATTTTCAACCAGACCTGTGAAGCTCAAATTGGCCATTTCTACATTGTGGGCATGGAAGTAGAAAGGCAAAGCTACTTCAGTGTTAAATATATGTATGTATACATGAGAATAATGTATGCAGTAGTGTGCAAAAGTCTAATTCCACCCTTACCTTTGTTGTTTTTGTTGTTGACGCAAGAACCGAACGGATTTGGAGTAAATTGCCTCTTTTTTGGAGGAGGAGCTGACAGGAAGTGGTCGACTGCAGGGTCAGCAGTAGTTACAGCAGAACTTTATTCTCCTAAATTATGATATTTTTCCCCCTGTTCTAAAATTCCGACTTTATTCTTGTAATATTATGGCTTTATTCTCGAAATATGACAGCATTATTCTCATAATATTACCACTTTATTCTTGTAAATTGTGATACCCCCCCCCCCGTTGTTAAATTACTACGTTATTCTCATAATATCATGGCTTTATTCTCGAAATATGATGACATTATTCTCATTATATTACGACTTCTTTCTTGTAAAATTGACTCTTTTTGTATTCAACTTTATTCTCATAAAATTACAGATTTTATCTTGATATTTTATAACTTTATTCTCGTAGTGACAAGTATTTGATTTTCTTATGTGGCCCTAATACACCATCGTATGGAATAAAGATTATCATTATCTCTTGATCCTAAGTGTCAGGGTCAGAGAGAGGTGATCCTGAGTTTAAAGCGGGGTACACACTTAAAGATAATCGACCTGGTTTTGTCCTGATTTCCCCCCGTCCCGACCAAGGATGGCAAACCCCAGATTATCTTCTGTTTTATAAGTTTATCTGATCAGATTCTCCTGTGGTCTGAGGTGTGTTCAGAGTGAATTTGTCCTGATAATCGGCTCTGAACCGGGTCGGGGCCGACAATCGTAAATACGAGGGCTGTTCAATAAGTTCATGGCCTCACCCAGAAATACTGGTTGTTATAATACAGGATGTTACATTCTTTCGTGATGGGATAGTGATGCTTGAACATCGATGGACCAAGTGCATTGCTGTAAATGGAGATTATGTTGAAAAATAAAATATAAATTATCAGTCTGTGTTGTTCTGTTCTGGGTGAGGCCATGAACTTATTGAACGGCCCTCGTATTAAACTTATTCAATATTTACGACGAAAAATCTTCATGTGTGTGGAAAGCCGACGACTCCTGAGCAGAGTCCTGCACAGGTCCACTTTTCCAAACCCACATCCACCTGTGCCCGCGTATGTTAGACCCACAACCGACCCGACCCGTTATTAAACCCATTTTCTACACATAACTCACTTTTAAGGGCTTCATTTTTGCCTAAAACGCACACGTCATTATTAAATCTGTAATCTGTGCTGTTCAATGACATCTGTGGGTGGATGGAAACAGATGTGAAGCTCACTGCAAAATAAAACCAGATGTGAATCAACCATCAAATTAGATGATCATCATCATTAAATGTCCTGAAAATTATTTTAATCCATGAATTTATATTTTTTCACTTCCTTGCCCACTACCCACCCGCATTTCGGTTAATTTTACCTGTACCTGTGAAAATTCTTTTTTTTTCTTTTTACTCATCCCTGCATGTTTCTTCTTTAACGTTTTTGTTAGATCATGTTTGATCACATGAGATTTCTGGGTTGGAGGACTAGATTCTAGATGGGTGGTGGGACAGAATCCTTATGTGTGTGTTGTGTTGAGATTATCAGACCACACTACACATAGTATGATCAAAACTGATCAACGCCTGATTTTTTTTTTTTTTTTTGTCTTCATGTGTGGGGTCTGGAACAGATAAAAAAATCTCTTCAGATTTAGAAAATCCTTATGTGTGTACCCCGCTTTAGGGTTGTTAACATTATTTTTCTGGATATTATTTCACTGGTAAAACCCCTGTCTGCCTAAACAGTCAATGACGACCAAAAGCATTTACTGTTTAATAACTTCTGAACATCTAATCTTATCAACACATGTAAATAATTCAGCTACAATAAAGTTTCTCAACCTTTCAGTTGCATCAGATATGACCCGTTCAGACGTTCAGAGGTTCAGAGGCTCCACAGTGAAAGTGGAAACACCATCATCTTCTGCAACAATTCATCACCAAAATCATGTTGTAGATAAATGACAGAAGATCCAGACATTAGTGTTTTTGTTCAGATAATGGCATGTTTTACTGAAAAAGTCTCTTTTCCCTCAGCTTTATCTATTCTGATATAATAAACTTTGACTTTAAACGTAAATTAAATGAAATATAAAGAAAATACCTGAAAAGGCAAAATGCTCAAAATAATATTATAGCAAATAGTGGAAAAATCCCTTAGGAAATGTTGAATATAGAGAAAAAAGTCACCAAAAAAAAAAAAAAATGTTCTTGTGTATATTTATCTGGATTATGCAAAGCACTGCAAGAGCAGGACGTTATAAATGGAAAGTTTCTTCAATTTGATGTTTCAATTTGTTATTTATAAATGATTAAATAGGCAAAATAAATGACGGAAGATACAGACATTAGTTGTTTTGTTCAGATAATGGCATATTTTGCTGAAAAATGCACTTTTCCCTCAGCTTTATCTATTCTGATATAATAAACTGACTTTAAAAGTAAATTAAATTTAATTCTATGTAAGAAAATACCTGAAAAAGGCAAAATGCTGAGAATAATATTAGCAAATAGGGGAAAAATCTCTTAGGAAATGTTGAATGTAGAGGAAAAAAGTCACACACACAAAAAAAAATTCTTCTTTATGTTTGTCTGGATTATACAAAGCACAACAAGAGCAGGATGTGAAAAAGTGGAAAGTTTCTTCAACTTGATGTTTTAATTTGTTATTTCTAAACGATCAAATAGGCAAAAATAAATGACAGAAGATACAGACATTTGGTTTTATAATAAAGTCTAACTTTAAAAGTAAATTAAATATGAATTCAATATAATAAAATACCTGAAAAGGGCAAAATGCTGAGAATAATGTAATAGTAAATAGTGGAAAAATCTCTGAGGAAATGTTGAATGTAGAGAAAAAAAGTCACACACAAAAAATTGTACTTGGTCTATATTTGTCTGGATTATACAAAGCAAATTTATTCAATTTGATCCTTCAGTTTGTTATAAATTATCAAATAGGCAAACTCAAACTTGTCTGTTGCATAAAAAAATGTAAAAGCAGTAATAACAGACAGCCGTCACATCCTTCTTCGACCCAGGGAAGTACAAGTTTAAGCTTTTTTACGTTAAATAATCGTCTTGGTTGGAAACTCCATGATGCGACAGGTTTTTCAGGTCCATTTTAACTGTATTCATCAAACGTCCTTTGCAGTCGACTCCATTTGTGAAGCAGAGCTGTGAAACTCTTGTCCCCTACAGAGGACAAACATGCATCGCTGGGTCTCAGGAGCATATTTAACAGACGTCTATGGAAGATGATGCCTCCGAGGTGACCGTGTGTCCGTTACCGTGACGACGGCTCCAGTTGCATCTCTGGGCCCGAGGACGTAAAACTTGAGCTCGGAGAAGACGGGCTGGAGTTCAACAGCAGCCGACGCTCCTTCGGTTCGAGAACGGCTGAGTTTCCCTACGGGGACAATGAAAGTTAACTTTATTTACTTTATGAAGTGACACGCTGAGAAACGGTAACTAAGGGCAACGGGGCCGAGCAGGAGGTCAATTAAAAACAGATAATTTTACAAGTTAAGAAAACTGCAGTTTCCACTAAAGAAAGTAAAACACAATTTAATTTAGTGTGAAAAGGCTCAGTGGACTGCATCTGCTGTCATCTAAATCAACAGGAGAGAATTGATTGATTGATTGATTGATTTCGAACATGCAATTAAATTTAATATATATGTGAACAAGTAAAACATAAATAATACAAAGATCAACAATAAAGACAATCTCAGAAAGAATAAAAGCACAATAGTTTCATTTACGTACCTGAAAAGGGGCGGGAAAAAGTGCAACTTATTTAACCCCGCCCCTTCTCCATAAAATATTAATAATACATATTTATCTCCCTCTTCCTTTTACATTACTCTTTTATATTTATTCACACTCGTACATCCACATATAATATTTTACCTTTGCATTTTTTAATTGTGCTGGCAGAATATAAGTAAATAATAAATACCTCAAAGAAAGAAATATACTTTTATTGTCATTCTATTGTTTAAAACATAGAATAAAATTTGTTTTGAAGTTGTAGCGATCCAACCACACCTTCATACGTCCAACACATATTAAGTAATGAATAAAAACAACACATGTATAAAAGGAACAAATATGCACTTGAACATTAAACAAATCTCGTGGCTGTGGAAAAATTTTTAGACTATCAAAAGTCATCAAAAAAGTGAAAGTGAAAAATATATCACAAGTGTGATCATATTGAAGCTGTCGAGACGTGTGATCAGATCTGTGGAAGGACGACGATAGGACATCAGTCACATGACTTTTATGTTTCTAATTACAGTTTGAGGGCGAACTATGATGTTTTGACCTGCAAAATCTTTTAAATTAATCGATGCGAGTGATTCAAAAGGGATCCAAATGGTCTCTATGCATATTTTTCCATATAAGTTTACAGAGTCCTGTGTGAAAGTCTTGTTCCAGCATTCTGTTTGTTGGTTTAGTAAAGTTCTAATGACCACATACACATTTGTATTTAGATCCAATCTGATATATATGAAATATGATAATAGTTTCAGGTTAAAAACAGCTTATATATAGCGTAAATTTTGTCAGACGAGACATAATATGTTCGTCAATTACCCTTTTTCCCATGACGAGATGATGACGAGACTGTACCGATGTTCTAAAAACAATTATTTCAAAAATACAGACACATAGATCTATATAAACATATATTAAAAGTGAGTGAAATGTTCCATAACATTAAAAAAAAAATCACATATTTGATCATTGGACACTATTTTGGAAAAAGCCATATTCCATATTTATTCTAGAGCTGTCATGGATGTCCTCAGTCCTCCAGGCTTTTTACTGTACTATTATTTATTATATTTATTGTATATTTTACTGGACTATATCAGCACCAGTGATAGTTGTGGCTTTAAAACTATCGGATACGTATCAGATTTAGGACCACATATGAAAGTGGGCTGGGTCAGATTAGTGCTGTTCAAACCGTCTTTAACAGATTGGATACAGGTCACATATCTTCCCGGCAATGCATTTCTGTCCTCTGTAGGGGACAAAAGTGTGACAGTTTTACTTAATAAATGCCATTTATTGCAAAGGATGTTCACTTGTAAAAAAAAAAAAAAAAAAAAAAAAAAAATTAATAGATAAAAATAATTATAAAAATGTATCTGAAAAAACTGTTGCATTATCCAGTTTCCAATTAAGACAATTGTTTAATGTAAAAAAGCTAAAAAAATTTCACTTCCTGCACTGTAAGCCCGGATAAGTAGAGTTTACTCAAAGAATTTGAAGCAAGTGATTGCACTTAAATGATTTGAGTAATCATCGACTAATCAATTGGCTTAAGTAGGTTCAACTTTAATGCTAAAAGTATTGAACTTAAACTATTAAGTAGAACACACTAAAAGACAAGTTATTTGTACTTTAAATCTGTTGTAAAATCAACCCCACTATCCAAAAATTCAACTCAGCATTTTAACTTACACTGACTAATGTTCTCAATTGCAGCCAGATTAATTTATCATTGATTAAACAACTTTTTTTAAGATAATCAAACTCAAAGTCCTATTCCTGACCATAACAGTTATGAAGTTATTCAACTTAATATATTGTAGCATAAATGGAAGTTAGCTCAATGTCATTTGCCAGTACAGGAAGTGCTTTTCATTTGACCAGACATTAACATTGCCATTGTACAAAAACACTCTTAGCTGAACATTAAACCCATAGTTCTTCCTCTGGCTCTGACTCCTGGTGCAGCTGTACAAAAATACAAAAACAAACACAAAAAGGCCAATAAACACTGACATACACACATTAAATCCAAATGAACACTAACACCACAACCCCGCTGAACCCCTGCACAGAAAAAGAACACATTTACAACAACATGCCCAATACCCACAATGCAATGCGAAGATAAAAAGGTGTGGTCAGGACTAAAACTGAGTGATTTAATTCCATTCAACTTAAACTTTTTCATACTTTCGACTATGTCTACAAATTAGTAGAATATACTGAACATTTTATAGTAACATCATAAAACTTAAATCATTTAAGTGCACTGTAATTAAAGCATTTTAGTAAATACAAATTCTGGGCTTACAGTGTGGGTTTCGGGAGGATATGGGCCAAAAAAAATCCGATTTGGGCCACATTTGCCTGCATCTGAGCATAACCATAGACCAGTGTTTCTCAACCCTTTTTTGAACAGACGCCCCTATACATCATCATGAGCCCCCCCCCCCGGCTGTGAAACCCTGCCATAGACGTTAGATAACCTGGTGCTTGAGCTGAATAGAAACAAGCAGTGGAGAATATATTGAAACTCTGTGATATAAACTGTCACATCTGAGCGATTGAACAGGAGGTACAAAAGAAAATGTGCTCATATACTGCAGACATTGTTTTGTATCCTGCAGCTACATGAGTTAAAAAAAAAAAAAAAAGGTATAGTGCAGCTTAAAGTTTCATGAAAACATTATTTCTAAATATTAAAGACTCCCACTATGGATGGGAGCAGTCGTTTCAGGAGGAGTACTTGAAAGTAGATGACACTCTTCATCTTTAGTGCTGCGCTTGAATAAAACTTCACTAACTCTTTTGTTTTTACATTAAAAGACACTTGGGCGAGGGGACAGTGGAACTTTTGCCAAGTAGGCAAAAGTGTCCCAGATGGAAAGTCATTACCAGATGGACGCCGCTGAAGAGGAACAGACAGGATGTTCCAAATGAGGACCCAGCCTTTCAGTATTTGGAGAAGGAAGTCCAGAGCTGTGGAGGTGAACTGGGATGTTTTTAGGCGGCAATTTGACGCTTAATAGTTTGGCAATTATACGACATCACTTAAACATAGTAGTTCTACTTTCCAATATTGAAAAAAAATGACCTGAAATGATATGATCATTAGTGTTTAGAACCGGGGGGCAACGTCATTTTATGTCAGGGGCCACATTCAGATCTCCAGTAAAATAATTACATAATAGGATATAAATAATGACAAATCAACCTGAAAAAAATTACATTTTTTTAATAATTTCTTAAAAATAAGTGCAATTATAGTGATATCATTTATACATGCGCTTTACAGATCAGATCCACAAAAACACAAAACATTTATTAACATATAGAATATTGTTAAAATTGCAATAAATTTCCTTAAGACATTTCAGGTTCAGGTTATTCACATTTTATTGTAAAAGGATAAATATTTTCATAATTTAATTTTTTTTTTTTTTTTTTTTCCACTTCAAGAAAAGTTTGGAGTTGTCACTAATTTACTGACCCAATATTCACTTTTAAAGTCTTCGAAAAGGTTCATTAAGCATCTTTGTGTTATTTATGCAATAAGTTATATACATTTTTCAAATCTGATTTTAAATTTTTGGTGTGTCTTTTGTCCTTTTATGTTTTTATAGTAGGTTAAAGAGAAAAAAATAATAGACAGATGAGATAGATGAAGTTGTGCTGGGAAAAAAAAGATACCAAACATGGGTAGAGTAAACATTTGTTTATATAGTATATAAAGGCAAAATCAAAAGGACTGAAAAACAGACAAAATAGGCTCAGAGCACTAAGGGTTAACAACTCAAAAGCACAACTGACACAAAAATACATACAGCAGTGACACAACGGTTGAAAACAGATGTTTTTTATGGTTTATTTTGATATTTACCTGCACTGTAAAAAAAAAAAAAAAAAAAAAAAAAAAAAATTCTGGTAGCAGGGGCGCCAAAAAACATACTGTTAAATAACAGAAAATAACCATTTCATAAAAATACGGTAATTTTCCATAATTAAAATAGTTTTTTTGCCCTAACTTTACATGAGATTTGGCTTTTTTTTTTTTTTTTTTTTTATTATTTTTTTACAGTATTAAACTTTAAATTAACAGTTTAATCTCATAAATAGAAAAGAAATATTTGTAAAACTACGATACATTTGCAAATGTATTTTAACTGTATTTTTCTGTGAAAAAAGAAAAAATTTCTTTTAAAAAATTGAAATTTTATGGTTATTCACAGTTATAGTTTTTTTGTGTTATTTTACATTTGACATGTAAAATCATAGTCTATTTTAGTCATTTTCATTGATATTTTCCTGTATCTTAAAAATACAGGAAAAATCTGTAACATAAACAGTGAAAATTCTGTTAAATTACAGATATTTTTTTACAGTGTGCAATAACACACTCGCTGCAGTCTGTCCAATAGAAGAACAGAACAACGCACTATTAGTTTTGGAACTATTGAGGCTTACACGAACCACCTGATCAGTGCACCTCTGCCTCTCTCTCTGCTGTGTTCGTACCAAACCCCACTTCCTCCCACTGTGACTGCAAACACCATGTGATCTCCCCAGTCGCCTCTGAATAAAGGTGTTTACATGAGCTACTTCAGTTATTCCATTTATTATTATTATTACTGGAGCATCAGGGTTTGTGTAAACACAGTCATTGACCTGAGTCATTTTTGCGTATATTTAATTGCCTACTGGTAAAATATAGTCCGAATGGATTTGTTCATTGATATCGCGCTCTGAAAATCTGTATGCGAACACATTCAGGATTATAATTAGCAACCGTGGAAGCAAAACAATCTTTAAACCAAACAAAGAGAGACCCGTAGAGGAATAGTGAGTGTATAAACACTGGGTGTGTTATGAGGTGAGGCCTGTGTGGGACTGTTTCAGTGAAGTGGGGGGGGGGGGGGGGATCACTTGATTACAACCATTCATCAAGTCTGTGTGGAGTGGATGAGAGTGATTACCAAGCAAGACCTTCCGTTTTGTCTCAACAATTTCAATTTCATCTTCGCCTTTGACAGACCTGCTCCGCCAACCCCATCGCTCACGCCGCTGCGAAAAACTGTCGAAATGACTCATTTAAGCAGCGAATTCAAGTCCCTTTAGCCCACGGAGAAAAAAAAACAAAACATTCAGACGCATTCCTTGTTAGGCACCAAAACAATTATTCTCGCACTGTCACTTTGGTTTTCACCACTTTGAGTTTCCTCTCAGGACTTGCACAGTTAGCGATTAACTAAAACATGCAGAATATATTAATTCCAGACCTCTATCATTTCATTTCCATCCATCCCTCTGAGGACGCTCATAGCTAATTTGCCCTTGAAGCTACATTTTCCTTGTTAAGACTGGAGGGCTTTGCTTTCATCTCAGGCTTGCCTGTATTGCACATTTACAGAGTGCCTGATGTATGCAGTGAAAGGCCAAATGGAGTTTTCTGCAGAAAGGAAAATCCAATATGTTGTCATTCTTACTGTGAAAAGTATGATTTTGTATCTCACTCACCGTTGGATTTGTTGAACTAAAATTCAGCATCAGGTAAAAAGAGGATATTAAAGTGTCTCTGTCCCCTGTCCTATAGATAGATAGATAGATAGATAGATAGATAGATAGATAGATAGATAGATAGATAGATAGATAGATAGATAGATAGATAGATAGGGTGTGTATTGGCTAGAATCTGGCAATACGATACAAATCCCAACACTAGGATCACGATATGATATATCACGATATATCATGACACTGTTAAAAAGGCAATTCTTTGAAATGAAAGGTGGCAGCGAATCGAAAAGTCTTCAACTCTGATTTGAAATAGAATAGAATAGACTTTATTTACCATGTGCAGGTAGGTACAATGGAATTCTTGTGCATTTCCCTGTCACGTAGTGATTTGACATTCACGAACGAATCGAATCTTTTGAACGGCTCTTTGAAATGAACGATAGGAACCGAGTCTTTGTAAAGAGCGTTTTTTTTTTTTTGTTTTTTTTTTATGTGTGTGCATGCAATTTTTTCCGTATGTTTACGCACCTTTATTGTTCTTGTTCTGAGGGAAAATGCACTACAGTTGTTCAGGTATTTAAGTAATTGCAATGATAAATGGCTTTCGTGTTTTGTGCATTTTTTCTGTATGTTTACCACCATACTGTTCTTGTTCTGAGAACTGCACTACAGTTCAGGTATTTAAGTAACTGCAGGGATTAATCACTGTTGTGTTTTGTGCAATTTTTTCCGTGTGTTTACATACATTTATTCTTGTTTTGAGGAGAATAAAATGTTATTTCATGAGAAAATGTTTTATTTTCTTCTTCATTTTTAGGCTACAGACTAGTCCACATAATGTACTGTCGTGTTTTTGGTCAAATTCCATTTGTCTAATGTCACCTCTCATGTCATGGATTTAGCCCACACATTTGAACTATTGTTTTTTACGGTAAGATAATATTTACTGTCGCGCCAGTTAAACACCTTTAAAATGTAATGTCAGTCATCACATGTAGCCTATTTAGTCATTAAAACATTGGTGTGTCAAAATAATCCAAAAAACATTAAAGAGCCAGTCTGTTGAATGACTCTTTTCAGTGAACGACTCCTGATTGAACGACTCCCTTCAAAGAACCAAAAGTCCAATCTCTACTGTCACGGAATCCGAAAAAAGACATGAACAAAAACCAAAACAAAACAAAAACAGCTAAAACATAAAACCAGCTCAAACATATAAACACAGTTAATGCACAGACAGACATAAATACACATTTGTAAAATAGAGTACTGTATCAGAAAAAACTCAAATAAATAAAAGTACTGGGAGGTAAAAACCAGTTCTTGCACATTTGATTAAAGTCCTGGGAGGAAGAGCTGTGAGTTTGAGTTTGAGCAGAACTCCAGTTTTCTGTGACGTTGGTTCCATATCAGTGGAACATAGAAAGGGAACGCTGCCTCTCCATGTTTGGTTGTGATTCTGGGAACAGAAAACAGATCTGTCCCAGAAGTCCTCAGGGCTCTGGATGGGTCCTAATGGTTCCGACAGGAAGTGTTCAGATCTGACGACTGTTATAGGAGTTATATGATCCACTGGGTTGGACTCCAGCAGCAGCGTTTGGTGCTTTTCTCACTGCACTTAATTCCAAAAAAAAAAAAGAAGTGCATGATCTGGTGAAAGATTTGAAGCAAGGTTGTAATTTCATATTATTAGAGTAGAATAGGGAGGACAGATGGAAATGAGCACTGCTGCTGCAATCTGTCATATTTACAGCTGCACTTGTAGATGTTCATTAATATGCACTGTCCTTAATGAATAAATTAATTAATTAATTCATAGAATCAGAATAAAAATAGAATCAGAATAAGAACAGAATCAGAATAGTCTTTATTGTGATTATTAGTAATGTCCCGATTTGGATTTTTTTGCTTCCGATTCAATTTTTTTTGGGAATAGTTTTTGTGACAAAATGTTCCCTTCGCTGATTGCGGACAGTGCGTACTCACACACACACACACACACACACACACACACGCCACCCACCACCTGCCAAACATGAGTTGTGTTCTTTTTTTTTTTTTTTTTTCTATTCCCCATAAACAACATACTTTTCCACACACTGTTTCCTGTAGTTCATATGAGGGTGCACACTTGTACGTTCTACACACCGACATACACACACCTTCATACTTTACACGCACCACACACTCTGCTTCCTGGTCGAACACTGAGTCGGCCAAACAGGGGC
This sequence comes from Sphaeramia orbicularis, assembly GCF_902148855.1. Taxonomy (NCBI): domain Eukaryota; kingdom Metazoa; phylum Chordata; class Actinopteri; order Kurtiformes; family Apogonidae; genus Sphaeramia; species Sphaeramia orbicularis. The sequence goes on along the minus strand of NC_043977.1, from coordinate 4,082,775 downwards.
GTAGCGAGGGCCACCGCCTAATAAAGGGGGCACCGGGCGGGAAAATGGTCACCTGACCATTTAACTGATTGTTTTCTCTTCTTCTGTTTCTTTCTCTCCGGTAGAGGGTGGTTTATGCTAAATATACAGTGGAAATGTTCAAGAGCGCATTTTTCTTTGCTTGTGTTCTAATGTGTATTCCTCTTGTCATTATGTACGAAATAATCACGTTTGAGTAATTGATTACAGTGGGTCATGCCCAGTGGGAGGGGCCTTTCCCTTTATATGTCGGCCATTTTGGGTTTGTTCAGAGAGCGAGATCGAGCTGACGGCACAGTGTGGGTGTTTATGTCAGTCTGCAAAGAGGTTTTAGATTGTTCGTACCCTTTTTCTGTTAATCATGTAAATAGCTTTCACTGGGAATACAAAGCCTTTAAAGGAAGACCTTCATCTTTTTGTTTTTCTTCGACTAGCCATATTATTGAGTTTACAAGTAGAGCCCCACTACAATTTTGCCGATATCGATCAAATATGGACTTTTTACAGTGAAATTTTGATTTAAATTTAAAGTCATTGAGTACTGTCATCACTTTGCTTTGTGTGTGCGTGTTTGTTTGTTTGTTTGTTAGCAAGATAACTCAAAAAGTTATGGATGGATTTTCATGGACTTTTCAGGAAATGTTGATACTGGCACAAGGAAGAAATGATTAAATTTTGGTGGGGATCGGGGGGGGCTTGGCGGAGGTCTGCGCTCTCCGAGTGCTTTTCTTGTTTGTAACTTTGGTTTTACTTCTCTCAGCACATTTGACTTGTCAGTATCAGTTTGACATCTGCACTTTACACACTAATGGAAACAGAGATTCAGCGAAGCTCCGACTTCCTGCTACGAGATAAGTAATAGATAGTAGAGAAAAGTTTTTTTTTTTTTTTTTATCTGTTCTTGTATTTTATTCTTTTATTTGGGTTTTAATTATTCTTCCATACAGCACTGTTTTCTTTTTTGTACACTTCTATGTCTTTTAATCTTTTCTTGTATTTTATTCTTTTATTTGGGTTTTAATTATTCTTCTGTACAGCAGTTTTGGTCACTGCAGCTGTGCTGAAGTGCTTTACAAATAAAGTTGGACTGGATTGGAAGTAACTCATGGCCATGAGTTACTTTTATTGTGGCCACACTTTTTGTTTTCCTCAGGTTACCAAAGGGGCCTCGTAATTATCATATTGTATGGAAAAAATACTAAAAAAAACCCTAAACTAAACTCTGTGTGCATGTAAACATACTCACTAATGGCCTTGGTTTCTTTAATTCCATAATATTGACAAGCACAGCACTGAAAAATGCACTGGGAAATTGCTGTTTTATTAATGCGATCCGTACTTTTCTTAATCGGTACATGTGTTCTGAATGAGGTCTGATCCTGTATTTACTCATGAAGGGCAGGCCGTCCTTTTCGCTTTATTTCTGCTGTTCAGTACTTGTGTCTTCATCTGCGGAATATTACGTTAATTGTAAATTGAAATATGATTAAACCTGGAGAGAGGTGCTCCATTCATCCTCTAGTAATTTGCAGCCGGAGAGAAAAAAGAGGGAAAATAGACATGAGCGCATTGAGTGATTCACCGCCTCCTGAAACACAAAGGAACCAACATTTTAGAAATTTGGCTCCAACAAAGACGAGCAATTAGCCGCACTTTAACCCTAAAAACAAACCTCCGAAGTCTGCAGAGAGCGTCCGCCGTAGTCGTTCCGTCTGTGTCTTGCAGAGCGTATTGACACAGTACGTTCAGCCTAAAAAGCTCCGGTCGCAGGGTCAGAGCGCTGTGTTCTTTATAAAGCCTGAGAGCTGAAAAGACGGAGCAGAACTGTCCATTAGACGCTCGTAAAGCTGACTGCGGTGAGAGCCTCGTAATGACAGAAGACATCCAGATCGTTTCACAGCTCCTCTTATCTGGACACAAGTTTATATTTGGAAAAATTTGAGGGTCCGATTCAGAATGAAAAACTAAAATATGCAACAGTAGTCACTTTTCCATTGGACATCTGCGCAAAACTTTACCGATATTTACTAAATGCAGTTAGTAATGTCGGTTTTTCCATTAAATCAGAAATGTGATGATTTGTTTATTTATTATCACAAGATGACACGAGAAGTCAATCCATAAACATGGCGACAAACATAAATATGTGTTATTACCTCCTCCAGGAGGTATTGGGATCACTTTGCTTTGTGTGTTTGTTTGTTTGCGTGTTTGTTTGTTTGCGTGTTTGTTTGTTTGGTTGTTAGCAACTTTAGGGGAAAACTCTTCCACCCATCTTTCCCAGATCTTCCCCACAGATAGGCCTAGGCCCTGGGACCAACCCATTCAATTTTGGACCAAGTTGGCCAGAGTTCAAGGTCACAGCAAGGTCACAACATCTACAATTTTACACAGCCTTACATTTTTTCATGAAAAAATGTAAGGCTGTGTATCACTTGATTTGTATTTGATGATTTGTAATGTGGATCACATTTTTATTGTTTTTACTTTCGTTTATTATTTCAGTTATATTGTATTTTTAATTCTTTTTTTTTTTTTCTTTGTATTGTTCATTTCGGGGGAGGTATTCATATTAGCCTTCTTTTTGGCTTCTAACCTCTCCTGCACAATTTTGTTACTTGTTTGAATGTTGTTGTTTTTTCTATTGCTGTTTTTATTTTGTGCAAATAAATTAAATAAATTAAATAAACAATTTTCCTATCTGTCATCATTGAGCAATTTTCCAAAATTCATAAAAAATTCAAAACGACTTCGATTAGCCTCCAGTTGGATCCACCTGTAGCTTAGAACAATATCTTGTATCTGGAACTAAATTGTCCACATCCACTGTGGAATGTGGACTCTGTGGACATTTACATTTAACATTGAAAATCCCATTTACCACACATTTAAAATTAGAACTCAACTAATATTGATTGGAATTGGATATAATTTGACAGACACATGACTGGTACCAAGCTTCAACTTTGTATGAAATATCGTTCTGCTCCATTTCTCTTCCGTTACGCTCTGTTGACTTTTGTTATTACCATGTTTGACCGCACTTTTTCTGCTGTGTGGAACAACCTTGAAACTGTTTAATTTTAAAAGAAATAGTCAGTCCACACATGCACACCGTTCGGGGTGCTTGGCGGAGGTTTGCGTTCTCTGAACACTTGTTACTAAATGCCCTTAGTAATGTCGGTTTTTCCATTAAATCAGAAATCCGATGATTTATTTATTATCACAAGATGACACGAGAAGTCATTCCATAAACATGACGACAAACATAAATCTGTGCTGTTTTGAATCTAGAATGCCCGTTCCCCCTCTACCTCCCACTAAATTCTGAAATGATTGGGTTTCCTCGTGTGTCCACACACACCGACACATTTGTTTTAAACTCTTCTTCTTCTCTTTTTGTAACGTCCATCAGCATCTGTTGTTTTTTGTTCACATGACTCTAGTTGCACAAAAAGGTCTTTCCGTTGCAGTTTTGTGTGATATACCAATTTTCGCTACGCCTGACAAACCACCTCTTGCAAGAACAAAAACATTTCATGAAAAAATGAGAGTTTGGGTGAAATTGTTTTTTCATTAGGTAAATTTTTATGCGCAAGTTAGGTTTACGCAGTTTGAGGGTCAATGGAAAAGCAAGACTGATTAATTTGTGAATATGTTGTTAAATCTGTCAAACTGACAAAGATAGAAGCTAATCTATATTGTTTACTTTTTTCCCCCATTTTTCAGAGCTACTGAAATTATGGCACGCTGGCGGAAATAATAACTAAACAGAAAATGGCTTTGAAATGAGGCATATACCTGAGAAAACAGGATGAGTGTGTCAATAAGTAAATCTTCCTTGTTGTGTGCTGAATGTTGTTCGTAGGGAAGTAGATTTAATCGTGCGCTGAACTGGATTAAAGGTAAATACAACCGGTCGTCTTTTCTGTTCAGATGGGAAACTAAATGAGCATAACAGCACCCTACAGCAGAACCACTGACTTTACTTTATAAAGAGGGAGCGTTTTACGATCTGCTTTAAAGCGAACCTCATAGTAACCACATCTCAGGATGAAGAAGGTGTTCATTATTCTACTTCTGCTGCAATAAATGTTGCTAATACTGAAAGCTCAAAGGTCTCCTTTTAGACTCGTAGCCTCACGGTCGTCATTTGTGCACAAATGGAACCTTCTTTTCAACAGCTGTTGGATTAAATGCTTTAGTTACTTGTTTGATCTATAATCACAAATGCATTACAGGTCTGAGACGCTGTAGAATGTATATGTATGATACTTAAAATGTCATTGTATAGTCACTATTAGAGTAGTCATCGTATAAGGACAATAATTGCATCTCACTATATGTATAATATGTTGGTTTTTTTGCTTTTGTTCAAATATTTTCCTTCTGTCTGGTTCTATCTATGTCTGCATCTATGGCAGGAGTCTCAAACATGCGTCCCAACATGCAGCCAAATGCCAAAGGTTCCAATCCGGCCCGTGGGGTGAATTTACAAAGTGCAAAAAATTCCACAGTCAAGGCTGTGGAACTCATTTTAGTTGGTTTGGAGGAGGAAAAAAACTATATGACATCCAGTTTAATTTACAGACCCATGTTCTGTCACCTATGGAGTGATTTTCTTATTCATTCATTTATTTCTTGTTGCCATCAGGACGCAGATCCAGTTAACGTCCATGAACAAACAGGTTCAAAAAGTCACCTCTTCCCGCTGCTAGGTGACCTACTGCTTTGTGTATTTACATGTTTACTGCTGCCTGCACATCCAACTGGCCCTCAGGGTCAGTAAAGATACCTTGACCTTAATACATGGACTGTACATAAATACAGACGGGAACAGTAGCATGGTGACGTCAGCACATAGGGTTATTGGAGCCATTGGTGGAACTACAGGAGTGTAAGAAGTGATGGGAGAGCTAAAGCAAAATGCTAGTTTACAGACTTAGTAAAACCGTACACTTCATCAGGAATCTTGCAATGCAGTTATTTTAAGGTGTTGTTAGTTGAGCCTATTAACACTCAGGAAGAAAATCTGTTTTATTAAAATACAGAAACTCTGAGACTCAGCTGACATTATAGCTTCTTTTTCCTGGAGATCTTATAAATAAAGCTGTAAACTAAAGATGGACCAAACCGCTAACTACAGGGTCCAAATCAAACTAAAGAGACTCAAATGAATCCTTGCAAAAAAATATATATATATTTTTAAAAAATTAGTGGGAGCCAGGGCTTTTTGAAGCAGCATCTAATGGCCATCAGTGGTATTACACTTTAACCTTTAAATGCATGCGTGTCTGGACGAAACACTTTTCAATAAATGGGTCAAAATTCACCTATGTTAAAATTAAACAAAAGGTCAGACAAAAGGATTTCATATGTGATTTTTTTTTTTTTTTTTTAATGAGTAAAAAATATTTTAATTGTTAATATTTTGAAAAGCAAAGTATAAATACTATATAATATATAGTATATAACCAAATAGAACAATGTCAACTCAATGTAGAATGAATCAAAGGTTCAGATGTAATTCTGTTGTAAATGAATGCAGGTCATTTTTGATCCAGCTATGGAAGCTTGGGGTAGCCATACAAAATTACAATTTTATAAAATCTTTAAAAAGTAAGTTAAAAATTTAAACGACATGATGTCAATAACATGTTTTTGACTAATACCTGGAATATGAAATAATAACTTTTCATTACACAGACATTGCAAGAAAACCACCTCGCCTAAGGGTTTAGATCAGTGGTTTCCAACCTTTTTTACTCCTGACCCCATTTTAACATCACAAATTTCTGGTGACCCCAGACATACAAAACAGAGACATTTTTTATTGCTGAAATTAATTTGTTTTTGATCCTGTAATAGGTTGCTCTACTAAGTTGCAAATAAATGTTAATTTTAGAGGACATTTAGTCTATATAATGTCTATTATTGTGGACAGAGGCAGTAAATCCAGGTGTAGATTACTGCACAAAGGGAGAATGTGATTTTCCTTGGTCAGGATCTGTCCAGTCAGTCCAGCTGTGATTTACAAGGAGGACAATTAATACTGAACAAACAAGAACTGAAACTATGAATTATGAAAGAGCTGCAGCATCTGAAACTGACCACAATGAACATTTGACACAAACAGAACCACAGTGCTGCAGTTTCACAACCACAGTTTGTCTTTTATGGATTGGGATTGTCTCTGACAACTCGCCATATATTTTTATTAGTAAGTTTTTGTTTTTTTTTGTTTTGTTTTTATCAATTACTAGTAATTTCAGGCAACCCCATGTGGGGTCCTGGCCCCAAGGTTGAAAAACACTGGTTCAGATGCTTGACTGCTTTAGCTCCTGCAGAGTCACTTCCACAGATTCTAAAACACTAATAGTGTGGAAGCCGGGTGTAAATATGGCAAAAATGTCATTAGTGTGGATATGATGTTAGACAAACCTGCCGCTCTCTGTAAAATCCACATTGTTTCCACACAGTATCGTGTATGTGTAGTGTCGGGGACAGTGGGAATCTGTGACTAGTGGCGCTTCAGTTTTTCTGGACGTGTTGCAAGCGCACGGTGAGGGTTAAAGAAGCCAGCTGGGAAAACATTTGAGAAGAGCAGCGCAGGGGCCACGGTCACCTTGCCTGGGGCGTGAACCTGTGCGGGCTCTGGAGGAACTGGACCACTGTGTTGAGGACGAAGCCTGTGACTCAACGCTGGCCCGCGGCCACTGGAGTCTATCACCTTCTGATGGCCGTTTGCCCAGTGGAGGAGAGGCGCTGGGGCCGCCGCCGCCGCTCTGAGCCTCGGCCTCAAACACAGAGCAGGTGCCACGAACACGCTGCCAAGAGGGAAATCTTATTTTGGCATCAGAGTTTAATGAACATGGAAATCTTATCAGAATAGCTCTGCTCTACATTGAGAACATTGGTTGTGTTAATTGTTAATTACAGTTACTTGGATGCTGTAGAACATCTGATTTGTTACATTAAAGATTGTAATCTGGTTCAAAGCATCAGCTGCAGCGTAGAGGAACGTCAAACGGGCTTTTATTAAAACCTGTGAAGGCTGGTGGGGAACAGACGACTCAAATGATACTTAGTTCGAATGCAGAGATTAGCATACTTGTAAAAAGTTCTTTTACAAATATGCAGCCAACAGCAAGGTTCTAATAGTTTTGTTTTTTTCATTATAGTTTAGTTTTATTTAGTTATGACTTTTTTTTCTGTATTTCAGTTAGTTTTAATTCATTTTTAGAGCAGGTTTGCTAGTTTTTATGAGTTTTTTTTTTTTTTTTTTTCTAAATGCTTATTTTTAGTATTAATTGTAGTTTTGTCATATCTTTTCTCTTCTTTTTCACTGTTGTATTCAAATAAATCCCAGACAGGACTCTGCTGCTTTCTCCCAACTTTAGTCTCCATGTTTCCAGGTGGAGTGGGGACCAGAAGACGACTGGAAACCACAAGTGAACACAAGTGACGGACTGTCAAGTGTTGCATGGTGCCGCTAGAAAAAATTGCTAGAGTGAAATAAATCCCTTTCGTATCAATCCGACATTGACAAAGACGAAAACAACGGGAATTTTATCCATAATTTTTATTCGTTTTAGTTAGTTTTGTAAGCACACAATACAGTTTCAATTAGTTATCTTTTTTCTTTTAATTATAGTTTTTATTTATTTTAGTTAATGCAAATGTTTTTACAATTCTAGTTTTGGTCATTTCGTTAGTTTTCGTCGATGATAATAACCTTGGTCAACAGCAGCGATAATAATGAAGGTCTTTGACGATGTGTTGGGTGTACAGAATATCAGAGGTAGAGTCTACAGCCTGGACTCAAACCTGGGGTTCTAATGTGGCAGACACGACGCTCAGCCAAACGGGCAGGACGGAATGCAGAGTCTGTGGCTCAACCTTTAACAACAGCTGACGTGGATCTAAGATGATGACTCCAGACGGAACCAGGCAGGTGGATACTCAGGTTCAACAGTGGAACTAGGAGTCACTCCTGCCTGTACTAGAAGCTGGAGAAGAAGCTGTTTTAACAGAATAATAACATGAAGTGAATTGTAAAATTGTATAAACTTTTTGGTGATCCTTGACCCTTTTTTCGACATTTGAGCGTTTCCATTAGCAGTTTTCTATTGCGCAGTTTACATTTTGCACCTTTCTGAGGGTATCTAAAACCCAGTTTGTGCCAAAAAACTGAAATTGCCTTGGTTTTGACCAGTGCTTATACATCCTCATAATAAACTCGACTGTTTTGCCTGATTGACAGATTTCACCGTTTAGTCTCCTGGGCCTTGATGTGTGACGTTTGTTAGCGTTGGTTCAGTTCGCTGAGTGGTGCGTTGGCAGAGTGTGGGCTTATTAATTGAGGACATCAATAACAGCAGGTCCTGTGTTTCTCTTGAGGAGAGCATTCATCATGTGAGGTCAGTGCAACCAGGCAAAAGAAAACGGGACAGATTTGGTCATAGCAGGAAGGCTGTCGCTGAACTGGAAACGTCCCCTTCTTTCACTAAAGTGACATAGTGGCAAAACATCAGCCACACTTTAGTGTGAAATTACTACAGCGTGTTTCTGCCCGTGGTCATGTGCATGGATGACAAATCCAATCACGTATTAGACATGTCTTTTCTCTCTCCCTCTCTCTCTCTCTCGGTGCTTCCTGTTTTTTCTCTGTATATTTGAAGTAAATCTGTACTTGGAACATGTAGGTCACAAAACATGAAACCAGTGATATACTCGAAAAAATACTACCAGAGGTGTTTCTTAAATAACAGTAAAAGTGTTAAACCTAGTACTAGGAGTTTGTATTGGGAAGAATGTGGTGATACGATACAAATTACAATACCAGGATCATGATATGATATATCACGATGTATCATGACACTGTTAAAAAGGCGATTTTTGGTTTGTTTCTTTTTTTTAATACTTATTTCCTTGAAGAATTGAATTACAACAGAAATATGCACAAATACTAAACACATTTTTATTTGATTAGAACAGGATCTAATGTTCTATCACAAAATATTCCTGTGTTAAAACTGAAATTCTGTTTTACAGACATTCCAGTTTCAGATCCTGTTCAAATGTTCAGATTCTATTAGTTCAGAACTAACATCAGAACAGGATTTTAGTTCAATCCCAACAAAGGAACTAAGATTATTTAATAAAAGTGTTAAATAATAATAAATAAAATATAAACAAAAAAGATTATCAAAAATGAACCTCCACAATATCTGCATTTGAACAAATATCTAAAAATATCGATACAGTATTGGGAAATGAAATATTGCGATACATTGCAAAACCAATATTTTCTTATACCCCTATCGAGTACTGATATCTCAAACTCTGAACAATAGGAGGAAGTCACATATTAGAGCCCACTTAGAACCAAAACCACCAACAAATAAACACTATGTATCCACAGTCTGCTTAGCTCTGTTAGCTTAGCTCTGTTAGCTTAGCTCTGTTAGCTTAGCTCTGCCTTTAGACTGACAGCCACAGTGAAACCACTAATCACCTCTGTTTTCTGTTCAGTTTGTGTTGTCAATAACTGAACTAAAGATCTGTTTGAATCCAACAAACAAGGACAGAACTGTTTGTTGTTACAGATTTTTTTTTTCTTGCTTAATTCAAGCAAAAAAATCTGCCAATGGAACAAGTGAAAATTATCTTGGTCAGATTTGTTGAACTCAGTTTTTCCAGATCTATTGTCTATAAATCAGTTCTTCTATCTCACTGAACAGTTCCTCTTTAGGTGATTCTGTCTGATTTTAAGTGTGATGAGATATTTGGACTAGAAATGAGACAAATACACTTGGTAAGATTTAAATTTTTGTCCATTAAAAACAGTTAGGAGGACTAACTATGAAATAAAAACATTTTTCATGCAGCTAATCTGGCGTTTTCTCACATTTTAACATACTCTAATACTAGTTATTACTCACTTCATGGACATAAAATGCAAAAAAAAAAAAACTTTTTGATTAAGAAAATTGTTAATTACAGTCTAATAACAATTAACAATTGAATTCCACTCAAACATATTAGTGCAGATCAGGTTTATGAAGAACAGCAAAGTTATAGTAATGGTATGAATTGCAGAGTATTATGGGATGGTATATAAGCCTCCACTGTTAAGTTACTCTAAAGGTCACAGGTGTCAAACATGCGTCCTGGGGACCAAATCCGGCCCACCAAAGGGTCCAGTCTGGCCCATGGGATGAATTTATGAAATGCAAAACTTACACTGAAGATATGAACAATCCTTTTAGTTCAGGTTCCACATTCAGACCAATTCAGTCTCATAATAACCTCTAAATACTCACAACTCCAAATTTTTCTCTCTGTAAATGTAAATATTTTCATGTATTTACACTACAGCAAAGTATAATATTGAACAAAAATATCTGAATAACCTGAACAAATATGAACAACCTGAAATTTCTTAAGAGAAGTGAGTGCAATTTTACCAACATTCCACCTGTTATTAAATGTTCTGTGTGTTTGTAGATCCTCTGTGATCTGTAAGTTATAATGTGCATGTGTAAATGATAAACTGAGGCAGAATATTGTTAAAATTACATTTTTTTTAATGTTTGTTCATATTATTCGCATTGTCTGAAAGGATAGTTTGTAGATGCAAACATTTTCATTGTTTAATTTTACTTTTTTCACTTTAAAACATAAAGAAAAGTTTGGAGTTGACATTATTTATATATTACTATATTATAATTTTACTGGTTCGGCCCACTCCAGATCAAATTTAGCTGAATGTGTAACTGAACTAAAATGAGTTTGACAGCCCTGCTTTAGGTGATTGTGTCTTATTTTAAGTGTGATGAGATATTTGGACTAGCATTGAGAAAAATACAGTTGGTAAGATTTAGATTTTTTTCATTAAAAACAGATCGGATGACTAATTTTTACCCATTAAAAACACAAAAAGTCCTGTAAGATGCCAGTGCAACATGTTTAACTCCACAGACATAAAGACATTCTACTCATTCTAATATAAAGACACATAATATTGACTGTCTTTATTATACACATAATTATACATATATCATATCACTCCACTCCTGCAAATAAATCCCACTCATTAGGTCTATAACTTGTCTTTTAGGTCAAAATAATTGTGCGTTGTTTGCCTTAACGGTGTCACTTCCCTCGTCATGACCACCAGCTAATTACTGCCATTGACATTATTTACCTGAAGCTTCGACATAATGGAAACATTAAATCACTAGCATCCCCCAAACAGCTGTTAACAGCCAATTTAATGTTACCCACTGACTACCGCTGCATATTTTCTGCATTACTGTACATAATATCTGCACCCTACATGCATAATTTCTGTAAACTTTATTATTTAGATCATTTTTTTTAATATATACAGTCATTTTGCAGACGCTCGTACTGTATGTAATGCCTCCATATACTGTCCCGAACTCCTACACTCTTTAAATAAATGACACGTTACATTTTATCCGTCCTGTTTTTATGACTCATGAATCATTAACGTCCTCCCCAGCCTCATCTTGAAGCCTCTGCACTGTGGAAGGTCCTGATATTTGCAAATTTCGCCCGTGCATAGCAAAAAGCGGCACTAAAGGTTGTGTGAAAAGTCTTTATTTTCCTTTTTCTAAGCAGCACAGAGACAGTGGAATGCGCTTTATGAATCATCCAGAACTGATCACCATAAACGTATACCGTGTCCCTGTTACAGGTCTCTGATGTGTGCAAAGGAAATGACCTTAACCCAGAAACTGTGTCAGCTCAAGGCCCCAAAAAATCATGTCTCTTTCGACCCAAATGGACAAAAATACATCATACTGTAAAGTGTATGTGTTTTTAATGCAGTCGGTCTATTTTATTTAACCCTTTCATGCACAGTGGTCAGTACAGTGGTCAGTTCTTCTCCAGCTGTTCTCTTGTATATTCATGGGTTTGGTTGTTTCAGTTTCATATCAGCCAACACAGTGGACACTTATGTACCATCCCAAACACTGCAGTTCATACAGTTATTGTAATTTTGCTGCTCTTGATAAACCTGATCTGCACTAACATGTTTGAGTGGAAATCAATTGCTTGTTATTGTTAATAGATTGTAATTAACAGTTTTCTGAAACAAAAAGTTTGTTTTGTTTTGTTGTGTTTTTTACAGACCCACAATGCATTGTGTCCTCTATAGGGGACAAAAGTTTGACAGTTTAACTTAAATGCTGTCCACTGCAAAGGACATTCCAAAATGATTTTAAAAGTGTGTCTGAAAAAACTGTTGCATTATGCAGTTTCCAAACAAGACCATTTTTTAGTGTAAAAAAGCTAAAATTGTCAATTTCCTGGGTCTCAGGACAATATAATCTCCATGAATTGAGTATTAACCCTTTCATGCATAGGTCACTCCAGTGGACAGTTCTTCTCCAGCTGTTCTCTTGTATATTCATGGGTTTGGTTGTTTTAGTTCCATATCAGCCAACACAGTGATGCTTATGCACCATCCCATAATACACTGACATTCATACAATTACTGTAACTGTGCTGTTCTGGATAAACCTGATCTGCACTAACATGTTTAAGTGTCAATCAATTGTTATTTATTAGACAAAAAGTTTTGTTTTGTTTTTTTTTTTTGCATATTATCGCCATGAAGTGAGTAATTACTAGCATTAGAATATGTTCAAACGTGAGAAAACATCCGATTAGCAGCATTAAAAATGTTTTTATTTCATTGTTTTCATCTCACTTTCTGATATTGGGTTTTAAACACATGTTTCTTTACTTCAAAAATTAAAAACATGAATATTTTTCTAATTCCACAGGAAAAATAACTCACACACAGCTGTTAAGTTAAGGATATTTTTTAATTTTCTGGCTATTTTTTCAGCTGGAGTTCTTGCACAGTGCTATTTACTTTTTTGTGTGTGAACTGAATTGAAACACATTTGTTTAATGACCAGACATAGTTTTATTTACAAATGGCAAAAATGAAAAAAAAAAAAAAGACGAAAAAAAAAAAAATAAAAGAAATATCCATAACTTTTTGTTTGCAGTGTATGTTGATTTTGGTCCATTTATCTAACAGATTTATAAATGTTTTAATGTATTGTGATGGTCTCTGTCAACTCACCAAATGTTTTTCATTTGTAATTTTTTTTTAATTTTTATTAATTACTACAAATTTTAGGCAACCCCATTTGAATTTCAGGCAACTCCATGTGGGGTCCCGACCCCAAGGTTAAAAAACACTGATATGACTCAATAGATATGATAAATATGTGTTTATAGACATAACTACATAAAAGCAGTCCACATGTGTTGAGGGTGAACAGTTCCTGTGTCCTCCATACAACTCCAACAACAATGGAGCTGGTTTTATTACAAATAAAAGTAAATAGCACTGTGCGAGAACTCCAACTGAAAAAATAGCCAGAAAATCACAAATATCCTTAACTTAACAGCTGGAGAAGAACTGTCCACTGGAGTGACCACTGTGCATGAAAGGGTTAAACATAACAGAAACACTCGTATGCATTTATCCTGATGGTTTTCGACATCAACTTTTCCATCATGAATAGAACTGGGACGTCCCAATATTTTTGTCCATATACTGTATTTGTAATTACCCTTTTTACCTGATTAGAACACAGATGACACCTTTGTTGTGTGATTCTGCGGTTAATGGAATTAGATTAGAGTTCGTACCAGCGGCCCAGTGCTATTGTTCTTCTTCTCCTTTTTCCTGTTTCCAGTTTTTCTGTTCACCACAAATATCTGAAGGCTTTGTTCATTATCTACTGCATTATTTATAACTTGTCGTCTTTCTATTATAGGGATTAAAAGACCAGGACTTAGTCTGGAGCCGTGTTCTCTACCGCCGCAATCAGACGCATTTCCACTAGTTTTCTGTTCCCTCCCACACTTGACTTTTGAAGCGTTCTGATTGGACGTCTGGTCCTTCCAGTTGATTACATTTAACTGTAACTGTAGAGAATCTGGTCCAGAAGGAGCTGATGAGAAACCTGAGGCTGTTTAGTGTCAATAAGAGAGCAGAGTGAAGAGGGGATTCAACAGAGGGAGGGAGGGAGGGAGGGAGGAAAGAAAGGAGGGAGGAAGGAAAGAAGGAGGGAGGGAGGAAGGAAAGAAGGAGCTGATGAGAAACATGAGGCTGTTTAGTGTCAATAAGAGAGCAGAGTGAAGAGGTGATTCAACAGAGGGAGGATTCTTTCTTTTTTTCTTCCTTTCTTTGTCTTTTTTCTCTTTTCTTTCTCTCTTTTCGTCTTTAATGATTTCTTTCCTTCTCTTTCTTTGTGTCTTTCTTCCTTTCTGTCTGTCTTTCCTTCATTCTTTGTGTCTTTCTTTCTTTCATTCTTTCTGTCTGTATGTCATTCTTTCATTCTTTTTTCTGTTTTTCTTTCTTTGTCTCTTTCTCTGTATTTCATTCTTTCTTTCTCTTTCTTCCTTTCTGTCCGTCTTTCTTTCATTCTTTCATTCATTCTTTCTGTCTGTCTTTTGTTCTTTCTGTCTTTCTCCTTTCATTCTTTCTTTCTGTCATTCTTTAATTCTTTCTTTTTTCTGTCTTTCTCTTTCATTCTGGTTCTTTCTCTTCTTTCTGTCTTTGTCTTTTTCATTCATTCTTTCTTTCTTTCTTTCTTTCTTTCTTTCTTTCTTTCTTTCTCTCTTTCTTTCTTTCTCATCCTTCCTTTTTTCTCTTCCTTCCAGTCAGATGCACATGCCCTGCTGGAGGCTGCTGCGGTGGTAGATGTTTCAGACAGAGCTGTGTGTTCACAGACAAACGGAGGTGAGGCCAGAGGTGGAGGGCAGACTGGATGTAAATACACTGGAGTTCATAAAAACGACAGGAAATGAAAGGATGTGGAGAACAGTTGAAACAATCACAGAGCCAACACTGGGGGAGGTGTCAAAGGGGTCAAAGGTCAGACTCCCAGAGGCAGGGGTCAAATCTCACTGGTCAAAGGTGTGTGTGTGTGTGTGTGTGTGTGTGTGTGTGTGTGTGTGTGTGTGTGTGTGCGTGCATGTGTGTGTGTTTCCTGGTCTGGGTCAAAGTGTGTGTGTTTTGTCCGACTGTGTGTGTGTGTGTGTGTGTGTGTGTGTGTGTGTGTGTGAGTGTTGTTTATTCACAGCTGAAGCACAGACACAGTTCTATCATGTGTGGTGTTCTCCACAGCTGGTCTGAGCTCAAACACAGACAACGAAATGGAAGAAGTGATGGGTGGAAATTACCTGAAGGTGTGAGAGGGGGTGTAGGGTCAGAGAGGGAGGGAGCGAGGGAGGGAGGGAAGGAAAGATGAATGGAAGGAAGGAAGGAAGAAAGAAAAGTTTGAAGAAAAGATAGAAGGAAGGATGGATGGATGGTAGGAAAGTTGGAAGGAAGGAAGGATGGATGGATGGAAACATGGAAGGAAAGTTTGAAGGAAGGAAGGATGGATGGATGGAAACATGGAAGGAAAGTTTGAAGGAAGGAAGGAAGGAAGGAAGGATGGTAGGAAGGAAATATGGTAGGAAAGTTTGATGGAAAGATGGATGGATGGTCCTTGTCAAATTTCTTTCTTTCTTTCTTTCTTTCTTTCTTTCTTTCTTTCTTTCTTTCTTTCTTTCTTTCTTTCTTTCTTTCTTTCTTTCTTTCTTTCTTTCTTTCTTTCTTTCTTTCTTTCTTTCTTTCTTTCTTTCTTTCTTTCTTTCTTCACCCCCCATATTTTTGTACTTGCGTTTTTTCTTTTCTTTTTTTTCGCACTTCCTTGCTCAGTTTGCTACAGCTGGTTTTACACTCTTAAAACAGTGCTGTTTTTAATATCCAAATAAAGTTACATTTACTGTAGGAAATGATAAATAAACGACAGGCCTGTGCAGAAAGTCTTCGGTCCAGTTTGAAGGGCTGTGTTTTCTATATGTTTGTTTGTATGATCCAGTGGGCGGAGCTCACAGCTGTGGTTGAAGTCCCCCTCTACCTCAAGAACCTCTTTTGTAGTTGAAATGAAAGCTTGGCCTTCAGGCCTAAGACATACTTAGAGCGGTTTATGTATACGTACGTCCTTTTACAGACGGTGCCTTCCTTCCGATGTAACGTATCGTCTTTTCACAGGATGAGCCTTGAGAACATGATGGAGCACTTTACTGAAATGCGACTTCCAGAGCCGTGAAACGCTGACGAACGGCTGAATTTGAAAACACTGGTGACAAACACTGATGTTGAGTAATTTAAGACCTGACGCCTGTTCGTATGACAGTCTGAGGTACATGTCCATACGCTTAACATGTTCCAAAATACTAAATATGATGAAGAACCTGCATTATGGCGTTGTTTTTTTGCTAGATTTTTGCCTCCATTTTTTCATGTAGACGTCACAAACATGTACAGAATAATATAATTTGACTAGTGTGGTTGGAGTAGAACTTTCACATCCATTCACCTGCAAAAGAGAAGAAATGAGACTACCAAAGCCCACAACTGTAGAGACTCCAGTCCACTTGGTGGCAGTAATACAACCAAATAAATAAATAAAGCTTCAGTAATACAACCCTATAATGGTTTTCCAATTGGGAATAAACACTAAATGATGAGAAGTAGAAACTAAAGCAGCACCATCTGTTTTTTTCTTGCAGTGTTTTCGTGCTGCATTTACAGCAAAGTTACAGTAATGCTATGAATTGCAGTGTATTATGGGATGGTGCATAAATATCCACTGTGAAAAGTTCCTCTTTAGGTGCTTATGTCTTATTTTAAGTGTGATGAGATATTTGGACGAGAAATGAAAGAAATACATTTGGGAAGATTTTGACTTTTGAGACCAAAGTGTTTTACATCTAAAAACATGATCAACATTATACGATAACATCAGTTTATTCAAATCCTGTAAAAGTGCATAAAACAATAAGACATGACACACATCACTGGACAAAGCATATCTGTATTAATATGTGAACAAAGTGTGAAATTGGCATCTTTAACTAAACTATATTGAATTAAGCAAAAAAAAATCTTGAATTAATCAAAAAAGAATCTTGAATTAAGCAAAAAGAATCTTGAATTAAGCAAAAAGAATCTTGAATTAAGCAAAAAGAATCTTGAATTAAGCAAAAGAATCTTGAATTAAGCAAAAAAGAATCTTGACTTAAGCAAAAAAAATCTTGAATTAAGTAAAAAATAAAATAAAATACTGCATTAAGCAAAAAAAAATCTTGAATTAAGCAAAAAAATGTATGGAACAAGTGAAAATAATCTCGGTCAGATTTGTTGAAATCAGATTTTCCAGATCTATTGTCTATAAATCAGTTCTTCTATCTCACTGAACAGTTCCTCTTTAGGTGATTCTGTCTGATTTTAAGTGTGATCAGATATTTGGACTAAAAATGAGAAAACTACACTTGGTCAGATTTAGATTTTTTCCAACGCACCTGATACTTTTTAATCCAAAACTGGAAATCAACCAACTCTAGACTTTACCACAGAAAAAACATAAGTTTGTATTCAGCTGAAACAGTGTTATCAGAATCATTCCATACCTTCTGTACAGAGTTGGCATTTCTTACATTTCGCTGTGCTGACACGACAAACCCCCCCAACAGTGTTTGATGAAGCTGTTCCATACCGTCCAACTGGTGACGATCATGATGACTGTATATAATGTGACAATGGATTAGTTCAGCTTCCAGATGATACTGGGCTTTATAAACCCATTTAGATGGTTTGGTCTAAGTGAATATAGGACGAATTATGTGCATTACTGATGCTGCTTTATACTTTTATTTCAGTTTTCACTCTTTTTATCGACGGGCGTGTGGAAGTACAGATAATGAGCGATCTGCATAAATGTATCGGAGAAAGCAATGAGGACGGAACATGTGGATTTGTTTGGGCTTTGTTCCATCTGTTGTCAAAATATGAAAATATATGTGTGAAATTATGCAAAAATGCAGAGTTTCTAGTTATACAAAAAACTAAAAAATCATCATACACTGCCTTATGCTCAAAAAACAGATGTAAAGAAGGGGAAACTTCTTATAAACTGGTTGTAAATGATCTATGTTTTATTTCAGGTGAGAACATTGTGAATCAGATGATGGGTTGTGATTGTCCGATATGATCTTCTACCTTCAGGACCATATCCTTAAAAACACACACAATAACCTAAGATGTACAAGTGCCTTGAAACACTTTACCTGCCATTATTTTTCTAAAGATTTTTCTGTTTGTGATGGATTATGGTGATCTGCTGCACAGACATGCAGCTACTTCCACTTTAACCCTGTAAAGCCTGAACCATTAAATCATTGACAGAAAATTCCAGTTCTTAGCGATACAGATGCTCTGGAGTGACGACAAAAGTGGAATTAACCTTTTCATCCACGAATTATGAGAACCTTCATCAAAATTTTTTCCTGAGTGTTTTTATTCCTCTTTAGCATGAAAAAAACAATGCGATTGAAAATTTTCCTCTGAAAAATAAATTTAAAAAATAAATGAAATAAAAGATATTTTAAATTTTTAAAAAATAAATTAAAAAAAATCAATAATGAAAAAAAAATCTTATGAACCTATTTTTCATGGAGTTGCAAAAATGACCACTCAGCTGGACACCACACGATTAATTTTTGACGCACAGAAACATGGATTTACTGATAAACTGTGTGAAAACTATGGGGAGGGCTTGTGATTCTGGGGGTTTATGATCAGGAGAAATCTACATAATGTTACCGATTCACGTCAGAAAAGATATGTAGTGTCTTTAAACTTTAATAAAGATATGTGTTAAAAAAAAAAACAAAAAACAAAACACAAAATCCATGAATATACGAGAGAACAGCTGTAGAATAACTGTCCACTGTAGTGACCAGTATACATGAAAGGGTTAAACTTGTTGTGAGTGGTTTGTGTCATATCACCAAAATGACCTGGAAAATATAGTTTGAAGAATGAAAAAGTCTGTTGTGTTACTTCAAATGACTAAATGTGGGTTTGGAATGTGGCCCCTGAACTAAAATGAGTTTGACAGCCCTGATGTAGATGTTGAACAGAAGTGGTCCAAGAATGGACCCTTGGGGACCCCCACATGTCACCTTTGTTCCCGCAGACTCGTAATTACCAACTGAGACAAAGTAGTCACAAACACAAACCCGTATGTGTTTTGTTTTGGTTGGACTCTGTGTGTCTACTACCTGGTCCAGGTCTCCTTTGCAGCAGACATTTCTAATCTCAGTGGGACTTCCTGGTTAAATAAAGGTAAAATAAAATAAAGTTCAGTTTATCCTCCTGCAGAATAAAGACCGTTTACGTCTCAGTTTCCTTTGGTTTTCTTGGTACTGGCTCATACACTGGAAAGCTCAACGTTTGGCTCGATGTTATTGTGGGAGAAAACCCCAGTTCTTCATTAAATGAAGTCATATGTTGAGTCTGGTGGCACCACACCTGTTTCCTGTGTGCAGAGAAGGCAGACAGTTGGTGAAAATGACTCATGGCTGTACAGCGTGTTGAACGTGCATGTATATATTATACCTGTGGGCCTTTTCCCACCAAACTGAGACAGCTTTCTGTGCCAAAGTCATTTAGACTGTCAATGTACGAGCTGTTACAGGCTTTTTACATCTTGTACCTAATGAGGTCTTTATCAAAGCTGCGTTCCCACAGCCTTTTATTAATTATGTATACGCTTAAATTCAGGTGTTGACATAATGTAGCCTTGGGAGCTCAGTCAGAAATACGTTGAACCGTTCAATACTCCACTGCGCTCCTTTCAATCTTGTCATCTCGCTGTATGTCGTCACTTTTTTTTTTTGCGTAACGCCTTCATATTTGCAGCCGTCCCTTTTTTTTCCTCTTTGAAGGAGTTGAATGTTGGATGACCGTTTGGCGTCTGTTTCGACGCCCCGCTGTGCCCTCACAGTGCTGGCATCAAAACAGCATCTTGGAGGAACAGAAAAATGCCAGCCTTTATTTAAGCCTCACAAACAACACAACCCGTGGCTTCCATTTTGACACTGATGACGAGCTTTAAACGATCCAGGAAAAGCAAAAATGTTCTTACGGAAAAGGCCTGAGGGCAGACGGGCTTTTAGATTCATTTTTTATTAATCAGGATATGTCATTCAAGTTTTGTTATTGGTCTTTTTTGAAATATTTCTCTTCATTTATAAAACCAAGAGGCATGAATTATGAGGTCGAACCTCTTAAAAGGATCCAAGAACATACAGTAGATGTAATTTCCACATTTTGAAGCTGTAATAGAGTATCTTCATAACTCTGTTCGCCAAAACTTTGCATCAGAATACTATTATTATGTTTTTTTCCACTGCTCATTAACCCTTAAAGACCCAAAGCTACTTTTGTGTCAGTTCCCAAATGAATTTTCTCTCTATTTAACCTTTCTTAATTGATTTATCACCATTTATTGTAATATTATCTGCCTTTTCTTCAATAAAAATCAGCTATTTTCCCATTTTTAATTTACTGATCATGTAGATGTTGATAAAAGCTCAGATTAAAATTAATTGTCATAATATTAAACAGAGAAAAATGAAGTAAAAGTAAGTTTTTCAGCAAATACATCTTTAATTGATCATAAACCCAGTGTCTATCCACTGTCCTTGATCCAATTCCATGTTTTTTTTTTTTTTTGTTTTTTTGTTGTTTTTTTTTCAGTTTTGGCTTACTGTGTTCATGTCACTTATTAATTTTTTGGTTTATTCTTCATTTTTGTATTTTTGTTAATTTTATTGATTACTTTGGTTGTTTTTGTTGTTGTTCTTGTTGCTTATTTTATTCTTTTTTACTTAATTTTTTCTTTTTTTTTTTTTTTCTTTTTTTTTACATTATTTAGGATTTTGTGAAGTTTTTATTCGTTTTTGTCCATTTTTTTTTTTAAATTATTCAATATACATATAAACCCAGTGTGTCCATCCACTCACTGATCCAACTCCATGGGTTTTACTGGTGAACCAATGTTGTAGAAGATGACGGTGTTTCCATGGTAACTACGGAGCCTCTGAACGTCCAAATGGGTCATATCTGATGACCATGAAAAGATGAAGAACTGTATTTTACACCAATTATTGACATGGATTGATAGGATTAGTGGATCAGCAGTTACTAAACAGCAGATATTGGTAGCTGGTTGTGGTACCAGTGTTTGTTTGGCTCTTTAAGGGTTAACTGAACATGTTGAGAACTCATTTGTTGAATAAAATCCCATCTTACCTGTCTTTTTTGAAAGCTTGAAGGCTTTTCTTGGGTTTTCAAAAGCAACAATTGCTCTCATTTGTCTTGCAGAGCTTGAAAGCTTTTAGCCCTTTTTATTTTTCCCACCAGAAACTGGGAGAAATCATTATTATTTATTGAACAAAGCAGTCGAGAGCTGAATGTGTCATCTTGTGCCACAACGGACAGATCAGCAAGCAGATATTAAATCACACTTTCACCTTGTAAACACACTATTTATGTGGACCAACTTTCTTTCTGTCATTTTTTTTTTTTATCTGTTGAGGCCGTTCTCAAAGTGGATTTCCACTAAGTCAGTGAGATTGAACCATCTGTGCTGGTGATGGACTGTTCCTGCGACGTTCAGGCTGACATATGGCCTTTAGAACGTTGGATCAGTGGCATACTGTGTATTTCACACCCAGGCCTTCAGTGGGGTTCGACCTGACTTCATCCACCTTTTAATAGCAATACATTGCAAAAAAAAAAAAAAAACAACATAAAAAAACATCATTATTCCGGCAGCAGGGGTGCTGAAAAAATACTGTAAAATAACAGAAAATAACCATCTCATTAAAATACGGTAATTTTCCGGAATTAAAATACAGTTTTTTGCCCTAACTTTACATGAGATTTTGCTTCTTTTTTTTTTTTTTTTTTTTTTTTTGACTTTTTAATGTTGATAAAGAATATTTACATGTATTAAAACAATCAAATTACTTATAAATATATAATTTTCAATGAGACTCAGTTGTCCAATCCACTGATAAAAACTGTATTTGGACAGTTTATCAGTGCTTATACATGTTATACATTCACAAAAATACATTTATTCATCATTTTTGTTGTGAAACCTCCTGTAATTACACAAGATATTTGTCAATTAACAAACAAGTCTGGTTAAACTGACAGAACAAATGCTTTTTTAACGGTTAATTGCTAGTAATTTTATCTTGTTTTTTTTTTGTTTTGTTTTTTTTAACAGTATTAAAGTTTAAATTAACAGTTTAATCACAAAAATAGAAAAGAAATATTTGTGAAATTACAATACATTTGCAAATGCATTTTAACTGCATTTTTCTGTGAAAAAAGAAGAAATTTCTTTAAAAAATTTTAATATTTTTGGTTATTCACAGTTACAGTTTTTTCATGTTATTTTACATTTGACATGTAAAATCACAGTGTATTTTAGTCATTTCATTGATATTTTCCTGTATCTTAAAAATACAGGAAAAATCTGTAAAATAAACAGTGAAAATTCTGTGAAATTACAGATGTTTTTTTAATATTATATTAGTAATGAAAAATTTACTTTCAACCTTGCAGACGAATCCCAGGGCTAAACTCGTGATGCATCGACTGTTGTTTTTAATTGGTTTCCACAAAAACGCAGTGGGAAACCACCGCTCTAATATCTGTGGAAGCACCTTGTCTGCCTCAGTGTGAGGAAAGAAATGTTTATTACATCTGATATACACAAATTTGCAAGTACTCCCATTTGCATACAGAGCATAGTGCAGATATAGATGCTGTTATCTCTAAAAGTCATTGGGCGTTCGCTGCGTTTTGACACTAAAAGCCTGTAATGAATATTGTCATTTACAGGACAGCGTTCTTAGATGCGAAATCTTGTTTGTGGAGTTCATAATGGTGCAGACCTGAGTGTTCTACTGGAACTGTTAGGGTGCAGGTCACGCCACCCATTAGAGAAACTGCCATTTGTAATATTTGGTGTCACCGCTGATGCAATCCTGATGTGGGTGTTGGGAACGTTCTGCTGGCTCTGCACATGACTTTGGGATAATAGAACATTTCTCAAGCACATTTTCTCCTAAACTGCGAGGCTCTGAGAAGGACAGGCCTAAATAAATGTCAGTCAATTCACTGTATAAATACATAAATTAACCCTGATAGACTTTAACAGCCGCCAGCAACTAAAAGCATCTACTGATGTAAAATGTTTTAATGACTGTTGAACCACTAATCCCATCGATACGTGTCAATAATTCAGTCCAAATGCAGTTTCTCAGCTTTTCGTTGTCATCAGATATGACCCATTTGGATGTTTATCTTCTGCAACATTGATTCACCAGTAAATCCCATCTAGTTTGGTAAGTGTCAGTGGTTGTAGATGCATTTATTTATTGATATATATTTGCAGAAAGTCAGTTTTTTTCTCAGTTTTGAGCTTTTATGAACATTTACATAATCGGTAAATACCAGATTTTTACTTAAACTTGCAAAATGTGTTGAATAATATTTAATAATTGGTGATAAAAGTCAAATGTGGAGGAAAAAATTGATTTGGAAGTTGGTACAAATAATTCTAGGTTTTTATAAATTAAAATAATGGTGTCAAACTCCTTTACATTCACTGGGCCGGACCAGTAAAATAATGACAAACTTACCTTTAAAAATAACATGAACAACCTGGAATTTCTTTAACAAAAATAAGCCCAATTTTATCAGTATTATGTCTCTATTGTCTATTAAGACTTCATCATTTACACAGTGGATCAACAAATACACAGAACATTTAATAACAGGTAGAATCTTGGTAAAACTGTACTTATTCTCTTAAGACATTTCAGGTTTTATTTTTTTTTTTAGGGTTAGTCACTGTTTGGTGTGAAAGGATAGTTTATAAATGTCAACATTTTATGGAATTTTACTTTATTTACACTAAAACAAAAGAGAAAAATCTGGACTTGTCATTATTTATAGGTTATTATGATAATATTTTACTGGTCTGATCCACTTTAGATAATAATAATAATAATAATAATAATAATAATAATAATAATAATAATAATAATAATAATAATAATAATAATAATAATAATGGCTGTTGAACCACTAATCCTATCGATACGTGTCAATAATTCAGTCCAAATGCAGTTTCTCAGCTTTTCGTCATCATCAGATATGACCCATTTGGATGTTTATCTTCTGCAACATTGATTCACCAGTAAATCCCATCTAGTTTGATAAGTGTCAGTGGTTGTAGATGCATTTATTTATTGATATATATTTGCAGAAAGTCAGTTTTTTTCTCAGTTTTGAGCTTTTATGAACATTTACATAATCGGTAAATACCAGATTTTTACTTAAACTTGCAAAATGTGTCGAATAATATTTAATAATTGGTGATAAAAGTCAAATGTGGAGGACTGATTTGGAAGTTGGTACAAATAATTCTAGGTCTTTTTGGGTTAAAAAATGTGTTGTACATCTTTTTGTACATATTTTTTTTTAGGTTATTCACTGTTTTGTGTGAAAGGATAGTTTGTAAATGTCAGCGTTTTTATGGAATTTTAATTTATTTACACTAAAACAAAAGAAAAAAATCTGGAGTTGTCATTATTTATAGGTTATTATGATAATATGTTACTGGTCTGATCCACTTTAGATAAAAAAAAAAAAAAAAAAAAAAAATAATAATAATAATAATAATAATAATGATATGTAGTTTTAACCCATAAACACCCAGTGTGACTTTAGTGTCAGTTCCCAAATGAGTTTTTTTTTTCTCTATTCAACCTTTCCTAAGTGATTTATCACCATTAATTATAATATTTTCCTCTGAATTTTGCATTTCTTCCAGTGAAAATTATTTATTTTCCTGTGTTTTAATTGGCTGATCATGTAGATCTTCATAAAAACTCAGAGTAAAGGCCAAATGTTATTTTATCAAAACAGAAAAAAACTGAATAAACAGTGTCTTTTTCAGTTAAATCTCTCGTTAACTGAACATAAACCCAGTGTGTCCATCCACTGTCATGGATCCAACTCCATGGGTTTTTTATTTATTTATTTTTTCTTCAATTCCATTCAGTTTGTGGCTTATTTTGTTCTTGTTCCTTATTATTTTAGTCATTTTTTAAAAATTCATTTTGTTTATTGTATTGAAAACTTTGGCTGTTTTGGTTAATTTTCTTGCGTCTTTTTTTTTTTTTTTTTTTTAACTTCATTTCAGTCATTTTTGCTTTTTCTTTCACGTTTTTTTTTTATTATTTTGTAAATTTTCTGGTCATTTTATTTACTATTTAATATATATATATATATAATAGAAAAAAATCACCAGTGTGTCCATCCACTGTCATTGATCCAACTCCATGGGTTTTACTGGTGAATCGATGTTGTAGAAGATGACGGTGTTTCCATGGTAACGACAGAGCATTTGTTTTCTACATTGTTTTTGCTCATTTTGTCACTTTTTATTAATTTTATTTAGTGCTTTATTTGCATATGTTGTTGCATATTTTATTTATTTTTCTACGTTTTGTTGCCTGTTGTTTTGTTTTTTTTCTTCACTTTTGTTCAGTTTGGGGCTTATTTTGTCCATGTTACTTATTATTTAGTCGATGTATTATTAATTTTTGTTCATTTTATGGATTTTTTTTTTTTTTTGCTTATTTTTTCATGTTACTTAATATTTTGTAAATTTTGTATTCATTTTTTAATCGTTTATCATAAACCCAGGGTGTCCATCCACTGTCACTGATCCAACTCCATGGGTTTGACTGGGGAATCAGTGTTGGAGAAGATGACGTGAGTTTTTTTTCCAGTTTGTAGCTTATTTTGATCCTGTCACTTCTTAGTTTGTTGGTTTATTCTTCATTTTTGTTCATTTTATTGATCACTTTGGTTGTTTTTGTTCATCATGTTGCTTATTTTATCCTGCTTACTTCATTTTTTGATAATTTTTTTGATGTTATTTAGGATTTTTGTGACTTTTTTTTACTCATTTTTATTCTTTTTTTAATATTGAATACACATATAAACCCAGTGTGTCCATCCACTGTCATTGATCCAACTCCATGGGTTTTACTGGGGAATCAGTGTTGTAGAAGATGACGGTGTTTCCATGGTAACTACGGAGCCTCTGAATGTCCAAATGGTCAAATCTGATGACCATGAAAAGACGAATAACTGTATTTTACACCAATTATTGACATGTATTGATAGGATTAGTGGATCAGCCGGTATTGAACAGTTTCGATCAGTAAATAGTTTAGGTTAAAGGTAGACGTTTGGGTCTTTATGGGTTAATGTCTCATACAGTAAAAGCATTTTTGCTATCGTTTGTAATGTTTTTAACCGGTGTTTTAATGTTTCTAACCTTATCTATGAGTCATAATAAGTCAGTCCAGGAGGAAAGGCTTCTGCGTTATGTGTACGTGTATTCTGAATGAGGGAAATTGATGTTCCTGGAATGAGCCCGGTCCTTTTCTCGCCGCCGTACCTCATTAGAACTTGGAAGCTGCAGTTGGCTATCACTGTGATGTGACAAAGGCATTTCAGCTTAATGTGGTTTTGTAATATGGATTAAATTGCAAAGTGCTTTTGATACATAAGCAAAGTGAGACGAGCGCAGAGCAAGCCAATAACTATATCATTATGAACCTGAAGGTAATGATACAGATAAAAGCAGCCATTTATTATGCATTGTAAAGCAAAGTAGAGTTTTAGAAGGATAAGTGGGGAGCGGTGATATGAGGTCAAATGAAACCACATCTTCACATCAGTTAATATAATTATACGTGTATATATGTGTGTGTGTGTGTGTGTGTGTGTTCCTCTATATTTCTTAACGGGGATGTAAATCTGCAGCTCCCTTATGGATAAGACTCCATACTGTAAATCATTCTAATGTTAAAGGTGCTGATGGGATATTTATGTCAGGACTCTGGTTGGTTGTTCACAAAAGGTAACAACCGCCTTAAGTGTTTTTGGTGATAGGTGATAATAGACGGATTTCTGTTTCTTTTTTTTTTTAATTGAAGTGTACGTAAGAGAAACAAAAGTACTTGCATATACCAGGACACACTGATGTCAACATTAACCATGTTTGTATACACCATTAGGTTTAGATTTGCATATTTTGAAGAACAAATAACAATAAAACCAGACAAACAATAAAATGAAAAGAATACTAAGACATAGTCGGTATAAAATAATTAAACTGGACACATAAAAATAAGAAAAACTAAAAATAAATAAATTTTTTTAAAAATACACATAAAAAAAAAAAAAACGGAAAGAGAATTACATTGTTTCAAAAAAAAAAAAAAAAAAAAATCATAAACAGTTGCCATTTATTGTAGAATTTGCTCAAGTCTCCCCATTTTGAATATTTGCTTTTCTCTGATTTTAAAAGGACATAACCTCGTTAATCCATTGTGGTTGGAAGGGGCTGTAATAGACTGATTTCTGTTCCATATTTTTTTTATTGAAGTGTATACAAGAGAAACAAAAGTATACATACATTACATACACCAGGACACACTGATGTCAGCATTAACCATGTTTGAATACACCATTAGGTTTAGATTGGCATATTTTTAAGAACAAATAACGATGAAATTCGACAAACAACACAATGAAAAGAATACTAAGACATAGTCTGTATAAAAAACTTAAACTGGATCATGGATCACCACTAGTTTTTCTTTTGTTTCTGAAAAGAAAATCCAATTACCAAGATAGATAGGTAGGTAGGTCAGTGGATCTGTTGGTAATTAAATTTTCTTTTCATAAACAAAAGAAAAACTAGTGGTTAATGGATTTTCATTTTAAAATAGCAGAATTAAAATAGAATTCCAAGGTGTTTTTCTTTTTCTGTATCAAAACAAATAAACCAAATTTTAAAAATGGATTGATTTTCGTTTTCTCTGTCTAATAAAAAAAAAAAAAAAAGAATGAAAGTTACTATTGACAGAAATGGAAAATGAAAATCAGTTTTTGGTTTATCTTTTTTGGCACTGAAAACTAAAAACGCTTTGAAATTCAGTTTTAATTTGTCTATTTTAAAACAAAAATCAATTAACCACTAGTTTTTCTTTTATTTCTGAAAAGAAAATCCAATTATCAAAAGGTCCAGAGATAGATAGATAGATAGATAGATAGATAGATGGAACATACTAGCATGGTTTACGTTCTTCAGTGCGTCCTCTGATCTGCAGCACCGTCACCAAAATGCAATGATTTTTCTGGATTTATCTGAAATTCTGGATTTTCTGATCATGTGAATCATACAGATCAGTAATACAGATCTTTTCCATGGGAGGGGGGTGTGAGCTGCCTGAGTGGTGTGGATGTGTAGATGGAAGTGTTTGTTCCTGCGTCTACAGAGGTGTTACTGTTCTTTTGAACCGACAGCTGTGAGGGTTTCATGCAACAGAACAACACAGACTCCAACTCAAACCACATGTAAGATTGTAAAGTCATGCAGATCTTCCACGTTGGAACCTTCACAGACCGGCTTTAAGACGTGGGTTTGGGTCCAGGTTGACTTAAGGCGTGTTGCAGATCAGGGAAATCAACATGTGCATGTGAGACGTTGGTAAATAATCAGGAAAAAAAAGGCGTCTCTCCATCTCCCTTTAGAATTCCTCTGCACATCCCTGCGAGGTAATTCACAGCTCCATCCTGAATCCAGGTGCTGATAGATTATCCCTCTCCTTTGGTCATACTGAGACAGATTTAACAGACTGCTGCTTCCACAAATCTTTGCTCTATGTTGCCATGACAACTCATTACTGATATGTGAAAAAAAAAACCTCATGGTTCTTTTCTTCCCAGGGCGTTTGTTAGAAGACACGGTGAGCGGTGTAGAATAATTTCAGTTTCGGTCGGCAATTTGAAGTGTGTTTTTGCTCGGAGTTAAAATGCTCCGATGCTTTAATTAATTATTGATCTGATTTGATTACAGCACAAATTCGGTAGTGGTGCTCGCATTCAGATTATTAAGAGAAACACCAAAGCGATGCGTCTGGAATTACCCCACAGACACCAACGCTCACACTTCACACTCTGCATAGTAGTCGCTTTTCCATTTACCGATATTTACTAAATGTGGAAAAAACAGAAGTGCGTGATGATGCGTTTTTCCATTAAATTACAAATGCAATGATTTTTAAAATTTATTATTGCAAGATGTGAGAAGTCATTCCATAAGCATGTGGATGAACATCAGTATGTGTTATTTTGAATCTAGAATGCTCATTACTGGATTTTTTTGCTTCTGATTTTTTTTTAGGATTAGTTTTGCCGATACCGATCTGATACTGACTTTTACAATGAAATTTTAATTTAAATTTGGAGTCATTATTTCTAGGTTATTACCTCTGCCAGGAGGTACTGTGATCACTTTGCTTTGTGTGTGTTTGTTTGTTTGTTTGTTTGCAGCTTTATGGGAAAACTCTTCCACCCATCTTTCCCAAATCTTCCCCACAGATAGGCCTTGGCCCTGGGACCAACCCACTCAATTCTGGGCCAAGTAGGCCAAAGTTGGGGGGGTGTTCTGCGCCGTATGTTAGTGATGTGTACATCAGTGCTTTACTCGCGGGTCGGGTTGGGGCGGGTCAAAAGAACGTTAGTTTATTTGTGGTGTGGGTTGGGTCGGGTCAAATAATTCCACAAAAGCCCCACAGGTTAAAAAAAAAACAGACTCATGCATCACTATTGGACCTTAAAGTGAAACTTACAGATGTTTTACTAATTCCTCTAAGCCTCCTGCTGATGTGCAGCTAATTTTCCTTTTCTCTGCCTTCAGAAACTTTAATTTGAGGGAGCAGGACATGCCTAACCCCCACCCCACCCCCCAGAACCAGGTCCAAATCAGCCCAATCTCGTTACTAAATCCGATCCGGTCTTCTAAAAAATGCCAGATTGGCAACCGATACCGATCTGTAGATCGGATCAGGACATCCCTCGTTACCCCTCTATCTCATATGAAATTCTAAAATGACTGAGTTTCCTGTTGTGTCCACACATACTGCACTATGTTTGTTTTAAACTCTTCTTCTTCTCGTTTTGTAACATCCATCAACATCCTTTTTTTTTTTTGTTCAGGCGACTCTATTTGCACAAAAAGCTCTATACCAATTTGGCTATGCCCAAAAAAAACACCTCTTGGAAACACAAAGAACTTTTCATGGAAAAATGAGAATTTTGGCAAAATTATCGTTTTTCCATTTGGAAAATTTTTATGTGCAAGTTATGTTCACGCAATTTGAGGGTCAATGGAAAAGAGACTCGTGAGAAACTAACAAGTCTCTCTCAGTTTTCAGATGGCGATGCTAGCTCCCTCCCTCAGATCTTTCATGTTTGACTTTTCTGAATGTAAACACACCTCTTTCCACCCTATAGCGCTGCACAGTTCTTTTCTAAAACCCCCTCTTGGCTCACAGTTGCATCAGTGTTGATAGTGATGTATAACGAGGAGGCTCAAAGGTCACAGAAGTTGCATTCCTACCTGTTTTTTTTTGCTAATTCAGATTAGCCGATGCTTTATTCAAAGTGTGCATGCGTATACGGCCCTATGCATCTTCAGCCACTCCAAGTTGTTGACAACCTTGTTAATTAGGTGCATAAAGGTCAGATCACAAGTAATGATGCAAGTTAGAACATTCCACCACAAAAACACATTGTTCTTGGTAATTTGGAGCGATGATGTCGCAACTGTTGTTTTCACACTTAATTAAACCAGAGACTGTATGAAGAACCACAGCCTTCTCTGGAGGGTTTTTAACCCTTTGTCGGGCAAGTGACTGTTTTTGATCATTTTTGTATGCGTTACAAGACAGTGACATCAACAGTTCCAGTGAGGACCTGTTGTAATATTTTTATTGTTGCTGTTATTACCTCAGCCATGGAGGTTATGTTTTCACTGGGGTTTGTCTGTCTTTGTTTGTTTGTTTGTTTGTTTGTTTGTTTGTTTGTCTATTAGCAAGATAACTCAAAAAGTTCAGGATGGATTTTGATGAAATTTTCAGGAAATGTTGGGGGGGGGGGGGCTGATCTGGCTTGGTGGAGGTCTGCACTCTGGGTGCTTTTCTAGTTGGTATTACTGTCATTATTATTGCTATTACTATCATAATCTTTGTTATTATTGTTAGTTGTATTACTATTATCATTATTATTTTCATTCTCCTTTCTATTTTCATTATTATTGCTGTTGCCGTAGTTCGTGAGGGTGGTGGTGGAGTAGTTTTAAAAGTTGACTATGTTTTATTTTATGAAAATTACTCCATTTGTTTCATATACCAGTCGATTTTTTTTTTTCTGCACAAACACAATAACAACAAATGTCAGTTTTCTTTAGTGTAGTTCTGTATTTTCTTTGTAGTTCTGTAAATGCACATAGACTTTTGATTGATCCCTGACACATTCCATGCAAACTAATCCTAAACAGTCACCTAGGGATGGAACGATTACCGATAAACCACGGTAAAATTCCTGACGATTAGTATTACTGTTTAAATTGTAAATATGATAAACGTGTGTGATTAGATTGATGCAGTCAGACTATCTATCTATCTACAAGGGCCGTTCAATAAGTTCATGGCCTCACCCAGAACAGAACAACACAGACTGATAATTTATATTTTATTTTTCAACATAATCTCCATTTACAGCAATGCAATGCATCGATGTTCAAGCATCACTATCCCATCACGAAAGAATGTAACATCCTGTATTATAACAACCAGTATTTCTGGGTGAGGCCATGAACTTATTGAACGGCCCTCGTATCTATCTATCTATCTATCTATCTATCTATCTATCTATCTATCTATCTATCTATCTATCTATCTATCTATCTATCTATCTATCTATCTATCTATCTATCTATCTATCTATCTATCTATCTATCTATCTATCTATCTATCTATCTATCTATCTATCTATCTATCTATCTATCTATCTATCTATCTATCTATCTATCTATCGATCTATCTATCTATCTATCTATCTATCTGCCTAACCTTCTTTCGTTCATCTATCATCCATCTGTTTCCCTCCTTCTTTCCATCTATCCATATTCCTTACTTTCCTCCATCCATCCATCATCCATCCTTCTTTATTTCCTTCCTTCTTTCCTTCCTTCATCCTTCTTTCATCTTTCCTCCCATCTACATTTCCCTCCCTCCTCGATCTCTCTCTCCCTCCCTCTCTGAAAAAGAATCTAAAACAACTCAAACTCGATATGAAAAAAGGTCGAACAGTGTCCAGAAGGTTCCATCTTTAATGCACATTTGTATGTTTGATGTTTACATGTGAATATTTGAATGTTTCTGCAACAGAAAGTACGTTGTGTCTATTGATTTATTTAATTTTTTGTTTTGTTTTGTTTTTTCCAAAATCCAACTTGGTTATTATTATTATTATTATTATTATTATTATTATTATTATTATTATTATTATTTCAGTGTGTGTATAAGTACTTTTTAAACATTTTGAGCACATTTCAACAATACTAGAATACTATAATGATATGAAATGTTGATATGGTTACATCCATACAGTCACGCCTCTGAGGTAAAACATATAGGGATATCTTTTGGTTCCAGACAGTTTTTTTTTTTCTTTTCAGTTCTAGAATGGCTCTTTAAATAGTAAAGTTTTCCGACCCATGCACTAAAGTCTTGTCAGTATTTCTCTGAGTGAACTCTAAAGTCTTAAGCTTTTCTACTTATCTGTGTCCGATCACAGTTCTTCCTGTGTGTTATTTCTAATTGATCCGATGATGAACAAGCGTCCAAATCTGGGCTCATAATACAGTATCATCCAGAACATGACATTGCATTAAATGGATCTGATCTTGCATGCAGCGGACAATATAAAGGATTATTCATTTTCATAGGGGGCTGATCATTACCGTGCCCTGTTAAAATCATCGCCCGATAATCTTTTAATCATATCTGTCTGTTTTGCATGGCGGGGCACGTCTGATGACCTTTTTTTATATGTTTTTTTTCCCCCCACCGCCACATGTCGTGAATCATAGCGTCACGGAGCTGTCACCACCAATGCTCGCCCTTACGCTGTGGGAAAACGGCGGGGGGGGGCAGCCACTGGCGCCATCCCTCCACCTTCAGCATCGGACACACCAAATTGATTTTAATCACGCAATAAAGAAGATCTGATCCTCCCTCTGTTGACTTACTTTCATGCCCCAAAGAGGCCGCCCTGATCGACTGCTCTGATGGATTTTCCTCATAACTGCCTATAGCCCTGTTCAATACAGACAATCTCTTTCATTTTAGTTGCATCAAGGAAAGACTGATGCTGTATTAGTGTTTGCTGTGAGGTTTCAACAGTTTATTTAATACATCGATCCTGTAATTCCTTCCTCCGTGCAGGGCAGGGCAGGAGGAAATGATTCGCAGGTGTGATATTGTCAGAGTAAACTTCTTCTGTTGGCTCTTTGTAAAATGAGCTTAGAAACGTACAGTACACTCCAGCTTCACGGTGACACCAAACCTTTCAACCACAGTTTTCAAGCGTCTCCTCGGCTCATTCTTTTTCACATTTTCCACCATTCTCTGTTTTCTTTTTTTTTTTTTTTTTATTGTTACTCCATGTAACGACAGGTCACTGTTACGTCTTTTGTTGCTTATTACTTCCACCAGGAGGTATTGTGATCACTTTGCTTTGTGTGTTTGTTTCTGTTTTTGTTTGTTTGTTTGTTTGTTTGTTTGTTGGCAACTTCACAGGAAAACTATTCCACTCATCTTTCCCAAATCTTCCCCACAGATAGGCCTAGGCCCTGGGACCAGCCCATTAAATTTTGGTCCCAGTAGGCCAAAGTTCAAGGTCACAACATCTACAATTTTCCATCTGTCATCACTGAGCAATTTTCCAAAATTCATCAAAAATTCAAAATGACTCTAATTAGCCTCCAGTTGGATCCACCTGTAGCTTAGAACAATCTCTTGTATCTGGAACTAAATTGTCCACATCCACTGTGGAATGTGGACTCTGTGGACATTTACATTTAACATTGAAAATCCCATTTACCACACATTTAAAATTAGAACTCAACTAATATTGATGTGAATTGTATATAGTTGGACAGACACATGACTGGTACCAACTTTTTCTGCTGTATGGAACAACCTGGAAACTGTTGAATTTAAACAGAAATAGTCGATCCACACATGCACACCGTTCTGGGTGCTTGGCGGAGGTTTGTGTTCTCCGAACACTTGTAGTTTGTATATATATTGAGTGACAGCGGCAGTAATACTTAATTTATGTAACACAGGGAAGGATATACATATGTTGTGTTTTAAATTAACCCTTAAGGATCTGAGCCTGTTTTGGCGGTTTTTCAGTACTTTTGATTTTGCCTTGATATACTATATAAAAAAAATGTTTACTATGTCCATGTTTGGTATCTTGTTTTCAGCACAACTTCATCTATGTCATCTGTCTATTATTTTTTTCACTTGATCTACTATATCAGCATAAAAGGCCAAAAAATACACAAAAAATATAAAATCAGATTTAGAAATGTATATATATTTTATTGCATAAATAACACACAGATGCTTAACGAACCTTTTCAAAGACTTTAAAAGTGAATATTGGTTCCAAATATTAGGTATAGAAAATCAAAATTGGAATAAATTTAAACTATATTCAGATATTAGACCTAAAAGCTTATTTTTACATAGACGTTTTCTCACCCCCCACCCCCGGTCCTCCTCATCCAGTTCAGGTGGGGGTCATTCTCACCCTTACCTGTAATACTAATGCAGTCTGTGGATGAGAATCCACAGATTCAGACAGTTTTTCCATTTTGAAAAAGGACCAAAAATGACAGATATGGTCACAAATCTACTGCCCAAACCTTTTAGAGTCACAGAAAAGAAGTGATCTAAATAGGAGCCGTTTTCTCCACTGGACTCGACTCTAAATGAAAAAGAGTTTGCATGTAACATCATGCAACATGTAAACATCAGTTTTACCGCGGTTTATCATTACACTGGTAAATGTTTCAGTCTTATGTGGGAACAGTGAGTTTTATACTTTACACTCAGAGACTGATAGTCTGTGGATACTAGTGTTGATTCATTGGTGGTTTTGGGACCAGAATTCTTCTGCTGGTGAGAGTTTTCAATAACAACACTACATAGAAAGACATTTAACATGTTGCTAATGTGGACTTATTTTTGTAGAGTTCCAGAAAACATGTGAATGATCAGCCTGGAACAGTACTGTTTGTGTCGGTGAATGCCTACTTACTTTACTTTAGCCGTAAAGAATATAGTAGAATTTATGCATATTGTGTCTCACACATTTGATACCATTCTTCCTCCCAAAAGGATCAATCTTGCATCTTGAAACTGCTCTGGACGGCTGAGGATTGAAGCTGTATATTGTCACGAAACAGATAA
Source organism: Sphaeramia orbicularis (assembly GCF_902148855.1). NCBI lineage: Eukaryota > Metazoa > Chordata > Actinopteri > Kurtiformes > Apogonidae > Sphaeramia > Sphaeramia orbicularis. The sequence continues at coordinate 4,047,357 of NC_043977.1, read as the reverse complement.
TATATTCGACATTAAGAAAGTGAAATCCCTGTCAGCAGTTATCCACTTACTAAATGGAAGGAGTTTCATGTAGATGTGCTGTTCACAGACCCTCATTCCAAAATAATTCCCGGTTTTTTAACGTGACCTTTATGCAAAGTTAAAGGGCAGACGCTGCCTTCAGGTCCATCATTGTACTTTGTCCTTTATTAAACTTAGCTTTTGCTTCAGATCACATTTAAGATTCAAAATCCCTTCAGAAATAGCAGTACGTGCATGGGCAGAACACTGCAGAAAAACAAGAGTCAGCACTGGGGATGTAACGATATGAAAATTTCATATCACATTATTGTGACCAAAATTATCACAGTTATCCTTATTATTGTGGTATTGTTGAAATATGCTCGAAATGTTGAAAAAATACTGATACACACACTGAAATAATTTAACCAAGTTGTATTTTGGAAAAAAAAAAAAAACTGAAAAAATAAATAAAAAAATAAAATAAAATAAAATAAAATAAAATAATAGGCAAAATGTACTTTCTGTCGGCAGAAACATTCAAATATTAACTTGTAAACATCAAACATACAAATGTGCATTAAAGATGGCACCTTATGGCAGTGGTTCCACCTTTTTAGGCCCGTGACCCCATTTTAACATCACAATTTTCTGTCGACCCCAGACATTCAAAACAGAGACATATTTTTGCTAAAATTAATTTGTTTTTTTATCATTTAATAGTTTGCTATACTATGTTGCAAATAAACATTAATTTCAGAGGACATTTAGTCTATATAATGTCTATTATTGTGGACAGAGGCAGTAAATCCAGGTGTAGATTACTGCACAAAGGGAGAATTTAATTTAATTTTCCTTGGTCAGGATCTGTCCAGTCAGTCCAGCTGTGATTTACAAGGAGGACAATTAATACTGAACAAACAAGAACTGAAACTATGAATTATGAAAGAGCTGCAGCATCTGAAACTGACCACAGTGAACATTTGACAGATAAACAGAACCACAGTGCTGCAGTTTCAGCTTCAGTTTGTCATGTTTTTATGTGTAGTGATTGTCTCTCTCAACTCACCATAAAATTTTTATAAGAAAGTTTTTTTAAATTTATTTTTTATCAATTACTACAAATTTCAGGTGACCCTTTTTGAATTCCAGGTGACCCCATGTGGGGTCCTGACCCCAAGGTTGAAAAACACTGCCTCATGGCCATTGTTTGACCATTTTCCAGATCAAGTTTGAGTTGAAAGTGCGGTAATCAAACACAGTTATCATAATAATTAGAATGTAAACGGTCATACTAACCGTCTGGAATTTTACACAGTTTATTGTTGTACCAGTAATCGTTACATCCCAAGTCAGCAGCAATAACCTTCCTCTTGTGTTCGGGTCGGCACTGACCCATTTTAGGTTTAGATGTATAAATGAATCACATCAAATTTATGTATTGCATCTAGGCTTTTCGAATTTTTGTCAGGAACCTTTATTTCAATAAAATAAAGCAAAAAAAAATGTTTCCACTAAATTATGAAATGCTCTGGTTGAAATTATGACCTGTGTGTTGTTAGGATTGGTTTGGACCCAGTTATAAAAATAAGATCATAAACCAATAATTAGAGCCAAACCTGAAATCCTAAGTGCACTGTCAGCCAACACTCTGACAGACAGCTCCTCTAACAATCATGTGAGCTTTTGGGGATTCTCATTTTGCCTTGTTATCTAGTTTTACCAGCACAAAAACAAAACAGGCAAAGATGGGGATGTCCACATATGTGAGGTCAGTTCAGTATAGAGTTGGTGACACTGCAGAGTGCACATCCAGGGGTATACTCACAATAAAAGGCCCAGAGGCTCACACCAAAAATATTAAAACCAACATTTTCATGGATAAGGAAACCTAACAAGGTAACCAAGAGATGAGAAACAATTTGGATGAAAGATAATTGTTTTTAGTGTACAGTTTTTAGTGTACAGCTGATTTAAGACCTGGGTCAAAACCGACCCGTGAACATAACAGACGGTAACAGAAAGTTAATACAAAAGGAAGGATAAACGTGAACTTTGATAACAATTTTCGTAAAACTTTTCATGTTGAGAAAAACCCAAAAACCAAACAAAGCCCTGCCTCAGTAGGTCATGCTCCAAAACAAAAGTGGCTGAATTTACCTCTACTTTCTCGGTTAATTCATAATTCTACAAGTGCTTGCATCTAAGCCTATTATACAAATCACATTATATATCTGCAGGCGAGGCTGTTCTTCCTGTCCCACAGCTTTGGAGTGGAATTTAGATATTTTCTCTTTTAGGAAGCATTAATGGTGCCAGATTAGTCTTTGCTTGAGGCCCAGATGTGGAAAGCACTCTGTTCTCAGCTTTGTTTAACAAGTAATATGTGTTGCTTATCATTTCCTTACTTTCATTAGCTGTGGGACCTGCGGCGCAACACATACACCCACGTATAAGCTCTGGCATGTTAATACATAATTGATATGTATGGGTCTGCAAAATGGCCCGACACCACCGCAATTTCAATTTAAACTGGGGGAGGGGGTTTGTTGAATGAATAGTATTAACTGAGAGGGAGAAAAAAGGAAATATTTGCTTTGTAGATTTCATATTGTCTGATAAACAGTCATCATGAAGTTAAACATTTTATTATGTAGTTGTGGAATTAGGTTCCAAACAGCAAAAGAGAAGAACTTTCTACAGCTTCAGGTGTTTTAGGCGTTTACTGTTGATATTTAACCCTCCTGTCGAGGGGTGTGAGAAAATATCGGTTCTGCAATATATCACGATATTTCAAGTCACGATACTGTATCAATATTAAAAAGTACTGTTTTGGTATTTTTTGGTATTTATTCAAATGCAGATATGACGTAGGTTTATTTATTTATTTATTTATTTATTTATTTATTTATTATTATTTAACATGGTTTTATTAAATAATGGTTATTTGAAGCATCCTAAAAGCATGTTTTTCTGTCTGAGAGGCAGATGTCAGATTCCAGATCTTTATTTGTCACATGTGGATGTACAGACACACTGACAGACAAATGAAATTACAACAAACACCCCTGTGCAAACTGTACAGAGCAATAATAAGATAAAATAATATAATATTAATATGATTTTTTATTGTGGGTGGCTGTGGCTCAGTTGGTAGAGCGGGTCGTCCAATGACCAAAGGGTCGGTGGTTTGAATCCTGGCTCCAACTGTCCACATGTCGAAGTGTCCTTGGGCAAGACACTGAACGTCTCCCAGCAGGGCACGGCAGCGCCTTGCATGGCAGCAGTCGCCCACTGGTGTGTGTGTGTGTGTGTGTGTGTGTGTGTGTGTGTGGTGTGTGTGTGTGTGTGTGTGTGTGTGTGTGTGTGTGTGTGTGTGTGTGTGTGTGCGTGCGTGCGTGCGTGTGTGTGTGAATGTGAGGAATTATAAAGCGCTTTGGGCACCATGAAGGTGTGGAAAATGCACTATATAAGTTCAGTCCATTCACCATTTACCATGATAGTAAATATACATATGGAAATGTAAGCATATATAACTAACAAATGTTCGTTCTTTTGTTGGGATTTAACTAAAATACTGTTCTGATGTTAGTTGTAAACTAATAGAATCTGAACATTTGAACAGGATCTGAAACTGGAATGTCTGTAAAACAGAATTTCAGTTTGAACACAGGAACATTTTGTGATAGAACATTAGATCCTGTTCATATCAAATAAAAATGTGTTTAGTATTTGTGCAGATTTCTGGTTTTATTCAATTCTTTTAGGAAATAATCCTAAAAAAAACACAAATGCATATATGATGGTTTATTTTATTTTTATTTTTATTTTTTTTCTTATTATGCATGTACGTATGTATGTATGTGTATGTATATAGACAGATGGATAGATGTGTATGTATATGTGTATATGTCCATATTGTTGGTTTAGACCAGGGGTCAGAACTGATAAGCTCTTCTTCTTCTCACTCCTTTTTGAATATGACTTTTTTTCTTTTTCTTTTTGTGTGTATCATTATTTTTGCTTCCTTGAATTTTCATTTCTATATTATGTTGTGCAAAGAAGTCAATTAGTAGCAATCAGGAAGCTTTAGTCACTTCCATATTCAAAATAAATGAAAAAAAAAAAAAGAAAGAAAGAAAAGAAGATGAATACGTCCACTGTAGATTCACGTCCTTTGTTCTCATGATAGCGTTACATAATATCATGCAGCGTCATAAAGTTGAAGCAGCGTCGACAGTATTCCTGCAGGGTCAGGCTGATGCTGCTGCTGCTGCAAAATGTATGTACAGTACAAACCCAGTGGATGCACTTTGAGCCCAAACTGGACTTTGGTCTGAATTATCCGCTCCTGTCACATGTAGATACGCCTCTGTGTGTGTCAAACATATTTGAATAAAACTGAAAGTGAATATTTTGAAATAACTCCCAATAAATATGAATATACAGTTAAATAACTCATCTGGAACTGTTTCATGAGTTAAATGAACAATAAAAAGTCCTGGCTGGCATTTTCAGAACTTCCTGGTTCACATCACGCCCTGACGCCGACGCCGCCGGCGGCTCATGAGGCCGGTTTGTGTCGTGAGATACATTGAAAGAGACATGTTTCTTCATTTCTAATGAATCGAGGCTAATCTGATCGGGGTAAGCCGACTCCCAGCTGTGCAACTGTGCAGAATTCACTCACCAGTAAAAGTGCAACAACTTAAATAAAGGGCGAGTCCATCTTAATCACATGCCTCTGTGGTCCGATGGAGGCCAATGAGACAGAAATGTCACATTAGCGCAGTGTAGGGGTTTATTCCAGCATACACACACGTTAACCAACCCAACATGTGCTGACTTTAGCTTTTTGTTAACCCATAAAGACCCACAGCTGCTGGTGTGTCAGTTCCCAAATTATTATTTTTTCTTTGCATTTAACCTTTAAGTGATTTATCATCACTTATTGCAATATTCTCCTCTGTATTTTGAAACATTTTCCAGTAATAATCAAGTATTTTTGTATATTTAATTCATTGATCATGTAGATATTCATAAAAATTCAGATTAAAGTTGAGAGTTATATGATCAGAAACAGAGGAAACTGAAGAAAAAGGGACTTTTTCTGTTAAATCTCTTATTAACTGAACATAAACCCAGTGTGTCCATCCACTGTCATTGATCCAGCTCCATGGGTTTTACTGGTGAGTCAGTGCTGTAGAAGAGGATGGTGTTTCTACAATAACTACAGAGCCTCTGAATGTCCAAATATGGTCATATCTGATGATCATGAAAAGATGAAGAACTGTATTTTACACCAATTATTGACATGTATTGATAGGATTAGTGGATCAACAGGAATTAAACAGTTTAGATCAGTAGATGGTTGAGGTTAAAGGTGGATGTTTGGGTCTTTGAGTTAAAAGTTGTAAAATTCTTACAAATGTTCAACATGGAATAATATATCTGTGTCATGTCAATCACACACAAAATGTTTCAGGTACTTTACCACGCACTGAGGGTTAGGGGTATTTGTGTTTTGATTTATTTTTTTCACAATATTTTTATTGGTATTTAAGTTTTATAATGAAAGGTAAACATAGTAGATAATAATATACATAAAGAACATGAATCAAAACAACACAAACACCCATAAACATCACCTAGACTTGCACCAATCTTTGATACATATATATATATATATATATATATATATATATATATATATATATATATATATATATATATAATGCATATATTTTTATGAACATGTATACATATACGTAGAAATAACATTAAAGTATAGCAGTCATAATAATAAAAAAATAAAACGGTAATAATTATGATGTCATGTCCCTATTTTCCAGATCCCATATTGTTCATTTAAGGTTCCCATAACTGTACAAATTCCTCCAGTTTTCCTTTGGAAATGTAAGTTGGTCTTTCCAGTCGATGAACTCTGCTGAGGGTTAGGGGTGTGTGAAGTGGAGATTTTGGCGTCAACTGATGCGCTATGAAATGATGTTGAATAACACACTAAAGGTTGGGCACATATAGGACGCCAAATGCCTCAAATGAACTCAAGCAACATACAACATGATTTCATGAGATCAGTCTCCACAAAAAACCACATAACAAACCCCACAACAGCAGTTCCACACATATCCATCTGACACATTACCGTTGCTTTTTTTTTTTTTTTTTTGTTATTATTTCAAATTACATTACAACATTTACACAAACATGCACCCATACACAGGGAACCACACAGACACAACATATAGAAACCAACCATCCAACAAACCTACCAAACCCCCCAAAAAAGGAAAAAAAGCAACAGGATAAATAACGTTATCAGCTCCTCTTTACAATACTCCGGGCTGAGTCAATACAATGCAAACCAACAACACATTTCTCCGTCAAAAGGACATAGGAGTGTTATGGAAAAATAATACTCTACTAATTTGTCCTCAATAAAAAAGGGTCAGATCAAGCGTTCAGTGTTAAAAGTATTCACTTTATTGGAGCTCCAAGAACGAGGTACACCTCAGGCAAAGGCTGAAGCTGCCTGAGCCCAAAAACACAAGTAACAATGCACCGTACTTTCCAGGCTATAAGATGCACCTGACTAGAAGCTGCAGGTGTCCACGTTGTCACATGAGATATTTACACAGAAAGATGGTAAACAGACAGATTATTTAAATATTTATTTCCATCCCTTACCTGCTTTTTTCCAAACAGTGTCTGTAACACGGCAGTAAAACAGCAGGAACAGGCTGGTTCAAAAACCCAGAACAGTCATTGATCTGTGTCTTCATCTTCCTTCTGCTCATTAAACCACTGCAGTTGTCTTCTTCAGTGTTCTTCAGTTGAACATCCTCCAAGGCTCCGTCACACTCCTTCTGCGTCTCTCCACCGTTGTTGCTCAATGGCACTTCAGTGCAGCGGTTCTATTTCCTTCTTAGACTCATCGATTGCTTTTAACTTCAAAGCTGCATCACATACATTTCTTCGTGTGTTTTCCATGATGAGGGTTTGTGCATGACACGCAAAATGATTGTTCAAAGTTCAGATTCAAACTTCTCCTCTTCATCACCTCTTCCTCCTGTCTGTCTCACTTTTGCGCTTCTTGCTAGAGCGCCCCCTGGAGGCCGTTAGCCCAGAAAAATGTTTACTCGAGCTGCATTGCTGTATAAGCCGCAGGGTTCAAAACAAGAAAAAAGTAGTGGTTTGTAGGCTGGAAAGTACGGTCTATGTTTGACCCCTGGCCTAAACTGTAATAAAAATACTGCAGTGTTTTATTTGCGACACGGGGTGACACAGTGGTGCAGTGGTTAGCACTCGTGCCTCACAGCAAGAAGGTCCTGGGTTCGATTCCAACTCCAGTCGACGGGGGGTGGGACCTTTCTGTGTGGAGTTTGCATGTTCTCCCCGTATCTGCGTGGGTTCTCTCCGGGTACTCTGGCTCCTCCCACCATCCAAACACATGCACTAATAGGTTAATTGGTTAATCTAAATCGCCCATAGGTGTGAATGTGAGAGTGATTGTTTGTCTCTATATGTTCAGTCTGCGATGAACTGGAGACTTGTCCAGGGTGAACCCCGCCTTCGCCCCTATGTAGCTGGGATAGGCTCCAAGAGACCCCCGTGACCCTCGTGAGGATAAAGGGGGTTCAGAAAATGAATGAATGAATGTTTTATTTGCAGTGGAGAATTTCTATGTAAAGTTTAAATGTGGAGGGCATGTGTCTGTGAGATCCTGCCTCCTCAGTGGGTCCAGGGGGTCTAGTGGGTTCAGGGGGTCCAGTGGGTCCAGTGACTCCAGTGACTCCAGTGACTCCAGTGGGTCCAGGGGGTCCAGTGGGTCCAGTGACTCCAGTGACTCCAGTGGGTCCAGGGGGTCCAGTGGGTCCAGGGGGTCTGTGGATGTGAGGATGTGATCCCTCACCATAAACGCTCTCCCTCCGCTGCGATAATGCACTTTAATCTGGAGGCGACGCCCCCGAGGCGCTGACATGCCCCGCGGAGTATCGGCGTGCGTGGGACAAACTCAGTGGAACCTTGACTGGCAGTTCACCCCCCAGCGGTGACAAAGCCCCTGTCTGCTTAAGCAGCTATTACTCCACCTGATTGGTAATCATGACATGGAGTGGGGCATAAATCCCTCCGACTGCTGCTGGTTAAGATAGAGGTCTTTGAAGGAACATGGTGATTATGTGACCTTGGGTGGAGTAGGGGGGGAGGGGGCCAGGGGAGGAGAGGCTGGGGGGTGGGGGTGGGGGGTGGGGGGTCCTCTCTATTATTGGCAGAATAATGACACATTCTTATGCAAATATTATTCACACACACGGACGTCTACATCCACACTGGTGAACAGCTCAACAATATCGAAAATATGTGAAATGATCTCATAGAGTCTGGGTGTCAAACATGCGGCCCGCGGACCAAAACCGGCCCGCTAACAGGTCCAATACTGAACTGAAACACATTTTTTTAATGACCAGACATGGTTTTATTTACAAATGACAAAAAAAAAGACAAAAAAATAATAAATACAGGACATTGATCTTTACTGTTGACTGAGATGTGTTTCTTTTGTATAATACATGCCATATATCTTAACCCCCCCCCCCCCACACACACACACACACACACACATTATGATGATGTAATGTAAATATTGTATAATACTGCACATAATGTCACTTGGTGTCGCTTCAATAAAGGTGAAAAAAATAAATAAATAAATAAATAAATATCCTTAACTGTTTGTTTGTAGTGTAGATAAAGGTTTGGAGTTTTCATTTACAGATTATTATGGTTTTATTTTCCTGGTCCGGTCCATTTCAGATCATGTTCGGCTGAATGTGGCCCCTGTCAGAGGAATGTTCCAGTTCATTTTAACAGTTTTATCAGGTCTGATCAGAAGGTGGAGCTTTAGCGACAAACAGCGGTCTGTTTCCACACACTGTGACTTCCAATCCTCCAAATATTCAGGTACAGTTATCTGGGTCAGACACAGCAGTGGAAAACAATTAAATGAAAGGCTGCCCTCACTCTAAATTAATGTTTCCACAGCCTTGGTGGCTTTGTGTTGTCACAGTAATTCTTAAATGAGTGTTAGTCTGGGCTCTGTCGGTTCGGGTTTGATTTCCAAATAGTGTTATCGACAGGCTCAGGCGTAAGAGGACGGAGCTGCGGCCAATCAGAGCAGCCGTAGAACAAAACCAAAACCAGCGCTCCACCTGTCATTGTCCGAAACCACATGGGACCTGCACCAGATCAGATAGGAGGCTGTGATTGGCTCCGCCCAATCTAGATTCAGTGGAAATCATTCCCTCCACCAGGAGGTGTTGTGATCACTTTGTTTCGTGTGTTTGTTTGTTTGTTTGTTTGTTTGTTTGTTTGTTTGTTTGTTTGTTTGTTTGCTGGATAACTAAAAAAGTTATGGACGGATTTTCAGGAAATTTTCAGGAAATGTTGATACTGGCACAAGGAAGAAATGATTATATTTTGGGGGTGATCAGGGTGTGCGTGTGTGTGTGTGTGTGTGTGTGAGTGTGTGTGTGTGTGTGTGTGTGTGTGAGACAGCTCTGTCTTGGTGGAGGTCTGCGCTCTCTGAGTGCTTTGCTTGTTTGTTTGTTTGTTTGTTAGCAACCTTAGTAGAAAACTCTTCCCTCCATCTTTCCCAAATCTTCCCCACAGATAGGCCGAGGCCCTGGGACCAAACCAGAACATTTTGGTCCCAGTAGGCCAAAGTTCAAGGTCACAGCAAGGTCACAACATCTACAGTTTTCCTATCGGTCATCATTGAGACATTTTCATAAATTCATAAAAAAATTCAAAACAACTCTGATCAGCCTCCAATTGGATCCACCCGGAGCTTAGAACAATACCTTGTATCTGGAACTAAATTGTCCACATCCACTGTGGAATGTGGACTCTGTGGACATTTACATTTAACATTGAAAATCCCATTTACCACACATTTAAAATTAGAACTCAACAAATATTGATGTGAATTGAATCTAATGTGACAGACACATGACTGGTACCAAGCTTCAACTTTGTATGAAACATCGTTCCGCTCCATTTCTCTTCCGTTACGCTCTGTTGACTTTTGTTATTTTTCTATGCACCAATTTCAAAAATTAATAAAAAATGCAATTTGTGAAATATCATTATGAAATTTGTTTTGCACGTCCGTATGTGACATATGTTCTATGACATAAGTTCCAGGTTTTGCTGTTCAACGAAAATTACAGAAGCAGTTAGAGGGAATTTTTTAAACAGAAATAGTTGATCCACACATGCAGCGTTCGGGTGCTTGGTGGAGGTTTGCGTTCTCTGAACACTTGTTGTTGAACGGGAACGGAGCCACAGCGATGTGACCGAGCAGATATGTCTGCGTCCCAGGCTCCAACCTTTGCATTAATTATCTGCAAATATTATCATGTGGAGTTAAGGGAACTTCAAGTTTCAATTTGGGCCCACACCTGCGTCAGACCCATCTATAGCAGCTGCCACAGTCCCATGTGGAGGATACCTGATGCAGATAAGGTAAAACATAGTAGCTGGCAGAAAAATGAATCCAGGCCCATATATTTAGTGCGTCCACTCTTTCTTTAATTACTTCTCGTCTTTGCCAACGCAGCTGGGACCACTGGGAGACTCGACTACACTGCAAAGAAAACCTTGAAATGCTTCTGTATTTTAGAAGCTGTTCTAGATTTAAAGTTGTGGGTTTTGCAGAGGAAAATTATCCAAATAACTCAGTAAATCTGTTTCTTGGATGTTCACTTCCACACCGAGGTGAAGCGGCTCATCCACGTCCAGCTGCTTCCACGTTCTTTTTTCATTCATTTATATTTCATATGGGTGTTTCCAGGCACGCCGCTGCCGATTGTGGGCCCCACGAAAGGCAAACGCTGTGGACCCTTTCATAAAATGCAGTAAAATGTCGATCTGTCGGGGAGGGGGGGTGTGGGGGGGTGCAGTCCATACATAACACCACTTATGCCAGTGTGAAACTGAAACTTAACATACTTTCAACATCCCACTCCTCACTTCTGTTCCTGTATTATTCAGCAGATCTTACCAAGGTCATTATCGTTAACGAAAACTAGCGAAATGACGAAAACTAGAATTGTAAAAACATTTTCGTTAACTGAAATAAATAAAAACTATAATTAAAAGAAAAAAACGATAACTAACTGAAACTGTATTGTGTGTTTGCAAAATTAACTAAAACGGATAAAAGTTATGGATAAAATTCCCTTTCGTTTTCGTTTTTGTCAATGTCGGATTGATACGAAAGTGATTTATTTCGCTCTAGCAATTTTAGCTAGCGGCACCAAACGACACTTTTTGGTTCGTCACTTGTGTTCACGTGTGGTTTCCAGTCGTCTTCTGGTCCCCACTCTACCTGGAAACATGGAGACTAAAGCAGCAGAGTCCTGTCTGGGATTTCTGTGAATACGACAGAGAAGAAGAGAAAAGATACAAAAAAACTGAAACTTAACTAAAACTAAGCATTTAGAAAAAAAAAAAAACTAATAAAAACTATCAAACCTGCTCTAAAAACTAATTAAAATGAACTGAATTACAGAAAAAAAGTCAAAACTAAATAAAACTAAACTATAATTAAAAAAATCCAAAACTATTAGAACCTTGGATCTTACATGAAATTTTCACACCTCTGGACCCCCTCCACTGCTCTATGGCCCCCCCACAAATGCTGGGCCCCATGAATTTTTCATGTTTACCCCCCCTTATCTGCGCCCTTGGGTTCTTCTGTGAAACTGGTCCTAAAAACAGGACAGAGGGGCTAAAAATTCAACCCAGATGTAGACGAATGTTCTGAAGCAGGTTTGGAAGCACTTTGGGTCTATTTAAAAAATAAATATTTACTGAGATAAAAGAGAAACTATTTTTCAGATAAAACACATTTTTGTATTACTTTACATTATATTTAATAAAAAAATCCGCATGTAACACGATCGAAAGGACACGAAAATTACACGCTACTATTTCTTTGAATATCTCTTCATTCTCTCACAGGTGCATTTTGGGAATTGAAGTAAATATTTAAGGCAGAGTGTTTGACAAAAATGACCGCTGTTGCAAAATCATTCGCGATTTATTTGTGTTTAAATGTTCAGGTTCTGCATGTAACACCAGTGGACACGATGGGTTCCACACCAAACCTGGAATGAGACTGAGATTGATGTCAAATTCTGCGCCAAAATGAGACGCCGCCGTATTTCTTTCCATAAACAGAGTGTGTCTGCGTGGTCACGTATTCCATCAGGACCTCTTTAGTGCATGTGGGTCACTTCAGGACCTCTTTAGTGCATGTGGGTCACTTCAGGACCTCTTTAGTGCATGTGGGTCACTTCAGGGTCACATTCAGTTCAGACTCAAAACTGATAGAAGTCGCATTTAAAGTGGAATATGAACGAGCACACCAAAAGATCAGATTTCACCAAAAAAATCTGACCTGCTGATGTAGACTTGGGGAGTTTGTGAAACATGTCGGTCACAGCTGTAATAATGATTCATTTCCTTCTGTTGATTGCACATAAACATCTTAAGGACGTATTTTCCATTTGAATTGTGTACATTGTGTCGTGACATTATGTCAAATTAGTTTAATGTCGGGTGGAAATAAACTTTTTTTTGTCTTGCTGTTCTCAAAGTCCATCCAAATATGGGCATTTTTAATAAGATAAAAGACAAGATCAAACCTGGAAGCATGTTTTTTCCTTTTAATGCAGTACTTCAGAGCCTGACGTAGTAATTATCAAGGCAAAAGTTTCATTATTTTTCAGTTTCAGTGTCTGATTTAGTGGATTCATGTAGTCTGACGCATTCAATATCACATTTCCTGTTTAACCCATAAAGACTCACTGTTACTTTTGTGTCAGTTCCAAAATTTATTTATTTTTTTTCTATATTTAACCTTTCTTAATGATTTATCACCATTGATTATTTTGATTCTTTATTTTGAGTTTTTTCAGTGTGAATCATGTATTTTTCTGTATTTAATTCACTTATCATGTAGATGTTTGTAAAAGCACAGATTGAAGTTCAGGGTTACTCTATCAGAAACAGAGAAAACTGAAGAAAATGTGTCTTTTTCAGCAAAAATCTGTCATTAACTGAACATAAAGCCAGTGAGTCCATCCACTGTCACTGATCCAACTCCATGGGCTTATTACTTTTTCTTCAATTTTGTTCCGTTTGTGTCTTATTTTGTTCATGTCACTTATTATTTTGTTGGTTTATTCTTTAATTTTTGTTAATTCTATTGATCACTTTGGTTGTTTTTGTTCATCTTGTTGCTTATTTTATCATTTTTTTACTTAATGATTTGCTTATTTTTTCATGTTATTTAGGATTTTGTAAAGTTTTTATTCATTTTTGTTCTTTTTTTTTTTTTAATTATTCAGTATACACATAAACCCAGTGTGTCCATCCACTGTCATTGATCCAACTCCATGGGTTTTACTGGTGAATCAATGTTGTAGAAGATGAAGGTGTTTCCACGGTAACTACGGAGCCTCTGAACGTCCAAATATGGTCATGTCTGATGAGCATGAAAAGATGAAGAACTGTATTTTACACCAATTATTGACATGGATTGATAGGATTAGTGGATCAACAGGTATTAAACAGTTTAGATCAGTAATTTTTTTTTTCTATTTTTTTTTATTTTTATTTTTTAATTTTAGTTTTTTTAAATTTTTAATTTATTTTTTATATTTTTTTTTTATTTTTTAGATGGCTTTGGTCGCCAGTGGCTTTTTGGGTTTTTATGGGTCAAACAGAAACAACAACAATAATAATTGAACTCGTCTCTTGTACAGAAATGGAATAAAAATCCCACATTTCACAAATAGATCATGAAAACACCTTAAAAACACATGGAAACATCTTAAACTTTATAGAATTGAGGCTTTTCCGTGGGAAACCAAAACGCTTTCACTCGTCAAACACCTTACATTTGAAATGAGAAAATAATGCGAGGTTCTAATCCGTGTTGGGTTTTGAAAGTCCTCCATAATGCCGCTCCTCCTCCTTTTTTGCACCAGGCTTTTATCAGACAAAGTAGCAGCACTCAGCAGACGCAGCGGAAGAGGAGACTGTGTCATTTCTATTCAAATAACCGCTTTTAGTCAGTCAGCATTTTTGTAGAACGGCATCCCATCAATGGAATGTTTTACCAGAGCATCAGAGAAACCAACTCTCACCGGTGTGTCGCTAGTAGGGATGCACCATAACGGTTTTTACTACCGATAACACTGGTCAACAACACATTTATTGTTTCAGTTTTTTGAGCTGATTTAGGATAATTTTGGTGCTGAATCCAAAAATCACATGAATTTTGCTCAATCAGGTCAACTTTCTGAACTATGCTACATATTGGCTTTTGAACATTTGTGCTTACATTTATGGGCATTTTCACATCATATGATACAAAATTCTTTCATATTTCTTGCAATAAACGAGTTCTGAAGATTTGACTTTTGCCAATTTATGATTAATGGTTTTTTTAATATTACAGGTGAATGAAATGGCTTCGACTAGAAGATCTTGCAAAAATAAGCCTGACGTATTCTGCTACATCTGCGGTGAATACACCATTGTACCTAACAGGAATCAAGTCACAAGTTTCATAAAGTGTGCTTACCAGTCTTATTTTGGTATTAAACTTTATCTTGACCAAGATAAAGTTTGGGCGCAGATTGTGAGAAGATCAATTTTTTCAAAATGAAATTAGCAAAAAAAACCTGATCTGATTGAGAAAAACAGATGTCATTTTTGGATTTAGCGGTGCAAAATGGGCCTAACTGAGTTGAAAAAACCTGGACAACTTGCAAAAAACATTTTTTTGTAACCCAGTGTAACCAATAACTTTGTGCTTCTGGGAACTGATACCAAACAACAGTCAAGGTTCTAATAGTTTTGGATTTTTCATTATAGTTTAGTTTTATTTAGTTTTGACTTTTTTTCCCCCTCTAATTCAGTTAGTTTTAATTCATTTTTAGAGCAGGTTTGATAGTTTTTATGAGTTTTTCTTATTTTCTAAATGCTTAGTTGTAGTTCAGTGGTCTCTTTTCTTTTCTTCTCTGTCGTCGTATTCAAATCAATCCCAGACAGGACTCTGCTGCTTTAGTCTCCATGTTTCCAGGTAGAGTGGGGACCAGAAGACGACTGGAAACCACAAGTGACGGACCGTTAAATATCATATGGTGCCAGCACAGAAAATTGCTTGAGGGAAATAAATCGATTTCATATCAATCCGACGTTGACGAAAACGAAGGGAATTTTATCCATAATTTTTATCCGTTTTAGTTAGTTTTGTAAACACACAATACAGTTTCAGTTAATTATCATTTTTTCTTTTAATTATAGTTTTTATTTATTTGAGTTAACGAAAATGTTTTACAATTCTAGCTTTTGTCATTTCGTTAGTTTTCGTTAACGATAATAACCTCGGTTTACAGTAGACGTACTATCCGTATACGAGGTGAGGTTTTACTGTACAGTGTACAGTTGTTTTTTTTTACTGTACACTGACCTCTGTTTTTGCAAACCACATGAGATTCACATCGACTGGAGAAGTATTTTTCACAGTCGGACTCAAAGTCAAATAATCAGGCTTTAGATTTTGTGATTTCTTTCTGGCTTCACACTGTCAAGAAAAACATTTGACTAAGAAGGTTTCTGCAGGGGAAAGACTCTCCTGCTGCTTTTAACCCACAAAGACCCAGAACTGCTTTTAGATCTGCTCCCAAATAGATTTTTATCTATTTTTAACCTTTCTGTAGTGATTTATCAACATTTTTTTCCTAATATTCTGCTCTGTATTTTGTATTCGTAAGTGCAAATCACGTATTTTCCTTTATTTAATTCACTGATCATGTAGATGTTCATAGAAACTCAGATTAACCCTTAAAGACCCAAACATCCACTGGTGACCAAAACCATCTGCTGATGTAAACTGTTTAATAGTGATCCACTAATCCTAATAATGTCAATAATTGGTGTAAAATACAGTTCTTCATCTTTTCACGGTCATCAGATATGACCCATCCATAGTTACCATGGAAACACCATCATCTTCTCCAACATTGATTCACCAGTAAAACCCATGGAGTTGGATCAGTGACAGTGGATGGACACACTGGGGTTATGTTCAGTGAGAGATTTTCACACTTTTTCTTCAGTTTTCTGTGTTTCTGATAAAACAACCTTTGAATTTACTCTGAGCTTTAATGAACATCTGCATGGTCAGTGAATTAAATATAGGAAAACACATGAGTTTCACTGAAACACTGCAAAATACAAATGATAATATTATAATAAATGGTGATAATTGACTTAAGAAAAATTAAATCTAGAGAAAAAACTCTTTTGGAACTGCCACAAAGGTAGCCCTGGGTCTTTATGGGTTAAAGTTGAAATCAAAAACAGAGAAAAATGAAGAAAAAGTGACTTTTTTTTGTAAAATCTTGTTTTTTTGGGCATAGCTAAATTGGTAAATCACACAAAACTGCAATGGAAAGACTTTTTTTGCGCAACTAGAGTCACATGAAAAAAAAACAGATGTTTATGGATGTTACAAGAGAAGAAGAGTTTAGAACAAACGTGTGTGTGTATGTGTGGACACACCAGGAAACCACATCAGTGTAGAATCTAGTAGGAGACAGAGGAGGAACCAGTGTTCTAGATTCAAAACAACACAGATTTATGTTCGATGGCATGTTTATGGAATAACTTCTACTGACATCTCATGATAATAAATAAACAAATCATCGCATTTGTGACTTAATGGCAAAACCAACATTACATATTTGTGTTTTTTTCTTACATTTAGAACAGTTTCTTTTTTCTATTATTCTATTTTTGTTTTGTTTGATTTTTTCCCCCTATGTTTTGCATTATGTTAGTGTCTGAAATAAACTAAATTAAACTCAATTTAGTAAATATCAGTAAAGTTTTGAGCATTTGTCCAATAGAAACATGACTGCTGACTCATTCCTTGTAATTTTTTTTTTGTTCTGATCGAAATACTCACTGCTCGGAGGTGTAAAAATACTACTTTTAAATGTAAACTAGTGATGGAACATAGTAATAAAAGTTCCGTGTTTTGGAATGCATGCCTCCAAATACAGTACATTATAACACATTAGAATCTCATCCCCCATTATTCGTTGTCGTACTCCACACCATTTCCCAAAACGCAATTATTTTATCACATTTCCAGAAATAAATGTGTGTGATCGACATCACATTCTCCAAATTCCCTCCAACATTTGTGCTGTCTAACTGCTTACTTTTCTTCTTAAGTGTACTAAAGAAACACACCAGATTTTTCCAGGAGAACGCCCTCCAGATCCACAAACTACTGGATCTTTGGTGTTTTCAGGTTTTGTTTTGTTTGTTTTTTTTACATTTTGTAAATATCAGTAAAGTCTTGTGCAGATGTCCAGTAGAAAAGCATCTACTGAGTCACTCCTTGTAATTGTTTTGGTTCTGATCTGAATACTCACTGCTCGGAGGTGTAAAAATACTACTTTTAAATGTAAACTACTGATGGAACATAGTAATAAAAGTTCCATGTTTGGGGATGCAGTGCGTGTTGTTGCAGTAAAAGGCCAGTAAACAGCATACGTCTCCAGATTAGTCTGATGAATCATTCATTGTTTACTGGTCACTTGCAAGAAGTGGTTTTTCGGGCGTAGCCAAATTGGTGAAAAAAACAAACGGATGTTAATGGATGTTACAACAAGAGAAGAAGAGTTTAACACAAACATCACTGCTTAAAACACATTTTTATAGACTTGTCTTCATGTGATGTTGTCTCTTTTTAATGTTTTTAATGTTGAATATTTAATTTTACTGTTTTGGTTCTTCATTTATATTGACATACATGATGTTGTTTTATTCCACTCCTTCATTTCATATTTAACAGCATCATGTTCTGTTCTTTCTGCCTTCTCCACTGTGATACATTCAAAGTTAGTCATGGTTTCATGTTTGCTGTACTCATCTCTTTTATTGTGTTGTTTGTTATGTTTTTATTCTGCTGTTGTGCACTTTTGCTTTGTCTGTCAAAGCACTTTGTAAACTCAGTTTATAAAGGTGCTATAGAAATAAAGTTATTATCATTATTATTATTATTATTATTATTATTATTATTAATAATAAACCAATCGTTGTAGAATTTAGTAGGAGATAGAGGGGGAACGAGCGTTCTAGATTCAAACAACACAGATTTTGTGTTCGATGACATGTTTATGGAATGACTTCTCGTGTCATCTTGCTATAATAAATTTTTTAAAATTATCGCATTTGTGATTTAATGGAAAAACCAACTTATGTACTTCTGGGTTTTTTTTTTTTTTTTTTTTTTTTTTACATCAGTAAATATCGGTAGAGTTTTGTGCATTTGTCCAATGGAACAGCGTCTGCTGAGTCACCCCTTGTGAATTTTTTTACTGTTCTGATCTGAATACTCACTGCTCGGAGGTGTAAAAATACTACTTTTAAATGTAAACTAGTGACGGAACATAGTAATAAAAGTTCGGTGTTTGGGGATGCAGTGCGTGTCGTTGCAGTAAAAGGCCAGTAAACAGCATACGTCTCCAGATTAATCTTATGAATCATTCATTGTTTACTGGTTTGGGGGAATTTATGCCAGAGAGCAGGAGGCCATTCTACTATTGTCTTCTGTAGCGTTTCATATGGTGCTCCCTTTTAATAATTTGTTGACATGCCCCTGCTGTTGTAGAGAAAATAAAAGTGACCTCATTCTGTGGTGAAGGTCAGGCAGGATCTAATGAAGGCCCAAAAGTCTTGTGGCATTGATTTCTTGGCCGTTGCATGGTTGGAATGCAGAGCTGCTTCAGCGTTGCCATGGGGGACGGCCCCGGGTGCGAAGCGCCGTTTTCCTGGAGCCGCTTTTTACGCCCGACTCTGCAAACACAGTCACGTCTGTTTTGTTTAGCATAGGGCTGTCAAACTCATTTTAGTTCAGGGGCCACGTTCAGCTACATTTGATCTGAAGTGGGTCGAACTAGTAAAATAATACATCATATATAAGAATAATAACATAATAATATAGAAATAATGTCAACTCCAAACTTTTCTCTATGTTTCAGAGCAAAAAATAAATTTACATTATGAGAAGGTTTACATCTACAAACTATCCTTTCAAAAGATGTGAATAACATGAACAAACTGAAAAAAAGGGGAATTTTAACAATATTCTGCCTCAGTTTATCATTTCCACATGTGCATTATAACTTACAGATCACAGTGGATCTACAAACACACAAAACATTTAATAACAGACAGAATGTTGTTGAAATTGTACTTACATAATTTAAAAAATAATAATACATTTTAAAATAAAATAAAATAAAATTTAAAAAAAAAAAATTGTACTTACATAATCTAAAAAATAATAATACATTTTAAAAATAAATTAAAAAAATATAGAAAAAAAAAAGAAAAAAAATGTACTTACTTCTCTTAAGACATTTCAGGTTGTTCGTATTTGCTCAGATTATTCACGTTTTTGCAAAATTATACTTTATACTTGAGAGCAAAAAAAGTAAATTGACATTATGAAAATGTTTACATCTACAAAGTATCCTTTCAAACATGTGAATAACATGAACAAACTGAAAAATAAGTGTAATTTTAACAATATTCTGCCTTAGTTTATCATTTCCACATGTACATTATAACGTACAGATCACAGTGGATCTACAAACACACAAAACATTTAATAACAGGCAGAATATTGTTGAAATTATACCTACATAATAAAAATAAATAAATAATAAAATAAATTTGATTTTTTAGTGATTTGATTTTAGTGATTTATTCCGAACATGCAGTGAAATTAACATATATGCACAAGAAAAACATACATAATAATACAAATATCAAGAATCATAACAATCTTAGTCAGAAGAAAAGCACAATAATTCCATTTACATGCCCGAAAAGGGGTGGGAAGAAGTAAAAAAAAAAAAAAAAATTAAAAATGATAAATAAATAAATAAATAAATAAGTAAATAATTTAAAAAAGAAATTGTACTTACTTCTCTTAAGACATTTCAGGTTGTCCATATTTGTTCAGGTTATTCACTTTTTTGTTTTTTTTGCGAAATTATACTTTATTTTAGTGTAAAGACATGAAAATATTTACATTTACAAAGAGAACAATTTGGAGTTGTCATTATTTCTATGTTATTATGACAGTATTTGACTGGTCCTGTCCGCTGGAGATCGAACTGGTCTGAATGTGGAACCTGAACTAAAAGGACTGTTCATATCTTAGTGTAATTTTTGCATTTCACAAATTCATTCCAAGGGCCAGGGCCGGACTGGACCCTTTGGCGGGCCGGATTTGGCCCCCGGGCCACATGTTTGACACCTGTGGGTTAGCAGTTTCTCAGAATTCTTTTAAAGTCATTTGCAGGATCTTAGTGGAGCTGTTGGCGTGCTGCAGGAGTGACGCGCCCACGTAACTCCAGGCGTGCATCCAGAAGTGCTGTGACATTCTGAAATCATTCATCAGCGAGCAGAGTCATGCTACTCTCTCTCTCTCTCTCTCTCTCTCTCTCTCTCTCTCTTTCCACTCCTCATATTCTGATCAGACTTGACGTGGATGGCATTTAAGTCTAAATACCACATGGCGTATGTCACTTCTAGAGATACCCTCGTAATAAAGATTCATTATGCAGGTGTGAGGAATCATTGAGATGCACGGCGCCGCCTTTGCATCTTTTGGCAGATTAAAGATATGAAGATTAAGGATGGAGGCTGCATTATACTGTTGTTATACTTAATAACCTGCTTAGTTTGGCTCATCGCCCTACGCTCATCCATAATGCATATGACCTGCAGCTGCCCACGACACTAAGTATGCTCTGACAGGGGGAGGGGCTTCACATCCACCGCTGACCTCAAACATCTACCGATCGAAAAGGGGGCACACGGGTGTCAAACATGCGGCCCGGGGGCCAAAGCCGGCCCAACAAAGGTTCCAGTCCGGCCCATTGGATGAATTTACAAAGTGCAAAAAGTCCACAGTCCAGGCTGTGGAACTCATTTTAGTGTCAGTTCCACATCCAGACCAAACTGATCTACAGTCAAAGAAGAACAGCAGAAGAACCCACAAAAAAGAACGACTGCAGATTTACTTCTCGTTTTAATGTGAAGAAAAACAAAAAAACATTGACATTATGTCTGTAAATAATGACAACTTCAAATTTCTGTCTTTGTTTTAGTGCAAAAAATAACATTAAATGATGAAAATATTAACTTTTACAAACTCTCCTGTAACAATAAAATGTGAATAACCTGAACAAATATGAACAACCTGAAATGTCTAAAGAAAATTCAGCACAATTTGAACTCTTTTCTTCCTGTTCCTCAGTGTTTAGTGTCTTTGTAGATCTGATCCAGAATGCACATGGACTAATGAGAAGTTACTACTCAAAAATCACCCAAATTCACTCAAAAATGACCCAAAAACCACCTAAAAATGACTCAAAAATCACCCAAATTCACTCAAAAATTACCCAAAAACCACCTAAAAATCACCCAAAAACCACCTAATAATCACCAAAAAATGACCTAAAAAACTTCTAACGTTATGCCTATAAATAATGACAACTTCAAATTTTAGTGCAAAAAAATGTGGAAAAAAAAAAAAAAATCATGTCTGTAAATAAAGACAACTTCAAATTTTTGTCTTTGTTTAAGTGCAAAAAATAACATTAAATGATGAAAATATTTACATGTACAAACTCTCCTGTACCAATAAAATGTGAATAACCTGAACAAATGTGTCCAACCTGAAATGTCTGTATTAAATTCAGTCCAGTTTGAACTCTTTTCTTCCTGTTCCTCAGTGTTTAGTGTCTGTAGATCTGATCCAGAATGCACATGGACTAATGAGAAGTGGAGGCGGAAGACTGAGAAAATTGCACTAATTTTTCTTAAGAAACTTCATTTTTTTTCAGGTTATTCACATCTTTTTGTTTGGATAGTTTATACAAGTAAGTATTTCTGTTATTTAACAGTTTTTTTTTGTTTTGTTTTTTTTTGCACTAAAACAAAGACAAAAATTTGGAGTTGTCCTTTTTTATAGGTTACGATGTTAATATTTCAAATGTGGAAGTAAATGTGACTGATTCACCACATATTATCTTGAAATCATGAATACATAATATCCTCCTGAGACCCAGGAAAGTGAAAGTTTTGGGTTTTTTACATTAAACAGTTGTCTTGATTGGAAACTGCAGAATACAACTGTTTTTTTTAGACATTTTTAAAAATTATTTTCATTTTTTTAAGTCAAACTGTGAAACTTTTGTTCCCTACAGAGGACAAATATGCACTGCTGGGTCTGAGGAGGAAATGAGGAACGGAGACAGTTTTGGAAAATTAGTGTTTGTTACATTTGCACAGAACTCCTTTTGCTGAAATGGTGGAAAAAGTCAGATGTCAGGTTTGGAATCAGCAGGCCAGGTTTAGTCACGTATTTGTTTTTTTTTTCTTTCTTTCTTTCTTTCTTTTCCAGTGCCGTCATTAAAGCTGCAGGTTCTTGGCTTCCTGACCATAAAAACACCTTCAGTTTTAGTGTTTTTGCATACTGTGATACAAGCGGTGTGAGAGGAAAAAGCAATTATAGTAATTTACTAGAACTTTGACCTGTGGAGATCCACAGGTTCTACATGTGGATGTTTTTATGCTGTTGTGTGTTCACCGCCAAAGTGTTCTGGCCACAGCAACGGGATTGTAAGGCTGTTGTATTTCAAAATTACACTGTAAAAAAACCTGTAAAAAAAAACCCCACAAAAAAACAGTATTATTCCAGCAGCAGGGGTGCCAAAAAAATACTGTTAAATACCGGAAAATAACCATCTCATAAAAATACGGTAATTTTCCATAATTAAAATACCGTTTTTTGCCCTAACTTTACATCAGATTTTGCCTTTCTTTTTTTTTTTTTTTTTTTACTTTTTAATGTTTAATTAAGAATATTTACATGTATTAAAACAATCCAATTACCTCTTTTTTCTGTGAAAAAAAGAAAAAAAAATCTTTTAAAAAATTAAATTTTATGGTTATTCACAGTTCCAGTTTTTTCCTGTTATTTTCCATTTGACATGTAAAATCACAGTCTGTTTTTGTCACTTCATTGATATTTTCCTGCATCTTAAAAATACAGGAAAAATCTGTCAAATAAACGGTGAAAATTCTGTTAAATTACAGATTTTTTTTTTTTTTTACAGTGTACTATCTCCCAAAATATTAGCCCTATCAACTTGCCATTTTTACTCGTCTCTTCCTTGACAAAAAATACATAAATATGACAAACTGCAGCAGTCAGACCTGTACAGAGTTAGTGTGATGTCTGAGACACACACACACACACACACACACACACACTGAGGCCATGTAGTTTTTATAATATAAATGTGGACTGTTGAAAATCTACCGTGTTGTTCAAACTTGGTCTAATCGCAGGTGTTTTCAGACAAACGGGTTAAATACGTACCTGCCGGCTGTAATTTCTGATCACTAAGTTATAGTTCATGTGTCGAGTCATCAATATTTAGATTTTTTGGGGTTTTTTGGACTGATAGGAGAGAGCTGCAGAAGGAAAGTGTTTGGTTTTTGTTAGTTTTTTGACTAAATTCGGACTCTTTCGCCCCTAATTTTGGCTCCTGCGGCTTTAAAAGTCGGATATTGTGTGAAGTTCGTGTGTTATTCAACACCACACACCTCCAACGCTGCGGTAAAAAGACAAGCGCGCTGATTCTGTTCATGTTGAGTTCTTTATTCTTTGTTTTATTTATCTTTTGTGATTTTGCAAACTGTCATTTTTAATTTTTCTTGGAGTTTACCAGGTGTTTTTGTGGGGGAGAGCCCAGGGAACAAGCTGACATTTCCAATTTGACACCGGAGCGTGTAAACACAACTCCTTCTCTTCCCTTTGTCTTTGCACTTTCTAATAACAGTATTAAACACATTCACAGGTACGCATGTTGTTCCACTGCAGGACTCATGCACCCATTTAACAGACATCTGTCCAGAGGTGCACTTTGTTTCCTTTGACTCTTTTAGTTTTATATATAATTTTTTTTTAATGATTTAATTTAATTTTCTTTTTTTTTTTTACAGTGTTTTTTTTTTTTTAATGATACTTTTTTTTTGTAATTTCTTTCACATGTTCATGAACATAAAATACAACAAACAGTAACATCAAGGCCAGTTGACAGTTACAGTATTCAACAAAATATATCCATAAATAATACAGTATAAGGAAAATAAAGGCATCACAGGATCATTTCAGCGCTGAGGTCTTTGTTTTTAATCCAATCCATTTGTCCCATTTTCTATCAAACTCATCTTTTTTTCATCTAAAGGTTGAAGTCATTTCCTCCGTCACCCATATTTCCTGGACTATATCGAACCATTGTTTGTATCCAGGTGGTACTTTCAGTTTCAGTTCACCATAATGGAAACATAATCATCCTTTTTCAACACATCCATTTTTATTTAAATTGTGTTTTCAAGCAGATTCATCCACACTGTGTTTGTTCCTTCATCGACAGACTGATCTCATGAAAATGCCTTGTATGTGACGCCGGTTTATTACATTTGGCACGCTGTACGTACGCATATTCATCCTTTTTGTGTGTTATTCAACGTCATTTGATGGCGTGTCAATGCGCTAGCCGCTAATCATTAATCGTACTAATCACTAACCCTAACCCCTAACTCTAAAACTAACCCTTACCGCTAATCATGCTGATCGATAATCACTAACCCTAACCCTTAACCCTCATCCCTAATTGCTAATCACGCTAACCCTAAACCTAACCACTAATTGCTAATCATGCTAATCGCTAACCCTAAACCTAACCCCTAACTCTAACCCTAACTGCTAATCGTGCTAATGGCTAATCACGCTAACCCTAAACCTAACCCTAACTGCGAATCGCCCTAATTGCTAATAATGCTAATCGCTAATCATGCTAACCGCTAACCCTAAACCTACCCCTAAACCTAACTCTGACCTCTAACTCTAACCCAAATCGCTAATCAATCACACTAATCACTAACCCTAACCCTAACCCTCACCCCTAATTGCTAATCATGCTAACCCTAAATCTAACCCTAACCACTAATTGCTAATCACGCTAATCCTAAACCTAACCCCTAACTCTAACCCTAACTGCAAATCGTGCTAATGGCTAATCACACTAACCCTAAACCTAACCCTAACTGTTAATTGCACTAATTGCTAATCATGCTAACCACTAACCCTAACCCTATACCTATCCCTTGACCTAACTCTAACCCAAACCGCTAATTGCTAATCACGCTATCCATAAACCTAACCCTAACTACACGCTGAAAGCTTATAATGCGTACAGATACCGCGCCAATTAAAAGTGTCGTGTTATCTGTACGTAGTTCATGATACTTCGTTGTAATCAAAAACATCTTTTACGTGTGTTTATAAGTACATTTCTCTTCAGTGCTTTATGTTCGGAGTCTCCAGCTTTTATTTCTATTCATGTGAGGTCACGCTGGCGTACACCTGCAGCTTTTCATGTGATTTTTTTTACATTTTTTTTTTTAGTTTATTCAACGGCTGTGTTCTCTTTCCTCTCACTTTGGTGGAGTTTGACCTTGACCGCCTTGTGTGCAGTATGAGTGTAATGGACTATCACTGCCCTGTCAAGTACACACACACACACACACACACTTTTACATAGGGCCAAACAGAGTCGGATGAGCTGCAAATAGCTTCTTTAAGAGGCAGGTCCTTCTCAACCTGCAGCTGTAAGATAGACCGGACGGAGGAATATTCTCTCATCTGCTTTTTTCTCTTCTTTTTTTTTTTCCAGTTGACTTTTAATTCCCTGTTTTTTTGTTTTTTTTCCCCCAACAAAGGTTTTGTTTAAATAGGCCCGCAGCTTACGACTTATCCACTGTACCATATTGTGAACTGTGCGTCTGATGCAACTCAGGGGAGTGTAATGCCGTAGTGGTTTACAGCTTCCCCCTTTGGAACATAATATTGTTTAGAATGATAAATGAAAAACTTAAGCTCTCATGTAATGTAGAGTTTAATGGGGTTTGAGCAAACAGGAGAAGCCGCTACAAAAGAGATTTGTTGTGCCGTCGGAGCGTTGGTGTTCGCAGGATGCCGGACGTGTTTAGTAATTGGGTCAACACTCCAGATTTCATAGCACGTCACGAGCGCAAACTCGATTAGAACACATGCTTCGGCGAAGAGCGGAGGCTGGCGTTTCCTTGAGCGGGCTTTGCAAACCGTCCCCTCTGTCTGTCTGACTACATGCCTCCAAATATTCCTTTGTTCCTGAAATTCTGGCACATTTCAAAGGCTCACTGGCTTTAATGAGCCACAGTGTTGTGCCAGCGGTGGCTGTTGGGTGTCAGGAATGAAGCTCCTGATAATGTGGCCGGCTGAGTGCCACTGCGTTCCCCACTGTTATGGTAATGGAACAAGTTGGAGTTTTTCTCTTTTTTTCTTCTTTTGTCACTGAAGGTGGCTGCCGCTTCCTTCTTCTTTTGTTGTTATACCTGCCAAAACTGGAGCTTTGTTGTTAGCGTAGAATTATCTGCAAAATGCATAACGCTGTAAAGCGCCACACCTTAGTGAACACAAGCGTCGTACAGTGCCGCTAGCTAAAATTGCTAGAGTGAAATAAATCGATTTCGTATCAATCCGACATTGACGAAAACGAAGGGAATTTTATCCATAATTTTTAATTGTTTTAGTTAGTTTTGTAAATGCACAATACAGTTTCAGTTGGTTATTGTTTTTTCTTTTAATTATAGTTTTTATTTATTTCAGTTAACGAAAATGTTTTTAGAATTCTAGTTTTCGTCATTTCGTTAGTTTTCGTTAATGATAATAACCTTGGTATGTATGATGATAGATAGATAGATAGATAGATAGATAGATAGATAGATAGATAGATAGATAGTGAAGTGACAGACCGTTAAATATCATATGGTGCCGCTCGCTAAAATTGCTAGAGTGAAATAAATCGATTTCATATCAGTCCAACATTGACAAAGACGAAAACGAAGGGAATTTATCCATAATTTTTTTCCCTTTCAGTTTTGTAAACGCACAATACAGTTTCAGTTGGTTATTGTTTTTTCTTTTAATTATAGTTTTTATTTATTTCAGTTAACTAAAATGTTTTTACAGTTTTCATCATTTCGTTAGTTTTCGTTAACGATAATAACCTTGATTACAACACATTGGAATCTCATACCTCATTATTTGTTGTAATACTCCACACACCATATCCCAAAACCCAATTATTTTATCACATTTTCAAAAAACATGTGCATGATCTACATCAAAATCTTCCACATTCCCTCCAACCTTTCTGCTGTCTGTTTAGGTGGAATAAAGAAACGCACCAGATTTCCCTCCAGATCCACAAACTAGTGGATGTTTGGTGTTTTCTGTTTTTTTTTTTTTGGGTTTTTTTTTGGGTCAGGTGTCAGGAATGAAGCTCCTGATAATGTGGCCGGCTGAGTGCCACTGCGTTCCCCACTGTTATGGTAATGGAACAAGTTGGAGTTTTTCTCTTTTTTTCTTCTTTTGTCGCTGAAGGTGGCTGCCGCTTCCTTCTTCTTTTGTTGTTATACCTGCCAAAACTGGAGCTTTGTTATTAGCGTAGAATTATCTGCAAAATGCATAACGCTGTAAAGCGCCACACCTTCATGCACCGCGTATCGTATGGAAATGCAGTGACGTATAGGATTTTTTTTTTTTTATTATTGATTTATTTTGAATATGGAAATGATACAAGCTTCCTGATTGCTACTAATTGACTTCTTTGCAAAACATAATATAGAAATGAAAATTCAAGGAAGCAAAAATTAATGATACATACAACAAGAAAAAGAAAAAAAAGTCATATTCAAAGAGGAGTGAGAAGAAGAAGAGCTTATCAGCTCTGACCCCTGGTCTAAACCAACAATATGTACATATATACATACATACATATATAAAACTATATATGTACACGTCTATCTATCTATCTATCTATCTATCTATCTATCTATCTATCTATCTATCTATCTATCTATCTATCTATCTATCTATCTATCTATCTATCTATCTACATACCAAGGTTATTATCGTTAATGAAAACTAACGAAATGACGAAAACTACAATTGAATAAACATTTTAATTAACTGAAATAAATAAATACTATAATTAAAAGAAAAAAATATAACTAACTGAAACTGTATTGTGCATTTACAAAATTAACTAAAACGGATAAAAATTATGGATAAAATTCCCTTTGTTTTCGTCTTTGTCAATGTTGGATTGATACGAAAGCGATTTATTTCGCTCTAGCAATTTTAGCTAGCGGCACCGTACAACACCTCACAGTCCGTCACTTGTGTTCACTTGTGGTTTCCAGTCGTCTTCTGGTCCCCACTCTGCCTGGAAACATGGAGACTAAAGTTGGGAGAAAGCAGCAGAGTCCTGTCTGGGATTTATTTGAATACGACGACAGAGAAGAAAAGAGACCACTGAACTACAACTAAACTAAAAGTAAGCATTTAGAAAAAAACTGAAATCTAATAGAAACTAGCAAACCTGCTCTAAAAACTAATTAAAACGAACTGAATTAGAGAAAAAAAAGTCAAAACTAAATAAAACTAAACTATTATGACCTTTATACATACATACATGTCCACATGCATACATATACACATCCACATATACCATCATATACATATATATACATACAAATATATGCATATACACACATATACATACCCGTGCACACACATCTACATAGTTTGTAGGTGTATGTATAAGCAGAAACAAAAGAACACAGCGTCTGCTTTGCCTCGGTTTTGTTTGTCCCACTTTTTTGTCGCCCCACCGCTGCAGTCGTACTCCCGCCTGTATCAAGGAGAGGCCTCTGGGAGGCGCTGAAGGGGGAAGATGAATTGACACGAGGGGTCATTTGGTTGACTCATATTTGGCCCTTTAGCTTTCAAGGTGAAGTGGCATGAAAGGAAGACGAACATCAATAGGTAGAGCTGGGCTGCTGCGAGGTCCAGGGGCACTTTCTTTCATGGCTTCCATCATGAGCTGAGGAAATGGCCCATCTGTCAGCCACCCTCTGCTTTTCAATGGTAATCAATTCAGCTATAAAGGCATGGGAAGCATCTCATGGCTCTGCCAACCTCCAGCTCAGCATGCGTTTACTGATGCTTGTTTTTTCGTCTTTGTTTACAGCTAAGTATAAATACACCACTTCATACTTGTGGATGCGTTGTAATTGTTGTTGTTGCAGAAGCGGTGCAGATGGTAACACCTGGACTGCGTCAAATTATAGGGTTGGAATGGATTTACCGGCACGGTATTCTGGTTTAGTTCATTACATCATGAATATTAATGTACGCTGCTGAATTAACCCTTGGATTTACTGATTGATTGATGTATTTATTTCGAATATGAATGTCAAAACAGAAGAAAACTAGAAAAGCACTCGGAGAGCGCAGACCTCGAATCCCACCCACCCCCCCCCAATCACCACCAAAATGTAATCATTTCTTCCTTGTGCCAGTATCAACATTTCCTGAAAATTTCATCAAAATCCATCCATAACTTTTTGAGTTATTTTGCTAACAGACAAACAAACAGACAGACAGACAGGGAGGGACCTTGGCAGAGGTAATAAATAAACAAAACACTTAAACATAAGACATATAGTACATATTTGAAAAGGAGTGAGAGGAAACATAACTGATAAACTCCTATCCCTTCTCCTTAAATAATCAATAACAGTAATAATCTTCCTCATCTAAGCAGATCTAAACATATATATACATACTATAATATGACTGATACTCGTTATTAAATAATTTGGTTTCTGGCTTTATATTATTACGAACAAATATAATATGATTTACATAAACACAATACAATAACACATATATGTAAACAGATATTTATACCCAGATATATACATATGCATACATACACTTCCACAAACCACATACTTGTCCATCCTTTGAACCCTTTCATGCATGAATTATGAAAAAAGTATCTAGATTTTTTTAGATTTTATTTATCAGAATTAGGGTAAAGTTGAAATGCATTTTGAATAAAAAAAAAAGGTTTCATTATGAAGATATTTAACCTCCTAAGACCCAAAAAAGTACGAGTTTAGGCTTTTTTAAAAAAAAATTTAAATCATTGCCTATATTGGAAACATCATGATTTAACTTTTTTTTTTTTTTCAGATGCATTTTTAAAAAAATGTTTGTGGAATGTCCTTTTGCTGTGGACAGGTTTAGTTTTGTTTAGTTTTTGTATGAAGTTGTGAAACTGTAGTCTGTGGGGGTGCGGTCCATTACTAATGGAACTAACACTGGTATGAAAGCACAGTGAAAGTTTACAGACTGTCGACGTCCGCCTCCTGCTTCTGTTCTTCTCTTATTCAGCAGATCTTACATGAAATTTTCTCAGCTTCTACCCTGTGTCCACTGGACCCCCTCCACTGCTCTATGACCCCCACACAAATGCTGGGCCCTGTGAATTTTTCATATTTACCCCCCCTTTACCCCCTTACCCCCACCAGTGCATGGGGATGTTCACGATTTGTAAGACTGTGACCGTTGAGTTCAGCTGACACAACCTGATGCTATTTACATTGGTCGGTTGCCCCCCCCGCCCAGGATGAAATTCATGGAGCAGAAGTAGGGATGTAAAAACCAGAGGAGGGTTTTGACCCCCCCTCTACAAATTGTACCTGAAACTATGTGTCCATAAATGTGGACGTCATGAAAGGGTTAAAATACCCACATGTTTTGTTGAAGATCACACTTCTATGTTTCCTGATGACGGTAAAAACAATCACATTCCGACTGCACCCAAATATTGTCCGTTGGCTGAGCATGAAAATCGTCTGAGTTAACAGTGTTTTGTGTAATACAGCATTTGGCAAGATTACAGTTTTATGTTGGTGCAGTTCCAATGCTGGGGAGAAGAAATAATGATAATGAAGCAATTCCTCATGCAGGTAGCTACCTAGAGATGCACCTTTTTTTATTTTTATTTTTTAATCATGCCCAGCATGACATGCATTTTATTTATTTATTTATTTTTTCTTTTTTGGTTTGATAGCTGTGGTTTGCAATTTAAAGAATGTTGCTTGTTTAAAAGGTGAAAAAAAAAAGACTTTGAATATTTCAAACGAGACCTTGATTTAAATGGTAAGATTTCAGATATATTGCATCAGTGGGAATAGAAGAGGTAGAATGGATGAGATGTTTGACCTTTTCAGATTTGTCCCTGGGTAGTGAATTTGCTGGAGGGTGCCGGGGCAGGGAGCAGCGGTGCGTTGAATTATCACTCCCACTGTTCAAACGTCGCAGACCTGATCTCCCACTTGCTCCACTCCCACCGCTAATGGGTTAGGAACACACAGGTAAAAAAAAGATGGAGAGAGAGAGAGAGGAGAGAGGGGGAAGGAATGAGGGTGTAGGAGGAGGAGTTAGAACAGGGGTCTCAAACTCATGTTCTTTCAGGCGCCACATTCAGCCCGATTGGATTTAAAGTGGCCCGAACCAGTGAAATAAAAGCACAGTAACCTGTAAATAATGACAACTGCAAATTTTTGTCTTTGTTTTAGTACAAAAAAAAACCACAAAACATTAATTAATGAAAATACTTACACAGGAAAAATTACTGAGCATTTTTTTCCAGAGTCAAAAGTATTATTATTATTATTATCATTATTATTATATTTGCACATCATAAAACAGCAAGAGAAAAAAAAAAATACAACATTCAAACAAGTAACATCATTGTGCAGGATAGGATAGAAGCCAGAAAAGGCTTATATGAACACCTCCCCAAAATGAATAATACACAAAGAAAAAAAAAAAAAAAGAAGACATAAGAATTAAAAATACAATATAACTGAATTAATAAACTAAAGAAAAAACAATAAAAATGTAAATCACATTACAAATCATCAAATACAAATCAAATGATACACAGCCTTACATTTTTTCATGTATTCCAGTCCTTTTCAGATGCTTTTAAAATAATGATAAAGTAGATGTTGATTGAAGTTCAGGTCGTAGATTATTCCACAGATTTGGTCCACCATATTTCAGAGAATACTGACTGACAGATGTTTGGCAGTACAGAAGATAAAATTTTCTTGAATATCGTGTAGGATAATTGTCAATAACAGAAGACAACATAAAGAAATTCCGAAAAACTTTGGGAGGAATATGAGTTAAGTGACCATATTTGGACATGACGACACAGGTCTGGGAAATGCTCACATCAAAAACTGAGAGAAGTTTGAATTTTTGGAAAATTTTCCTCAAAAAGAATAAATTTGGCTCTATATTGAGTTTGGAGAGATCTACCCAAAGATTAACTTTTATTCTTTTTACCAAATGTAATTTGAGTAAAGTAAAAATTTCTTCAATTTGAGTAAATTTTACTCAGGCAAATTTCCTGTGTACTTTTATAAACTATCCAAACAAAAAAGATGTGAATAACCTGAAAAAAATTTTAAAAATTCTTGAGAAAAATAAGTGCAATTTTCCCAATCTTCTGCCTCCACTTCTCATTTCTGCATGTGCATTGTGGATCAGATCTACAAAGACACTAAACACTGAGGAACAGGAAGAAAAGAGTTCAAATTGGGCTGAATTTAATACAGACATTTCAGGTTGTTCATATTTGTTCAGGTTTTTCACATTTTATTGGTACAGGACAGTTTGGAAATGGAAATATTTTCATCATTTAATGTTATTTTTTGCACTAAAATTTGAAGTTGTCAATATTTATAGGAATAATGTTAGCTGTTTTTTAAGTCATTTATGGGTGATTTTTAGGTGATTTTTAGGTGGTTTTGGGGTCATTTTTAAGTGATTTTTAGATGGTTTTTGGGTTATTTTGGGGTGATTTAGGTGGTTTTTGAGTCATTTTTATGTGGTTTTTAGGGTGATTTTTAGGTGTTTTTTGAGTAATTTTTAGATGGTTTTAGGGTAATTTTTGTGCGAATTTGGGTGATTGTTGAGTCGTAACTTCTCATTAGTCCATGTGCATTGTGGATCAGATCTACAAAGACACTAAACACTGAGGAACAGGAAGAAAAGAGTTCAAACTGGACTGAATTTAATACAGACATTTCAGGTTGGGCACATTTGTTCAGGTTATTCACATTTTATTGTTACAGGATAGTTTGTAAATGTAAATATTTTCATAATTTAATGTTGTTTTTTGCACTAAAACAAAGGCAAAAATTAGACGTTGTCATTATTTACAGTGTAATATTTTTTTCACATCAAACCGAGAAGTAAATCTGCAGTCCTTCTTTTTTGTGGGTTCTTCTGCTGTTATTATTTGGCTGTAGATCAGATTGGTCTGGATGTGGAACCGACACTAAAATGAGTTCCACAGCTTTGACGGTGGAATTTTGGCAATTCAGTTCATCCCAGGGGCCGGATTGGAACCTTTGGTGGGCTGCATTTGGCCCCCGGGCCGCATGTTTGACACCCCTGAGTTAGAGCCTTTCTGACTGTCTTTGGTTTCAGCTCAGGAACAAATTAGCGTTTCTTCCCCCTCCCCTCTCAGATAAAGCGGCGGCAGGTCACATTGTGGCATCAAATCTTTAGCAAAAGCGTGTGTCATTCGGCAGAGTGATGGCTCTGAGTCGCTGACAGCTACCGGCAGGAAACATGTCAACACTTTGACAGATGCTTGCTTTTTTGAAAGGCTATGATGACTTTTTAGTTGACTGGGCTTTTACCGAACTCCCCTCATCCCGCAGTCGACACCAAGGAGGGAACGAGATAAGAACAAAACTTGCCAAACTGCTTCATAATAGTTGGGAAAGCGCAAAGGACATCACGTCTTTGTTAGAGAAGAGTAGCTGTCAAACACACAATGCTCGGGCAGTATCTGCGTATGCCTCTCCGGGGCAGCGTTTTTAATCTGGTGGAAAAAAAAAAATGGATGGGCTAGTGGTCTGAAAAAGAATTGTAGTTTGCAAAAGATATGACACTAACAAAAGGACAAACTCTATTGTCAGCCAACACATTAGCAAGTACAGAGCTCCCATCTCTTAAAACAACCTTGGCTTTATCCTGGCTTCATTCATACGCTTCCAAGGATGGTGATTCAATTATGGTAATATGTCTGCATCACTGGCTCTTTAAAAGATCGTATTGTACTCGGATCCAGACCGGGGCCGGGCCGGGCAGCTCCACTCACATCATGATTTGCATACATCGACCGCATGTTTTCCAGGGAAACATGTTCTCCACCTGTTCACTCCCATCATCTCATGCTACATCTTCTTCTTCCACCCTTTTCTCCCTCTCTCCCATCCAGAGTCTGTCTTGTGTGATGTAGGGGAGTTTCACTGTCACACCAAGGAAACCTGCATCCCTGAATCCTGGCTCTGCGACGGCGAGCCCGACTGTCCAGACGCCTCCGACGAAACTGACCAAACTTGTAAGTCGCTCATTCCATCCATTCCACACTAATGCAAACCTGTCATATCTAGGGCTGTGGATCGGCAAGAATCTGGTGATACGATACAAATCACAATACTAGGATCATGATACGATATATCACGATATGTCATGGTACTGTTAAAAAGGCAATTTTTCTTTTTGTTTTTAAATGATTATTTCCTTGAAGAATTGAATTACACCAGAAATCTGCACAAATACTAAACACATTTTTATTTGATCAGAACAGGATCTAATGTTCTATCACAAAACTTTCCTGTGTTCAAACTGAAATTCTGTTTCACAGACATTCCAGTTTCAGATCCTGTTCAAATGTTCAGATTCTATGAGTTCACAACTAACATCAGAACAGGATTTGAGTTCAATCCCAACAAAGGAACCAACATTTTTGAATAAAAAGAGTGTAAAATAATCATAAATAAAATATAAACAAAAAACAAAAACAAAATTCATCATCAATCATTCATTCATTCATTCATTCAAGCTTTATTAACCCTTTCATGCATAGTGGTCACTCCAGTGGACAGCTTTTCTACAGCTGTTCTCTTGTATATTCATGGATTTTGGTGTTCTTTTCGTCGTTTTTTTTTGTTTTGTTTTGTTTTGTTTTGTTTTGGGTTTTTTTTTTTCACTTATCTTTATTAAAGTTTTAAGACACTACATATCTTTTCTGGCATGAATTGGTAACATTATGTAGATCTCTCCTGAGCATAAACCCCCAGAATCACAAGCCCTCCCCATAGTTTTCACACAGTTTAGTAGTAAATACATCCTTCTGTGCGTCAAAAATTAAACGTGGTGTCCAGCTGAGTGGACATTTTTGCAACTTCATGAAAAACAGGTTCATAAGAATAAAAGAAAACAAAACTTTTTTTTTTCTTTCTTTTTTTTTTTTTTTTTTAATTATTTTTATTTTATTGTTTTAATTTATTTTTCAGAAGAAAATTTTGAATCACATTGTTTTTTTCATGCCTGAAGAAGAATAAAAACACTCAGGAAAAAATTTTGATTGAGGTTCTCATAATTCGTGCATGAAAGGGTTAACCTCCTCAGACCCAGCTTTGGGTTTTCTGTCCACATTTGTGGACAAGAGTTTCACAACTTTATACAAAAAAAAAAGAAAAAAGGAAAACTTTCCACCACAAAGGACATTCCATAAAAAATGTAAAAACTGCATCTGAAAAACTGTTGCATTATGATGTTTCCAATATAGGCACTTATTTAATAAAAAAACAAAAAACAAAAAGCTTGTACTTTGCTGACATGTCCTGGGTCTCAGGAGGTTAAGGACACAGGAACCAGGTCTATAGGGTAAGATTAAAAAAATCACATCAGGAGAGAGGAGGGAGCGTCAGTGCTCAACGACACTGAGGGGTTTCTGTGCAGTTCCATCAGACCGCCCTGGTACCCCCTGCATCAAAAAGTACCGCCACGGGGCTCTGACCACGCATCGATTTCTGACAGCTTGGGAAGTGGGCGGGGCTTTGGAGGGAGGCAGGTTGTTCATGTTCAAACTTTTACTAAGTACTGTGAGAAACGCCACATCTGTAGGTAGAGCTTTAAGCGACGTTCCCCCTAAAGGGCATCTGTTTTAGGATCAAACACCTCCCCTCTAGGTTTGAAAAGGGTTTGGAGGCCTGGACTTTCCCGTCTTGCAGAACTGCTGCTCTGGTCATTTCACTCACATTTTGCTGGTAGCTGCCCTGAAAGCAGGTTCCAAACATAAGAAGAGGAGAACACTGAGCACAGAGTAAAAGGTCTGGGTTCTAGTTACTGATCCACAGAAGAGGATTACTGCGTATTGACCCGGTAGTGTGAGCCGATAGAGAACCACAGAAGTCCAGTAACAGGGTCAGGAGATGGTGTTTGTGCTGGAATAGTCTGTCATATACTGGGTTAAACTGGAGGGTACACAGAATATTAAAAATAAAAACTGAAGGCCCTGTGAAGCTTTAACAGTTTAATACAAAACATTTCGGATGCATAGGCAGTGGATCATTAATTTAGTGAAGTGAGTTCTGGAGTGCTGAAAATCATAAAAAAAAAAAGCCAAAATTGTAAAAAGAGAGATTTTTTGCTCAAACTGTAACAAAACTACAACCTGTTTGGTTCTTACAATATGCAATTTATGTTCAGAATATGTTCCTACAGTTATATTTAGCATAGATGGTTAGTAAAGAAAACAATTATTGACTTGTTTTATCTTGAGGTTATGTAAAAAAGAAAAAAAAAAATGTTAGAATTCTGAAGTTAATTATGAATAAAATTATCTGAAGAAATGACCCCCCATCACAAAGCCTGTATTAAAAGGTTACACAGAACATTAAAAAAACAAACTAGTTTATACTGAAGGTACTGTGAGGATTTAACAGTTTAATACAAAACATTTCTGATGCATAGGCAGTGGATCATTAATTTAGTGAAGTGAGTTCTGGAGTTCTGAAAATCATAAAAAAGCCTAAATTGGTAAAAAGAGAAATTTTGTGCTCAACCAAAAAGAAAACTATATGCAGTATATGTTGTCAATACATTCCTACAGTTATATATAGCATACATATTTTGTAAAGAAAACAGTTATTGACTTGTTTTATCTTGAGGTTATGTAAAAAGAAAACAAACTGTTAGAATCCTGAAGTTAATTATGAATAGAATCATCTGAAGAAATATTCCTATATCACTAACCCTGTATTAAAAGTTTTTTTTTTACATTATACATTTTACATTTGATCAAATCTTCATGTGTTTCCATCCATGTCAGATAAATCCATAATCTGATTCTATGTAAAGACTCATTTCATGTGGTGACGACTCAATGGAACCATTTTCCATTTACAGGTAAACGTGGCACAGCTAAAGCCTAATGGGCATTCTACAGATATATATATATATATATATATATATATATATATATTTATTTATTTATTTATTTATTTATTTATTTATTTATTTATTTATTTACATCTACACAAATATTAGAAATTGCACTTTCCAACACAATAATCCATAAAGAGCCACTTTATTTGTATAATAAAATATATTAGCACAATGCTAAATGCTACCCAACATTAGACAGGTCAAGAAAATGTCAAGTTAGCATTTAGCATCATGTAAGATACCACTGTCTGTCTGTCTGTCTGTCTGTCTGTCTGTCTGTCTGTCTGTCTGTCTGTCTGTCTGTCTGTCTGTCTGTCTGTCTGTCTGTCTGTCTGTCTGTCTGTCTGTCTGTCTGTCTGTCTGTCTGTCTATCTATCTATCTATCTATCTATCTATCTATCTATCTATCTATCTATCTATCTATCTATCTATCTATCTATCTATCTATCTATCTATCTATCTATCTATCTATCTATCTATCTATCTATCTATCTATCTATCTATCTATCTATCTATCTATCTATCTATCTATCTATCTATCTATCTATCGTCAGATTATATAACCACATCTCCCATGATCCAACAAGCTAGCAGCATTATCAAACACTTCACAAACTGTCGAGGCTGATTAAAGAGGTGTCGTATAAAATTAGAAACCTGCAAAGGTGTTGGCACAGATATTTCTTTTCTTCTTCTTTTCTTTTTAACCAGTGTTATTACACCAGAGTGAAAATAACAAAGTGAACAAAAACGATAATAATTAGCATCAGTACATGAAGGTTACATCAGAAAAGAACAGAACAAAGGTCATTGTGATTGTAATATTAGTGATAATATTATAAATAAATAAATTTTTTAAAAAAAGAAATAATAATGGGGACGCTTCTTGCACCTGACTGTATTATTATATATGTATTTATAGGATTTTCCTTTTCAGAACACACATTGAGGAGAACATTCACTCAGTATTGTTCATTTAGGGCCAACTGTGTTGTTATTTAACCCTGGAAAGAAAAAATAAAATCATGTCATTATCCACTTTGTCCCTGCCCCGACTGCAATACACTGTAAAAAAAAAAAAAAAAAAAAAAAAAATACTGTTAAATAACGGAAAATAACCATCTCATAAAAATATGGTAATTTTCCATAATTAAAATACAGTTTTTTGCTCTAACTTTACATGAGATTTTTCTTTTTTTTTTTCTTTTTTTTTTTTTAAACTTTTTAATGTTTAATAAAGAATATTTACATGTATTAAAACACTCAAATTACCTATATATATATATTTAAATAATTTTCAATGAGACTCAGTAGTCCAATCCACTGATGAAAACTGTATTTGGACAGTTTATCAGTTCATATTTGTTCAGGTTATTCATGTTTTATTGTTACAGGATAGTGTGTAAATGTAAATATTTTCGTAAGTTAATGTTATTTTTTGCACTAAAACAACGACAAAAATTTGAAGTTGTCATTAATTATAGGCATAATGTAAGATTATTTTTTTCAAATCAAACCAAGAAGAAAATATGGAGTCATTATATTCTGTAGGTTATTATGCTATTATTTCACTTGAGATCATATTGCACTGTAAAAAAAAAAACTCGTAAAAAAACGGTAATATTCCGGCAGCAGGGGTGCTGAAAAAATGCTGTTCAATAACGGAAAATAACCATCTCATAAAAATACGGTCATTTTCCATAATTAAAATACAGTTTTTTGCCCTAACTTTACATGAGATTTTGCATATATATATATTTTTTACTTTTTAATGTTTAATAAAGAATATTTACATGTGTTAAAACAATCCAATTACCTATAAATAGATATATAAATAAGTTTATCAGTGCTTATACATGTTATACATTCACAAAAATACATTGAGTCAACATTTTTGTTGTGAATCCTGTAATTACACAACATATTTGTCAATTAACAAACAAGTCTAGTTCAACTGACAGAACAAATACTTCTTTTATGGTTAATTGTCAGTAATTTTATCTCATTTAATTATTCTTTTTACAGTATGAAACTTTAAATTAACAGTTTAATCTCATGAGTAGGAAATAAATATTAGTGAAA
This sequence comes from Sphaeramia orbicularis, assembly GCF_902148855.1. Classification (NCBI taxonomy): domain Eukaryota; kingdom Metazoa; phylum Chordata; class Actinopteri; order Kurtiformes; family Apogonidae; genus Sphaeramia; species Sphaeramia orbicularis. The sequence continues at coordinate 4,007,792 of NC_043977.1, read as the reverse complement.
TTATGCTACATTTGCAAATGTATTTTATCTGTATTTTTCTGTGAAAAAAGAAAAAAATTCTTTTAAAAAATTAAAATTTTATGGTTATTCACAGTTCCAGTTTTTTCGTGTTATTTTACATTTGACATGTAAAATCACAGTCTGTTTTAGTCATTTCATGGACATTTTCCTGTATCTTAAAAATACAGGAAAAATCTGTAAAATAAACAGTGAAAATTCTGTTAAATTACAGATTTTTTTTACAGTGTAGAACAGAGAACAGGTGGTTTGAAAAGACACAATATTTCTCCCAACAGCGTTATTGCGTCTATGTTTTTACATCATCTATGGTGCAGAGTGTGTATCGGTGATATTTGTCCGTCAGCAGGTGACACATGGTGTGAAGGTAGGGCAAAGGCCGAGCCCCAACCCCATTAATGTTGGAGTAGTTCAATAAAAAGGGGCGGAGCATGAACAGAACCACCAACTGAGAAATAACAACTGAGACCTGCGTTACCGTGGCAACAGTCGGCCACGCTACCAGCCCCACTGGGCAAACAAAACTGAGGGGAAAAATGGGTCATAACAGGGTTCGTCTATGAAAGTGGTCCTAGAAACGGGACATGGGGGGTAAAAACTCAAACCAGATGTAGACGAATGTTATGAAGGAAATTTGGAAGCACTTTGGATCTATTTGAAAAATAAAGATTTACTGAGATAAAAGAAAAAGTATTTTTCAGATGAAACACATTTTTATATTATTTTACATTATATTTACTACAAAAATCCGCATGTATCACAGTCAAAAGGACGTGAAAATTACGCGATACTATTTTTTTAACCTCTCTTTATTCTCTCACAGGTGCATTTTGGGAATCGAAGTAAATATTCAAAGCAGAGTGTTTCACAAATATGACCGCCGTCACAAAATCATTTGCGATTTATATGTGTTTAAATGTTCAGTTTCTGCATGTAACACCAGTGGACACCATGGGTTCTGCACCAAACCTGGAATGAGACTGAGATTGATGAAAACCCACATGTGTGGATTAGAAAACCCACTAGGATCCACACAGTGAACACAGTGTCTGTATTTAGAGTCTATAGAAGAGCATTTACACATGTTTACACATCTAATGCACTGACACCGAGGGAGATTTAATGTCCATATTTGGGTCCTATTTTTGGACCCAATATTTGATTAAAAATTCATTAATTATGGGATGGATCAGAGCAAGAGTTGTTGTTTTTTTTGTTTTTTGTTTTGCATTTATCTGAGGTCATCATTAGGTCCATCCTGGTCACACTAGTCTCTTTTCCATTGGACATCTGTGCAAAACTTTACCGACGTTTATGAAATGTCAAAATAACAGAAGTACGTAATGTCAGTTTTTCCATTAAATCATAAATACGATGATTTGTTTATTTATTATCGCGAGATGACACGAGAAGTCATTCCATAAACATGGTGACGAATGTGAATATGGTGTTGATTTACAGATGTATTTATTATTATTATATATTATCCCTCTATGTCGTACTAAATTCAAAACTGATTTGTTTCCTGGTGTGTCCACACAAACCACATCATGTTTCTTTTAAAACTCTTCTTCTTCACTTGTTGTAACCTCCATCAACATCTGTTTTTGTTTTTTATTCATATGACTCTAGTGTCAGAAACAGGTCCTTTCATCGCAATTTAGCGTGATATACCATTTTGCCCGAAAAACCACCTCTTGCCAGCACAAAAACTTTGAACTGAAAAACAAGAGTTTTGGTGAAATTATCATTTTTCCATTACATACATTTTTATGCGCAAGTTATATTCATGCAGTTTGAGGGTGAATGGAATAGTGACTAATGTCTTTATTTCTAGTCTATATTAGATCATTTACACATGTTTTCACATCTAATGCACTGACACCGAGGGAGATGGTCCAATATTTGATTATAATTTCATTAATTATGGGATGGATCAGAGCAAGAGGATAATTTTTGTGCATTTATCTGAGGTCATCATTAGGTCCATCCTGGGGGAAATCTGTCGACATTTACCTCTTATTATTGGGTCTAAAAAGCTGGAAAAGTGACAGATACTAAAATAAACCCAGTTTCAGAGAAGCACCCAAATATGGTTCAAGAAGAAGAAGAGTGGAAATGACTTTGACTGACAAGAGTACGACGGTGTGCTAATCATTTCGCAGTAAACCAGGACGCCGCTGCTCCGAGTAACCGCATCTCATGTTAAAGCGTTTGCGTTCGTCTGTGAAGCCTTAGTTTGTGTGAGTCGGCTGCAGTCATGTGAACCTTCATTCGTCCTTTGCTTCAGAACCGACTCTTGGGTGTTATTATTTACACACTGGTGGGATACAGATTTCCTTTAATGGATGAACAGAGCAGCCATTTCACATTATTATGAGCCGAATTAGCCTTTGTAAATCACGACGACACCGCCATTGTCACACAATCTATCACGGCTGAGAGAAAAAAAAAAAGGACCACAAAACCAAATTATTAAAATTCAGCCTAGGTTCCTCATCAGTGTGAGTTATTGGGTATAATTAGGACTTTATAGTTTTGGCGCTGGCATCTGTGCATAAATTGACCACAGTATGCAATATTTATTAATTTCCTAGTGTGCGAGAGGTCATATATCAAGCGGGGCTACTGGTGGATGCTGACGCTTGTTGAGGAAAAAGACGGAGGCTTTGCTACATATGTGGAAAATTATATAATTACAGTGGGCAGCTGTGAACGAGCTCACAGCTGGTTGAACGCTTCTAATGTATGGGAACCAAAGACCAGTGGCTTGTTAAGAAGGTTCTCAGCTCCAGTGCATGCTGGGAAAGGACGGTAATAAAGATAAAAAATAATAATAATAATAATAGATGGAAGAACAGAAAGGCTTGCTGATTTGTGCAGTATTTCAGTCATTAATTATGCGTCTTTGATTGAATGTGTTTATTTGTCCAGATTTTTGAGGAATTGCTTCTAAAAACTGGAAAACAAGGACAGTACCACGGCTGTGTATCGGCAAGAATCTGGCGATACGATACAAATCACAACACTAGGATCACCATACGATATATCACAATATATCATGATACTGTTAAAAAGGCAAGCTTTTTTGTTTGTTTCTTTTTTCAAATGATTATTTCCTTGAAGAATTAAATTACACCAGAAATCAAACCAAGCCAAACCAGTAAAATAATGACATAATAACCTATAAATAATGACAACTCCAAGTTTCTCTCTTTGTTTTAGTGTGAAAAATACCCATTAAATTTAGAAAATATTTACATTTTACAAAAAACACGTGAATAACCTGAGAAAAACTGAAATTTCATTTGAAAAATGAGTTCAATTTTATCTATATTATGCCTCAACTTATTATTTATACATGTACATTTACACACAATGTTACACAAACATTTGGTAACAGGCAGAATATTGTTAAAATTTGGTAATCTGGAACTAAAATAAGAACAATTTCTACAATATTACATCTCAGCTTATTATTAACCCAGTTTACAGATCACAGTCGATCTACAAATACACAAAACATTTGGTAGCAGGCGGAATACTTTTGAAATTGCATATTTCAGGATGTTCATATTTGTTTTATATATGCATTTATTTGCATTTTATTTTGAAAGGACAGTTTGTAAATGTAAATATTTTCATAGTGTAATGTTATTTTTTTTCGCACATCATTTTTCTGTCTAATAATAATGCCAAAAACAGTGCTTTTAGACATTCCATGTTTTCTCTTCTGTCTGTTTTAGTCACATGATCCACACAGGAGTTAGTTCTTTGGATGGTCTAATAATTTTTTCCGTGACTGTAGATGTGGAATAACACTTTATCATATACCTTGAAAACATCAGTAAACCAGCACTTTGGTCATTTGTTTTCCAATTAATCTGATTAAAGTATGTAACATTTAGCATATTTAAGCTCTGAGGCAGAACGTTTCTTTCTTTCAAAGGTCTTTTTTGTTAATAACAGAACATGAATAGAACATTCACTGTACAGGAAGGAGATTTTGGATTTTCTGAACATCCACCCATGACACAACACATAAAATGTATGAAAAGACAGAATGAAAATTATAAAAAAAAATAAAAATTAACAACCATGTTTAAACAGCAGTAATAAGTGCAGTTTAAAAGAACAATATTTTTTTTAAAAAGATAATAGAAAAAACAAGAGAAAAGAAAATGAATAATATAAAAAAAATTAAAACATTAAATTTATTTATTTATTAATTTAAAAAAAGGTGTGTGTGTGTGTGTGGGGGGGGGGGGGGGGGGGGGGGGGCAGATCATTTAAAAAAAAATATTGTAGACCAGTGTCATTAGTATTGGTATTTTTCCATGTGATATGCAGTAAAATTAATTAATCACACTCTGCTCCTTTGGCTCTGAAACCCTGGAAAGAAAACCCACCATATGAGCCCAAACGGTGGAAATAAGCTGTTTTTAAAGCAAGCCTTCTTTAATATTCATGAAACTGTTATTGTGTTGCCTTCATCAATGACTGTATTTGTCTTGCATTTCTTTCAGCCATTTTATAAACATTATAATTATATCTCCAGGTTCAAAATTATGCACAAATGTTTTTGTTTTTTTTTTCATCAACGAACAGAAACCACAAGAATAAACCATCACAGCTGCTAAGCCCTCCGTAAACCTGGGGAAAACCCTGGTTGCACTTCAGAAATAATTGCCTATCATCACTGGAATGAGAATAAATGTGTTTATTGAGCAGTATTTATAAAGTAGAATCCCTCCAATTCAATGTGGCAGTAAATAAGACTGAAATGTTATTGAATTTTTACTTTAATCTGACAAATACTCAAAGTTTTGTGTCAGAATTCAACACCATTTTGAGGTGTTTTTTTTTTTTTGCAAATGTCTGTCAGTAAGAGACCTGTCAATCAAAACTATAACAGAATGAATAGTGTGATGTACCGACGCAGTGTGGGATGATGGGAGTTGTTTTCACCAACGCTGAAAATCTATCAGGCAGAAAGTGTTTACAGCTGATTAAATGTGTTAAACTTGTATTCTGACGACGTTCAGTGACACATATTCACATTTTTTAATTACGTTCTAATAAAACAGCTGCACAAGAAGGTCGATGCATAGAACCAAAGGACAGATTTGTGTGATTTTTTTTTAGTACTGTCGCAAATGACGTCTGTAATTATTACAGTGTCACCAGATTTTATTCATATGTTTCTTAATTTTATGGGGATGGTGCTCATTAATTAACCCTAATGGACTAAGTTACAGAAGGTTATTAATCCGACTCATTATGCTTTAAAAAGGAAAGGAAAGTGGAGTTTCTCAGTTTTCTAGGGGTACCACAGGTGTCGTAACTGGGCCCACAAAGGTTCTGTAGTGAAGGTTGTGTCTGATTCCCAAAGAAAAACAACATTTTCATAGTTTTTTTTTTTTTTTCTTAATATCTGGTAAATTTGTTCATTCTCACACAATTCAAGTGCAAAACTGTGACTCAAAACAAACCAGAATCAGACGATGATCGACTCCTGATGTTGACTGACACTAAAGTTTAGAACAACTACATGAACTAGTACGTGTCATGTGTCACAAAGGTGTTCTCAGTCTGTGATCGATTGTCCTTGGTCTGATGTTGGAAGGCAGCCAAAAAGTAGAACAAAACAACCTAGAAAAAACAAAAATGAGCAGAGAAATGGAATGGAATGGGGAAAAAAAACAAGAAAATACTGTATAATCTAACAGGAGCTAATTATGATTATTTAGCATAATTCGAAATGGCTACTTTTAATTGTTACCTGTATTTATCAGTAATTATTATTATTATTTTTATTATTATAAGACTATCAGTTGATTGATAGTCTTTGGTTAACAAAAGCAATGTACAAAACCCTAAAATAAAAACAGAAATGTAATTCTTACTTAGGTTTTCCAGTGTTTAATGCAGGTAAATTCGCATATTCAGTAGCTTTCGGCCTATTTACGTATTTTACAGAACTTACTGTAAATGTTATGGCAACGTCTACTGCCACAGTACTGTGGCACAAAATATGGGTGTGTCTATTGCCACAGACCAATCAAATGTTATCATCTGTACTAGAGCCATGTTCCATGAACTCATTCTCCTCTTGTTGCCACAGTACTGTGATCATATATGGAGTATACTTCAGTTCATTCTTTTGTGCATTTTTCTACCACAGTACTGTGGCAACTGATGGAAGAAATGACAAATTAGTGATAGTATATAGTATAGAATAGGAAATATTGTTGTAAATACTCTATATGTTGTTTTATGGTGTTCTTTGCTGTGGAGGCTGGAGAAGGTGGGCGGAGCTACATGTTAGATGCAGCAGTGTGTCATGTGACTTCAGTTCTGTGCCCCCCCCCTTTTGACAAGCTCCTCTGACCGGGAATTGAACCCAAGTTGTTGCGGTCTGATTCGTTACCATGTGAGCGACATGTCCACTGTGTCTCCAGTTGATCTGTTCACCATCTGATTGTCTTTGTACTTTTTCAGGATGTAAGTTCCCAGTCTAGACCAAGGTTATTATCGTTAACGAAAACTAACGAAATGACGAAAACTAGAATTGAAAAAACATTTTCGTTAACTGAAATAAATAAAAACTATAATTAAAAGAAAAAAAAAAAGAAAACTAACTGAAACTGTATTGTGTGTTTACAAAACTAACTAAAACGGATAAAAATATGGATAAAATTCCCTTCATTTTCGTCTTTGTCAATGTCGGATTGATACGAAAGTGATTTATTTCGCTGTAGCAATTTTAGCTAGCTGCACCATACAGTACTTCACGATCCGTCACTTCTCGTCACTTGTCGTTTATAGTCGTCTTTTCATCCGAACTCTGCCTGGAAACATGGAGACTAAAGTTGGGAGACAGCAGCAGAGTCCTGTCTGGGATTTATTTGAATACGACGACAGAGAAGAAGAGAAAAGAGACGACTAAACTAAAATTAATACTAAAACTAAACTAAAACTAAGCATTCAGAAAAAAATGAAAACTAATAAAAACTAGCAAACCTGCTCTAAAAACTAATTAAAACTAACTGAATTAGAGGAAAAAAAGTCAAAACTAAATAAAACTAAACTATAATGAAAAATCCAAAACTATTAGAACCTTGGTCTAGACATGATATAACGAGGGCTCTGATTGGCTCTGTGGTCATAGACAAACCCATATTTGGTGCCACAGTACTGTGTCAATAGTCGCATCAAAATGTTATACACAGCAGCTTTTGTCCTTACACTAACACTGCTCTTATTCATTCATTTTTTTCTTTCTAACCATTTAATTCTTTTTTAATCTATCTATTATCTGATCTAATTTTAGATTATTTGATCATTTTATTGTATCATATCAAGTCGTTCTGGATCGCTTACATTTTTATCATACATAGGTTTTCTTCATTATGCGTTTAAATTCACTATTATGACACTTAAACATAAAAGTTTTCATCTTTTTGGTGACAGCTGTATGAATCGTTCTTCTAGGCGTGGTAGTTTTCAGATCTGTGAATATAGAGGTGTCCTATATTAAAGCCTTAGAGGAGTTTCTGCTGGTTAATGTCACATTTAGATGTATGCATGTAAAATTGGACTCGGTGGTGCCCTGTAGGCTTTTTCGCAGCCGATATCTTCTTGATTGGTTTCCCTGTCACCTCTGAACTTTAACTCTTCCTTTGTGAAACATGTTTTAATATAATAGATATGATATAACCTCTCCACGGTCGCTGTAGGCCAAGTCGTATAATCTCCAGAAGGCAATTAATTATCACTTCGATTAATGTTGGCTCCATTTTATTTACAATGCCTGCAGAAAGAAGACCTTGCATATTCATCTTTGGAATTCGGCGCGGCTCATTATCATGGATTATGTATTGATAGAAAGGGGAATTAGATCAGCTTTTCCCCACAAACAGAAGCCCGGATTGGAATGCATTCTGCCTTCTTAAATAATAGCAAGAGCTGCAATATCCCAACGAAATAAAGATCCCTTATTTAGGCTGAGCTCCAATGAGAGAAGTCATAGAGGATTAAAATAAAAGCGCGAGAAAATCCAGCGCCGTGTGAAGCCATCAGGACTTTGATTTTTCTCTGAAAACTGTATTTCTGGCTTGCATTTATTAACCGGGAGAATTTTTTTTTGCTCAAGAAACAGCCAAGTGTTAGGCTCGGTCTAGGGGTTACCGAGACGCAAACACGGTATGAGACTCCGCTCCCTCCATGTCCCATAATAAACAGGAGCAAGCGACAAAATGAATACGGAAAGCCAGTAGGAAATGGTTGTTTTGTTCAAATGTATTTAAATTAGCATTATTTGTTTGTAAAGCCTGGAAAAAACGGCAGATGTGTTTGTTTAAATAGGTCAGTACTTTGTTTTGTTCATATCTATTATGACTATTGTCTGGTATTTGATTTTTGGTTTGTATTTTTGGTGTCTTATAAGCCCATGGAAGGCCTGGGCATGTTTTTATGCAAAACAGTAATAAAAACATTCATTCATTCATTCATTCATTCCGTTAGTCAGTCAGTCAGTCAGTCAGTCATAAATACCAGCAATCAATAAAACTGCAATTTGAGAGATTTATTTACATAAAAAAGTGAATTCAGGAAGGGAATCAAAGTAACAAAAATAACAGAGTAATACTTTAAGCTCACTCTGCTTACCTATGAACACAACCTAGAAAAATAAATAAACAAAAATTAAATAAAAGCACAAGAAAATCCAGCGCTGTGTGAAGCCATCAGGACTTTGATTTTGCTCTGAAAACTGTATTTCTGCCTCGCATTTATTAATGGGGGGGTGGGGGGTTAATGTCAAATACCACATTAGCCCTGATTTTCTGATGCAACAAGATGTTCCAAGCACTCCTGTGTAATTTTATTTTAAATTTTCATCCAAACCCCCTACCTACCCCAAAAATTACTTTTTTAGCTCTGAAAATCCATGTTTTTTGCAACTTTCCCAGCTTCTCCACTCTTGTCCAGTGCAATGTCTAAATATGTTCATGATGGGACATTTCGTGATCTTGTCAGCGCCATATTGTATTGTAAGAGTACTTTGTACTATGAAAAGTCTAATGTCAAGGTCATGTTGTAGGTTAAAGGTCACCAAAATGCCTAGTTTTTTCAAAAAATTCATACCATTCCGACATTTTATTAAATCTGTCCCCAGTTCTCTTCCCTCTGGTTTCCTGGTGGGATCCCCCTAGGCCTTTGGCCCTTTCAAAGCCACATTACAGACGAAATATTGCAACGTGTACATTCCTTTTGAGAGAAATTCTCCCGGATAATAATATTAACTGGGAGAATTTCTTTTTGCTCAAGAAAAAGCCAAGTCTTATGCTCAGTCTGGGGGTTACCGAGACGCAAACATGGGATGAGACTCCCCTCCCTCCATGTCCTGTAACAAACAGGAGCAAGCAACAAAATAAATGACCAGCAATCAACAGAACTGCAGTTTGAGAGATTTACTTATGTAAAAAAAAAGTGAAATCAGGAAGGGAATCAAAGTAACAAAAACAGTAATAATAATAATAATAATAATAATAATAATAATAATGAGAATAATAATAATAATAATAATAATAATAATAATAATAATAATGAGAATAATAATAATAATAATAATAATAATAATAATAATAATAATAATAATAATAGAGTAATACTTCAAGCTCACTATACTTACCTATGAACATAACCAAGAAAAATAAATAAATAAATAAATAAATAAAAATCAAATAAAAGTGCAAGAAAATCCAACGCTGTGTGAAGCCATCAGTACTTTTGATTTTGCTCTGAAAACTGTATTTCTGGCTCGCATTTATTAACCGGGAGACTTTCTTTTTTGCTCATGAAAAAGCTGAGGTAATGCATGACATTCCTGTCTTCTTGAAATGTAAAAGTGCAGCCTGCGATGGCCTTTCTCCTCCTGCTCTGCCTCGGTCAGGGAGATGTAATCACTGCATCTTCAGGGTCTTTGGGGAGGAGGGGAGAGAAGGTGGCCTTGGATTGCATTACCTAGAGACCAGGAGGAGGCCCAGGTTTATCCGCTCAGGCACGGGCCTCGCGGGACCGGACAGCTGACGACAGTTATTCAGGGAGCCGGGAAAACAGAGTGCCTTCAGGAGCGGCTAAAGAAAACTCAGCAGCGTGGCAGCCCTCCAACTGTGTGCTGCTTCGACTACACCAGCTCTGTGCAATAAAGAATGTTTTCCTGTGTCGTGGAAGGGAAAAAAAATTCTAAGATTAAAGTGGGACAAAGTGAAAAGATTGAAAATTCGCCTTAAATATAACTCCTTACTACCTAAATGGATTTACAATTATATATATATATGTGTGTGTGTGTGTGTGTGTGTGTGTATGTGTGTATATATATATATATATATATATATATATATATATATATATATATATATATATATATATGTATATATATAAAATTAGGGGTGTGAATCTTTTACTATCTCATGATTCGATTCTGATTTTTGGGGCTACGACTCGATTTAAAATCAACTTTTGATTCAAAACGATCTAATTCATACTGATTTCTGCTTCAGTCTACAGGTGTGTAAAGGATCCTCATGATCTACTCCAGTCTGTTTTGCACGACAGAATGACAAATGCAGACATTCAAATGTCTGTTTCACATTTATTCAGTTTTAAACATGTATCCATGCTTGGCAGGAGTTTGCTGAGGCTCATCAGTGTGTGTTAGTTTGCTGCTGGTGGCTGACTGTGTCACCGTGTCCTTAAACTGTGGCTGATGCAGCTGACAGACTGAGCTCAGGAAATACCGTTGTATGTGACGCCACTTTATTGCATTTGCCGTGCTATACGTACACATTTTCATCCTTTCGCATGTTATTTAATGCCATTTGATGGTGAGTCAATGCACAAGCCACTAATCACATCAACCGCAAATCATGCTAGCTGCCAATTGCTAACCGCTAATCCCATAGCTAACCCTCCCTCCTCCATTAGTTTCCTTTGTGTTGGTGTTTACCACAGATGCGCATGTTCCAGAACCAGTTGTGTGATGACGTCAGGACATCCTATGTACAAAACAGAGGCAGACTGCCAGTGGATTTGTTTTATTTTTTTAAATCAATTTTGGGACATTTCAAATTGATTCTGAATCATAGTAAATGAGAATTGCGATTTTTATATGAATCAATTTTTTTTTTTGGCACACCCCTAAAAAAATATACATTATTTCATGTTGTTGCTGTGATGCAGATGCTAAATGAAGTGGATCCCACCTTATAACCTCAAAAGTACACACAGTCATAGTTTTACACACTTATTTATCTGCATTTCTTGTAATTATATTTGTCTAGTACATATTGTACAACTGGCTGTTCTAGTTGTACATAATAGTCTGGGTGCGCTGATAAATTCATGGAGCCTAGTGTTTTTGGGGGTGCCATAGAGCAGTGGAGGGGGTCCAGTGGACATAGAAGTTGTGAAAATTTTGTGTAAGATCTGCTGTAGAGGAGCGGTGTAGAAGTCAGGAGACGAACAGTGAATGTATGTGAAGTCAAAGAACAGACTAGTGAAAACAGGAAGTTGATAGGACCAGTATTCTGGGATATATTAATAATTTTGGAATACAATAGCCTTGCAATAGCCTTGTCCAGAATCATAGAATTGAAAGTGGTTGCCTAGCAACAGATTACAATAGGGCCACGTTGCCATGGTGTCAAATTTCCTGTTCGAAGCAGACATGTCAGCTGAGAGGTTATTCAACTGAAAATGCAAATGAAAGAATGAACTGGGTCAGAGGCTGGTTTTTGTTGGTATCATTACATTTGTCCAAACTTTAGTTGTACCGGGAATTACAATGAACAAGAAACTGAAGAAAACAAGGGGGGGGGTCTAAGGATTTTTTCTGCTGGTTGTTATAATACAGGATGTTACATTCTTTCGTGATGGGATAGTGATGCTTGAACATTGATGGACCAAGTGCATTGCTGTAAATGGAGATTATGTTGAAAAATAAAATATAAATTATCAGTCTGTGTTGTTCTGTTCTGGGTGAGGCCATGAACTTATTGAACGGCCCTCGTATATGTGTGTGTGTGTGTGTGTGTATGCTTTAGCATTAAGCATAATCAGCATAATAGTAATTAAACATGTTCTCTGGTCTCAGGTACGTAGATTATTTTATCAGTGCTACTATTGATCAGTTCCTCCAATCAACAAGCCAAATAAAACTGATCCAGAAATCAGTAGAATGTCATGACATTAATAACAGGCTGTTGACATTGATCCATGAACATCAGGGACTGTAGATGATCCGAATCATCTTTATTGGCGTAAAAGTACTTAAACACATTCGAGGAATTATTAGTCAGATCTGTCTGTCTAGAAACTTATAATTACACAATATAATTTTTTTTTTAAAAAGTAAGAAAAGTAAAATTAGAAGAAAAAAAAAATACATATAAACTCTATATCAGTGTTTTTCAACCTTGGGGCCACCTGAAATTTCTAGTAATTGGTAAAAACAAAAACTTACAAATAAAAAACATAAGCTGAGTTGACAGAGCCAAACCTAATCCATATCAGACAAACTGTGGTTGTGAAACTGCAGCACTGTGGTTCTGTTTATCTGTCAAATGTTCATTGTGGTCAGTTTCAGATGCTGCAGCTCTTTCATAATTCATAGTTTCAGTTCTTGTTTGTTCAGTATTCATTGTCCTCCTTGTAAATCACAGCTGGACTGACTGGACAGATCCTGACCAAGGAAAATAAAATTCTCCCTTTGTGCAGTAATCTACACCTGGATTTACTGCCTCCGTCCACAATAATAGACATTATACAGACTAAATGTCCTCTGAAATTAACCTGGATTTGAAACATAGTACAAAAAATATTACAGGATCAAAAACAAATAAAAAAAAAAAAAAAAAAAGTCTCAGTTTTGAATGTCTGGGGTCGCCAGAAATGTGTGAAGTTAAAACGGGGTCAGGAGACAAAAAAGGTTGGAAACCACTGACTTAAACACATGAAGGAATTCTTAGTCAGGAGATGTCTGTGTGTCTGTCTAGGAGGTTATAAATACAAGATATAATGAAAAAAAGTAAGAAGAATAAAATAAGAAAAAAAAAAGTACATATAAACTCTATATATCTAAGGGCGCAGCTTCAACTTCCGTACAGTTTAGTTCAATGACTTTTTGTCACATATTGTTAGCATCGTAGTGTAATTGCTAAGTAAAGCTGCAACCGATTAATTGACTCAAAGTGATTAAAAAAAAAAAAAAAAAAAAATCATTCAACTACAATTCTCCTGAATCAAAGCTTTGTTTCCTTCATTTCTCTGCTGTTAAACATTGGTTCTACTGTTGTGTTTCACATGGACGCTTATTGTGACGCACAAAGAAGCTTCAGTTCAGGAAAACTGCAACAGAATATTTCCCTTCAATCAATTCGAGTTGATTAATCGAATCGTGAATTTTGCATTCGCTCCAAGCACCTAATCGATTAATCAGTCGCAGCTCTATTGTTAGGTCATATTTTTTGCCAAACTGTGATATCTACATAAGTTTGTCCTGACACTGCTGCGTCATTTTATGCAGATATCACAATTTGGACAAAAATATGACTCAGGCAATTATGCTATGAGGCTAACGAACGTACATCTCATTACAAAAACAGTGGACTATTGAAACTATAAGGGGACACTGATGTATGTTCTTAGTCTCTGTGTCCTCGTCATAAATAAGTATAAATGTCAAAGCAGTCTGAGGACGTCCAGATCTGCTTTGTACCAAGAGGAACAGCCATTTGGATAGTTTCTGTAAATACAGTGGTCCCTCGTTTATTGTGGGGGTTATGTTCTTAAAATAACCTGCAATAGGTGAAATCTGCGAAGTAGTCAGCTCTATATTTTACAATTATTATATATGTTTTAAGGCTGTAAAACCACTCATCACACACTGTATACACTTTTCTCAGACAGGCATCAACATTTTCTCACATTCCTCTCTCGTTTAAACACTCTCGAAGTTCAAACCTTTGTAGATTTTAAAAAATAAGTACGATATTATAGAACACAGCCGCGTAACTTCTACCTTCCTTCAGCGTGTCCAGAAGTCCAACTTTTTGTGCGATGGTTGTCATCTTCCTCTGCCTTTTGGGTGCGACCGCAGGTGCCTTTGTCGGTACAGAACGTTTTGTCGACATTGTGGGTTTTGTCCGAGAAAACAGTCAAACATACAGCACTTCAGAGTCACACTGCTGGCGATCGAACATTTATGTAAATTTGGCAGAAGAACGCGTTCTGTACTGTACAGGAGACACGGCATGGAGGAGATTGACAATGGTCTACAGTCCCGTAGCCAATCAGGACGCAGAACACAATATCCGGTCATACACTGTAAAAAAAAAAAAAAGCATGCAAAATTACACAAAAAAAAAATCCGTGAAACAGCAAGGCCGCGAAATGTGAACCGACATACATCTCATTACAAAAACAGTGGAATATTGAAGCGACAAGGGGATACTGAAGTATGTTCTCGGTCTCTGTGTCCTCCTCATAAATAAGTACAAATGTCAAAGCAGTCTGAGGACGTCCAGATCTGTTTTGTACCAAGAGGAACAGCCATTTGTACAGTTTCTGTAAATAACTCTCATCTGGTTCTGTTTTATTTCAACTTCCAGTGCTAATGTATGTCACCAAACAGCTCTTGCGCTCTATTGATGCTCCACTCTTGCAAACAGTGTCTTAGAACTTAAATCCCTCATGAATCCTTCAGGAAAGGATTTCATGGACTTTTGGCTGGTCTCAGTAGTGCTGCCATGAGCAGAGCTTTGTGCATGCGGTGGACGTGGAGACCACTGAATCCTCTGATTGAATTGTCACTCCCAGGGGAAAAGACAATAAAAGGGGTCAGCGGCTGACTTCAAAAACACGGTCGCAGAAGCTGTGTTTCATGGTCGCGGCTCGGCTCGACCCAATCAACACTGATGTTGATCTCAATGTCCCCGAGGCCCGAGGGAGGACGGCTGTTCAAAGACACCTCTCTCCGGGGTTCTGCCACTTATTCCCCTTCGCCGACGGGAGGGGGCTGTGACTCCCCATGCCTTCCTCTAAAGTCCTCCCATTCTCTATTCGGAGCTTATCAGCGTCCAGCAGAGAACTTGAAAACAAGCAGAATGATAAAAAAAAGCAAAAACCAGGAAAAAACTGCCACCAAGAACAAAAGGCTTACATCCCCTATTTGAGGGTTCTTCTCAACTTTTTTTAGAAGAACTTTTTAACACAAATAATCATCTACTTTATTACTTCTGTCTTTCTTTATAAACGATATGGACATAAATATTGGGACACATCATGTCTACAACTGAAACATGATGATTTGAGATAAAAACATCAATATTTCCTTAAAGTTTAATGGTAGGTTTTACTCTATTCTGTCCTGTTTTGAGTTATTTTGATCATTCTTTACTCTATAAATATGAATTATTGTGTCTGTGATGCATCATTTAGTCCAAAACCTAAAGAGATTCACTTTAGCACAACAAAAAGTGAAGAAAAATGAACAAATATGGTGTTTGTTCTTAAAAATAACTGAAATGAACCCATAAACCAGAACTGAAACACTGATTAATTGACGATCTACTGAAAAAAAATGAAGTGGATGGATAATAATATTCAGAATGATGAAAATGATCTGTAATTACACATAGAAATGACTAATAATTGATGTCTCTAAATTATGTGGACATAAATATTGGGACACATTATGTCTACAGCTGTCAGATGTCCTATTCAGGAGAATTTAAGATAAAAACATCAATATTTCCTTCAAGTTTAATGGTAGATTTGACTCTATTCTGTCCTGTTTTGAGTTATTTTGACCATTCTTTACTCTATAAATATGAATTATTGTATCTGTGATGCCTCATTTAGTCCAAAAACCAAAGAGATTCACTTTAACACAACAAAGAGTGAAGAAAAATGAACAAATATGTTGTTTGTTTTTAAAAATAACTGAAATGAACCCATAAACCAGAACTGAAACATTGATTAACTGCTGATGTACTGAAGAAAAATGAATTTAATGGACGACAATATTCAGAATGATCTTATGGAGATGAAACTGATCTGAAATTAAACATAGAAATGACTAATTGATTAATGTTTCTAAACTATATGGACATAAATATTGGGACACACCACGTCTACAGCTGTCAGATGTTCTGTTCAGGAGGATTTAAGATAAAAACATCAGTATTTCCTTCAAGTTTAATGGTAGATTTTTCTTCCTCAGTCAGATGTTTATCAAGGGAGAAGAAATCCAACCAAATCTGTCCTGGTTATCAAATTCACACCAAGGACAAACCATTATATCCCTAAAATGGAGTTTGGGGGATATAATAACATCCTCCAAGCTGCAACTACATCTTTTTCATGGTGTTTTCTTTAGTAGGATTTGAGTCATTTTAATGCCACCATGTTCCACCAAAACAACTTGTCTCCTGTCAGTGTTTTTGCAAAGCCACTGCTGCTGCATCCTGTGTTTACTGCTGCCAAAGACTGTGGTATATTTAAAGAAAACAACCGAGTTTTTAGCCATTATTCCAGAACAGTATGGGAGGGTGCCAGACCTCTGTACAGCAGCCGTATGGCCATATCGAAGTATGTAGATAGGCCCGGATACGCAACACTAAGCCTGTCACACTGTTCGACGAGTCGGTCTCCGAAGACGATTTGTCACAGTTGAAGGTAAATGTTTTTCTGTTGAATCTGTACTGCTTTCTGCTTTCGTTTACAACTGTTCTGCTCCTCTTGCTGCTGTTGTCTGCGTTGGAGTTTGACACAGAAAAGAACGGGGGATGCATTCAGTCCAATTTGTAACTTCCATTGTTTTGAACAGCAAATGGCATGAACTTTAAATATGAAAGAGAAAAATGGCCTAGAATTATCATTTCTAGTGTTTAGAACAGGGGTCTCAAACTCATTTTCTTTCTGGGGCCACATAAAGCCCGATTTGATCTGAAGTGGGCCGGACCAGTCAAATAATAACATAACAAGTGTTCAGAGAACGCAAACCTCCGCCAAGGACCCTGAACGGTGTGCATGTGTGGATCGACTAATTCTGTTTAAATTCAACAGTTTCCAGGTTGTTCCATACAGCAGAAACAGGTGAAGCTTGGTACCAGTCGTGTGTCTGTCCAATTAGATTCAATTCACATCAATATTTGTTGAGTTCTAATTTTAAATGTGTGGTAAATGGGATTTTCAATGTTAAATGTAAATGTCCACAGAGTCCACATTCCACAGTGGATGTGGACGATTTTGTGCCAGATATAAGAGATTGTTCTAAGCTACAGGTGGATCCAATTGGAGGCTAATCGGAGTCGTTTTGAATTTTTGATGAATTTTGGAAATTTGCTCAATGATGACAGATGGAAAATTGTAGATGTTGTGACCTTGCTGTGACCTTGAACTTTGGCCTACTTGGCCCAAAATTTAATGGGTTGGTCCCAGGGCCTAGGCCTATCTGTGGGGAAGATTTGGGAAAGATGGGTGGAAGAGTTTTCCCGTAAAGTTGCTAACAAACAAACTAATAAACACGCAAAGCAAAGTGATCACAATACCTCCTGGCGGAGGTACTAACCTAGAAATAATGACAACTCCAAATTTTTGTCTTTGTTTTAGTGTAAAGAAAAAAAAACAATTAAATTATGAAAATACTTACTTTTATAAACTATACAAATGAAAAAGATGTGAACAACCTGAACAAAATGAAATTTCTCAAGAAAAATGAGTGTAATTTTAACACTCTTCTTCCTCCACTTCTCATTAGTCCATGTGCATTCTGGATCAGATCTACAGACACTAAACACTGAGGAACAGGAAGAAAAGAGTTCAAACTGGACTGAATTTAATACAGACATTTCAGGTTGGTCAAATTTGTTCAGGTTATTCACATTTTATTGTTACAGGAGAGTTTGTAAATGTAAATATTTTCACAATTTAATGTTATTTTTTCCACTAAAACAAAGACAAAATTTGAAGTTGTTAATTCAAGATTTTTGGCTTAATTGAAGATTTTTTTTTTTGTTTTTTGTTTTTTGCTTAATTCAACATTTTTTCCTGAATTCAAGAAATTTAATTTTTTTTTTTTTTTGCTTATTTCAATTCAAAATTGTGGAATTTTTGACTTTGCACATTCATCCCTTGGGCCGGACTGGCACCTTTGGAGGGCCATATTTGGCCCCCGGGCCGCATGTTTGAGATCCCTTGTTTAGAATAAAGGACTGTAGTTCTCTCACAGATGCCGATGTATTAGATAATAGAGAATTAATTTACATCAACAGGCTGAGGGATTATGTGACCACTAGAGGGAGTAGTGAGTCACTCAGCTGGTCTCCTGTGGTGAGGAAAACTAACACCACACAGACCGATCTCATGAAATCGCGTTGTATGTGACGGCAGTTTATTGCATTTAGTGCTATACGTACGCATTTTCATCCTTTTGCGTGTTATTTAACGCAATTTGATGGTGTGTCAGTGCGCTAGCCGCTAATTATAAGCGCTAACCCTAACCACTAATCGCACTAATTGCTACTCGCGCTAATCGCTAACCCTAACTGCTAATTGCGCTAGCCGCAGGCTATTTTACGCAGCATAAATATACAAGCTGAACGCTTATAATGCGTACAGGTAGCACGCCAACTAAAAGTGGCGAGTTATCTGTTATACACAATATATGCTATCACGTTGCACCACAGGGCCTTTGACCAAAGCATCAGAAAATGACCCGATGGGATGAGAACCATTAAGAAACAACTTTCAGAGTCAAAGAAATTGACAAAGTGATTAGGATTGGGCCTCTGGAAATGGATTCTCATGTTAATATTCAACGTTTCACTGGTTAACTCATGTCGAAGCCAATAATGTAATAACAGCCGATAACAGAGTAACGGCCGATAATATAATAAATTTGCCATTTTTAAAATGTAATCGGCCAATAACATAATATCTGGCCAATAACACAATAAAAGTCCTGAACCGATAACGTAACAACTTTTGGCCAATAACATTATAAATTAATTAGCTGGTTATTACATTATTGTCCTGGTAAAAAAAAATTCTTTGCAAATGTAATAACTGAGCCAATAACGTTAAATAATAAAGTTATAACGTTATTGGCCAAAAGCTATTACATTATCGGTTCAGGACTTTTATTACATCTTTGGCCAGATATTACATTATTGGTGTATTACATTGTAAAAATAGCAAATTTATTACATTATCGGCCGTTATTACATTATCGGTTGTTATTACATTATTGGCTTCTACAACTCACGTTCCTCAGGACACGCCTCGAACTGTCAGCGTCATAAATGTATGTGGTGATAGTGACGAATGTGAAGAACAGAATATTGCGATCATGTTCTGCCATGTCATCCTGACCTACATCCAACATTGTTCTTGAATGCATCAGTAAATGAACGAGGCATAACATCGTTACCTGGAGTGTCCTGATCCCCAGAGACGCGCTGAATGTGTAGACGTGGAAACTGTGCGAACACAAAAGCACCAGGTTTCGTCTGCAGAAAGAGGGTTTTATTTCCCACAGCTTCACGTCGAAGTGAAAACCTGTAAACAAAGAAGAAAATAAAAACTCGCTGAATTTACGTGGCAACCTCTACCATAGAAGATGGTTTCTGAAGTGCATTTTGTTGTCGTAGAATAAAAATGCTCTCATTTTACACAGCGTGAGATGAGTGGAAAAAGGTGTTACATAAACAACAATAATGTAAACTTAGGGCTCAGATGAATACGCAAGCAGATGCCGAGTTCAGCAGGCGGCAGATAGGCTTTTGAACTTAGTTTTAAAACACGGAATAATGGGAAATATACTCATATTTTGTGTTGCACATGTATTCAGCTCCTCACAAACACTATTAGACTGTTAATATCGATGGGTATTTTTAATAAATGACTGAAGCTATGCAAATAATGGTGACATCTAGGCACGTACAGCAATGATTAAGCTCCGTATGTGAGGTTTTTCTTCTATAATTGTCTATTTCGACACATATTCTGTTTACTGCACGGCAGCATGTAAGGTTATTGAACATTTTTATAGAGGAAATTGGATGTTTCTATAAAAAAATGTGTAATTATAGCAATTGTGTGGTTCTCAAAAGTGCACAGGAAGTAGTCACATCTGATATTTCTATGGTTTCTACTTAGATTTAAAAAAAAAAGACGAAATGACAGTTTGAGCATCCCACCTTCTGCTATAGATTCACAGACGTCAACTTATTCAGTGAAACGTCTGATAAACACTAATAAACCTGCAGTGTTTCAGTATGTTTTTGTGTCACAAGGCAAAAACTCAAATTACTTTTCAACATATTGCAATTCAGACTTCCGTATTTAATCACTGTTCCATTGCGTCATGCATCTGTACTTATATTTAATCTAACAAAGAGGATATAGCTTCAGAATAAATGCATTTTCCCCCTGATTTTAGCTCCTACAGTTTTAACATTTAACACCCAGCAGCAGATGAATAGTTCTTTTAAGGCAGGGTGTCAAACTCATTTTCTTTCAGGTTCCACATTCAGCGCAATTGGATCTGCAGTGGGCCGAAGCAGTAAAATAATAACAGAATAACCTATAAATAATGACAACTCTGAATTGTTGTCTTTGTTTTAGTGCAAAAAAAAAACACCATTAAATTATGAAAGTACTTTTATAAACTATCCAAACGAAAGAAATGTGAATAACCTGAAAAAAAAGAAATTTCTCAAGAAAAATAAGTGTAATTTTCTCAGTCTTCTTCCTCCACTTCTCATTAGTCCATGAGCATTCTGGATCAGATCTACAGACACTAAACACTGAGGAACAGGAAGAAAAGAGTTCAAACTGTGCTGAATTTTCTTCAGACATTTCAGTTTGTTCATATTTGTTCAGGTTATTCATGTTTTATTGTTACAGGATAGTGTGTAAATGTAAATATTTTCATAAGTTAATGTTATTTTTTGCACTAAAACAAAGACAAAAATGTGAAGTTGTCATAATTTATAGGCATAATGTAAGATTATTTTTTTCACATCAAACCGAGAAGAAAATATGGATTCATTATATTCTGTAGGTTTTTATGGTATTATTTCACTTGAGCTCATATTGCACTGTAAAAAAATTGTTAAAAAAATGGTAATATTCCAGCAGCAGGGGTGCCGAAAAAATACTGTTAAATAACAGAAAATAATCATCTCATAAAAATACGGTCATTTTCCATAATTAAAATACAGTTTTTTGTCCTAACTTTAGATGATATTTTGCTTTTTTTTTTTTTTTTTTTTTTTTTTTTTTTACTTTTTAATGTTTAATAAAGAATATGTACATGTTTTAAAACAATCCAATTACCTATAAATAGATATATAAATAAGTTTATCAGTGCTTATACATGTTATACATTCAGAAAAATACATTTATTCAACATTTTTGTTGTGAAACCTCCTGTAATTACACAAGATATTTGTCAATTAACAAACAAATCTTGTTAAAGTGACAGAACAAATACTTCTTTTACAGTTAATTGTCAGTAATTTTATCTCATTTTATTTTTTTATTTATTTGTTTTTACAGTATTAAACTTTAAATTAACAGTTTAATCTCGTAAATAGAAAAGAAATAATTGTGAAATTATGATACATTTGCTAATGGATTTTAACTGTATCTTTCTGTGAAAAAAGAAAAAAAATTCTCCTAAAAAATTTAAATTTTATGGTTATTCACAGTTACAGTTTTTTTGTGTTATTTTCCATTTGACATGTAAAATCACAGTCTATTTTTGACATTTCACTAATATTTTCCTGTATCTTAAAAATACAGGAAAAATCTGTAAAATAAGCATTGAAAATTCTGTTAAATTACTTTTTTTTTTTTACAGTGTGGTCTGTATGTGGAACCTGAACTAAAATAAATTCGACAGCCTTGACTGTGGAATTTTTATTTTATTTAACAGTTAAAAACAGTGTCGGGTGAGTTTTTGCAGAACAAAACCCAGCTTGTAACAATATAAAGTTGATTAATTTGCAGTTTTGTTTCACACAGAGACGATCACAGTTCCCTTCTAATCACACTTCAACAATAAACTGGCTGAGAATCATAAATTACATGCTTTTGATTTTTTTTAAAAAAAAGGAGAAAAAAAAGCCCACTTTGCATTTGAAATATTTAAGAAATGCCTGGCGTCGTCCCTGCGGAAACAACATTTGGAAGTACAGAGGCATTCTGCAGCAGTCTGAGCTGAAGCCACAGTCAGTGCAGTCCTGCCTATCAACATCCTGCAGGGTATTTTATCTGGCAAGTCTCATATTGAAATAAATGTATCACAAATGTGTCTGGTTCCCATGAGAATTGGCGCCAGTAGGTTTAGGGGGTAATGTAGCGTAGCACCTTGTTATTGAGCTGAAGGACAGGGCTTTTTTGCATTATGTAACGTTTATTTTCGTTTCCCTCCGTCTCTCCCTTCCAGCTGAGAGATGCACCTTCTGTTGAGTCATCATAAAAGAAAACCAAGAACGCACCATTACTACAAACGCAGTACCGTCAAACATCACTTGTACTCGTTGTGAGGATTATTCAGCTGCGTCAGTCTGCATGAGCCTGTTTCTGTCCTGTTCATACTGAGGTTCGAATAGTTTGGGTTTTTCATTCTAGTTTAGTTTGATTTAGTTTTGACTTTTTTTTTTCTCTAATTCAGTTTGTTTTGATTAGTTTTTACAGAAGGTTTGTTAGTTTTTATTTGTTTTTATTTTTTTCTACATGCTTAGTTTTAGTTCAGTTTTAGTTTTGTCATATCTTTTCTCTTCTTCTCTGTCGTCGTATTCAAATAAATCCCAGACAGGACTCTGCTGCTTTAGTCTCCATGTTTCCAGGTAGAGTGGGGACCAGAAGACGACTGGAAACCACAAGTGAACACAAGTGACGGACCGTCAATTGTTGTATGGTGCCGCTAGCTAAAATTGCTAGAGCGAACTAAATCAATTTCATATCAATCCAACATTGACAAAGACGAAAACGAAGGGAATTTTATCCATAATTTTTAGCCATTTTAGTTAGTTTTGTAAACACACAATACAGTTTGTTAGTTATTTTTCTTTTAATTATAGTTTTTATTTATTTCAGTAAATGAAAATGTTTTTTCAATTGTGCTTTTCATCATTTCATTAGTTTTCGTTGACGATAATAACCTTGGTTCATACTAATCCAGACAGTTTGTAAAATGCATCTATTTCTCTGTGTTTGGACTTCTATGTTTTAAGGTTAACTCGCTTTCTTACCCCTATTGGGAAATTCGATCTCTGGATTATATGCATCCTAATACGGGGTTATCCAAAAAGAATGAACCAATTTCATGACGCATCGCTTCAGTTCTTAAGCATCGTCACGGAATGAGTCAGTGAGCGTTTGAAAGAGGAGTTTTCTAAGTTTGAGCTTTTTTGAATGAAAAAGTGCCCCAGTGGTGGATTGGTCTGAAGGGCCCAAAGCCATGTTTTGAAAACCATGTAGAAGCCAATAATGTAATAACAGCCGATAACGTCATAAATTTGCCATTTTTAAAATGTAATAGGCCAATAACGTAATAACTGGCCAATAATGTAATAGAAGTCTTGAACCGATAACGTAATAACTTTTGGTCAATGACTTTGTAACTTCTTGGCTGGTTTTTATGTTATTGGCCTGGTAAAAAAAAAAAAATCTTTGCAAATGTAATAATTGAGCCAATAACGTCATTGGCCAAAAGCTATTAAGTTATCAGTTCAGGACTTTTATTACATTATTGGCCAGATACTACGTTATCAGCCTATTACATTTTAAAAATAGCAAATTTATTACATTATTGGCTTCTACAAACCATTAATGAATCATTAATGAAGCACTTTCAAACATTCCATTTTAAATGTATTATTATGTTTCTTCTGTTGTTTTTCTTGGTATTTTTATTTCACTGTTTTTAATTGGACAGCTGCTTTATGTCTTTAATGTATTCTTGTATTTTATTCTTTTATTTTGGCTTTTCCCTGTAAGTCGCTTTGGAAAAAAGCGTCAGCCAAATGCATAAATGTAAATGAATCACACATCTTTAAATGTATATTTATGTCATTCCATTATTTAACTCCTATAACAGAAATACATCTTTTAATACATTTAACAGCTTTTTCTACCGTAAACATACAAACACCTCTGAAATCAGACTTGCTTTCATGTCTCTAAAAGAACTTCTGAACAGAGTCTGGGACTGACCTTTGTTTGGCTCCCAACATTATTTGCACAGTTTTGTTATAAAAGAAGTCATTGAATTTCATGACATAGGAATGTAGAACTATTCTGTGCAAAGCGTCTGTAACTCACAGAAAATATTTCCGTGAATCAGACTGCTTGGAATTCTATTGTTGTAGCTGCTGTGAGTTTGTACTCGTGTCCTTTTTTTCAGTTCATATTTATTCAGGTAATTCACATTTGATTGCTAAAGTATAGGTTTTTAATATATGTTATAAATATTTTCACAGTTTAATGGGGGGGGGGGGTTGCATTCTTTATAAGCATATTAGAATTTGTAGTTATTTTTTTCACCTTAAACCAAGGTTATTATACGATTATTTTACTTTAGATCATATTGGTCTGAATGTGGAATTTGAACTAAAACAAGTCTGACACCTTGGACTCTTAATAACTTCAGTATAATTTTTGCACTTTTTGGACCAGATTGAACCCTTTGATGGGCCAGTTTTGGCCCGTGGGCCGTATGTTTACCACCCCTGCTGTAGTGCATCTGTGAACTAAGGTTCTAATAGTTTTGGATTTTTCATTACAGTTTAGTTTTGGTTAGTTTTGACTTTTTTTTTTTTTTTTATCTCTAGTTCAGTTAGTTTTAATTAGTTTTTAGAGCAGGTTTGCTAGTTTTTATTAGTTTTTGTTTTCTTCTGAATGCTTAGTTCAAGTATTAGTTTTTTTCATCTCTTTTCTCTTCTTCTCTGTGGTCGTATTCAAATCAATCCCAGACAGGACTCTGCTGCTTTAGTCTCCATGTTTCCAGGTAGAGTGGGGACCAGAAGACGACTGGAAACCACAAGTGAACACAAGTGATGGACCGTCAAGCGTCATATGGTGCCGCTAGCTAAAACTGCTAGAGCGAAATAAATCGTTTTCGTATCAATCCGACATTGACAAAGACAAAAACAAAGGGAATTTTATCCATAATTTTTATCTGTTTTAGTTAGTTTTGTAAACACACAATACAGTTTCAGTTAGTTATCGTCTTTTTCTTTTAATTCTAGTTTTTATTTATTTCAGTTAACGAAAATGTTTTTTCAATTCTAGTTTCCGTCATTTCGTCAGTTGTCGTTAACGATAATAACCTTGCTGTGGACAGGTCCGTCCGTCCCACATCCACAGGCTGGTGTGGATCAGAGCCTTTTCTTTCACTGCCCTAATGTCCCTGTTGGAGCCAAAATACAGTTTGTTTGTTTATTCCTCTTTTTGTTTTGACCTTAGTTTACTAATTGTTTAGTGGGTGTGGCTGTGATTGCCACAAGTGCAATTCATCTTGGGCGTGGCGAACTTACATATACCTGCTGTGTGAGGTGGGCGAAGTGTGTGTGAGGACAGCCCCAAACAATTTTCAGACCGTGGAACATGAAAGCAAGAGATTGAGTTGGTCGGCTTTTGGAATGTCTTCTTTTGTGTTCAGAAGCCTATTTTGTTGATATGTCGAGAGTATTTAGAAAGACAATCGTGAACTGTGATGAACACTTGGACTTTTACACTGGAAAATAAATGGATTGGCATATCCAAACACAAAGAAGCCCAGCCGGACATTCATTCATTCACACGTCGAAAATACAACAGGTTGAACCCTTCCACACCGTTGTAGTGGCTGAAGGTAAAGCCACTACAGTCCCATATGTCACCGGAAAGAACAAAGTGTTTTCCTCCAGTGGGATCTGGAACTTTTCCGGTTGCATGAACACTGACAGAGTTATGGGCATCCAAACTGAGCTGGCGCTGATACATATGCATTAAAAGAGTTTTCCCAGTGAAAAACCATTTTGCTAATTTATAAAAACTGCCCAGACAGGATGTGAAAAGAGGACATGTCTGATCCAGTGTTGGTCAAACTGCAGGGTGGGTCCCCTGGGGGGGGGGGGGGGGGGGGGGGGGGGGTCATGGGATCACTCCTGTGTGTTCTTTTGTTCTTCAGGTTCAAACATGTATCAGGTGGAACTAATGTTTGATGGTTGGATTCACCCTGGACTCATTTTCTGGACGGACACCAAAACCATCTGTTGCCATGGTGATCTGTCACTGGACTAGACAAAGAGTTTAGGTTTGGACAGTGGACCAGGACTGGACTGGAAAAGACACATGGACACACGTTTGTGTTTTGGACCAGTTGGACAGTTTGGACTTTAACCGTCTGCCCATGAGTTTCATGAAAGCAAACGTCCTCAAACCCTCTTACTTCAGTGTCTGACTCATTAACCCGCAAAGACCCAGTGCTACTTTTGTGCCTCCTTCCAGATGATTATTTTCTCCATATTTAACCTTTCCTAAGTGACTTTATCACCATTTATTATGATATTATCCTCTGTATTTTGCATTTTTAAGTGAAAATCATGTATTTTCATGTATTTAACTTACAGATAATGTAGATGTTCATAAAAGCTGAGGTGAAAGTTGAGGGATATTACATCAAAAATAGAAAAAACTGAAAAAAAAGAGAGAGTTTTAGTAAAATATAGCATTAACTGAACATAAACCTAGTGTATCCATACATGTTGTTCAGTTTGTGGCTTATTTTGTTAATGTTACTTATTATTTTGTAGAGGGCTTCGAAACTCATGGATCAAATATGATACATTTGATGTTATAGGGTTAAAGTTCTCAGATGTCCAATGGAAACGGGATCATTGACCCACTGATATTGGTCACATGTTCATTTGTGGAACCAACATGTGTTTGTTATTCTAAAAAAAAAAACAAAAAAAAATCTTTATTTTCATAGTTGTAGATCACAGGTGTCAAACATGTGGCCCGGGGGCCAAAACCGGCCCGCCAAAGGCTTCAATCCGGCCCCTAGGATGAATTTGTATAATACAAAAATTACACTGAAGATATTAATATTCAAGGATGTTCAAATCATTTCAGGTCAATTCAATCTAAAGTGGATCACACTAGTGAAATATTATCATAATAACCTATAAATAATGAAAACTGCAAATTTTCCTCTATGTTTTAGTATGAAAAAAGTAAAATTAGAAAAAAGTTACATTTACATACTATCCTTTTACGAAAAAATATGAATAACCGGAACAAATATGAACAATCTGAAATGTTTTAAGAGAAGTATGTGGAATTTTAACAATATTCTGCCTGTTACTAAATCTTTAAGTTGTGATGCACATGTGTAAATGATCAACTTAGGCGTAATATTGTTGACAATGCACTTTTTTTCTTAAGAATTTTCAGGTTGTTCATATTTGCTCATGTTATGTTCAAGTACGGTTCGTAGGTGTAAACATTTTCATAATGGAATTTTACTTTTTTCACTCAAAAACATAGAGAAAACTTTGGAGTTTATATTATTTATAAGTTCTTATCCTATTATTTACATCATTTTACTGGTCTGGCCCACTTTAGATCATATTAGGCTGTGTGTGGCCCCTGAACTGAAATGAGTTTGACACCCCTGTTGTAGAAAATTGTGCATTTCCTATTTTTATTTGGAAAAATCTTGTCTTAGAGCAGTCTGGTTGAGTGTATTTGTATTATTCAAGCAAAAATCTAAGTTATTTTGAATTTGAACAACAAATTATCCAAGGGAAAGCCAAAAGTTTTGTTACAATATTGATGTTTCTGTCAATAAATTGCACCACTGTGCCAGTGTTGTTGGGGATCGGGGGGGGGGGGGGCTGGAGATTTTTCCTCCTCCACAGGGGGAACGACAGGAAAAGACCGAACCACTGGGTTAAACTCAGGTGTTTTCATGCAGGTAGGAGGTTAAATACGTGACAGCTGTAACTGGAAAAGCACCTTCTCTTTTCCACAGCGTCAGAATCATCACCAGGCGGGTGCGTCTTCAAATTCTTGTCTTTCCCGCTGATCTCAGCTCCTCGCGCTTAAAACCTGCTCGTCTTTGCGTTCACGTCGCCGTCGTCTGCTAACACCATCCACCCGAGGCATTAGAAAGCTCACAGGTCTGTGTTATCGTCCCAGTGTCTTTGCAGCATTTGATGTGAGTGTTAACGCGGCAAAAGTTAATTAAATATCACGTACAGTTTCTGTCTGGCACCTGGATCTGATTCCAGATCAAATGCGGCGTGCCGTCCTTTTGCTATTATTAACATATTGAACCTGCCACGAGTGCGTCTTGTTTGCAGTCGTCTGCTGTCTTTGAGCAGGAGGAGGCGTCAGACTTTGAAATAAGACTTTTAATGGAATATTTCTCTCTCTTTTCCCTGTCTACATTTGGAAGAGAACTTATGTACTTTTCCTCAGGCGTGTGCCATCTGTTTTACCAGTCGTCCCAGTGGGCGGGGAACAGACACAACACAACACAACACAACACAACACAACACACTGGCTGTTTGTGTGGATGTAGAAGCTCACAAACACTCATTTGTCTGAAGGCTCTCTGTGCTTTGGAGTGTCTGTGGGACCAGGACCTGGACCTGGACCTGGACCTGGACCTGGACCAAGGTTATTATCATTAACAAAAACTAACGAAATGACGAAAACTAGAATTGAAAAACATTTTCGTTAACTGAAATAAATAAAAATTATGATTAAATGAAAAAAGCGATAACTGAAACTGTATTTTGTGTTTACAAAACTAACTAAAATGGACTAAAAATTATGGATAAAAAAGTTTTCGTTTTTATCAACGTCAGATTGATATGAAATCAATTTATTTCATTCGAGCAATTTTAACTAGTGGCACAATGTAAATTTCCCTATGGGATGAATGAAGTATCTGTCTATCAATCAATCATTCTATCTATCTATCTATCTATCTATCTATCTATCTATCTATCTATCTATCTATCTATCTATCTATCTATCTATCTATCTATCTATCTATCTATCTATCTATCTATCTATCTATCTATCTATCTATCTATCTATCTATCATTTGTTTGTTCGTTCTATCATTGAATTGTTCTATCGATCGATCGTTCGTTTGTTCATTTGTTCGATCTATTGTTCTATCTTTCATTCGTTTGTCTGTCCGTCCATCCTCTCTCTCTCTCTCTCTCTCTCTCTCTCTCTCTCTCTCTCTCTCTCTCTCTCTCTCTCTGGAAAGACTAAAGTCTTTTCCTCCAGCAGGATCTTGAACTTTTCCGATTGCACAAATACTGACAGAGTTATGGGCGTCGAACTTGCGCTGGTGCAAATACATACGCATTTACAGAGTTTTTCCTGTAAAAAAACCAAAAAAAACCCCATTAAAAACATATAAACAGTGTTTGTGGGACCTGGACCTGGACCTGGACCTGGACCGGGGTCACAGTAGAAGAGCCGTGTGCTAATGGCCAGTCCTCCTGCATTCTGCACTCCGTCTGAACTCTTTTTCTATGTTTAAACACTTGTCTTATAGAAAACCATTAGTGTTCAGATGGATGCGGTTGCCTGGTGACAATCTGGCACCCACATGCTACTGTAGCTCATCCATGTCAGAAGCGATGCACTGGGAGGAGCACATTCAGGCTTTGTTTCCGTTCTCACAGCCTCCATCTGAAGACTTGGGCTGCTCTCACACATCTTTGCTTTTGTATTTCCTGCTAGCGCGAGCATTGTGAAGAACGGCTTCTGAGCTCGTCACCTGGAGAACCAAAGACAGAGCGTGTTTTCTAAACTCGACACACTGGCTGTCATGAAACCAGTGTGACATTAAAGTGTCGAAGCCATCTCATCCTGCGCAGCTATTGAAAGGTTCACATCCTCCACAACATATGGAATTCATTTCTAAAATATTTAGAATCAAGGTCTGATATCGCATCGTCTAACTTACAAAGTCAGACCATACCCCCAGTTTCTCTGTTTGTTTGTTGAGAAGTATTCAAGTCACTATTACTTACATTGTCTGTTATGTTGTTATTTACTTTCACTGCTCTTTCAAAATTCAGAGGTGGTCTTTGGGGGGGGGGGTCTGGGGGTTTATGCTCAGGGGAGACCCACACAATATTATCAGTTCATGTCAGAAAAGATATGTAATGTGTTCAAACCTTAAAAGTGGGGTGTGAGATGTTTTCCTGGAGCTTTTTTTTTTTCACTATTGCTTAAAATCCCCTTCACACCACAATTACAATCAATTAATTAAATGCTCTAACATAAAATTAAAAAAAAATGTAGTCACCTGTGGAACTGACAGGACTGAAAAAACACCATCCAGAAATGATTGGACGGTGATGTATCTATCAAACTCAACTGTCATTTGTCCCTCCTCCCTCTGTTCGTACTCCTCTTCATACATGAATCGTGCGTTCTCAGAGGTTTGGAGTAACTGGTACAGCAACCGAAAACAGAACCACAGCTGGGATATATTAGCTATATTAGTAATATTAACTATATTAGTTATTTTAACTATATGAGCTATATTAGTTATATTAGCTATATTAGTTATATTAGTTATATTAGTAATATTAACTATATTAGCTATATTAGCTATATTAGTTATATTAACTATATTAGTTATATTAGCTATATTAGTTTGTTTAGTTATATTAGCTATATTAGCCATATTAGCTATATTAGCTATATTAGCTGAATTAGTTATATTAGGTATATTAGTTACATTATATTAGCTATATTAGTTATATCAGCTAAATCAGCTATATTAGTTGTATTATCTGTATTATCTATAGTAGTTATATTAGGATGTAAAGTTCTCCGTTAAACTGTTTAGTCACTCACATAAATCAGTAGTAAATGTAGCGTTAGTCACATAAGTCTGAACTGGGGCTGTTCTGTAAGAGCGGGGGGGTTAAAGGAGACTGAATGAGGTGTGCATGGATCGGAGTCGGTGAATTGTTGCTGTGCAGCGCTCGTGAACCCTCGGGAACAAGCATTGGGCGTGCCAGTCCTCTGGAGGCGTGGCTTCGGGGGGACGTCTGAAGAAAGGGGTTTGGACTTTTGAATGGAGTATTTTTAAAATGCAGCTGTTTGATCAGTTTTTCTATGATCTCCTACTCCACCTTTAATAAAGATATGTGTTTAAAAAAAAAGTGCCGAAGCAGACCCCCCCCCCTTTGCAGATACAGATGCAGCTGAGAACACGACACAATGACACAACGACACACAACGACACAACGACACAACACCAGCTTTAATTGTGAACCAACACGGCGTGCGTACCATGACACCCGATCAGATGAATAGCTTGTAACACCAGTGTGATGAATACTGCTCATCTCCTGCTTCTACAGTAGCCAGGACGCTCCGTGAGGATGAATCAGTGACATTGGCCTTTTATTTATTTATTTATTAATCATGAATAATGGGCAGACTAATAGAGAGTGAAAGGAATGAGCTAATGCCTGCTCTTAAAGCCACTCTATAAACAGTGGTCATAGTCCAATGATTATTTCAAGGGAGCTGGGTTAGAGCCAGAGGATATTTAGAGAAAAATACATGTCCTCCCACTCGCTGTGTGCATTCTACTCTAACCGTGGTCCTCATTAAAGACAGCTTCCAGCCAAAAAATGACTTATTTACTCGCTTATGATCAATTGATTTACACTATAGGCCAGTGCACCAATTTAGGGCCCCCAACTCATTACATAGTGTAAAATATAAATAGAGCCAAGGTTCAGGCTTTTCGCTAAAATACATATAATTTAAGGGAGGAAAGGATGCAAGGGCTCGTCGGTTTTATGTAAAGCACATGTGTTTTTTTTTGTTTTGTTTTGTTTTTTTTCTCTGCGTCGTCCACATGCAGAAATTCAACCATGTCTACACTTGGTTCCTTAATGAGGCTCCAAAAAAAAAAGGAATTCTGGATTTATTTCCAGGTGTCAGTTTGGGAGAATTTAGCAGTGAATATAATCTGGGGATTAAGCGTCTTTAATATACAATACCTGCAAAAAGTATCAATATTTGATGGCAAAATAATACCATGTAAGGGCCTGAACAAACCAAAGTGAACATCAGTGTCAAAAATTAAAGTTTCTCATCATTTGTCAAATAGGCTTTTTTTTAGCTTCAGAATTCTGTATCTTTTTTTCTACTGAAAAAATACTGAAATGATAATGATAATGATGATAATCAGTAATGATACTGAAATTTTGTAAACAGTTCCATAAAATAAAGATATAATCAATATAAAATGAAACCTAAAAGGACTAAAATATGTAAATGCACTATTAACTGTAATAATAATATTTGTTCTTCAGAGGTGTTTAGTGTCAGACTGCAGTGGAAGCTCAGCTGCCCCTAAAATGACTCCCATTAAATGCTCAGATCTGTTCAGTTGTTTTCATTTCATTGACTCCAAATGTGTTGGAACATGTTCATCTCTCAGACCAGTTGGTTCAGAATCAGTTTGATCCCAGATCAGTGGACTGGATGTTGTTCACTTCTCCTCCATTCCCGTGTCTGTGTTTTCTCCTCCATCTCTGCTCAGTGCATTTGTCGTAGACGCTCAGCGTCCATGCACTTCAATGGGACTGAGTGGAACTGGTTTAGACTGACTCTAAACTGGACGATCATTGGATAAATGACACCATGTTGTCCCGCCCCCGGACGGTCGGCGTCTCTGGGGGTGAATGGAGCTGTGGGCGGAGCTCGGCCGGGCCGGACGCTGAGCTTCCCCGTGCTGATTGGAGGATGGGTCCAAAGGCTGAATCCTGTTTGATTGACAGCTGTTTTCAGATCTGCTCCTTCACTGACACAGTTCGGTTTAATACCGTCACACATTCTGCTGTGAAATCACAGAAACCAGATGAACTGTTCATTTACTGACCTGAAAGAAAACACACTCATTGGACTTCCTTGTTTCAATTTAACATAATTTCTACGTTTTCTTGTTTCAGTTCCATAATTTAATCGTTTCTTGTTCAAGTTTAATATTGTTTTGTAGATAGTTAAATCAATTAAACTATTGGCTAGGTCGGAGTGAACTAACTCTCCAGTCCCTGGAAAAGACGCCGACTGTGTACGATAAGGTCACTGAGCATTTTCTTAAAAAGGAACGGAGGGACGAATTTATGTTTAAATAACTTGACAATTTTTTATGTAAGCCGACAGTGAGCTTCCCCTGTCTGAAAGACGAGCAGCTGCCACTGTTGTTCTTGTATCTTGTATGTTTTCAGTTTGTGAATCTGTTGAACTCATTCTTCAACAGTACATGAATATTCAAAGCTTCTGTCCAATCCAATTATTAGTTAAATATTCTCTGCTATTATCTGTATATGTCACTTCAGTTGTAATCTGTCTGTTCAGTAAAAGTTTAGGCTCATATTTGTAGTGTTTTAGTTCCAGTCAGTCTGTTATTGTGATTAAAAAAAAATAAAAATCTAATTTCAACATTTTGATTCAATATTGATCATTATTGTAGTTCAACATCAGAGCTTAATCCTTATGTTTCATTTAGGTTCCATTTATGATGAGAACAGCATGTTTTGGACATTTGAATATTTTGAGTCCTTGTGTCACGCAGCAGGAATTTAAGTATTTTTATCCAAAATGTTATTTCTGTAAATTTTACCATGTTTCATGTGACAGTACTTAGACCTGTTCATACATGTATTAAACATACAGGTCAGTTATTTAGTTTAAACACAGACTACTGAACAGGACACGTGTCCCTGTGTAGAACTAACTGAAGACACAATAACACTGGTGTTTAGTAATTTCATTTATTTATGTGAGTATGATCAGCTGTATTATAATATCACATATCTCTGTGTTGATATTTGGTTCTCTTTTTCTCTGTATCTTCAATCCAAATGCTTCCTTTCGCTGTTTTTTCCTTTCATGTTGTTCTCATGGGGTTCAGTTTGAGCACAATTATCACTTCATGCTTATTATGTCACAAAGTTTGTGTCAGTTTGATGAGAAAAACTGCATGTAGTCACATCCAAATATATCTATTTGGTTAAAAATCCATTTTGAGGCATTTGTACAAATGACTAGTTCTGTTGTTTTTCTCACGCTCTATTAGATCATTACCACAAATCTCCCCGCACGCTAATGTGTTTGTGCCAGAGCGTTTGGTTTATAAATGTCCTTCAATACCCTTCAGCTCCTGACATCCAAATGGGCTGTTGATTATGGAGCAGAAAAGCAACGACGATGACAATTCAATGATGGAATTTGTTCTGTCCGAGTGAATGTATACATTAGAACCTCATTTTCCCAATGACCTTAAGTTGTATTTAATGACATTATCTTAAGTGTCGACCGTTTTTGGATTTATTTCTGCGGTGAAAGATTGCGAGCATTAAACACAACTGTGCGTAATAGTCTTAATGAGATCATTCTTCTCACTGAATATTGGTTTTAGCCTCTTTGACGACAATAAACTGGATGTATTATTCATTTGAAGCTAGCCCCAGAACAATTAGATTGGAATATTTGCATAATAGTTGGTCACAGAAGTATCTCCGCTGACTAATTATGTTGCTGTTTTTCCAAATAATGATAAACCGACCTTTTTTTGTCATCTTCCAAATGCTGTTTCTGAGACGCACACTGTAAAAAAAAAAACAAAAAAACAACGGTAATATTCCGGCAGCAGGGGTGTCAAAAAAAATACTGTTAAATAACGGAAAATAACCATCTCATAAAAATACGGAAATTTTCCATCATTAAAATATATTTTTTTGCCCTAACTTTACATGAGATTTTGCTTTTTTTTTTTACTTAATAATGTTTAATAAAGAATATTTACATGTATTAAAACAATCAAATTCCCTATAAATATATATATAAATAATTTTCAGTGAGACTCAGTTGTCCAATCCACTGATAAAAACTGTATGTGGACAGTTTATCAGTGCTTATACATGTTATACATTCACAAAAATACATTTATTCAACATTTTTGTTGTGAAACCTCCTGTAATTACACAAGATATTTGTCAATTAACAAACAAGTCTGGTTCAACTGACAGAACTAATACTTCTGTTACGGTTAATTGTCAGTAAGTTTATCTCGTTTTATTTATTTTTTTACACTATTAAACTTTAAATGAACAGTTTAATCTCATGAATAGAAAATAAATATTTGTGAAATTATGATACATTTGCAAATGTATTTTAACTGTATTTTTCTGTGAAAAAAGAAAAAAATTCTTTTAAAAATGGAAATTTTATGGTTATTCAGTTACAGTTTTTTCATGTTACTTTACATTTGACATGTAAAATCACAGTCTGTTTTTGTAATTCCATTGATATTTTCCTGTATCTTAAAAATACAGGAAAAATCTGTCAAATAAACAGTGAAAATTCTGTTAAAATACAGATTTTTTTCGAGTGCAGCTGTAGTTCAGTCCGTTGTCCCGCGGCTGCTCAGCCCTCTGTGGACGGACATATCGATTCCTTATTATCCGCTGGAGCTGGAATATCACGGTCGTGCCAACACCTGCCGTTATTCCCCTGCAGTGATGACATTTCTCCTCTCCTTCAGAAAGATTTGATTGAACACTCACGCATAATTTACAGCAAATAATGAGTTAGCGTGTACAGGAAATGAGGTGTCAGAAGGAGTAATAAGCTCTTCATGCATTACATTCATGATTTTATACTTAAAATGCATATAATAGGTAGAATTACACTTTTTACACAGTGTTCTTTGTGATTTTGCATTTATCGATGCATATATAAATGAATAAATGAAGGTGTGACGTATGAAAAGTACAATAGAACAACCAGCAAAAGCAAAGCCCGAAGGAAATTAATGCAAGATGACAAAAGGGTAATTTATACTATTATACAAATATAATTTAAGGGTTATTTACACATCTGAAAAGGACACAAAACTATGTCAGTCTATAGTAATACAACATGTATGTGTATTTAAATATCAATCAGCATAATAATTATCATATAAATATAATTCTGCATCATATGTGCTAAATATAAACCCATATAAATACAATATACAATTGGCTATAATTTATAATGACATACCATTTTCCTTATAATTTACACTATTTATGATTGTCTCAATTATGTTTTTTTCTTATGTAACCCACAATTATATTGGTTTATATATATAAAAATGATTTTTATTTTATTTGGCCTTTATTTACCCAGGCAAGCAGTTAAGAACAGATTCTTAATTACAAATGCTGCCTGATTAAAGAGCAATGGCTCCTTGAGAGGTGTGTGTGTGTGGGGGGGGCTAGAAGTAAAAACAAGGTTATACAATATACAGAAACAAACAGTTAATAAATAAGTCCATTACAACAATAAAACTCGTTGCTTTTCCATTGACCTCAAATTGCACTTAACTTGTGCATAAAAATTTACCTAATGGAAAAATGACAATTTCACCAGAAGTCTCATTTCTCAATGAAAAGTTTTTGCGCTGGCAAGAGGAGGTTTTTAGGCGTAGCGCAAACTGCCATGGAAAGACCGTTTTTCGTGACTAGAGTCAGGTGAATTTAAAAAAAAAACAGATGTTGACGTATGTTACAACAAACGAAGAAGAAGAAGAAACATGTTGCGGTATGTGTGGACACACCAGGAAACCCACTCATTTTAGAATTTAGTCGGAGATAGAGGGGGAATATATAATAATAATGAATATATCTGGAAATCAACACCATATTTACTTTTGTGGCTGTTTTTATGGAATGACTTCTTGTGTCATCTCGTGATAATAAATAAACAAATCATCACATTTATGATTTAATGGAAAATCCAACGTTACGCACTTCTGTTTTTTACGACATTTAGTAAATATCAGTAAAGTTTTGCACAGATGTCCAATAGAAAAGAGACTAGTGTGGCCAGGATGGACCTCATGTTGACCTCAGATAAATGCAAAAAAAAATTATACTCCTGCTCTGATCCATCCCATAATTAATGAAATGTTAATCAAATATTGGGTCCAAAAATAGGACCCAAATATGGACATTAAATCTCCCTAGGTGTCAGTGCATTAGATGTGTAAACATGTGTGTAAATGCTCTTCTATAGACTCTAAATACAGACACTGTGTTCAGTGTGAGGATCCTAGTGGTTTTTCTAATCCACACATGTGGGTTTTTCATCAGTCTCAGTCTCATTCCAGGTTTGGTGCAGAACCCATCGTGTCCACTGGTGTTACACACAGAACCTGAACATTTAAACACAAATAAATCATGAATGATTTTTCAACAGTGGTCATTATTGTGAAATATTCTGCCTTGAATAATTAGTTCAATTCCCAAAATGCACCTGTGTAGTAGCACATAATTTTCGTGTCCTTCGTCATCGCATTTGTGATTTAATGGAAAAACAGACATTTCGCACTTCTGTTTTTTTGGACATTTAGTAAATATCGGTAAAGTTTTGTGCAGATGTTCGATGGAAAAGCGACTAGTGAGACATGAGGGAGACAAATACACAACAGGTGCAACAGTCAGCTCAAATGTGTTGCAGGTTTTGCTTAAAAACAGTGAGAGATGTGAGGACGGTGAGTTTGAGGGTGTTTTGTAGAGTAAGTAATGAAGAATAGGAATAAATAATCAGTATAAAGAATAAAGTATAGCAGAATGAAAACATTCTGTTCCACTAAACCAGTCAACAAAAGCCTTCTTCCATTTTAATACAGATGTACATCCATACAAGACACGCCAGTTAGCTGCATGTGCCAGCGGTGCGGACTGGATGTGGTCAGTTCTGTCTGAGGTTGGGGGGGGGTGCAGCTATGGAACAGTTCTACCATCCATCCATCCATCCATCCATCCATCCATCCTCTGCTCTTCTATAAGCAGTGATTGTACTTACACTTTTCACAGCTTTCACTGCTATAAATGACTGACACCGTATATATTAGATGTTTTCCTTTCATAGACTCCTGTTTACATAGCGCTGTAACTGTCTGTGGTTTTCCCAGTTTTATTCAGACCACAACAAATACATGATCTCTGTGACTCCTGTGAAGATGGGAGTATTGTGCACAGTCGATACTGTGGTCTGATACTAATCACACTTTTATTTCTGAGCATATTTTACACAAAAGATGTGGTATGTGAAGGCCTGAGGAGTGGAGCTGTGCAGAGGAACAGAAAACATCATCATATAAATGACATCTGTGCTTAAGTAAGAAGGGTTTGTGTGGTGGAAAATGTGGTGGTACATACAATATACGGTTATGATCCAATAAAATGATTTCTAAGTAATTTTAATACATTTTCTTAAATAATGAAGGGTAAAAGAGGGACACTGTAAGGAAGCCCCAAACATATACATAAAATGATCATATAAAAGATAATTATTTTTAACCCTTAGATTCATAAGTGGGTTGCAATATTGCAATATCTTTAGTTGTTATTTCATATTCCAAGTATTGATCAAAAAAACTTAGTGACATCATGCTATTTAAATTTTTAACTTATTTTTTCATAGATTTTATGAAATTGCAGTTTTTGTATTAATACCTCATGCTTTCATTTACTTTTCATTTCATTCATTTACAATGGAATTACACGTGAACCTTTGATTCATTTTACACTGAGTTGACATTGTGGACATTGTTCTATTACTGTTTTTATATATATATATATGTGTGTGTGTGTGTGTGTGTGTGTGTGTGTGTGTGTTTGTGTGTGTGTGTGTTGTCACTGTCAGGTGGAAACCTCTTATGGCAAAAATAGTTATTTTCCAGGAAACTGGAAAAACAATGTGTATTCCAAATAAATGAGTGGAGTTAAAAGATATTGTCCGTTGTGAACACTTTCATTGGTTAAATATTTCTAAAACCGTCAGGCCAACATGAACACTGACCAACAGAAGTGTTTTATGACAAATAAAAACAAAACAAAAATGGACTTACGTGGTTTCTGCCCAACAGCGATGATATATTATGTATACTTTGCTTTTCAAATTTTACATATATATTAGTGCTGGCCAACAATTGAAATTCTTAAGCGCCATTAATCACATGGATTTCTGCAATTAATCATGATTAATTGCATAGTTATATCGGGGGGGCTGATATTTCAGACTTGAAGTACTCCGGTGATAAAAAAATAATTCCACATGGTCGTGCTTACAAACAACTTTTCTTTGGAAGCTTGTCTTCTCTCTGCCGAGCTAATGACTACACACACACAAGCAGAGGCAGAATAGTATGAGTTAGAATAAAACGGCATTAACGTGAGATTTAAAAAAAATTGTCGGCGTTATTTAATGAATGTGTTAATGCGGTAGTAACGCATTAACTTGCCCAGCCCTAATAAATAAATAAATAATATTTTCATATTTCGTGAGCTCATTCTTTTTTGGACCAAAATTTTATCCAAATGATTATTTTAAATGGCATCAAACACACCGATTTTAACTCGGGTCATTTTTGACCCATTTCTGGATGAGTTCAGGGTCCAGACCCTGGTGCATGTCAGGGTTAACAGAATCCTAACAGTAGGACTGAGGCTGATGGGGCGTACGTTGGTCTTTTGATCCGTTCCTTGATGAAGGCCGTCTTGGATCAGATGGTTCTGGATCGTTTGATTTCCACTAAATAAAACATGTGGTTTTGTCAAAACTTGTCATTTTCAGGGTGGTGTTACAGAAGTGATAACGCACAGATAGTTGAAGAAAGGAAAACTGACAATTCTGCCACAATGTGACGAAAATAGAGTTTACATCCTGCACGCCAGACTACATTTAAGTCATGTCACGTCTGCCAGCTTCAATTTTTAGGAACACACTGCACAAATAGATCTGTTTGCATGATTCAACAATAATTAGACTCAAACAAGAGCCGAAGCATGTGGGTCTAAGTCAGTGGGTCTCAGTTTTTATCTGTGGGTCCACCTTTAGAGGACCAGGAACCCCAGGCCCCCTTTAGAGGACCTAAAACCCCAGGCCCCCTTTAGAGGACCTAAAACCCCAGGCCCCCTTTAGAGGACCTAAAACCCCAGGACCCCTTTAGACAACGCAAAACCCCAGGCCCCCTTTAGAGGACCAAAAACCCCAGGCCCCCTTTAGAGGACCAACCCCCCTCCCCAACAGTTTGCGTCCCACAGGTGGAGGTTTGAACACAGTGGTTCTGTCCAGTTCTGCTGACGTCCTTGATCTGCAACAGGACAAATAACGTATGTTTTTACACAAATTCAGGGACTTCGTCCGTTGAATTTGAGGTGGAGGGTCAGCACGAACAGATGACTGTTGATGAAAACCATGACCCCCCCTCACCTCCCCCCCGCTCACTGACATGCCTGTAATTCTGAGATTTCACAGAAAATGACTCAGGTTTGATCTTTCAGTTTCATGATCCATCATGTGAATCACAGTTTTCTCACCTTGGATGAAATGTTCACAAGTTACAGTTGAACTATGATCAGTCGTCCTCTGGTTTCTGGTGGTTTAGTCTGTAGACTACATAGACCACGTAGACCACATGGACCACATAGACCACGTAGACCACATGGACCACATACACCACATATACCACATAGACCACATAGACCACATGGACCACATAGACCACGTAGACCACATGGACCACATACACCACATAGACCACATGGACCACATAGACCAGGGGGGTCAAACATACGGCCTGTGGCCCAAATCCAGCTCACCAAAGGTTCTGATCAGTCCTGTGTTATAAATTAAATTAACAATCAAGGATGTCCAAACCGTTTTACTTCAGCTTCCACAAACAGAACAATTCAGTCTCAAGTCAGTCAAACCAGTCAAATACTATTAAAATAAACTATAAAGAATGGCAACTTTTACTTTTGCTTGAATTAAGTAAAAAAAATCTTGAATTAAACAAAAAAAAAAATCTGCCAATGGAACAAATGAAAACTATCTTGGTAAAATTTCTTGAAATCATATTTTCCAGATCTGTTGTCTATAAATCAGTTCTTATATCTGATAGAAAAGTTCCTCTGTAGGCGATTCTGTCCGATTTTAAGTGTGATGAGATATTTAGACTAGAAATGACAAAAAATACACTTGGTAAGATTTGTATTTTTGCAGTGTTTAATGGTAGGTTGAGGTGAGGGCACTAACAAAAAGTGCATTATCACTAAATCCTGCATAAAACACATTTAAGACGCATATATTGAAAAAAAAAAAAAAAAAGTTATTTCTAAAGGGCTGTATGTAGTATTTCTACTGGAGGAAGTAGTGAATCTGCCGGTCCCCCTGGAAGTGACCAGATGGAATGAGAACCAGTAAGAAATAACTTTTAGAGTCAAAGAAAAGAAGTGATACAAATAGAAGCTCCACTGGACACACCTGGAAATGCAAACAATGGAGTTGGAGGCAGTGTAAAAAGACAAAAAAGTTATTTCTAAAGGGCTATATGTAGTATTTTTGGTACAAAATATTCAAAAAGTTATCTTTATATCTGACTGAAAAGTTCCTCTGTAGGTGATTCTGTCTGATTTGAAGTGTGATGACAAATTTAGACTAGAAATGACAAAAATACACTTGGTAAGATTTGTATTTTTGCAGTGTTTAATGGTAGGTTGAGGTGAGGGTAACTAACAAAAAGTGCATTATTACTAAATCCTGCATAAAACACATTTAAGACGCATATATTGGCAAAAAAAAAAAAAAAGTTATTTATAGTTATAGTTTTAAGTGTGATGAGATATTTGGACTAGAAATGAGAAAAAATACACTTGGTCAGATTTGTATTTTTTACAGTGTAAATCCTTAGATGCACACCTCATGTAAAAACTATAACAGATTTATGAACACATCACTAACTTTATATTCTATGAGTCCCAACTTTCCACTTCCTCATTTGTAAATTAATCATTAAAAACAGAGTTATCGTTGTTTTTTTTTTTTTAATTTCATGATCCCTAATAACACAGTTGCTATTGTTTTAGAAAACAGGCTCCATTGTGTGTGAATGAGGCCAGACCAACCTTTGAGTAAGTGTTCCCATCAGCCAACCTGCTGTAAACGGCTCATCCCAGATTCTCCTGGCAGACCTTGTTGTGATGCATTCTGTCTCCACTGCACACTGGACTGTGGAAGCCTTTCTCCAACAAATGGTCGTGTCGGCAGGGACCTACATTTGTGTTTATCACAGTCCCTGGAACATCCCATACAGGACCGTTTGTTTTAAATGGAGATTTTATTAGCACAAAAAAAACAAAAGAAGGATTCTGTTGCAAATACAGTCACAGAAAAAAATGATTAGACCCCTGTAGAAGCCAATAATGTAATAACAACTGAAAACGTAATAAATTTACCATTTTTAATCTGTAATAGTATGGAAGTACCATGGAAACACTGTCATTATGGAAGTCAATCTGTCTCAGCAGATTCTGAATTGTAAAAGTGACTGAATTTCTAGCACTGAGGTTTTTTGCGCTGAAATTAAGTATCTGAATTTTTTCGGCGTCACATGACCAACCTAACATAACTTGATTGGCTGGCATTGGTTCGACTTGAGATGGAGTCATTGCTTATCCTT
The DNA here is from genome assembly GCF_902148855.1 of Sphaeramia orbicularis. Taxonomy (NCBI): domain Eukaryota; kingdom Metazoa; phylum Chordata; class Actinopteri; order Kurtiformes; family Apogonidae; genus Sphaeramia; species Sphaeramia orbicularis. The sequence goes on along the minus strand of NC_043977.1, from coordinate 3,965,131 downwards.
GGTGTCCCAGATGTGTGATCTGAATTTCTTGCTTCTGAATTTTTTGCGTCTGAATTTCTTGCTTCTGAATTTTTTGCGACTGATTTTTTTGCATCTGAATTATTTGTGTCTGAATTTTTTGCGTCTGAATTTTTTGCTTCTGATTTTTTTGCGTCTGAATTTTTTGCATCTGAATTTTTTGCGTCTAACTTTTTTGCATCTGAATTTTTTGCATTTGAATTTTTTGTGTCTGAATTTTTTGCATCTGAATTTTTTGCGTCTGAATTTTTTGCGTCTGAATTTTTTGCTTCTGAATTTTTTGCGTCTGAATTTTTTGCATCTGATTTTTTTGCTTCAGAATTTTTTGCATCTGCATTTTTTTGCTTCTGAATTTTTTGCTTCTGATTTTTTTTTTATTCTAAATTTAAAAACATAGTGAAATTGAGAGACAAAAATTCAGGTACTTAATTTCAGTGCAAAAAAATTCAGTGCTAGAAATTCTGTGACTTTTATTCAAAATCTGATGAGACAGATTTACTTCCATATCATAGACCAATAACGTAATAAAATCCTGAACTGATAACGTAATAGCTTTTGCCCGATAACATTATAACTTATGACATTATTGGCTCAGTTATTACATTTGCAATTTTTTTTTTTTTTTTTTTTTACCAGGCCAATAACGTAATAATCAGCCAATAAGTTACAACTTTATTGACCAAAAGTTATTATGTTAACAGTTCAGGACTTTTATTACGTAGTTGGCCAGATATTACATTATTGGCTTATTACATTTTAAAAATGGCAAATTTATGATGTTATCAGCTGTTATTACATTATTGGTTTCTACACCCCCCTTGTTTTCTTCAGTTTCTTGTTCATTTTAATGCCTGGTCCAACTAAAGGTCCATTTGTTTGGACAAATATAATGATACCAACAAAATAGCTCATAGTAGTTTAATTTCAGAGCTGATATCTATCCATTTAACATGTTTTATTGATAAAAACCAAAATCACTTCAGTTCTTCCGTAAATATCTGTGTCATTGTTCTGACAAAAACAGTGCTTTTAGACATTCCATGTTTTCTTTTCTGTCTGTTTTAAGGCGGCCTTACACTGTGCGAGTTTAGAGACGATTTCTCACTCGTGCGACTCTTTCTGGGATAGGGCCAGATGTGCCTCTAATCGTGTGTCGTGCGTTGTGCAGTGTACATGGAGTAAAGAGAAGCGATTAGCACCTCACGACCAGCAATCGTGTGTTCGCAAGGAAAATGGAGCTGTTTGAAATCCTGCTCGCTCCTCGTGAGTGTATCGTACTGTCAAAGCAGTGCCATGAGCCCATGGGCCTCAAATTCTCACACTGTGCAGACACTTACTGTAGTGTACAAGCTAACAGTAGCTGGCTATTGTCCTAGTGCAGTTTAGCTGTTGCAGTTTACCTCTAGTTCCTGCTGTAGGATGACAGCCCATACTGTCCACGTCTGGACAAACAATTCCTGCACCAAACACATCGTTGTCTTTTCTTCTTTTTTGATTCCTCACAGATAATGGCACATATTACCAAAGCAGCTCATTGGTTTTTGTTTAGCACTACCATTTCGTGGCTCACGCCAATACACAGTCGTCTATATGCACTTTTATGGATTCCTTGGTATTTTAACATTATATTTCCGGATACAACACTCAAATGTGTGGTGCGTCCTGTGGTGTATGGTCCTACAGTGTGAGCAGTCAGGTCGTGTACGAGCGTCGGTCCGTGCAGTGTGAGAACAGGAATCGTGAGTCTGACTGTACGACTGATTCGCACAGTTTGAGATGGAGCTGCGTGCAACGATCGAAATAATCGCACAGTGTATGGCCGCCTTTAGTCACATGACACACACAGGAGTTAGGACTGGATTGTATAACTATAGTTTTTGATGACTTTGGATGGTCTAATAATTTTTTCCGTGACTGTATTTACATTTAAACCATTAACCCATAAAGGTCAAGTTTACTTCTATGCCACTTTCAAAACAAGGCAAAATACCATAGAAATCTGCAGATTCAAATGCAAGATATATTATTATTATTATTATTATTATTATTATTATTATTATTATTATTATTATTATATTAGATATATTATATCACTATAAACTAGTAAAATAAGAATAAATACAAGTTTTGCTAAAACTGTATAAAAATGGATACATGGTAATTTCATTTTATTTATTTATTTATTTTTTTAAGCATTTACAGTTACTGTCACAGTTTTAATAAGATAAATAGAATCTAAAAACACAACCAGAAAATAAAACCAGTAAAAGTCACACACATGTATTAAAAGCCAGTGCAAATAGATTTGTCTTTAAAAGTGATTTAAACTGTTCAGCTGGCTGTGCACATGTGACATGTTGGTTACAGTGTTATTTTAGTGTCAGTTCTCACATAAATTTTTCTTATGTTTAACCTTTAAGTCATTTATCACCCTTTATCATAATATTATCCTCTGTATTCTGTTTTGTTTTTTTGTTTTTTTTTTCAATGTAAATAATGTATTTTCTTATATTTAATTCACTGATCATGTAGATGTTCATAAAAGCTCAGAGTAAATTCTGAATATCTCACATCAAAACAGAAGAAAAAGTGTCTTTTTCAGTCCAATCTGTCATTATCTGAACATAAACCCAGTGTTTCCATCCACTGTCACTGATCCAACTGCATGGGCTTATTATCTTTTCTTCAAATTCCTTCAGTTTGTGGCTTATTTTGTTCATGTCATGTAGTATTTTGTTGGTTTATTCTTCATTTTTGTTAATTTTATTGATCCCTTTGGTAGTTTTTGATCACCTTGTTGCTTATTTTATCCTTTTTTTAGCCAATTTTTTTGCTTATTTTTTCATGTTGTTTGGGATTCTGTGAAGTTTTTATTTATTTTTGCTTTTGTTTTTTTTTATTACTCAATATACATAGAAACCCAGTGTGTCCATCCACTGTTACTGATCCAACTCCATGGGTTTTACTGGTGAATCAATGTTGTAGAAGATGACGGTGTTTCCACGGTAACTACGGAGCCTCTGAAGTGTACCGATATTTTTTTTTTACAGCCCTGTAAGTAATTATCAGTGTAGTGTGGAATAATGTGTTCAGAAAGTAAATGTAAACTTTAAGACCAGTCAGTGTTTTTGTAAGTGTTCAGGTTGGCTGCAGTACAAGCCCTGCGACGCATTATTATTTAAATACACATTTTTCTGTTTTGCCGGAGTTGTGCAGTCGTACACCTGCCATCCCCTCAGTAACCCCCGTATATAATAGTTGATAGTCAAATAATTGCTTTTTGTTCCGCTGATGCTGACAAAGCAGGCACCAAGTACAGAACCTTTATCATCCACGTACATGCGTTCAACCGACTCTAAGAACGGACAGAAAATGAAAACTGTAATCCTGTGCACTGTAAAAAAAAAAAACAACAAAAAAAAACAGTAAAATTCTGGCAGCTGGGGCGCCCAAAAAAATACTGTAAAATAACGGAAAATAACCATCTCATAAAAATACGGTAATTTTCCATCATTAAAATATAGTTTTTTGTTCTAACTTTACATTAGATTTTGCTTCTTTTTTTTTTTTACTTTGTAATGTTTAATAAAGAATATTTACATGTCTTAAAACAATCAAATTACCTATAAATACAGGGGTTGGACAAAATAATGGAAACACCTTCACCTCAAGATGATAATGCCCCAATCCATACAGCTAGAATTGTTACAGAATGGCATGAGGAACATTCTAATGAAGGTGAGCATCTCGTATGGCCGGCACAGTCCCCAGACCTCAACATTATTGAGCATTTATGGTCAGTTTTAGAGATTCAAGTAAGACGTCGATTTCCACCACCATCGTCTCTAGAAGAGTTGGAGGGTATTCTAACTGAAGAATGGCTTCAAATTCCTTTGGAAGCAATTCACAAGTTGTATGAATCAATACCTCGGAGAATTGAGGCTGTAATTGCCGCAAAAGGCGGACCTACACCATATTAAATTATATTTTGTTGATTTTTTTAAGGTGTTTCCATTATTTTGTCCAACCCCTGTATATATATGTATGATTTTCAGTGAGACTCAGTTGTCCAATCCACTGATAAAAACTGTATTTGGACAGTTTATCAGTGCTTATACATGTTATACATTCACAAAAATACATTTATTCAACATTTTTGTTGTGAAACCTCCTGTAATTACACAAGATATTTGTCAATGAACAAACAAGTCTGGTTCAACTGACAGAACAAATACTTCTTTTACAGTTAATCGTCAGTAATTTTATCTGGTTTTATTTATTTTTTTTAATTTTTTACAGTATTAAACTTTAAATTAACAGTTTAATCTCATAAATAGAAAAGACATATTTGTGAAATTGCGATACATTTGCAAATGTATTTAAACTGTATTTTTCTGTGAAAAAAATTCTTACCATAAAATTTTAATTTTATGGTTATTCACAGTTACAGTTTTACAGAAAATTCCAGTTCTGGAGCCTTTATTGGTCCTTCTGCACAACCCCAATTTTTTTTTTTTGTCAAATATCAATTTCCATAACTGAGTGTCAATTTTGTATCATATTTGATCCATTGGGTCTCAATGCTCAAATATTATTTTTGAACAAACAAAAACATAATAGAACACAAACATGTCTAACACATAGTTAATTCCTTTTCTAAATGGTCCCAGTTCTTCCTCATTAATGCCAGTCTTGTCGTGTCACTAAAGGCCTCTGGTGAATGAACTCCTCCCCCTGGTGGATTATCTGTATATTGCATGTATCTAATTGTATACATCAGGTTTTTCAAGACAAAAAATATAACACTGATCATGTAGAGGGCTTCAAAACTCATGGATTTAGTGTTATAGGGTTCATCATCTTCCCATGAGTTCCATGAAAGCAAACATCATCAAACCCACTTATTTCAGTGTCTGATTTATTTACCCATAAAGACCCAGTGCTACTTTTGTGCAGATGATTATTTTCTCCATATTTAACCTTTCTTTTAAAAAAATAGAAATTTTGTGGTTATTCACAGTTACAGTTTTTTTTCATGTTATTTTACATTTGATGTGTAAAATCACAGTCTGTTTTTGTCATTTCATTGATATTTTCCTGTATCTTAAAAATACAGGAAAAATCTGTCAAATAAACAGTGAAAATTCTGTTAAATTACACTTTTTTTTTTTTTTTTTTTTTTTTTTTAACAGTGCAGCCACTAGTCTGTTTATTTCACCGCTGATGTCGAGACTCAGTTCTCTGAGGTTCCAACTAGCGGAAAAGATCATCTTCATGTTCGGGGTCAAACAAATATAGCCATGTAAGCTGTTTTAGCTGAGTGCATCGTTTCAAATGTCACCGATGTAAAGGTCAGACCTGAACAGTATTTTGAGGAGCTGCTGGTGGTGAGACAGCCTTTTAAGAACAGGCTGGAGACAGCGGCAGTTTCCTGTTTTGGAGGTTTGTTCTTGTTTATATAATAGTCAGAAATCTACATACATTTACCAACCATGCATGGAACAGGAAGTAGGAGTTTTGTTGTTGGACTCGTGTTTTGTGGCAATTAGCAAGATGACAACTGTGCAGACCAAGGTTGTAATAGTTTTGAATTTTTCATTCTAGTTTAGTTTATTTAGTTTTGACTTTCTTTTCTCTAATTTAATTAGTTTTAATTAGTTTTTAGAGCAGGTTTATTAGTTTTTATTAGTTTTCATTTTTTTTCTAAATGCTTAGTTTTAGTTTAATTTTAGTTTAGTGGTCTCTTTTCTCTTCTTCTCTGTGGTCGTATTCAAATAAATCCCAGACAGGACTCTGCTGCTTTAGTCTCCATGTTTCCAGGTAGAGTGGGGACCAGAAGACGACTGGAAACCACAAGTGAACACAAGTGACGGACCAGCAAGGGTCGTATGGTGACAGCACAGAAAAGTGATAGTGAAATAAATCAATTTCGTATCAATCCGATATTGACAAAAACAAACTGAATTTTATCCATAATTTTTATCCGTTTTAGTTAGTTTTGTAAACCCACAATACAGTTTCAGTTATCGTTTTTTTCTTTTATAGTTTTTATTTATTTCAATTAACGAAAATGTTATTTTCAATTCTAGTTTTCGTCATTTCGTTAGTTTTCGTTAACGATAATAACCTTGCTTACACCCCCAGTCATATCTGATGACCATGAAAAGATGAATAATTGTGTTTTACACCAATTATTGACATGTATTGATAGGATTAGTGGATCAACAGGTATTAAACAGTTTAGATCAGTAGATGGTTTTGGTTAAAAGTGGATGTTTGGGTCTTTAAGGGTTAAAACACACCACGCACAGGCTGTTAACATGCTCTGGTGTTTCTTCTGATCTTTTCAGTTGGTTTGAATCCAAATAAATATGTGGAGAAAATGTCTCCAGCTGTTTACAGTGAGCGTTCGTATATGGGGCCTTTAGGTTACATCAGTTATTCCAGTCAGTAAACTGCATCAGACACTCACACACCCTCCAGCTTTAAGTATGAACACAATCATTTCACCACAGACCAGCAATGGGGCCACTGAAAAAACAACTATTTTCCTTTATATATATATATACATATATATATATATATATATACTTTATTTAACCAGGTAAAAAACCGTCATTGAGATTGCAAATCCCTTTTTCAAGAGTGACCTGGCCAAGAAAAGCAGCCGAACACACAGTTTCTGGCAAGACAAGACATAATCAACACATAATAAAAATAAATAGTATGTAAAAAGTAAATAGTACGATCTGAAGTGGGCCGGACAAGTAAAATAAAATAATAATATATAAATAATGTCAATTCCAAACTTTTCTCTTGGTTTGAGTGTAAAAAAAAAAAAGTAAAATTACATGATGAAATTGTTTTACATCTACAAACAATAATGAACAACCATGAAAAAACTGACTTTTTCTAAAAAAAAAAAAAAAAAAAGTGCAATTTTAACAATATTCCACCTCAGTTTATCATTTACACATGTTCATTATAACCCACAGATCACAGTGGATCTACAAATGCACATTAAATTTACACTTCTGGTAGCATATTTCAGGTTATTCACATTTTTTGTGAAAAAACAGTTTGTAAATGTAAAACTTTCTTTGTAATTTTGCTTTTTTTAAAAATACTAAAACAAAGAGAAGCAGTTGGAGTTGTTGTTATTTCTAGGTTATTATAATTGTATTTTACTGGTCCGACCCACCCGGTTTGGGCCCACGGGCTGCGTGTTTGACACCCCTGCCTTAAAGCAATAGTAGTTACACATGTTTGAATGTTGTTTAAACATCAGCCAATGCCTCATGAAGAAGAAAATCATGTATTCTGGACGTTTTCTATAAATATCAACACCATCTACTATGCACAGAACATACATTTATTTATTTATTTTTTAATCCAGTGTATCATTAACTAAGTCGGTGCTTATGTTGGCCTGCAGGCAAAGACGCTGCAGTGAAGCAGAGTGCACTGAGTTTGTGTCTGTGCACGTCAGTATCAGTTCAGTATGTGTGGAACAAGACAAAGTCAATACTCAGTCTAAGCTGAGGGGTTAAAGGACCACTGACTCACACAGTAATATATATGTGGTTTGGAGGCTTAGACACATCATCTACATCTAATGTCCAATCAATACCTTAGTTTGTGTATTCGCCACCATTGAGAACATATGATTATTGCACATGATTCAGATTTAGTGACTGTATATTTGGTGTTTTAGTTGAACATTTCAGTTGGCGTTGGCTCAGTCCTTGACCTATAAATAATATTGATCATTTATTTTCTCAAACCATGTCCAGTGTCTTTATTTACCTCAGATACTAAAAGTACCAGGTCTTTATTAGAAGACTTGAATAAGAGGGAGGTCTTTTTTTAATATTCTCTGTAAAAGTAGAATGATCTTTTTTTTTTCTTTTTTTTTTTACATTGCTTTAGTCTGTTCTTGCTGCAGTGTCAAATGCTTTGCACTTTTAATACAAAGTCTAGAGCTGCAACCAATTAATCGACTCAAAGTGATCCAAAAAAATTCTCCTGAATCAAAGCTTTGTTTCCTTCATTTCTCTGCTGTTAAACATTGGTTCCACTGTTGTGTTTCACACGGACACTTATTGTGACGCACAAAGAAGCTTCAGTTCAGGAAAACGGCAAAAGAATATTTCCCTTCAATCAGTTTGAGTCGATTAATCGAATCGGGAATTTTTGCATTCTCTCCAAGCACCTAATCGATTAATCGGTTGCAGCTCTAACAAAGTCCCCTTAAGACTCCCTTCAAACCTGTTCAGTCCTGGACCGTTTGGACTCATTTCAATGTAACAACAAGCGGTTCCAGGCACAACAAACCCCGCCCTTCGGACGTATTGTAGCGTATTTTGGCGTCGATCCAGCTGATGTCATCATGTCTATGCGTGTGCTGATGTCAGCATATGTGGGCGTGTCCTGATATAATCATGTTTACATACATGTACGTATGGTGATGTCAGCATTTGAAGCAAAAAAGCTGAGATGACAACATTGAGATTCATTCATTCGTTCATTCATTTGTTTTGAGTAGAAGAAAAAATTAAACATTTTTTGTGTCCAAGGAACTAATATCCGAGCAAATGCATTACTAAATAAAGATAATCAAGACAAAATAGCAATTGCCATGTACGCTAGTAATAACAATATAAATTCAGTGTTATTTGTGTATTTGGACACTAACAGTTCAAAATGGACAGAGTTTATTTTTGATATATATATTACTGCTAAGACATGGATAGTTTATTCTCATTTGTCTATTATTGTTATGAAATGGACAGAGTTCATTTTAATTTTTAATATGTCTATTATTGTTATGAAATGGACAGAGTTTATTCAGAAATAGGGTTGAAGACGGACCTGTGGAGTTGAATGAATGAAGAATTCAGACCCAAACAGAGCATTTACAGTTAATGGAGACCTGGGGCGCTGTTGGGGGTGGGGGGTGGGACGTGACAAATTCATGGGACCCAGCGTTTGTAGAGCAGTGGAGAGGGTCCAGTGGATACAGACTAGAAGTGGTGAAAATTTTGTTAAGATCCTCTGAATAAGAGTGGAATAGAAGCCAGGAGTTGGACTTTGAAAGAATGTTAACTTTCATTTTCACGTCAGGGTAGGCGACGTTTTGTATGGACCACACCCCCACATACATTACCCCCCGTCCCCCCGTCCCCCCGTCCCCCCCCCCCCGTCCAGCAGATTGCCAAGAGACTGAATTTTATGAAAGGGTCCACAACGTTTACCTTTCATGAGGCCACAACTGGTAGTGGTGCCCCTGACGTAGACCACATGGAAACGTTGGAAAATGCAGAATTCCATTGAAAAAGACAAATATCAGTGCTTTCAGTGTCTCCAGATGACTGTATGACTGCAGTGTTCAGACACACACACCTGCAGTGACCGATCAGATAATGACAGCCCTAGAACCAGATCTGGAAACGTACACTTAGAATGCTTTAATTACATTTCAAATGCTTTTATTCTGACGAATGATTGACGGAAGACGCTCAGTTAACTGGTCGTTGCCATGGTAATGGCAACACTTGATGGAAGGTTGACAGTGTAAATTGTTGTTTGCAGGATGACGCTGAAATGCAAATATGTTGGAGTGTGTTGAAAATGGATTTGCATACATTGATGATGTAAACGGACCAAGACCTGAAGTGATCGCACGAGAGAGAGAGAAAGAACGTAAAACCATCGAAACTGAAACATCGTTTAGAATCACATGAAATCGAAATCAGTTAATATAATTCACTTTATTTTACTGTAACGTTCTCTGAAATTAAATTGAAGAATAAAACGGAGGTTGGAGTTGAAACGTAGAGCAAACATGAACTAATGCTGTTGTAATTGTCAGATCAACGGCTGAAAAGCTGTATAATATTATTGTGCCTTTAGAGGAAGTCGGCAGCATGTTGCCTAAGGACACGTAACAGGCGCGGCAGGATGCTTCTTTGATCATGAACTTGACCATAAATTAAGAAAATTAAATCCTCTGTGCGTGATTTCTTAGGGATGTGTCGATTCCCTGAACAATGGAGTTCAATGAGCTTCCCCTGCTGCTGCTGCGCTTGTTTCAGGAATTCATTATTTCACACAAACTGGCAGCGGTTCACATTCAAATGATCATATCGTAATGAACACGGCTTTTGAAACCCCCCCCCGAACACTTCCTTATTCCATATTTCTAATGCGTAAATAACAGATTCTACTGGATGTCTTGGAGTGTGAAGCTCTGCTGGTTTCCTCCACAGCTCAGGTGTCAAAGTCAGTTTAGTTCAGGTTCCACATTCAAACCAAGTCTACCTGAACTGGACCGGACCGGACCAGGAAAAGAAGAACAGAAATAGAAAAGGACAGACCTCCGCCAAGGCAGATCAGCCCCCCCCCCACACACACACACTAATTAGTAACAGTAGTAGTAGTAGTAGTAGTAGTAGTAGTAGCATTAGTAATAGTAGTAGTAGTAGTAGTAGTAGTAGCATTAGTAACAGTAGTAGTAGTAGTAGTAATAGTAGTAGCATTAGTAATAGTAGTAATAGTTGTAATAGTAGTGGTAGTAGTAGCATTAGTAATAGTTGTAAGAGTAGTCATAGTAGTAATAGTAGTAGTAGTAGTAATAGTAGTAGCATTAGTAACAGTAGTAGTAGTAGTAGTAATAGTAGTAGCATTAGTAATAGTAGTAATAGTTGTAATAGTAGTGGTAGTAGTAGCATTAGTAACAGTAGTAGTAGTAGTAGTAGTAGTAGTAGTAGTAGTAGTAGTGTAGTAGTAATAGTAGTGGCATTAGTAATAGTAGTAAGAGTAGTAATAGTAGTAATAGTAGTAGTAGTAGTAATAGTAGTAGCATTAGTAACAGTAGTAATAGTAGTAGCATTAGTAATAGTTGTAAGAGTAGTCATAGTAGTAATAGTAGTAGTAGTAGTAATAGTAGTAGCATTAGTAACAGTAGTAATAGTAGTAGCATTAGTAATAGTAGTAAGAGTAGTAATAGTTGTAATAGTAGTGGTAGTAGTAGCATTAGTAACAGTAGTAGTAGTAGTAGTAATAGTAGTAGCATTAGTAATAGTTGTAATAGTAGTGGTAGTAGTAGCATTAGTAGTAGTAGTAGTAGTAGTAGTAGTGTAGTAGTAATAGTAGTGGCATTAGTAATAGTAGTAAGAGTAGTAATAGTAGAAATAGTAGTAGTAGTAGTAATAGTAGTAGCATGAGTAATAGTAGTAAGAGTAGTAATAGTTGTAATAGTAGTGGTAGTAGTAGCATTAGTAACAGTAGTAGTAGTAGTAATAGTAGTAGCATTAGTAATAGTAGTAATAGTAGAAATAGTAGTAGTAGTAGTAGTAGTAGTAGTAGCATTAGTAACAGTAGTAGTAGTAGTAAATCAATTATGAAAATTTTAATATAGACAACTAGAAAAGCACTCGGATCACCACCAAAATGTAATCCTTTCTTCCTTGTGCCAGTATCAACATTTCCTAAAAATTTCATCAAAATCCTTCAATAACTTTTTGAGTTATCGTGCTCACAGACAGACAAACAAACCCAGATGTAAACATAACCTCTGTAGCAGAGGTAATAATAACAACTTTTCCTCTTTAAAGACAATAAAAACATTAAATTATGAAAATATTTCCATTCCAGTTCTTCTCTGAAACTGGTTCTAAAAACAGGACAGAGGGGCTAAACATTCAACCCAGATCTAACTAATGTTATGAAGCAGGTTTGGAAACACTTTGGGTCTGTTTTAAAAAGAAATATTTACTGAGATAAAAGAGAAACCATTTTTCAGATAAAACACATTTTTATTTAATGTGTGCATACAAAAATCTGCGTGTAACACAATAAAAAGGACACGAAAACGACACAAAATTACGACATAATTGTTTGTTGTCAGCAGTGGTTGTAGTCCAGACTGAAAATATGTCCAAACTTGGAGCCCATTACCTCAAATGTTCAGTTGTCAGTTGAACAGGACAGAGCAGCACAGCCAACAACCTGGAGGGGGCGGGGCCTGAAGTGTCTCATGTGCATTTAAAGGGCCAGCGCTCCAAACCACCTTTCTGGTGTCATTAGTCAGAAATAGGGTTGAAGATGGACCTGAGGAGTTGAATATATGAAGAATTCAGACCCAAGCAGAGCATTTACAGTTTATGGAGACCACAGGGAAATGAGGGAAAAGGAAGAATTCCATTGAAAGAAGACAAATATCACTGCTTTAACACATGTTCATTACAACTCACAGATCACAGTGGATCTTAAAAAGACTCTAATTATTCAGTAACAGACAAAATATTGTTGAAATTCCACATATTATTCGGTCGTTCATGGTCATTTAGATTATTTGCATTTTTGGAATTTTTATGGAGACCACAGGGAAATGTGGGAATAGGAAGAATCCCATTTAAAAACGACAAATATCCCTCCTTTAAGTGTCTCCAAATGACTGTATGGCTGCAGTGTTCAGACACACACACCTGCAGTGACCGATCAGATAATGACAGACCTAGAACCAGATCCAGGAACACACACTTACAATGCTTTAATTACATCTGGAATGCTTTTATTCTGTTGAATGATTGACGAAAGATGCTCAGTTAACTGGTCGTTGCCATGGTAACAGCAAAAATATCACTCCTTTAAGACCTTTCAGGTTATTCACGTTTTATTGTTATAGGATAGTTTGTAAATGTAATTTTTTTTCATAGTTTAGTGTTATTTTTTTCCCATTAAATCAAGAAGAAAATGTGTAGCTGTCAATTATTTATAGATTATTTTATTACTTACTAGATCCCATTGGTGTGTATGTGTAACTGGAACTAAAACACGTTTAACCCCCTTTATTATTAATAACTTCAGTGTCATTTTTGCACTTTCCAGATTCATTCCATGGGCCTCCACATGTTTGACAGCCCTGTTCTAAAGGATGTCTTTGAGTGTAAAGCTTGGCGACTTCCTCCACAGGTTTTTCATTTCTATAAAGACATTGGATACAGTGAAGAAAGAAAAAAAAGGATGATTGTACGACTTTCCCAAGGACAGCGAGGCTCAAAACAGTCCAGTCCAGTACGGAAAGGATTTTATCCTCCAGGGGACACGAGTCTGAAGCTTGTTTTGCCTGTTTTTTCTGTTAATTACTCATTTAATTTGTGATTTTGCCAACTTCAGGCTGTCGTAGAGAACATTTGAGGGTCAGTAAAATCACTAGACTGCAATTCTCACATGTAATCTGATTTAAAAAAAAAAAAAAAAAGCCTAGTAAATAATTATCTAAATTGTGGGTTATTGATAAAGGTGAGTCACACTTATGAAAAATACAAAAAGAGGAAGAAATAGAAAAAAGAGAAGAAAAAAAACCTTACTAGTCTTTTACTTGCACCATAGAGGGCTTTTTGTGCTTTTAGTGAAATTATGTTAATTAGAAACATTAACTTACAGTAAAGATAATAGTCCATGTGGGTGCATAATACTAATGGTGTCTGTCCTTTTTTATTTAAAGTATCACTAAGAGGCTGGAGCTTTTATTCAGTCTGTATCACTGTTTGTTTTTATATATATTTGTACATTCATCCTTGTTTTTGTTTTGTTTTTTTCAGACACATAACTACACATCGCTGCTGATTTACTGCCCTAACGACACATTAAAAGTTCAACTTGTCGATTTTTTTCTGATAAAATCCGTGTTGATCTTCCCCTCAGCAGTAGTAGGTATTATAGTGCAGAATAGAAAAAAAAAAAAGAACTAAAATGATGAATATTATTATGAAAGTCATAGTGTGCGTGATCCTGTGCCTCTTCCATATCCTCATCAACAGCCTGTATTTGATGTGAAGTCATTATTTCTAATTATATCTATATTTCACTAAATTATTGTGATATTTAATCAGTAGAAATTATCACGTTTAGTTCAAAACATGTTTTGTTTGGCTTCTGTTCTCAGTGTTAAAGGTCTGTATTTGAAATATAATAATAATATAACACCTTAACCGTTTAGCATTTGAGTTGATAAAAAAAAAAAAAAAAACATTGATTGCTCATGGAATTTCTACTTTAAATAGTTTTTCCCTCCTGTCGCACAAGGTTTTTCATGTAGTTGTGGGCAGATTCTGATGATTCTTCATTTATTATATGGTTGTTCATTTCACTGTACACATTGTGTCATTAAACATGTATATATGACAACACCATTAGCATTAAAATCAAGTACATAATGTTTAACTCTTGACCACGGTGCCTTCAATGACCGCTCACTGCTCCTACTGTGTGCCAGTTGCTAATGCTAATGCTAATTGCTAATCGTGATGCTAGCTTCTCTGTGTGTGTACAGAATTTGTAAAATGCAGAGACCAAATTTGTTTGAGAAACTTAGAAGCTTAAACTGAGAAACAAACTTTAACTGTTAAAACTTTTTTACATACAGCAAACATTTATCAAAGTAATTACACGGTTTTATAGAAATCATTGCACTAATCATTGCATTTGTAGCATTAATGTCACTAGCACAGTTCGCTAGGCTAGTGACTTTATTTCTACGTACCACACCACAGGACAGGGGCGTCAAAGTCATTTCAGTTCAGTTCCACATCCAGCCTAATAGATCATAAAGTGGGCCGGACCAGTAAAATAATATAAATAATAGGATAAGAACTTTTGAGGGAAAAAAGTAAAATTCTGTAATGAAAATATTTACATCCGTGAATTGTACTCCCTGTAAATTCTTAAGAAAAATAAGTGCAATATTAACAATATTATGCCTTAGTTTTTACAAGATAATTATCTCGTTAATTCAGAAAAACCGAGCCGAATTTTATTTTAACTTATTTTTTCTGGTAATTATGAGATAATTATCTCGTTAATTCGGAAAAACAGGGCCGAATTTTTTTTTGTGTGTGAATGCAACAGGTTTGCATATATTTTGTTTGTTTTTCAGTCCTTTTGATTTTGCCTTTAAACACTATATAAACAAATGTTTACTATACCCATGTTTGGCATCCTTTTTTTCAGCACAACTTCATCTATCTCATCTGCCTATTATTTTTTTCACTTTAACCTACTATAAAAACATAAAAGGACAGAAAACACACAAAAAAAATTAAATCCGATCTGAAAAATGTATATAATTTATTGCATAAATAACACAAAGATGCTTCAGGAACCTTTTGAAAAACTTTAAAAGTGAATATTGGTTCCAAATATTAGGTATATACAATTAAAATTGTAATAAATTAAACTGTACTCAAATATTTGACATAAAAGCAGATCTTTACATAGGGTTTTTTCCCTTTAAAGTGCAGGAATCAAACACGGTTATCATGATAATTAGAATTTAAACGGTAATACTAACCGTCTGCAATTTTACCACGGTTTATCGTTATACCGGTAATCGTTACATCCATATTCATAGCTTTATATTATATTTGTTTTAATCCATATACAGGTTATATTTATCATTCAGATCCATTCCGGTCTGCTGTACTGCTTATATATATATGTGCTGTACTCGAATGAGACAGGAAAGTTTGATTTTAATTTATGGTAAAAACATTAATAAATATTGATGCAGAAGAAGTACCTCCAACTGTAATTTTCTTTTCTCCCAGGGGAACACCTGTCTTCCACATATGCACAGGGTGTTATTATTATTACACTAGTATTTAAGTGCACTTGCCCATTTCATCTGCGGACATTATTCATTTATCAAACCATTACTGGGAAAGTGCAGTTTTCATCGGAAATGATTGGATATTTATACATACATCAGGATGTACGTGATACAACAGGGACCTACTGCCATTTATTTGTTTTCGTTATTAATTTCCCATTTTATCCAATTGATCTGCTCGGTTATGTGGTTTGATAAAAACACTGAGCCTGTTTACATGACCATAAAAGTCCCATATCTGGGAGTAATTGGATAATTCGAATAATCACATCTAACGCATTTACGAAATGTGATCATCAAAAAACTTCGGATATATTATACACACCTGATCAAAATTTTAAGACAAGTTGAAAAATTGCATGAATTTACATTTTTTCACTGTTGGAACTTAAGAAGGTTCTAAGTAGAGTTTCAAGATGCAAATGAAACTCATTTAATTTGGTTTAGGAGTGTCTATCCTTTTCTGTTGTACATATTTCTCATCTGTAGTATAGAGTTCGCTTTTATATATTTTATTTGTTTTTGTAACACTTTAGTAGCATTTGAACATTTAATATTTTATCCTGTAGCTTTGTGCACATGCCAGCATTTTCTATTCTATTCTATTCTATTCTATTCTATTCTATTCTATTCTATTCTATTCTATTCTATGTATTATTCTGTTCCATTCTATTCTATATTCTGTTCTATTCTATTCTATTCTGTTCTATTCTATTCTATTCTATTCTATTCTATTCTGTGCTTTTCTATTCTATTCTATTCTGTGCTTTTCTATTCTATTCTATTCTATTCTAGTGTTCTATTCTATTCTACTCTATATTATATGCTACTCTATTTTATTGTGTTCTATTCTATTCTGTTCTATTGTGCTCTATTCTATTCTATTCTGTATTGTATTGTATTGTATTGTATTCTATTCTTTTCTATCCTATTCTATTCTATATTGTATTCTATTGTATTGCATTCTATTCTATTGTGTTCTATTCTATTGTGTTGTATTCTATTCTATTCTATTCTATTCTATTCTATATTCTATTCTATTGTGCTCTACTCTATTCTATTCTATATCCTATTCTATTCTATTCTGTTCTATTCTATCGTGTTCTATTCTATCGTGTTCTATTCTATTCTTTTCTATTCCATTGTGTTCTATTCTATTCTAATAGTTACTTAGTTTTTTCCATTGCATATTCTGTATATATGTGCATATATATGTGTGTGTGTATATATATATATATATATATATGTACATATATGTGCATATATATGTGTGTATACATGTGTGTATATCTAAACAGCAGGAGTCTGTAATGGTCAGGTTCTGTCCTTGGAGGTAAATGGACGTACCTGGTTCTGGTGCACTTAAACCTTTCAACAGCTCTAACTCAGTTCCTTTTGTTAAATCCAGGTTTAAATTGTCGTGTAAATGACAATGTGAGCCTTGACCCGGGCCGTATGTGGTTTACATTACATGGGAGTGGAATCCACACGGGGGTTTGAACTCAGTAAATATCAGTAAACAGACGACAGAGGTCATTTATAGGAAAGTTGTGCCTTGGTTCTAGTTCTCTAATTATGGAGAGCACAAATCTCCGACCTTTGAACACAGCACATGGAGACACTATTGCACTGTCTGCATTCGCTCCTGAAACCAAAGATGCTCGTCTCACCGCTCATTATCGTTAATGGTCTCTAGAGGCTGTAATTACCAGAGTGGCTTTTTGTTTGTTGTGTGTTATTTTCCCAGGGTAAAACACAAATGCACCGCGTGTAGCTGATACTCTGGTTTTTGGCCGAATGTTGTTGTTTTGTCGGGGGGGCAGCAGTATGCGTCAGGGTGCGGTCCATAACAAACGTAATTAATGCTGGCATGAAACAAACGTGACACTTCACATACTTCCAGTGTCCAAATCCCAGGTTCTGTTCCTCTATTATTCAGTGGATTTTAAGGCGAAGACACACCAACCCGATTTTTGGCGGTCGGACGTCGTCGGTCAGTCCGGTGAGGTCGGTGACATGAGTCTGTTTGGTGTGTTCCATTCAATCGTCCGTCGTTAATACAGTCTCCAGTCTTTTCGGTCGATTCAACATGTGTAATCGTCCACACCCCGTCGTTCAGTCGGACCAGTCTGATCGGTGGCAGGATAGACCTGGACTAGTGAACGAGTGAAGGAGAAGTTTCCATGTGAATCCAGCTCTGCCAAAGTACTGCACACTATTACTGTCTTCTAGAAGAGTCCATTCACTGCTCAGATCAGATCTGAATGAGTGACAGTCAGTGTTGAATATGGACTGCATTCATCCCATCAAGTCAGCACTGTTAGCATTGTTAGCATAGCGCGATTTCTCCTCAGTTTTCACCTGCGACATCTTTCTCCTTCCATCAGTAGAACCCCTAGAGCTGACAACACCTGGATCTGCTTATTACGAACCATCTGTTCAACAAGTACGACAACACCGACCCCTCTGGACAACTGAACACTGACAACAATGACTGACGACAGCGAACTCTGGGTTTTGGTCTATAGGGATGTTCCGTCATTTCCGGGATTATGTCTCGCGCAAGCGCAGAATGTAAGTTCGAGTCGGTAGTCGATTCGGTGTGTTCTTCACACTTTTTTGACCGCGTCGGGGCAACTGGTGCCGACTTATTAGTCAGACTACCTTTTCTGGTGACGATCGGCAGTCGGGTTGGTGTGTCTTCACCTTAACATGACATTTTCCCAACTTCTAACCTGTATGAACTGGACACACAAATGCTTGGCCCCATGAATTTGTCACGTCCCCCCCCCCCCTTTTACAGCGCCCCAGTGCATGGGGATGTTCTCAAATTCATAGACTGCCAACGGTTGGGTTCAGGTAAACGTTAGTGTCAGTGATGTAGGATATAGATAGAAGAAAACTCTCACAACCTGCTGTTATTTACATTAGTTGGTTGACCCCCCCCTCGAGGATGGAATTCATTGAGCAGAAGTAGGGATGTAAAAACCAGAGGGAGGGTTGATCCCCCCCCCTCCCCCACCCAATAAATCGCACCCTGGTTACAGCTGCTGATGGCATGGTGAATACTTCTGGAAACAAAGTTGTTGCATCCGTTTATAGCTGCATCCATGGCGTAACAGGTCTGGAAGGGTCAGACCATTTCATAGGGGGACATTTGAACCACTACCCCTTATAACTGTGTTTAAAGGGGTAGTGCCAAGTGCAAGGGCCAAGGGGGAGGGGCCAAGGGGTGAACTGGGATTGGGCCTAATTGTTGGTGCCTGTTGTTTACATTGGTTGTTTGTCCCCCCCAAGGATGGAATTCACTGAGCAGAAGTAAGGATGTAAAAACCAGAGACTCCCCCCCCAACAAATCGCACCCACACAGTTCCAGCTGCTGACAGCATGGTGAATACTTTGGGAAACAAAGTTGTCGCATCTGTTTATAGCGGCATCGATGACTGTTGATGACGTAACAGGTCTGGAAGGGCTGGACCATTTCATAAGGGGATGTTTGAACCCCTACCCCTTAAAACTTTGTTTCAAGGTTTCAAGGGGTAGGGCTAAGGGGGAGGGGCCAAGGGGTGAATTGGGATTGGGCCTAACTGTCGTTGCCTGTTGTTTACATTGGTTGGTCGTCCATTCCGAGAATGGAATTCACTGAGCAGAAGTAGGGATGGAAAAACCAGAGGGAGGGCTGATCCCCCCCACCCCCACAAATCCCACCCTGAACACACACATCCGTGGGTCGCAGGCCATCATTCATTCGTCTGTTTGGAATGACAGGCTGCTGAGTGAGGACAGCGACGGCTTTCACCAGATAAATTAGTCGACATCTCGCTGTACAGTGTTCGACTTTGTGCCGTCATCCAACCTGTACAGTAGTTTGGGAGTCGACGGAGGATTCGTGAGCCCCCTCAGCCGTTGAGAGACCATCTGTGTACCCCTGCATGACAGATCAGAGCCACTGAATATTCATGCGCCATCCCTCCCCTTATCGCATTAGATTAGAACCCATGTGGCGAGAAAGCGCAGGGAGAGGCTGACAGCGCCGCTATGTTGTCACAGACCCTTACAGCTGGGTGTTAAACAGCACATTTGCTGATCGGACATGCGCTTTGCAGCGCCGGCGCTGGGTCGACTGCTCTGTGAAGGTGCGGCCGCTTTCTGTAGCAACTGGAAAAAAAAAAAAAAGTCCTGTGAGTTTGCAATAAGAGGCAGACACTTTGGTCTGCTGCATATTTGACTGCAAATGAGAACTTTAAAATGGTAGCAGTTCCATAAAGGGATTTTTTCCTCCATTTCTGATATGAAAGTCAAGCACACAGCTGATATTTGAAGATGTAATATGTATGAGGAGTTCTGTTTCCTCTAGGATGTTTTTTTTTTTTTTTTTTCTCAGCAGTACACTGGAAAAAAATCTAAATCTTACCAAGTGTATTTTTCACACTTAAAATCAGACTTAATCACCTAAAGAGGAACTTTTCAGTGAGATAGAAGAACTGATTTATAGACAATAGATCTGGAAAATCTGATTTCAACAAATCTGACCAAGATAATTTTCACTTGTTCCATTGGCAGATTTTTTTTTTTTTTTTCTTATTTTATGACTTTTTTTTTTATTATTTTTTTTAATTCAAGCAAAAAAAAATCTGCCAGTGGAATTGGTAAAATTATCTTGGTTAGATTTCTTGAAATATTTCAAGTGTGATGAGATATTTGGACTAGAAATAAAAAAAATACACTTGGTCAGATGTAGATTTTTCCAAATCGTATTTGAGTAATAGGGTGACTCGTCCTAATGTGGAACACTTAAGCTTTACATTATATATTATTTTAACACCCCCACCCCCACCCCAGCACATTTTCTATGAGTTCTATCTATCAGTGGAACAAGTGAAACTTATCTTGATTATCTATGTGATGAGATATTTTGACTAGAATTGAGAAAAATACTTTTGATAAGATTTTTTTTTTTTTTTCCAGTCTTTGGATGTCAGATGACCTGTGTGTATCACTGGATATTTCAGGAGTTTATTACCAGTGTTGTGCAAGTTACTTCCAAACTGTAATCCATTCCAGATTACTTGTTCTGGTTATTTCGAAGTAATTCCTTTTATCTGTGTTGTTTTCTTTTCATTTCTGATTATGCATTTGTTGACATCAAAACTGAAGCATAATGTACCAATCAGGGGATCTGAAGTCTGTAACGTGATCAGGCTTCACAAGGAAAAATATCTGAAATTAAAGTCATTCCTTACCTTACAATATTACTGCTTCAGAATTGTAATTGGTTACATGACTCCTGTATAACTTTGGAGTTGGTGTTCCATACAGACTCTCATCATAAATACCCCCCCCATACCAGAGATATGACAGCTCTGGGATGCATAACATTGTGTCCTTTAAATCATTTTCCATGTTCAAACAGGGGGCGGGGCCAAGGAATCAATAAAGACCTCGCAGAAACATTAGCTTACCTTGTCATTGCTGATCACAGGGCTCATGCTAATGCTAACTAGCGTCAGTAAAGCAGGGTTAGGGTCAGTAATGAGCATACGTCCATGTGGACAATGGACTGTCTTCTGCCGTCTTCACCCATTGGCTGAACGCCAACAGGAAGTACAACTGTACACATGCATTTTTCATTCCATCAGGCAGGGCTGTCAAACTCATTCTAGTTCAGTTCCATATTCAGCTAAATTTGGTCTGAAATGGGCCAAACCAGTAAAATCACATAATAATATATAAATAATGTCAACTCCAATATTTTCTCTATGTTTTAGAGCGAAAAAAGTCACATTCAACAATGAAAATGTTTCCATCTACAAACTATCCTTTCAAACAATGTGAATATCGTGAACAAACTGAAAAAAATAAGTGTAATTTTAACAATATTCTGCCTCAGTTTATCATTTACACATGTACATTATAACTTACAGATCACTACAAATACACAAAACATTTAATATCAGGCAGAATATTATTAAAATTGTACTTACTTCTCTTAAAACATTTCAGGTTGTTCATATTTGTTCAGGTTATTCACATTTTTGGTGAAATTATACTGTGTTTCAGTGTAAGTACATGAAAATATTTACATTTACAAAGAGAGAATTTTGGATTTGTGAGTATTTATAGATTATTTTGATAGTATTTGACTGAATCCTGCCCACTTCAGATTGAATTGGTCTGAATGTGGAACCTGAACTAAAAGGATTGTTAATATCTTAGTGTAATTTTTGCTTTTCACAAATTCATCCCAAGGGCCAGACTGGTCTTTTTGGCGGGCCGAATTTGGCCCCCAGGATGCATGTTTGACACCTGTGCCTTAAGGTCTCACAGTCTTGCTGTTTTTTTTTTTTTTTATTATTTTCATTTGAACAATTAAAGTGTGTCGTAATGCAAGTGCTATTGAACATGTACCGAGTAAAATACGACTGAAAATTGACTCCTAATGCCTTACACTACTGCAGTACAGCAAAAAGTAATCTGTTACTTTAATGCATTACTTTTGTATACATGTTACTTCCAACACTGTATATAACATCCAGACCAACTATCTTTGCCCCTCCCCCAGTGAACTTCATAAATTCATCCCACAGGCTGGGTTGGAACCTCTGGTGGGCCACATTTGGCCCCCGGGCCGCATGTTTGACACCCCTGCTCTATAGAATATGACTGGCTGCAAATGCATTGTTTATGTGTGTATTTGGGTTGTTTACTTCAGCCTGAAAGGAGCAAAAAGCTGAGTGTGAAAGGAGCCAGAATAGAAAATGAACAGCGAGGTGCTTGAAACACATTCTGGATCCCAGCAGAAGAGGCTGCCAGTTTGCTCATGTATGAAATATGAACTCTGAGAGACAAGGTCACTTAGATTGGATTTACCTAAATATGGCATAAAAATAGTGTGAATCACTGGGGCTTGAAGTGACAGCCAAGAAGTATTTATTAACCCTTAAAAACCCAAACAGCCACTGGTGAACAAAAGCATCTACTGATCTGAACTGTTTCATACGGTGTTTTTCAACCATGGGGTCACCTGGAATTTTTAGTAATTGATCAAAATAAATAAACAATAACTTATTAATAAAAAATATATGTTGAGTTGACAGAGACAATCCCGTTCCATAAAAGACAAACTGTGGTTGTGAAACTGCAGCACTGTGGTTCTGTTTATCTGTCAAATGTTCACTGTGGTCAGTTTCAGATGCTGCAGCTCTTTCATAATTCATAGTTTCAGTTCGTGTTTGTTCAGTATTAATTGTCCTCCTTGTAAATCACAGCTGGACTGACTGGACAGATCCTGACCAAGGAAAATAAAATCCAATTCTCACTTTGTGCAGTAATCTACACCTGGATTTACTGCCTCTGTCCACAATAATATACAGTATATAGACTAAATGTCCTCTGAAATTAAGTTTATCTGCAGCATACAGTAGTATAGTAAATTATTACATGATCCAAAAAAAAAATCATTTTAGCAAAAAAAAAAAAAAAAAAGGTCTCAGTTTTGAATGTCTGGGGTTGCCAGAAATGTGTGACGTTAAAATGGGGTCAGGAGACAAAAAAGCTTGGGAACCACTGGTTTAATACCTGTTGATCCACTAAACCTATCAATACATGAAAATAATTGGTGTAAAATACAGTTCTTCATCTGTTCATGGTCATCAGATATGACCCATTTGGACGTTCAGAGGCTCCGTAGTTACCATGGAAACACTGTCATCTTCTACAACATTGATTCACCAGTAAAACCCATGGAGTTGGATCAATGACAGTGGATTAAAAAAAAAAAAAAAAAAAAAAAACCTACGAAATAATAAATTATGTGGAAAAATAAGCAAAAATATGAAGTTACAAAGAAGAAGAAAATAAGCAATAAAATGAAAAGAGCCAAATTAAGTAATAAAATGAACAAAAATGAATAATAATTCAACAAAATAATAAGTAACGCTAACAAAATAAGCCACAAACTGAACAAAATTGAACAGCATTGATTCACCAGTAAAACCCATGGAGTTGGATCAGTGACAGTGGATGGACACACTGGGTTTATGATCAGTTAATGACAGATTGGACTGAAAAAGACACTTTTTCTTAAGTTTTCTCTGTTTTTTGTTACGCCCTGGCCTAGGGGTTCACCAGGGCAAACATAATATGCTCAATTATGTCCCCTCCCAGCTCCCAAGCACACACGTCAGTCACAAACTAAAATTCACAAGGTTTATTATTACTACTTGTTTTAAACAACTAAAGAAGGGTTAGGGGAGGGAGCGGCTAAAACAACAAACAAAATATATTCTGAGGAGTTCAAGCTAACTTACCTAACCAAAATAAATGCAAGAAATAAAATACAGAAAACTAACCTGAACTCCCTAACCAAAACACGGGAGAAAACGGGAAAACAAAAGAGCCGACCTCCCCTACCAGAAAAAGGTTCAATTTACAAAAACTATTTACAACTATAAACAATCGAAGTGTCACACGAGCACACGAAGACTGACGGTCACGCACAGAACACAGGGTTGGAAGCTGGCAGGAGGCGAGAGAGAGGATGGACAGAAGCTCCAGGGCCATTTTTAAAGGGGCCGGGCAATCACCTTCCACCAATCAGCAACCTGCAACACAAACAGACACAAAAGGGCGCAGCACACCTACAGGACAGGGGAACACACACACTAAACAGAAAACACATACATATACATATAAACAGACAAATTATCACCCAGGGTCATAATTTGTCTATACATATATATATATATATATATATATATATATATATCATATTTTTATTTTGATATAATATCTATGAACTTTAATCTGAGCTTTTATAAACATCTACATGATCAGTGAATTAAATGTGGAAAAATACATGATTTACATTGAAAAATGTAAAATACAGAGGATAATATTATAATAAATGGTGATAAATCACTTAAGAAAGGTTAAATATAGAGACAAAAGTGGTGTTGAGTCTTTATGGGTTAAAAATAGATAAATATCGAGAAAAATCCAGTTGAGAATTAACATAAAAGCAGCAGTGGGTCTTTATGGGTTTAAAAAAAAACCCTGTTACCCTTTTAAAGTCATAAAAATTCCTGGGAGGAGAACCTAATGTGAACGTTATTGTGTCCATACAGATGCACAGTTAGCCGCTCCCATAATTCCACGTGTAAATCAGCTGCAGTTGACAGTCCTCGTTGTAATAGCTGCATTAATTGCAACATCTCTTCCCTTGCGAAGGCGATATGGAAGCTGTGAATCAGTAATCACCTGGTGGAGATGGTCGGAGTGTTGGAGGAGATGGAGAACTCCCAGGGTTGTTCCAGACGCCGTCACGTGGCTGATAAATCTTTCCAATAAGTGGCCGCCGTGACGCGTGGGTAATTGATATCAATGCAGTTAAGGTGGAAGATGTGACACATTTACAGTGGCGGTGCGTTGGTCAGCTGTGTTTTATGTGCTCTGGTGGCTGCCACACCAATAAGGGTCACCTACGAGCTTCATGAATCCTTAAACAGCTGCTCTGTGCTGTTTGGAGGAGCCGGGCAGTTTGTTATAAGACTTTCCCCAGCACACTGTGGCGAACATCTGTTGTGTGTAAAGAACAATGCTGTGAAGTATAAATACATTTGCATATGCATAGGTTCCTTCCTCTGCCTCCTATAAACCAGGTCTTGAAGTATCAGCAACTTTGAGGAAGTGCCTGTAAAAAAAAAAAAAAAAGGGGGAAATGTATTTACCTGCAAAAAACATAACAATAATGACAATGACATATGTAATTGTATTTCACATATGGTATTTGGTCGACTGTAAGTGGTGCTCCATATGCTGAATCTACAGAGTTAATTAGAGTTTGTGTAAAAAAACCTTTCCATGAATTATTAATGTTGCAACACACTGCAAAAATCAAAATCTTACCAAGTGTATTTTTCTCATTTCTAGTCCAAATATCTCACTTTAACCCATGAAGACCAAATGTATCTACTCATCTATAATGTTTAATAATCCTATTAATACATGTCAATAATTGGTGTAAAATACAGTTCTTCATCTTTTCATGGTCATCAGATATGACCCATTTGGATGTTCAGAAGCTCCGTAGTTACCGTGGAAACACTGTCATCTTCTACAACACTGATTCACCAGTAAAACCCATGGAGTTGGATCAATGACAGTGGATGGACACACTGGGATTATATATATTGGATAATAATAAAAAAAATAAAAATAAAAAAAAAATAAAAACTTCACAAAATCCTAAATAACATGAAAAAAATAAGCAAAAAATGGCCTAAAAAAGGATAAAATAAGCCACAAGATGAACAAAAACAACCAAAGTGATCAATAAAATTCACAAATGAAGAATAAACCAACAAAATAATAAGTGACATGAACACAATAAGACACAAACTGAACAAAACTGAAGAAAAAATAATAAACCCACAGAGTTGGATCAATGACAGTAGAAGGACACACTGGGTTTATGTTCAGTTATTGACAGATTTGACTGAAAAAGACACTTTTTCTTCAGTTTTCTCTGATCCTGATATAATAACCCTCAACTTTAATCAAACTTTTATGAACATCTATATAATTACTGAATTAAGTTTAGGAAAATTCATGATTTACACAAAAAAAGGTATAAGGTAAAATATAGAGGATAATATTATAATAAATGATGATAAATTACTTAACCCTATAACACCACATGTATCATATTTGACACATGAGTTTTGAAGCCCTCTACATGATCAGGGTGATTTTTTTCTTGAAAAACCTGCTGTGTACAATTAGATACATGCAGTACAAAGATAATCCACCAGGGGGAGGAGTTCATTCAGCAGAGGCCTTTCCAGTGACACTACAAGACTGACATTAATGAGGAAGAACTGGGACCATTTAGAAAAGGAACTGACTATTGATTAGACATGTTTGTGTTCTATTATGTTTTTGTTTGTTCAAAAATAAATAAATAAATAAATAAATAAATAAATAATAATAATAATAATAATAATAATAATAATAATAATAATAATATAATTTGAGCATTGAGACCTGATGGATCAAATATGATACAAAATTGAAACTCATACACGGAAATTGATATTTGAAAAAACATTTTTTTGTTTGTTCAGAAGGACCAATAAAGGCTCCAGTTTCAAAGAACTGGAATTTTCTGACAATGATTTAATGGTTCAGGCTTTACAGGGTTAAGAAAGGTTCAATAAAGGGAAAAATTAATTCTGGACCAGACACAAAAGTAGCCCTGGGTCTGTATGGGTTAAAATAAGACATTTATTTGCTTAATTCAAGAATTTTTGTGCTGAAGTCAAGATGTTTTTTTGCTTATTTCAAGATTTTTTTGCTTAATTCAAGATTTTTTGTTTCTCAATTCAAGATTTTTTTTCATTCATTCCTCCATTTTCTGAACCCGCTTTATCCTCACTAGGGTCACGGGGGTCGCTTGGAGCCTGTCCCAGCTACATAGGGGTAAAGGCGGGGTACACCCTGGACATTTCGCCAGTTCATCGCAGGGCTGAACATAAACATAAGATTTTTTTATTTTGCTTATTTCAAGATTTTTTTTCTCTCAATTCAAGATTTTTTTTTTGCTTAATTCAAGAAAAAAAAACAAAAACAAATCTGCCAATGGAACAAATGAAAATTATCTTGTTCAGTTTTGTTGAACTCAGATTTTCCAGATCTATTGTCTATACATCAGTTGTTCTGTCTCACTGTAAAGTTCCTCTTTAGGTGATTCTGTCCGATTTGAAGTGTGATGAGATATTTGGACTAGAAATGAGAAAAACACACTTGGTCAGATTTAGATTTTTCGCAGCGTATGATGGTATTTGGTCGACTTTGCGTAAAACCGTTGCATGTATTCTTCATGTTGCCACAGTTTCTGACAGATTGTTGTTTGTTTTTTTTCTCGTCTTACGTTCAGGTGCACAGGAGGTGGTGATCAGATGTCCCCTCAATCACATACAGTGCATCGGGACGAAAAAATGTATTCACTTCAACAAACTCTGCAACGGCGCTCGAGACTGCGACGACGGATACGATGAAGGGGTTCACTGTCGAGGTAGGACCAAACCACCTACACTGTATGTTTGTGTCACAGCAGATTGAGAATCCATGAATTAATGAGCATCGTCCTCATGTTAGTCAGATGATGCTCATTGTATTTGGGTTACGACGATTAGGAGACGTATTAGATCTGGAATACATTTGGTAATTATGGAACTGTGGGACGTTATTTACTATTACTGATGAATGTGCTTTAAATGGAGACAACATGTCGTTATGCAAAGATGATGATGATGATGATGATGGTGATGATGATGGTTTGATTCAGTTTAAAGCCCACAAATAATATTTAAAGTAAGACATATGTCAGAAGATCTATAAGAAGGATGTGTTTGAATCACAGGTGTTAAATTATGGAGCGGTCCAGAAAGTAAAAACATGAATCAGTTTAACCCTTTCATGCACAGTGGTCACTACAGTAGACAGTTCTTCTCCAGCTGTTCTCTGCTATATTTATGGATTTTATTGTTTTGGTTCCATATCAGCCAACACAGTGGATCATCCCATACACTGACATTCATACCATTAGTGTAACTTTGCTGTTCTTGATAAACCTGATCTGCACTAACACGTTTGAGTGGAAATCAATTACTTGTTATCGTTATTAGACTGTAATTAACAGGGTTGTTTTTTGGGTTTTTTTTACATTTTTTTTTTTGCATATTATCTCCATAAAGTGAGTAATAACTGGAATTCGAGTATGTTAAAATGACAAAACATCAGATTAGCAGCATTAACCCTTTCATGCACACTGGTCACTACAGTAGACAGCTGTTCAAGAGTGTTCTCTTGTATTTTTATGGATTTTGTTGTTTTAGTTCCATATCAGCCAACACAGTGGACGCTTATGCATCATCCCATACACTGACATTCAGACCATTACTGTAACTTTGCTGTTCTAGATAAGCCTGATCTGCAGTAAGATGTTTGAAAGTAAAAAAAACTAATTGTTATTAGACTGTAATTAACAGGGTTTTTTTGTATATTATCTCCATGCAGGTATGTTAAAATGTGAGAAAACATCAGATTAGCAGCATTAAAAATGTTTTTATTTCATAGTTTTCACACAGTTTATCAGTAAATACATGTTTCTTTGGTTCTAGAACTAAATGCATGGTGTCCAGCTGAGTGGACATTTTTGTCACTCCATGAAAATAGGCTAACAAAAATCAATAGAATTATTATTTTTATGCCTAAAGAGGGATAAAAACACTCAGGAAAAAAATCGTGATTAAGGTTCTCATAATTTGTGCATGAAAGGGTTAAAAAAAAAAAAAAAATCCTTGTTTTCACACAGTATGTCAGTAAATACATGTTTCGTTGTCAGGTCCGGCATCGAAATGTGGTTCAACAAAACTCATAATAAAGACAGTAGAATATCAAGGGGAGTCTCATTGAAGTTTCCCTTGGCAAAGCAAATTTGTTGAGCACAAAAAGGCAGCCACACTACCATTCTGCTGTTAGGAGGCTGGACAAGACAGGTTAAAAAAAAAAAATAAATAATAATAATAATAATAATAATAATAATATTCCGTAGTTTTCACACAGTATGTCAGTAAATACATGTTTCTTTGATTCAAAAATTAAATGCATGGTGTCCAGCTGAGTGGCATTTTTGCAACTCCTTGAAAAACAGGTTCATAAAACAAAAAAAAAACAAAAAAATCAATGACATTGTTTTTTTCATGCCTAAAGAGAAATTAAAACCCTTAGGAAAAAATCTTGATTAAGGTTCTCATAGCTAATGCATGAAAGGGTTAAAGGAATAAATACAATACCTGATTCAGGACTCTGCTCCCTAGTCGTACTATGTTTCTTCTTCTTTGTTTTTGTTAAATCACGTTTGATCACGCGACATTTCTGGCCCGGAGGACTAGATTCTCGATGGGTGGTGGGACAGAGTCGTTATGTGTGTGTTGTGTTGAGATAATCAGACCACACCACACACAGTACCGTCCAAACTGTTCTGTACCAGATAAAACATCTCTTCAGATTTAGAAAACCCTCAGGTGTGCACCTCGCCTTAGTTGATGATGTCTGCCTCCCTGTCTAACTTTTTTTGGTTGGAGCGGTTGCCAAGGTGACTCCTCATCATCCTTCCTGTCAGAGCCGCCTAAACACTCAGCGGGACGGCAGCACCATGTGTTGTGTTGTACACACGCTTTTGTTGTTGCACACGTTCTTAGCAGCTCCACCAAGCTGTTATGGACACCTGGCTTCAGCGATAAGGCAACGAGCGTCTCATGACGGCTGCAGCTCTGGAACAACGGGAGCTGCTGTCGGACACAAACACTGACCTCATGTGACCTCTGAGACAGTGGAGTCAGACTGGACTGGGTCTGTGGACCATGGTGGAGAACAGGGAACGGCAGACTCACATTCACAGACGACAAACCTGGGATGACTGGGCAGTTTTACCTCCACCAGGAGGTGTTGGGATCACTCTGCTTTGTGTGTTTGTGTGCACACGTGTGTTTGTTTGTCTGTTAGCAAGATAACTCAGAAAGTTATGGATGGATTTTCAGGAAATTTTCAGGAAATGTTGAAACTGACACAAGGAAGAAATGATTAAATTTTGGTGGTGATCGGGGGGGCGGGGCGGGGGGGGGGGGGGGGTTGGTCCAATCAGAACGAAGAGTGGACTCACATCATCAGAATGAACACAAATGAAGGAAATAATGAACAAAATGCACAAAAATGAAGAAAACATAAAAATTAAATGAACACAAAATAAAGAAAACAATGAACAAAATGCACAAAAATGAAGAAAATTTAAATTAAATGAACACAAATGAAGGAAATAATGAACAAAATGCACAAAAATGAAGAAAACATAAAAATTAAATGAACACAAATGAAGGAAATAATGAACAAAATGCACAAAAATGAAGAAAATATAAAAATTAAATGAACACAAATGAAGGAAATAATGAACAAAATGCACAAAAATGAAGAAAATATAAAAATTAAATGAACACAAAATAAAGAAAACAATGAACAAAATGCACAAAAATGAAGAAAATTTAAATTAAATGAAAACAAATGAAGGAAATAATGAACAAAATGAACAAAAATGAAGAAAACATAAATACTGAACAAAATTAAGAAAAATGAATATAAAAACACAATGAAGAAAAATTAAGAAAATAATGAATAAAATATTGAACAAAATGAACAAAAATGAACATAAAACAAAATGAACAAAAATGAAGAAAATATAAAAACAAAATGAAGAAAATAATGAACAAAATGAAGGGGGGGGTCTGTCTTGGTGGAGGTCTGCGCTGTCTGAGTGCTTTTATTGTTTGTTTGTTTGTTTGTTTTTTAGTAACTTTAGTGTAAAACTCTTCCCTCCATCTTTCCCAGATCTTCCCCACAGATAGGCCTAGGCCCTGGGACCAGCCCAGTCCATTTTGGTCCCAGTAGGCCAAAGTTCAAGGTCACAGCAAGGTCACAACATCTACAGTTTTCCATCTGTCATCATTGAGCCATTTTCCAAAATTCATACAAAATTCAAAATGACTCTGATTCTCCTCCAGTTGGATCCACCTGTAGCTTAGAACAATCTCTTGTATCTGGAACTAAATTGTCCACATCCACTGTGGAATGTGGACTCTGTGGACATTTACATTGAACATTGAAAATCCCATTTCCCACACATTTAAAATTAGAACTCAACTAATATTGACGTGAATTGAATATAATTTGACAGACACATGACTGGGACCAAGCTTCAAATCTGCACAAAATATCGTTCCGCTCCATTTCTCTTCCGTTACGCTCTGTTGACTTTCGTTATTTTTTTATGCACCATTTTCAAAAAATCATAAAAAATGCAATTTGTGAAATATCATGATAAATTTGTTTTGCACATCCATAGTTTAAACAGAAATAGTCGATCCACACATGCACACTGTTCGCAGTGCTAGACGGAGGTTTGTGTTCTCTGAACACTTGTTCTGTTTGATTTCAGGATGAATCCATGAATGTTAGTTCACTGTCAGAACATTCACACTAATGTTCTGATCATCATCCCAATACTGGAGGTGTCCCATTATTTAAGTGAACATTAAAGCTGCACGAAACGATGACATGCTTTATCAGATAAGAACAGGAGCAGTGGATTAGATGAGATTAGATGAGATGAGATGAGATTAGATTAGAAGAGATTGCTTTAGATTAGATGAGATTAGATTAGATTAGTTCGGACTAGATTAGATTGTTTACATTAGATTAGGTTAGATTATATTATTTTGCATCAGATCAGATTAGATAAAATTAGATTAGATTAGATTAGATTAGATTAGATTAGATTAGATTAGATTAGATTAGATTAGATTGCATCAGAGTAGATTAGGTTAAATTAGATTATTTTAGATTTGGTTAGGTTAGGTTAGGTTACATTACATTACATTACATTGCATCATATTAGATTAGATTAGAGTAGATTGCTTCAGATTTGATTAGATTAGAAGAGATTGCATTAGATTAGATAAAATTAGATTAGATTAGATTAGATTAGATTAGATTTCATTTTCCCACCATGGGTAAATTCAGTGGTTAAGGCAGCATATTAGCAGCTAGCGCATGTATTTTTTTTACATATTTTTTAAACGTTTATTTCAAAGATTAAAGTTCACAAAGATCAAATACACAATGGACAAGGCCACAAGAACTGACGACAGTCTGACCATACAAACAAATCCATACAAAGGGATTCTTCAACATTAGTTCTGTTGAAAAACTTCTTCATATAGTTCGACAGTTTTATCACATTCAGGGGAGTCTATAAATGTAATCCTGCATATATACTGTTCAAATTCAGCCAGGAGGCTTTCATTTTCAACACTTTACATTTATAGATCTGGAATTTACCAAAGAATATGAAAAGTGTATAATGGACTCAATGCTGCTCTGTTGGTGAGTAAAACATGTAATAACAGACATGTAATCAGTTACAAAGGGGTGTCAGTTCAGTCCAGAGGGTCAGCTGGGGCATGTGGGTTATGGGAGAGGCGGAGTTATGACATCATCATTTCACAAAACATGTGAAATAAAAGGGCGGGGTCTGATATTTGTTTATTCTGGAACCTGGTTGAAAAACGTAGTGTATTCAGGCTGTAAAAGCACTGTTCTATGTGGATAAAACTATACCTACACTGTAAAAAATAAACCTTTACGGTACTCCTGATGTTGAAATATTTAAATTAGTTGCTGTTTTTATTATCTTCAGTCCCGATGCGTTGGTATTCCAGACATGAGGACCTTTAAGCGTCAAACAGGACAGACTGATATTCAATACTTGACTATTTTTGCACATCATAAACTAGCCTGGATGTGAAGGTTAAATTAAATGACTATTGATCGGCTTGGAAAGGCATGATAACGGTATGCAGCGTGTCCTCAGTAGTTCCAATCTGATAGCTTCATCTGACTGTTGTCCAGGTACGCCACACATTTGTGAGCGTCGTCTTCATCACAGGAGTCGATACTCAATACAACAAGATAAGAAATGTGCAAAACCGGCTCAGGTAATTCATTGATTTCATACCAGGTTGTGTTCAAATCCAAAATATCACCTGAGCAGCCGACGTAAAAGCCTGTAGACCAGGGCTGTCAGGGGCCACATTTAGTCCAGTTTGAACTCAACTGGGCTGGACCAGTAAAATAATGACCTAATAAATCTGACCCACGGCATGAAAGGGCAAAATTTACACTGGAGATATTAACAGTTAAGGGTGTCAAAATTAGACAAATGTGATCTCTAGTAAAATAATAACAGAATAAGATATAAATAATGACAACTACAGATTTTCTTCTTAAGAAATTATGTGAAAAAATAACATTACACTATGAAAATATGTACTTTTACAAACTGTCCTTACTCGTACACAAAAAATGCAAATAAATAAATAAAAACAAATATGATCAACCTGAAATGTGTAATTGTACCAATATTGTATCTGTTATGAAATGTTTGGTGCATTTATACATCCACTGTGATATAATATTGTAGGAATTGTTCTTATTTTAGTTCCAGACTCCAAAATTTTAACAATATTCTGCCTGTTACCAAATGTTTGTGTAACATTGTGTGTAAATGTACATGTAAAAATAATTAACCCTTTCATGCGTAGTGGT
Source organism: Sphaeramia orbicularis (assembly GCF_902148855.1). Classification (NCBI taxonomy): domain Eukaryota; kingdom Metazoa; phylum Chordata; class Actinopteri; order Kurtiformes; family Apogonidae; genus Sphaeramia; species Sphaeramia orbicularis. Next base: position 3,931,221 of record NC_043977.1, on the reverse strand, counting down.
CACTACAGTGGACAGCTGTTCAAAAGTGTTGTTCTCTTGTATATTTATGGATTTTGTTAGTTTATTTCCATATCAGCCAACACAGCGGACACTTATGCATCATCTCATACACTGTAATTCACACCATTACTGTAAATTTGCTGCTCTAGATAAACCTGATCTGCAGAAACATGTTTGAGTGTAAAAAAAAATTCTAATTGTTATTAGACCGTAATTAACCTTTTTTTTTGTTTTTTTTAACAAAAAGGTTGTTTTTTTTGGCAAATTATCTCCATGCAGGTATGTTAAAATGTGAGAAAACATCAGATTAGTAGTATTAATGTTTTTATTTCATAGTTTTTATGCAGTATATCAGTAAATACATGTTTCTTTGCTTCTAAAATTAAACGCATGGTGTCCAGCTGAGTGGATATTTTTGTAACGCCATGAAAAATAGGTTCATAAAAAAATTCAACCACATTGTTTGTTTGTTTTTTCATGCCTAAAGAGGAATTAAAAACACCAAGGAAAAAAAATCTTGATTAAGCTTCTCATAATTGATGCATGAAAGGGTTAATGAAAGCATAATATTGTTAAAATTGCACTAATTTTTCAAATGAAATGTCCTTTTTTTCCAGGTGATTAACATCTTTAACCCTTTCATGCATGAATTATGGGAACCTTGGTCAAGATTGTTTTCTTGAGTGTTTTTGTTCCTCCTTAGGCATGAAAAGAACAATGTGTTTGAGTTATTTTTACTGTGGAATTAGAAAAATGTTCATGTTTTTAATTTTTGAAGTGAAGAAACACATGTTTAAAACCCAACATCAGAAAGTGAGATGAAAACAATGAAATAAAAACATGTTTAATGCTGCTAATCTGATGTCTTCTCACATTTTCTCATATTAATAGTTCAGGGTGTCACAGTCATTTTAGTTCAGGTTTCACATACAGACCAACGGGATCGAGTAAATTAATAACATAATAACCCATAAATTATGACAAATACAAATGTTCTTTTTGAAAAATTATGTGGAAAAAATAACATGACACCATGAAAACATTGACATTTACGAGCTATCCTTTCACAAAAATACAAAAAATATATGTGACCAACCTGAAATGTGTAATTTTAACAATATTCTGTCTGTTACTAAATGTTTGGTGCATTTATAGACCAACTGTGATCTGTAAGTTAGGTTAATAATAAGCTGAGATGTAATATTGTATTGTATTTTAGTTCCAGACTCCCAAATTTTAACACTATTCTGCCTGTTGTCAAATATTTGTGTAACATTGTGTGCAAATGTACATGTATAAAGAAGCTGAGTTAATATTATACAAATTTTTCAAATGAATTTTTTTTCTTTTTTTTTCTTTTTTTTCCACTTTTTTCACATCTTTAAAAGTAAATATTTTCATAATTTAATGTTTTGGGGGTTTTTTTGTACTAAAATAAAGACTAAAACTTGGAGTTGTCATTATTTAAACTCATGTTGGTTCAGGTTCCACATTCAGCCTAATTTGAACTTAATCAGGCCAGAGCAGTAAAATAATGACATAATAAACCTGACCAACGAAAGTACAAAATTTACACTGAAGATATTAACAGTCAAGGGTGTCAAAATTAGACGAATGTGATCTCTAGTAAAATAATAACAGAATAAGATATAAATAATGACAATGAAATTATGTGAAAAGATAACATTACACTATGAAAATATGTACATTTACAAACCGTCCTGTCACAAAAAATGCAAATAAATAAATAAAAACAAATGTGATCAACCTGAAATGTGTAACTGTACCAATATTGTATCTGTTATGAAATGTTTGGTGCATTTATAGATCCACTGTGATCTGTAAAGTGGGTTAATAATAAGCTGAAATGTAATATTGTAGAAATTGTTCTAAAATGTTAATAATATTTTGTCTGTTACCAAATGTTTGTGTAACATTGTGTGTAAATGTACATGTAAAAATAGTAAGTTGAGGCAGAATATTGTTCAAATTATATTCATCAGGTTATTCTCATTAAAAAAAAAAAAAAAAAAAGTAAATATTGTCATAATTTAATGAGTTTTTTTGTACTAAAACAAAGAGAAAAACATGGAGTTGTCATTATTTAAAGGTTATTATGTCATTTCTGGCCTGATTGAGATCAAATTGAGCTGAATGTGGAACCTGAACCAACAAGAGTTTGACACCCCTTTAAATAATGGCAACTCCAACTATTTATTTATTTATTTAATTTGAATAACCTGAAAAACCTGAAATTTAATTTGCAAAATGAGTGCAGTTATAACAATATTATGCCTCAGTTTATTATTCATACATGTACAATACACACAATGTTGCACAAACAGTTGGTAACAGGCAGAATTTTGTTCAAATTTAGGAGTTTGGAACTGAAATACAAAGAATTTTTCCAATATCACATCACAGTGGATCTATAAATGCACCAAACATTTTGAATGTTGTTAAAACTGTACGTCAGGTTATTCATATTTGTTTTTATTTATGTATTTATTTGCATTTTATTGTGGAAGGATTGTTTTTAAACGTAAATATCTTCATAGTTTAATGTTATTTTCTTAATTTCCATTTTTTTCACACATAATTTTCCAATAAGAAAATTTCTAGTTGTCATTATTTATATGTTATTATTTGACTGGATCCCACTGTGTATGTGGAACCTGAACGAAAATGCTTTTGACCTTGACTGTTAATATCTTCAGTGTCATTTTTGCACATTTTTAAAACTGGAACCTTTAGCGTACCACATTTGGCCCATGGGCCGCATGTTTTCCACCCCTGCTTTAGACCTTATTGAACATGTTCAGGTTCTGTTCAGCTTCATATGAAACAGTGTTTGAGCACGAACAGGAAAATGAGAGTTCATCCTCTGATGCTGTGGAGACAAGGCGATAAAAGTGGAAGTGAAAGTATGTGCAGCTGGATCAGTGGTGTTCTTCAGCCTGACGGACCACGCACTTCTGGTCCAGAGGCCTTTAGACGTCCAACAGCAGAACCAGGACCTTTAAACAGGCATCACAATTACACATTTATGCTGCATCTCATTTATTAACTGTGCTCTATTACCAAACCCCCCAAAACTAAACAGAGCAGACCCTACTCTAATGCACTGTACACAAGTTCTGAATCTGTTATGAATGTACGAACAGCTGGAAGGTGTAAAAGGGAGCGCTGACCACAACATCCAACTCAAAGGAATAAAGAAAAGAACCTTTATTACTGTTCCTAATTGGATTTTCCTGTTTGTGATCATTTCTGCGATGCACAGGTGTTTATTTTGCTCCTGAAGACGCTGTTTGTTTTGGTTCTTATTTTGGAGACGGAGAAAGAAAAAACACACTCATGACCCCAGAACCTGCTTTAAAATACAAACAAGTATTAAAACTGGAAAGCGGAGAAAAATAGAATAAAAATTTTTAAAAAAGAAAATACAAAGCATTTTTTACACTACACTGTAAAAAAAACAAACATAAAAAACAGTATTATTCCGGCAGCAGGGGTGCTGAAAAAATACTGTAAAATAACAGAAAATAACCATCTCATAAAAATACGGTAATTTTCCATAATTAAAATACAGTTTTTTGCCCTAACTTTACATGAGATTTTGCATATTTTTTTGACTTTTCAATGTTTAATAAAGAATATTTTCATGTATTAAAACAATCAAATTCCCTGTAAATACATATATATAAATAATTTCCAATGAGACTCAGTTGTCCAATCCACTGATAAAAACTGTATTTGGACAGTTTATCAGTGCTTATACATGTTATACATTCACAAAAATACATTTATTCAACATTTTTGTTGTGAAACCTCCTGTAATTACACAAGATATTTGTCAATCAACAAACAAGTCTGGTTAAACTGACAGAACAAATACTTCTTTTACGGTTAATTGTCTAATTTTATCTCATTTTATTTATTTATTTTTTATGTATTAAACTTTAAATTAACAGTTTAATCTCATAAATATTAAAGAAATATTTGTGAAATTATGATACATTTGCAAATGTATTTTGACTGTACTTTTCTGTGAAAAAAGAAAAAAAATCTTTTAAAAAAATTGAAATTTTATGGTTATTCACAGTTAGAGTTTTTCGTGTTATTTTACATTTGACATGTAAAACCACAGTCTATTTTTGTCATTTCATTGTAATTTTCCTGTATCTTAAAAACACAGGAAAAATCTGTAAAATAAACAGTGAAAATTCTGTTAAATTACAGATATTTTTTTACAGTGTAGGTGTTCCATAGACTGTTCGCCTACTGTTCTGTGAATGTGCGTCTAATTACAAACACCAACACAAAGTGTTACTAACATGTCGTTTATGTCATAAAAAGGGTCTATTTTACACAGAAACATGATCTTTTCCAAAACCTAAGGCTACGTTCAGACTGCAGCCCACTGTGGCCCATATGTGACCTGTATCTGATCAGTTAACCCTATAATGCCAGACGTATCATATTTGATACATGAGTTTTGAAGCCCTCTACATGACCAGTCTGATATTTTTTTTCTTGAAAAACCTGATGTATCCAATTAGATACATGCAATACACAGATAATCCACCAGGGGGAGGCATAGTGTTGTTAAAATTACACAAATTAACAAATACATATTTACATTTACAAACTATCATTTCACAATAAAATGCAAATAAATACATAAATAAAAACAAATATGAACAACCTGAAATCTGCCACTGTACCAATATTCTGCCTGTTACCAACTGTTTGTGTAACATTGTGTGGAAATGTACATGCATAAATAATAAATTGAAGCATAATATTGTTAAAATTGCACACATTTTTCAAATGAAATTTCAGGTTATTTTTTTTTTGGGGGGGGGGGTAAATTAAAAAAATAACATTACACTATGAAAATATTTACATTTACAAACTATCATTTCACAATGAAATGCAAATAAATACATAAATAAAAACAAATATGATCAACCTGACATGTGCAATTTTAACACTATTCTGCCTGTTATTAAATGTTTGGTGCATTTATAGATCCACAACTGTTCTTATTTCAGTTCCAAACTCCAAAATTTGAACAATATTCTGTCTGTTACCAACTGTCTGTGCAGCATTGTGTGTAAATGTACATGTATAAATAATAAATTGAGGCATAATATTGTTAAAATTGCACTAATTTTTCAAATGAAATTTCAGGTTATTCAGGTTTTTTATTTTTTATTTTTTTTTTAATATTTTTATAATTTAATGGGGTTTTTTGTACTAAAACAAAGAGAAAAACTTGGAGTAAACTTGCATGGTAAATGTTTGATTTGCATGTTGAAAGTCTGCCTCAAAGAAAGATTCCAAGCTGTTGCTCCAGCGCTGCAGAAAGGAAACATTGTTCTTCAAATATTCACATTTTCTAAAAGTCTGTTTTCTCCTTATGCTCGTGTGCACGTATTGAAGATGACTTATAAGAGTGTGTTTCTTTCTTTGTGCGACACCAACGCTCTGCAGACGTTCACTGGCGGACACAGGCTGTTGGTTTAGTCCAGTCCCACACGGACAAACCAAACTCACTGGAAAGCAGCAGAAATTGAGGTCATCCAAGAGAAGTTTTAGGCAACCAGCTGGGTCTCACTAAACTTTTTTCTTTTTTTTTTTTTTCCACGTCTCCTTTCCCTGCCCACCTCTTATGAATATACATGCTGAACATCCCGTGAGGCCTTGATATGAAGGTGCCCAGATGGAAAAGCACCAAACTCTTTTCTTTCACCTTCAGGAAAACTTACTCCTTAATCTGGCGTTCACGGCTGCACTGTGGGAATCTGTGAATCCTGCGCTGCATTGACGAACACTCATGTCAGACTTAAATAAACGCAATTCAGCGTCAGTCTTCACACTGTCAGCCCAGACTTTATATTTACTAAAATGCTTTAATTCCAATGTACTTAAATGATTTCAGTTTTACTGCATTACTATAACATGTTCAGTATATTCTACTCATTTGTAGACAGAGTCCAAAGTCTGAAAAAGTTTCAGTTGAATGGATTTAAATCACTCAGTTTTAGTCCTGACCACACCTTTTTATCTGTGCATTGCATTGTGGGTATTGTTCCTGTTGTTGTAAATGTGTTGTTTTTCTGTGCAGGGGTTCAGTGGGTTGTGCTGTTAGTGTTCATTTGGACTGAATGTGTGTGTGTCAGTGTTTATTGGCCTTTTTGGGTTTGTTTTTGTATTTTTGTACAGCTGCACCAGGAGTCAGAACCAGAGGAAGAACTAATAACAATAACCGGTGGTGTCGGACTCTGCGTTGTTTTTTTTTTTTTTGTTTGTTTTTTTAAATGATGAGACCTGCACATGTGTCTTTGGAGGCAGTCTCTGATTATTGTAATACCTGACAAAAATGTTCCAGTCAGCGACCCCTGTAAAACACACTCCTGCACAAACCAAATGATAAAGAAATGTGTTTAAGTACATCATAAGCACCTGATACAGCCTGAACTAGCCAGTTCATGTAAAAAAAAATTTAATTAACAGAGGTTAAACCAAAAATTTTCACGAACTGTACGGTTGCTTACCTCTCCTGCAGAAATCCGGAACAAAAGGGAGAAGGCAAAGGCGCAGAAACTCCGGTTAGGGTGCGCAGTGTCACACTGTAAATTGTTCGCAGGGGAACAGACCAAAACCAAAAGTTCCACACACTGACCCGGAGGCCCACAGTGTCAGGTACCAACCAAAAGAAATTAAAATAAAATGAACAGATTTTGTGTAATTATAATAATACACAATATAATATACATACCCACATTACTGCAAAATAATTGGCCCTGTTACAATTGTTCTTGAGTAATATAAATCCTTATGCTTTGCTAAATTAAAAGCACTTCCTGTGCAGGCGAGTCGCATTTAGCCAACTTCCTGTCTAACTTCCATCCACGCTACAATATATTAAGTTGAATAATTTCATAAAGCAATTTATATTACAAAAGATTTTAATTTAACCCTTTCATGCATGAATTATGAGAACCTTAGTCAATATTTTTTTCTTGAGTGTTTTTCTTCCTCTTTAGGCATGAAAAAAAACAATATGATTGAATTTTTTTTTTTTTTTTTTTTTTATGAACCTTTTTTTTGTGGAGTTACAAAAATGTCCACTCAGCTGGACACCATGTGTTTAATTTTTGAAGCAAAGAAACATGTATTTAAAACTCATCATCAGAAAGTGATAAACTGTGTGAAAACTATGAAATAAAAACATTTTTATTGCAGCTAATCTGATGTTTTCTCCCATTTTATCTTCTCAAATACTAGTTATTACTCATTTCATGGAGATAATATCCTCTGAGACCCAGGAAATTGCCAATTTTAGCTTTTTTACACTAAAAAATTGTCTCGATTGGAAACTGCATAATGCAACAGTTTTTTCAGATACATTTTAAAAATATTTTTTATTGATTGAATGATTTTTTTTAATGGAATGTCCTTTGCAATGGACAGCATTTTAGTGAAACTGTCAGACTTTTGTCCCCTATACAGGACACAGTGCATTGCTGGATCTCAGGAGGATATGCACACAAAAAAAAACTTTGTTTCAGAAAACTGTTAATTACAGTCTCATAACAATTAGCAATTGATTTACACTAAAACGTGTCACTGCAGATCAGGTTTATCAAGAGCAGCAAAGTTACAGTAATGGTCTGAAATTCAGTGTATTATGGGATGGTGCATAAATGTCCACTGTGTCGGCTGATATGGAACTAAAACAACCAAACCCATGAATATACAAGAGAACAGCTGGAGAAGAACTGTCCACTGGAGTGACCACTGGAGTGACCACTGTGCATGAAAGGGTTAAGTTAAATGAACTTGGCATTTAGTGTGTTGTACTTAACCCTTTCATGTATACTGGTCACTACAGAGGACAGTATTCAACAGCTGTTCTCTGATGTATTCATGGATTTTTGTTTGTTTTTGCACATATCTTTATTAAAGTTTTAAGACACTGCATGTCTTTTCTGACATAAATTGGTAACATTGTGTAGATCTACCCTGAGCATACTCTCACCCTCAGACCCTCAGAACTACAAGCCCCCCCCCCACACACACACACAGTTTTCACACCATTTATCTGTAAATACGTGTTTCTTCGTTTCAAAAATTAAATGCAAGGAGTCCAGCTGAATGGAGATTTTTGGAACTTCATGTAAAATAGGTTCATCAGATCATTTTTATCATTGGTAGTAGTATGTCTTTTTTTAACTTTATTTTTTGTTTTTTATATAGTTTTTGTTTATTTATTTATTTATTTTTCATAAGAACATTTTCAACTGCATTGTTTTTTTCATGCCTAAAGAAGAATAAAAACACTCAGGATAAAAATCTTGATTAAGGTTCTCATAATTCGTGCATGAAAGGGTTAAAATAGTAATTCCATTCAAATCGAGCATTTCTGTTTAATACACTCAAGTTTTCATTCCTCATTACTTACATTTTTTCAGTGAACTCAACTTATCCGGTCTTACAGTGCATGTGTTATCTTGAGGGAAGTCCCAGAAAATGAATACAAACACATTTCTTTCAAGCTCTTGTAGTTTTGGGAAAAAGCAGAAACCGAATTCGGAGTCTTTTTCAACCCGTTTGGCTTCGTCTTCTGTTGGACTGAAGAACGAAAGCCTCCGCTGCCAGACTTCATCTGTGTCTTTTCAAACTGTTTGTTAATAGTTTTCACTTTTCCACCAAAACATGCTGGACTAAAGTGGGAGCGCTCCACAGCCAGCACTGTTTTGCCTCATAAATTACCAACTGTTGTCTTTTCCATCCTTCAAATGGAACAATCTCATCAGCCTATTGGTTAAAGAACAGACGGCAGAATGAATAAACATGAGAAAGAATATCAGGAAAGTTAAAAGTTTGTGTTTTCTATCTATCAGACTGGATGATGAGAGCACATTTACAGCAGTGTCATCACCCAGATCGCAGATGGACCGAATGTGACGTTCAGTGATACGAAGCAGTGAATCAGAAAGAAAAATAGATCAGATCCTTTCAGAATAGATCATTTCATCTCCACATAGTTCTGTTGTGTTTGGTCCGTTGTTCTGTAGATTAGACGAGCCTCTGAACACACTAAACACATTCAAATTCACTTATGATAAGATCCTTTCAAATGAAAAAAGGAGTTTTTTATGCCCATTTTTCTGCATACACACACATATTCAAACAGCGATAAACCAACGTCCCGAACCACTGAATCTGGTTCGTTTGAAGGACAGATGGACAAAACTTTTCATGGTGCTGATATGATCATATTCTTAGCGCCATTAAAAATACACAAGTCAGAATAAAATGTATATTTGCAGATATGTTCAGTTAATTGGTTTGGGGTTACACAGTGGTCTAGTCCAGGGCACAGGTGTCAAACATGCGGCCCGGGGGCCAAAACCGGCCCGCCAAAGGTTCCAGTCCGGCCCGCGGGATGACTCTGCAAAGTGCAGAAGATATGAACAGTCAAGGGCGTCAAACTCGAAAATAACAGCATAACCTAGAAATAATGAGTCCTCATTTTCTTCTTGGTTTAATGTGAAAAAAATAATATGACGTTATGCCTAGAAATAATGTCAACACCAGTGTTTTCTCTTTGATTGACAGCAAAGAACAGTAAAAGCGGATATCCTTTGTAAACATGCAGCCAGCTCTAAATCTCAAAAACCACCATTTATTCCAGTTAATGAACGACTGCCCCAGTTTCTTTTAACTTTAAACCACCTCGGTACCAAAAAATCTCTGGTTATCTGGACAAAAGGCTGCGTGTTCTAGAGGTTCTTTGGACCAACAGTGGCTCTGGACTGCTGCATTTAGGCTGCCATGACCCGCCCTCCTCTGCCTCTAATTGGCTAGTGTTCAATGCCTTCACTGATTCGACTGGTTAACTTTAGGCATGAGGAGTGATGAGCCAATCAGAGGCAGAGTAGGGCGGGTCATGCTGACGAAAATATTGCTAACGAGAAAAGCACATGGAGAGTGTAGACCTCCACCAAGGCTGATCAGCCCCCCCCCCCCCCAAAATGTAATCATTTGTGCCAGTACCAACATTTCCTGAAAATTTAATCGAAATCTTTTCCTTTCTTATCTTATCTCGTCTTTTTTCCTGCTCTTATCTTTTCTTTTTTCTGTTCTTGTCTTCTTTGTTCTCCGTTTTATCTTTTCTTTTTCTCTGTTCTTATCTTTTCTTTTTTCTCTGTTCTTATCTATTCTTTTTTCTCTTTTCTTTTCTTTTCTTTTCTTTTCTTTTCTTTTCTTTTCTTTTCTTTTCAAACATGCATTCAAATGAGACTTCCCCATATAAATACGTGTCCACTGAAGTAACATGACTGGAAATATTATCACAGGAAACACTATTTAACTGCCATCGTTGTCACTGACCACGAACACAAAGCCATCAACAGGCATTTGATAACCCCGCCCCCAAAGGGGAGGAGAGGGCTATTGTTTTTGATTTGGTTTGTTTGTTTGTGTGTTTACACTTTAGCAGCAAAACTATTGGTTGAATTCATACTAAATTAGGTTTATAGATTACCAGTGACCCAGAATGCATGTCATTACATTTTGGGAAAAGTAGGTCAAAGCTCTAATTTTTTTTTTTAAATGATTTTTAAAAAGTCTTCCCATTTGTTTCTAAAGGGTTAAATTTGTGCGAGGGGTGTGGTTTGTTGTGCCTGGCACCACTTGTTGATTGACTTTGTTTCTGATACTGATGGGATGTTTTAATCATTTATGTAAACTCAGAGGCATTTAACTCTCCTTACAGAAGGCTCACTCATACATTTTACATTAAAGTGAGTCTTCTTCAGTGTCCACAACAGCGTGTAAAACATGTAAAAGGTGTCTGCAGATAGAAAAAACATCCAGCCGCTGACTCCTCCTGACATTTATACAACATATTCAGAAGTGCTGCTATATTTTAACCCTGACTAATCCTGACCCAACCATTAAATCTATCGTTAAGAACCTCATTTGGTATCAGCTCATGATTGCTTGACATTTAAAACAGAATCAGCTCATTTCTTTTTCATAAAGTGTGGAACAGAGAAGGGCATACTAACAAAGAAAATGTGTCATTTTAACTCATAAAGACCCAAACAGCCACCGATGACGAAAAGCATCTACTGATCTAAACTGTTTAATAGCTGTTGATCCACTAATCCTATCAGTCCATGTCAATAACTGGTGTAAAATACAGTTCTTCATCTGTTCATGGTCATCAGATATGACCATATTTGGATGTTCAGAGGCTCCGTAGTTACCGTGGAAACACCGTCATCTTCTACAACACTGACTCACCAGTAAAACCCATGGAGTTGGATCAGTGACAATGGATGGACACACTGGGTTTATGTCAAATAATAAATAAAATGAACAACCCCCCCCCCCCTCAAAACAATTACAAAATAGTAAATACCACTAAGCAATTGTAAAAAAAAAAAAAATTGACTAAAATGAAGTAAAAAAGAATAAAATGTGCAACAAAATGAACAAAAACAGCCAACATGATCAAAAAATGAACAAAAATTAATAATAAATCAACAAAATGATAAGTTACATGCACAAAAGGAGCCCCAAATTGAATAAAATTTAAGAAAAAGTCATAAAAGAGGAAACAAAATTGAGAAAAATAAACAAGATGAGTAACAAAATGAACCAAAACTATTTCATAAATAACATTCATTAAAAAATTAACAGAATGAATTTAATAATGTGGACATTCAGAGGCTCTGTAGTTACCATGGAAACACTGTCATCTTCTACAACAATGATTCACCAGTAAAACCCATGAGTTGGTTCAATGACAGTGGATGGACACACTGAGTTTGTCAAATAATAAATAAAATGAACAAACCCCCCAAAAAACAATTACAAAATAGTAAATAACACTAAACAATTGCAAAAAAAAATTGACTAAAACGAAGTAAAAAAGAATAAAATGTGCAACAAAATGAACCAAAACAGCCAACATGATCAATAAGATGAACAAAAATTAATAATAAATCAACAAAATTAAAAGTTACAAGGACAAAAGGAGCCACAAACTGAATAAAATTTAAGAAAAAGTCATAAAAGAGGAAACAAACTAAAGAACAAGAAAAGCACTTGGACAGATCTGCCTTCTGTACGTGCTTGTTTGTTTGTTTGTTTGTTTGTTTGTTTGTTTGTTTGTTTGTTTGTTTGTTTGTTAGCGAGATAACTCAAAAAGTTATGGACAGATTTTCATGAAATTTTCAGGAAATGGTGATACTGGCAGAGGGAAGGCAGGATGGTCCTTTTAACAGGTGTGTGTTTGGCTGAACAGGTGGAGGAGGTCTGATTCTGGGACAGAAAACTCAAGCGAGCGTTGACTTCTGACTGCAGGTGCTTAATGTGGGGGTCATCTTCCTTCTCTCATGTGTTTTCTTTTTCCGTATTTGTCTCTGTATTTGTTCTTTGAATGCCATTTAGTATTAACTCCATACCCGATCGATGTGTGTTCGTCTCTGGGCCATTTATTGTAAAGCGTCTTTGAGGACTTAGAAAAGTGTTGTATAAAACTGATGTATGATTACGTCTGCCAAGGAGCTGATGTTTTTGTCAGTGTCTGTGTGTCTGTTGAATGTCTGTCTGTCAGTTTGTCTGTCTGTCTGTCAGTTTGTCTGTTTGTTTGTCTGTCAGTTTGTCTGTTTGTCTGTCTGTCTGTCTGCAAGATAACTCAAAAAGTTCTGCACAGATTTGGATGAAATTTTCAGGAAATATTGACACTGGCAGAAGGAACAAATAATTAAATAGTGGTGATCGGTGGTGGTGGTGGTGGGGGGGGCACTGATCCGCCTTGGCGGAGGTCTGCGCTCTACGAGTACTTCTAGTTATCATTATTATTATTATTATTATTATTATTATTATTATTATTATTATTATTATTATCATAAATCAATTAAGAAAATTTAAATATAGAGAAAAAATTATTTTGGGTATCCCTGGGTCTTCATATAATAAAAATAATATATAAATATAATATATATAAATATAAATAAAAAATATAATATATAAATAATCTATATAAAAGAAAACACGGTGGATACAGTTTTGTTTTTGTTTTTTTTATCTTGACCTTTCAGTCTTAACATAGTGAATGAAGCTCCCAGTCACTGTTGAAAACCATGATCTATACTGTACACACACACACACACACACACACACACACACACACACACACCCAGTCTGACTGTATTAGTGTGTGTGTTTCAGCTGTGGTGCATGTATTCAGTCTCTTGTTGCCAGTGCTGCTGCTTCATTGCTCTCCGTTGCTACATGTATCTCAGTTATTGCTTGTGTTCACTTTTCCATTTCATCCCCTGTAAGCCCCGACGCTCAGCTTTTCTACAGTTACCAGTGTGTTTCCGCTCTACGCTGTACACTTTCAAGTATGTTCTCTGTGGGAAAATGGAGTAAGTGTGCTCCATCCCATATTATTAGAGCTGAATTTCTTTCGAGTGCTTTGAACCGTGTGATTTTGTAACTATTAAAATTTGTGCGATTCCTATATAATCTTCAATCCTATACATCCCAGAAGAATATTATAACAGCAGCACATTATAGGCCCAAGATCTGTATTTATCATTGTCTCACCATGGTAGTGTGTGAAACAAGTGGAGCATTATTGTTCATTTGGAGTGTTACTGTGAACAGCTGTTTCTGTAACCGTTTAACCCTTAGTGGTCTGAGCCTGTTTTGGCCGTTTTTCAGTCCTATTGATTTTATCTTTATATACTATATAAACAAATGTTTACTATGGCCATGTGTGGGATCTGTTTTTTCAGCACAACTTCATCTATATCATCTGTCTGTTATTTTTTCACTTTAACCTACTATAAAAACACTAAAGGACAAAAAACACACAAAAAATATAAAATCCGCTTTGAAAAATGTATAGATAGCATAAATAAGCATAAATAACACAAAGATGCTTAAGGAACCTTTTCAAAGACTTCAAAAGTGAAAATTGGTTCCAAATATTAGGTATAGAAAATCTAAATTGTATTACAAATATTTGACATAAAAGCAGATCTTTACATTTCTCCAGTGGTCTACGTGACCGACCTCCGGCACTAGGACGTGTTGAAAACATCTGGGATTCAGTCATGGGGCTGTGACCGTGGACCCCTAAGGGTTAAAAGTGTTATATGTAGTATTTCTACTTTCAAACATTTAAAAATGACCTAAAATGATCATTTTCGAGTTTTTTTTTTTAGAATAAAAGAGCTCATAAAGGAGTGATATTTGTCTTTTTTTAAATGGACTTCTTCCTTTTCCCACATTTCCCTGTGGTCTCCATAAACTGTGAATGCTCTGCTTGGATCTGAATTCTTCATTCGTTCACCTCCACAGGTCCGTCTTTCATTTCATTATTAAGATCCTCATTAGACACTGAAACATCAGTTGGTATTCTTCCTGGGGTCTTCTCTAAATTACATTACAGTTTTAATTATTTACATTAATCTTGCACCATTCACGCCCACACACACACACACACACACACACACACACACACAAACAGGACATATAATACAACAGTCCAATGCAATTAAGATAAATAAACAACCAAAATAAGTGCTATATATTTATATTCATTCACCAAACAATAGCTGTCTGATACAAATGATAATACAGCTTTTAATATTCCAATCCAATCCAGCTTTATTTGTAAAGCACTTTAAAACAACTGCAGTGGACTAAAGTGCTGTACAGAAGAAAAACTAAAACCAAAACAGAAGAATAAAATACAGAATAGATTTAAAGACAGAAACTGTACAAAAACAAACAAAAATAAGTGCTATACAGAAGAAGCAATAAAACCCAAATAAAAAGAATAAAATACAAGAATAAACTAAAAGCCATACATTTAAAAACAACAATATAAATAAAATAAACAAATAAATAGAAATAGATAAATAAGAACAAACTACTACCAAATAAAAAAATATACAATAAAGACAATACCTTCAAACATCTCACATGGTTTCAAAAGCCAAGAAGAAAAGGTGGGTTTGAAGAAGGGATTTAAAAACAGACAGAGACAGGGATGGGAATTGAGAACCAGTTCTTTTTGAGAACCGGTTCCCAGTAGCTCAATTCCTTGGAATCGTTTGCCTGCTTAACGATTCTGCTTATCAATTCTGCCTTTGTTGTGCATGTGTGATGACGTCACACGTACGCTGCATTATTTTGGTCAGAACGTGGCCAACGTGGCATTGAGGCAGAAACGGTCCAAACAGACCACACCAGGTCTAAACAGACCACACCAGGTCCAAACAGACCACAACGGGTCCAAACAGACCACACCAGGTCCAAACAGACCACACCAGGTCCAAACAGACCACACCAGGTCCAAACAGACCACACCAGGTCCAAACAGACCACACCAGGTCCATACAGACCACACCAGGTCTAAACAGACCACACCAGGTCCAAACAGACCACACCGGGTCCAAACAGACCACATCAGGTCCAAACAGACGACAACAGGTCCAAACAGACCACACCAGGTCCAAACAGACCACACCAGGTCTAAACAGACCACACCAGGTCCACACAGACCACACCAGGTCTAAACAGACCACACCGGGTCCAAACAGACCACATCAGGTCCAAACAGACGACAACAGGTCCAAACAGACCACACCAGGTCCAAACAGACCACACCAGGTCTAAACAGACCACACCAGGTCCAAACAGACCACACCAGGTCTAAACAGACCACACCAGGTCCACACAGACCACAACGGGTCCAAACAGACCACACCAGGTCCAAACAGACCACACCAGGTCCAAACAGACCACACCAGGTCCAAACAGACCACACCGGGTCCAAACAGACCACACCAGGTCCACACAGACCACACCAGGTCTAAACAGACCACACCGGGTCCAAACAGACCACATCAGGTCCAAACAGACGACAACAGGTCCAAACAGACCACACCAGGTCCAAACAGACCACACCAGGTCTAAACAGACCACACCAGGTCTAAACAGACCACACCAGGTCCAAACAGACCACACCAGGTCTAAACAGACCACACCAGGTCCAAACAGACCACAACGGGTCCAAACAGACCACACCAGGTCCAAACAGACCACACCAGGTCCAAACAGACCACACCAGGTCTAAACAGACCACACCAGGTCCAAACAGACCACAACGGGTCCAAACAGACCACACCGGGTCCAAACAGACCACACCAGGTCTAAACAGACCACACCAGGTCCAAACAGACGACAACAGGTCCAAACAGACCACACCGGGTCCAAACAGACCACATCAGGTCCAAACAGACCACATCAGGTCCAAACAGACGACAACAGGTCTAAACAGACCACACCAGGTCTAAACAGACCACATCAGGTCCAAACAGACCACAGCAGGTCCAAACAGACGACAACAGGTCCAAACAGACCACACTAGGTCCAAACAGACGACAACAGGTCCAAACAGACCACACCAGGTCTAAACAGACCACATCAGGTCCAAACAGACCACACCAGGTCTAAACAGACCACACCAGGTCCAAACAGACCACATCAGGTCTAAACAGACCACACCAGGTCCAAACAGACCACAGCAGGTCCAAACAGACGACAACAGGTCCACTGGAACTCTGTCAAAGCTTCCGTTTCTTCTAAAGGGTGGAATCCCTCCAATCTGCTCAAACATTTGTCCACAGCATGTGATTCATTTACAGAAATGTCACGTATTTGATTCCCTACTCAGCGACGCTTGTGAATGTAGCAGCAGAGTGAACACCAGGCTGGTTCTGGTTCGGGCAACAAACGTAACTCCTCAAATACAAGTCTCCGAAGGTAAGAAGGGAAAGGAAATGAGGTGCACAACAACGGGAGACAAGCCGAGCCGAGTTGAACCGGTTCCACGTAGTAGAAATGCGGCAATAGCGTCTTTAGTTTCACTTTCACTGCCCCCCCCCCCCCCCCCCCCCCCCGAACTGGGCCCGGTGTCATCTGTTCTTATTATTTGTACATACTGTATATGTTCTATTTTCTGTGCAGATGAAAATATAAAAGACAGTTGATGCGAACACACCTGTTTGAACTCTTTTATCCCCTCAACTAATGAGAATCAATAAGAGAACTGATAAGGAATCGGATAAATAAGCAACACCAATAATGGAATCGGAATTGTTAAATTCTTAACGATTCCCATCCCTAGACAGAGGAGGTGTGTCTGATCTGCAGAGGACGATGGTTCCATAGTTTAAGAGCTGTTGCTCAAAGGCACACTCACCCCTGAACTGGTGCCTAGTTTTTGGTCCACTCAGGAGCAGTTGGTCAGCTGACCTGAGAGAGCGGGGGGGGGGGGGGGGGGGGGGGTGTATAAAGCTGCAGCAGCTCAGAGAGGTAGGGCGGGGCCAGGCCATTTAGGGATTTAAAAGTAAATAAAAGAGTTTTAAAACAGATCCTAAAATGTCTGGGCAGCCAGTGCAGTGAGGCTCAAATGGGGGAAGTGTGCTGGTGTTTACGTGTGCTGGTTCAAAGACGTGCAGCAGCATTTAGCACCATCTGAAGACGGGCGACGGAGGAACCACCAGCCCCCCCCCCACATAGAGACCATTACAATAATCCAGCCTAGTGGTCACAAAAGCAGGAATAACTATTTCAAAGTCCTGCTGAGAAAGAATTGTTTTAATTTTGGCCAGCTGCCTCAGCTGGAAAAAACTGGATTTAACAACTGAACTGATCTGACAGTCGAACTGGAGTTCAGCATCCACTTTAACACCAAGGTCTGTGACGGGTGGCCTGATATACTGGGCTAAGGGACCAGACTGAATATTACCAATACTCTTTCCATTTCATGTCATCATGTGGTTTTCCTGGTTAAATAAAGGTAAATAAATAAATAAATTCTTCATTCATTCAGCTCCTCAGGTCCATCTTCAACCCTATTTCTGACTAATGACACCAGAAAGGTGGTTTGGAGCGCTGGCCCTTTAAATGCACATGAGCCACTTCAGGCCCCGCCCCCTTCAGGTTATTGTCTGTGCTGCTCTGTTCCGTTCAGCCAACACCTGAACATTTGAGGTAATGGGCTCCAAGTTTGGACATATTTTCAGTCTGGACTCCAACCGCTGATGACGACAAATAATGATGGAGAAATTCTGGAGGAATGTTTTTCTTTGCTGATAGATTAGATTTGTTGGTGGTTTTGGTCATTCCCAGTGTGTTCTGGTGCAGTACTGTCCCCTGTTGGTGAGAGACTGGAACATGAATACTCCACTGAACCACTTTAAAGCTGCATGAACACAAATGGAGGAAAAAGACTGTCCTCTAGGTCCAAATCAAAAGACAAAATATAAAGATTGACTGGAGTTCCTTTTACTGCCACGGCACAATGAGCAACAACAGCAACAACAACATTCAGATGCAACTGTCCATAAATAAAACTATAAACCAGACTATGATCAAATATACATTAAAACCGTACAGATCCAAAGTCCTGTGCAGGCCTCGGGGCCAACGACATAAATAGTGCAAACAGTCCCAGTGCAGTTGTGTTCTCGTGCATATAGTGCTTTAGTGTCGGTGCAAACTGATTCAAGTCGTGCATTTCCCTGGACACAAAACCGCCCTTCAGTCCTGAGGTTCAAACCCACAACGCTCGGCATGTGTGTACTGGATTTCAGTTTCACACCGCTGTAAAAAAAAACAAAAACAGAAGACAGTTTTTCAAGCTTCTGTGTCGAGCAGGAAATAATAATTATCCCAGTAATAATAATAATAATAATAATAATTATTATTATTATTATTATTATTATTATTATTATTACATTTATTAACTAGTGTTCAGAGAACGCAAACCTCCGCCAAGCCCCCAGAACAGTGTGCATGTGTGGATCGACTATTTCTGTTTAAATTCAACAGTTTCCAGGTTGTTCCATTCAGCAGAAACAGTTGAATCTGGTCCCAGTCATGTGTCTGTCCAATTAGATTCAATTCACATCAATATTTGTTGAGTTCTAATTTTAAATGTGTGGGAAATGGGATTTTCAGAGAGTCCACATTCCACAGTGGATGTGGACAATTTAGTTCCAGATACAAGAGATTGTTCTAAGCTATGGTTTGGTCAAACTGGAGGCTCATCGGAGTCGTTTTTAATTTTTGACGGAGCCTCTGAACGTCCAAATTTTTAAATTCATTTTGTTAATTCTTTATAAATGTTATTTATGAAAATTGTTTTGGTTCATTTTGTTACTTATCTTGTTTATTTTTCTCTATTTTGTTTCCTCTTTTATGACTTTTTCTCCAATTTTATTCCATTTGTGGCTACTTTTGTCCATGTAACTTATCATTTTGTTGATTTATTATTAATTTTTGTTCATTTTATTGATCAAGTTGGCTGTTTTTGTTCATTCGGTTGCACATTTTATTTTTTATTTTTTTACTTCATTTTAGTCTTTTTTTTTTTTGCAGTTGTTTAGTGCTATTTAGTATTTTGTAATTTTTTGGGAGGTTTTGTTCATTTTATTTTTTAAAATTCATTTAGTTCATTTTATTGACAACATTTGCTGTTTCAGTTCATTTTCTTGCTTATTTTATTATTGTTTTGACTTCATTTCAGTCATTTTTGCTTGTTCCTTCATGTTATTTATTATTTTGTAGATTTTTTTGGTCATTTTATTTACTATTTAATATATATAATACAAAAAACCCAGTGTGTCCATCCACTGCCATCGATCCAACTGCATGGGTTTTACTGGTGAATCAATGTTGTAGAAGATGACAGTGTTTCCATGGTAACTACAGGGCCTCTGAACGTCCAAATTTTTAAATTCATTTTGTTAATTCTTTATAAATATTATTCATGAAAACTGTTTTGGTTCATGTTGTTACTTATCTTGTTTATTTTTCTGTATTTTGTTTCCTCTTTCATGACTTTTTCTCCAATTTTATTCCATTTGTGGCTACTTTTGTCCATGTAACTTATCATTTTGTTGATTTATTATTAATTTTTGTTAATTTTATTGATCAAGTTTGCTGTTTTTGTTAATTTTGTTGCACATTTCATTCTTTTTTTTTTTTTTTTTTACTTCTTTTTAGTCAATTTTTTTGCAATTGTTTAGTGTTATTTACTATTTTGTAATTTTTTGGGAGGTTTTGTTCATTTTATTTATTATTGAACATAAACCCAGTGTGTCCATCCACTGTCATTGATCCAACTGCATGGGTTTTACTGATGAATCAATGTTGTAGAAGATGACGGTGTTTCCATGGTAACTACGGAGCCTCTGAACGTCCAAATATGGTCATATCTGATGACCATGAAAAGATGAAGAACTGTATTTTACACCAATTATTGACATGGATTGATAGGATTAGTGGATCAGCAGGTATCAAACAGTTACATTAGAAGATGGTTTAGGTTAAAAGTGGATGTTTGGGTCTGTAAGGGTTAAATGATTTATCACCATTTTTTTAATAATACTATCTTCTGTATTTTGCATTTTTCAGTGTAAATCATGTATTTTCCTATATTTAATTCACTGATCATGTAGATGTTCAGAAAAGCTGAGAATAAATTCAAAGGTTATTATATCAGAAACAGAAAAAAAAATGAAGAAAAAACTGTCTTTTTCAGCGAAAATGTGAAAACAAGTGTGTCCATCCACTGTCACTGATTCAACTGCATGGGTTTTACTGGGGAATCAATGCTGTTCAATTTTGTTCAGTTTGTGGCTTATTTTGTTAACAGTACTTATTATTTTGTTGATTTATGATTAATTTTTGTTCATTTTATTACTTACTTTGGCTCTTTTTATTTTATTACATATTTTTTTCTTCTTTTTTTTTTTTTACTTTAAGTTGATTTTTTGCTTATTTTTCCAGATTAATTATTATTTTGTAATGTTTTTATTCATTTTATCCACTGTCATTGATCCAACTCCATGGGTTTTACTGGTGAATCGATGTTGTAGAAGATGACAGTGTTTCCATGGTAACTACGGAGCCTCTGAACGTCCAAATATGGTCATATCTGATGGCCATGAAAAGATGAAGAATTGTATTTTACACCAATTACTGACATGTTCTGATAGGATTAGTGGATCAGCAGGTATGCTGGTAAACACCGTCATCTTCTACAACATTGATTCACCAGTAAAACCCATGGAGTTGGATCAGTGACAGTGGATGGACACACTGGGTTTATGTTCAATAATTAATAAAATGAACAAAACCTCCCAAAAAATTACAAAATAATAAATAACACTAAACAATTGCAAAAAAAAAAAAAAATTGACTAAAATGAAGTAAAAAAGAATAAAATATGCAACAAAATGAACAAAAACAGCCAACTTGATCAATAAAATGAACAAAAATTAATAATAAATCAACAAAATGATAAGTTACATGGACAAAAGTAGCCACAAAGTGAATAAAATTGGAGAAAAAGTCATAAAAGAGGAAACAAAATAGAGAAAAATAAACAAGATGAGTAACAAAATGAACCAAAACAATTTTCATAAATAACATTTATAAAGAATTAACAAAATGAATTTAAAAATTTGGACGTTCAGAGGCCCTGTAGTTACCATGGAAACACTGTCATCTTCTACAACATTGATTCACCAGTAAAACCCATGGAGATGGAGCAATGACAGTGGATAAAATGAACAAAAATTATAAAAATCTTATCAAATAATAAATAATCTGGAAAAATAAGCAAAAAATCAAGTAAAATGAAGTAAAAAAAAAAAAAAAAACAAGAAGAAGAAGAAGAAGAAGAAGAAGAAAATAAGCAATAAAATGAATTGAGCCAAAGTAAGTAATAAAATTAACAAAAATTAATCATAAATCAACAAAATAATAAGTAACATTAACAAAATAAGCCACAAATTCAACAAAATTGAACAGCATTGATTCACCAGTCAAACCCATGCAGTTGGATCAATGACAGTGGATGGAAACACTGGGTTTTTTGTATTATATATATTAAATAGTAAATAAAATGACCAAAAAAAATCTACAAAATAATAAATAACATGAAAGAACAAGCAAAAATACTGAAATGAAGTCAAACAATAATAAAATAAGCAAGAAAATGAACGGAAACAGCAAAAGTTGTCAATACAATAAACAAATTTAATTTAAAAAATGACACAAAAAAAAAAAAAAATGAGCAACGAGAACAAAATAAGCCACAAACTGAATGAAAATGAAGAAAAAAATAATAAACTCATGGAGTTGGATCAGTGACGGTGGATGGACACACTGAGTTTATGTTAAATAATAAATAAAATGAACAAAACTCCCTAAAAATGTACAAAATAGTAAATAACACCAAAAAATGGGTAAAAATGGACTAAAACGAAGTCAAAAAGACTAACACGTGCAACAAAATCAACGCAAATTAATAATAAATCAACAAAATAATAAGTTACATGGACATAATTAGCGGAAAAAAAACTGAAGAAAATTGAAGAAAAAGCAATAAAAGAGGAAACAATGACAGATTTTGCATAAAAAAGTCACTTTTTCTTAAGATTTCTCTGTTTTTGATAAAATAACCATCAAATGTAATCTTACCATGATGATTAAAATACAAAATCAGTGAATTAAATACAGGAAAGGGTCAAAACACTGATGTCCTGTCAGAGAGTGAACTTTAATTGATTACCATTCCAATATTTATTTCAATATAAAGTAGCTCCTTGTTTTGGATAATCCCTTCTGGTCCAACTACAGCAAAAATGGACTTAAAAGGAAAAATGTGGGTCATTTAACAACACTCATCTGTCAAATTGTCTCTAAAATGACCCAAAATTCCTGATTTTTACTGAAAAAATGCAAAATACACAGAAGAATATGATGAAAAATCACTTCATTGGTTAAATAGACATAAAATGAGTTCCTGAACTAACACTGAAGCAGCTCTGGGTGTTTATGGGTTAATAATGTTCTCATGAGGTCTGCAGTGATGTGTTTTAGGTTATTTGAATTTTTTTGTATCAGAAGTGGAAATATGCATTTATTTTTTTTTTTTTTTATCTTTGGCAACAACAGTAAAAGTTTGAAAGTCACTTAAAATATAAAACCACTGTAAAAAACATATCCTGTGGCTCATTTTGCATGATGGTAAAACTTGTAATTGAACATTTTACAAACTCTTTTATTGGCGGATATCGACTCTGACTGTGGCCGACGGCAAATAACTGGCATTACTGATTTGGATTGAAAATAACGGCTTCAACAGCAGGATTGTATTTTTAATGGTTAGTTTGATATAAAAAGTTTTGCTGTTTCTGGGGTTTTCAGCGCGCTGGTGTCAGTTTGAGGGTTGGATGGAATTTGACAAAAAACAAACAAACAAACAAAACAAAAAAACCAAAAACAGATATTAAATTCAGTCATTAAAATATGTGCTTAGAAAAACATGTAAGTTGTAGATTTTTATATAACGCAACATTGCACTCAAAAAATAATCTGTTGGATGAATGTAGTACAATTATGGAAAAGATTTCTACCTAATACCTAATTAAAATGCTTTTATTTAGCTCAGTTAAGCTTAGATCTGAGCTAAACTAAATGATTGCCACCTGCTGGTCAGGAGGGGTATTGCAGATTCTGACTTCAACCCATTAGTTTGTGTTGAGATAAAGCTAACTTATATTTTTAAGGGTTCTGTTTGTCATGTTAAAACTACATGATTTAAAAATGTTTAACCACTAAACATGAATTTATATAATAGAAACGACATGTTATACTTGTGTTGTTACAACACACACGTTTTCTTTTTGAGTGGATGGAAAAATTAACTTCATAGTGTGACAGATAAACATGACTGCAAAGTATTAGCCATTTTGTATTGTTTTATAATAATAATAATAATAATAATACATTTTATTTATAGGCACCTTTCAGGACACTCGAGGTCACTGTACAAAGTTGTTAAAATAAATAAAACACAATTAAAATTACACACATACATATAATAAACACGTAGGTGCATAAAATGCCAGTAGATAAAAGTGAAATTATGGATTTGAGTCGGCCTGTCTGAATAAATAAGTCTTAAACTGGGATTTGAAGGTCGTAACATATGGAAGTGAATCTGTTTCATCAGATTTTCAGTGATAAAAGTCATTGAATTTCTAGCACTGATTTTTTTTTTTTGCACTGAAATTAAGTATCTGATTTTTTTTTCTCTCAATTTAACTATGTTCATAAATTTAGAATAAAAAAAATTCAGAAGCAGAAAATTCAGTTGCAAGAAGTTCAATTGCAAAAAATTCAGATGCAAAAAAAATTCAGATGCAAAAAAATCAGATGCAAATATTCAGATGCAAAAAAATTCAGATGCAAAAAATTCAGATGTAAAAAATCCAGATGCAAAAAAATTCAGATACAAAAAAATTCAGTTGCAAAATCATTCAGTTGCAAAAAAAATTCAGTTGCAAAATCATTCAGTTGCAAAAAAAATTCAGTTGCAAAAAATTCAGAAGCAAAAAATTCAGTTGCAAAAATTCAGATGCAAAAAAATTCAGATGCAAAAAATTCCCATCACACATCCGGGACACCAAGGATAAGTAATGATTCTACCGCAAGTCGAACCGACAGCCTGCCAATCGAGTTACGTTAGGTTGGTCATGTGATGCCGAAAAAATTCAGATACTTAATTTCAGTGCCAAAAAATTCAGTGGCTTTTATTATTCAAAACCTGATGAGACAGGTTTACTTCCATAGTAACACAGTCAGATTGTTTTTTTAACTATTTCTTTCTGCTGGATGCACCATTGCTCCGTCCTGACTCTTTAAAATCCAACTTCTGCAACATCTTGGATCCATATTCTGTACATCAGGACGTGGACCGTAGTGAAAACAGCCCAGTGTTTACTTGGTTAGCTTAACCTGCAGATACTCTACCAGACCAGCGCTGGGTTAAAATGTGGGCGATAATGTTCCATCCAGTTCCAAATCATCATTAAAAAGGAAAAGAAAGCTGTTGTGTTTGTGGTTTCCAGTGGATGCAGAGTGGTCGTATGTGCTCTGCACCTGGATGTGCACTAATGGAAGCATCCACACCGACACTTTATGACCCCGGCAGAGGTTACAAGAACATGTGAACACAGCAGAACACAAGCCTACTTCTACACTAAATGTAATAAAATAGTCCAGAGCAGTGGGCTCTAATGGACTTTCTTTACCACCGAACCCACACCTTAAACACTTTTACCTGTCGACCACCACACAGTAAACTAAACTTTAGTTTACAGTGTGCTTTAGTTACTAAAGCACACTGTAAATATCCACTGGGTGTGTTTTTACTGGATCATCTAGAAAACAGGGGTCCATGAAGTCTGTTTATATTTCAACAAATGTATCATAAAAGCAAACAAGTGTGTCACACATGTTCGTACATCGTTTATCTAAAACACAGGTGTCAAACATGCGGCCTGGGAGCCAAATCCGGCCCACCAAAGGGTCCAATCTGGCCCGCGGGATGAATTTGTGAAATACAAAAATTATCCATCCCTCCATCCATCCATCCATTATCCACTGCTTATCCAGGGCCGGGTCATGGGGGTAACAGTCTAAGCAGGGACGCCCAGACTTCCCTCTCCTCAGACTCCTCCTCCAGCTCTTCTGGGGGGACCCCGAGGCGTTCCCAGGCCAGCCCACAGACGTAGTCTCTCCAATGTGTCCTAGGTCTTCCCTCAGGTCTCCTCCCAGCGGGACATGCCCAGAACACCTCCCCAGGGAGGAGTCCAGGAGGATCTGAAACAGATGCCTGATCCACCTCAGCTGGTTCCTCTGGATGTGGAGGAGCAGCGGCTCTACTCTGAGCTCCTCCCCCTATCCCTAAGGGTGCGCCCAGCCACCCGACGGAGGAAACTCATTTAGACCGCTTGTATCCGGGATCTTGTCCGTCGGTCCTGACCCAAAGCTCATGACCATAGGTCTATCGATCGATCGATCGTTCGTTCGTTCGTTCTTTCTTTCTTCTTTCTTTCTTTCTTTCTTTCTTTCTTTCTTTCTTTCTGTATTTTTCCTCTTTTTGCTGAATTTCTCTCCTGCTACTTTTTATTATATAATCATTTTCTCCTTGGGTTACTAAAGTATTCAGATCATTTCTTTCACTGCCTGAACAGTTGGGTATAACGGTCATATTATCAGTGATAAAAAATATCTGCAGGTGATCTGTATCAAACATGCGTCAGTAATGCAAATAAAATGCACATGTAGCTGTTCATTCCTCATACGCTGTGATCAATCTTAATTTGTCATGTGATCATAGCTTACCTTTCATATCCACTGATTTTAAACCTCATATTTCTAAGTATAATTCTAATATTTCACAGTGAGCGTTGGCCTAAGCTCTGGGTTTGTACCGTCACAGGTCTGTAGTCTGTTTACAGGCATATTTTAGCGTCTGTCTGCACTAAAAATGTTCTGTTTTAGTCCTAGAACTTGTGTAATGTGCTGTTTTGCTGCTGCTTCAGAAGTAATAACAAAGAATTACAGTAAATTCATCAGCCGAAGGTCCAGCTTGTGCACTCTGACGTACAATGAATCTGATTTACACACATACTTTAGAGTTATGCTAATGGGAAAATGCTTTTTGGCTCATTGTAAAACTCCAGTGGGACACATTAGACCACCACAGTCTGGTAATTAACAGAAACACTGCAGATGTGTGGACGGGAAAAAGGGGACTGCTGTTTACTTCATGTGGATTTTATTAATATTCTAATAATGTTAATATTAAATTATGCAAAAATGAAGGTTTTTTTTATCTTGATATGACAACAGAAAGCATCACACACAGACTAAAGCCTCACAAACAGAAAACTACAGGAAATACGTTATAATTTGGTTTTAACTAGTCCGATATATTCAGAAAATACACATGGAAGGTACATTTTATAGTTTTTTTTCCTGTAGTTACCGATATTGAAGGTATTTTCGGACAGAGACATCATGACGTTATTAGCTTAATGAACAAGGGCATCCAGTCTGAATCCTTCACATCCATGTTTACACTATGGAAAAAAAAAAAAAAAGAACTCGTAAAAAAATCCGGTATTATTCCGGCAGCAGGGATGCCAAAAAAATACTGTAAAATAACGGAAAATAACCATCTCATAAAAATATGGTAATTTTCCATAATTAAAATACAGTTTTTTCCCTAACTTTTCATGAGATTTTGCTTTTTTTTTGACTGTTTAATGTTTAATAAAGAATATTTACATGTACTGTATTAAAACAATCAAATTACCTATAAATATATATATAAATAATTTTCAGTGAGACTCAGTTGTCCAATCCACTGATAAAAACTGTATTTGGACAGTTTATCAGTGCTTATACATGTTATACATTCACAAAAATACATTTATTCAACATTTTTGTTGTGAAACCTCCTGTAATTACACAAGATATTTGTCAATTAATAAACAAGTCTGGTTCAACTGACAGAACAAATACTTCTTTAACGGTTAATTGTCAGTAATTTTATCTGGTTTTATTTTTATTTTTTTACAGTATTAAACTTTAAATTAACAGTTTAATCTCATAAATAGAAAAGAAATATTTGTGAAATTCTGATACATTTGCAAATGTATTTTAAATGTATTTTTCTGTGAAAAAGAAAAAAATTCTTTTAAAAAATGGAAATTTCATGGTTATTCACAGTTACATTTTTTTCGTGTTATTTTACATTTGACATGTAAAATCACAGTCTGTTTGAGTCATTTCATTGATATTTTCCTGAATCTTAAAAATACAGGAAAATCTGTAAAATAAACAGTGAAAATTCTGTTAAATTACAGATTTTTTTTTTTTTTTACAGTGAATCATACGACGGAAGTATTATCCATTTTGCATTTTTTTTCGTTATTCTTATATTTGGACAGTTTATCAGTGCTTATACGTGTTATACATTCACAAAAACACATTTATTCCACATTTTTGGCAGGGACACACTATTAAAACCAAACACAACTCCATTTTCTGCACTAAAGTGACTGCAGTGAAGTCGAATAACGGACTAAAAGGCACAAGTACATGGCGGTGTATCACTTTGACTACTTACTGCAAATGTTCCATCCATTAGAGGGGCAAAAATTTAATAAATATGCTAATACGTTACAGTCTACGAGGCTGTTCGGCAGCACATTTTCAACCTACTGAGAAAGACGAACAAAATATATATCTATATATTATTGAGCTGTATTCATGGCTAGTCATTTCGGAACAAGAGCATCACTTATCACCAGCTCCTTCACCCTGGAGAAAAATGTTTGTTTGTTGGAGTTGTCGTAATGAAAAGTTAATCAAGTGAGATAATTGAATGTTGTTCGGAGACAGAAGGGGGCGGAGGAAGGTGCGTGTTTGACAATGTTTATTTTTCACAGGCGTTATAAAGAGAAAAGACTGAAAATGTGGAGTGATGCTGTGTGTATTAGCCTCAGTGTCAGGATGTCAGAGGCTGTTGGAAAAAACACAAATATGTATTATGTATATGTATTTACCAAAGGAGATGAACTGGGACAGTGGTTTCTCGCCTCCACCTCGCTTTAGGAGCTCCTCTCTCTACTTTTCAGCCAGTATCCTACAAGGAAACTATAATTCAGATCTGGGCAAATAGCTTGAATCAGTGATTTCTGCGCAGAGGGCAAACACATTGCCTTTGATAAGTTGTGCAGCGATCTGAAATCATTGATGCATAAAAGTCCACATTACCCTTAGGTGGCAGAAACAGATTCCTGTATTTTCGGGGTATTAGAGACTGTTGAAGCAAAGTGCTGGCGGAGGCAGACGCCGCTTATTACTGTGAGGATTATTTCTGCACATGATTTTTCTGTCGGAGGGACTGAAGATCGGCTCTCCACGTCCAATCAAATATGGAATCACAACGATGCTCATCCTGGAGGAATCCTTAAGTCCTGTGTCATAATAGTTGAGGGTTAATTTCAACAGTCATTTTCAGGAGGTTCAAAGTGTCTGTGTGCTGCATGAAATACTGCAGTTCTCAGCAGGTGTGAGTAGACGTGGAGAAGAAGGACTCAGACTGGATGGACTGGTTCATTAAGATAATAACGTCATGACCAGGCCTTTTGGAGGGAAACCAGTATCATATTTACTGAACCCTGCTTGGAGCACTTTGAGGTTTTTACACTAAAAAAAAATCTGTCATTTAACAGAATTTTCCCTGTTTATTTTACTGATTTTTCCTGTATTTTTAAGATTCAGGAAAATATAAATGAAAGGACAAAAACAGACTGTGGT
This sequence comes from Sphaeramia orbicularis, assembly GCF_902148855.1. NCBI lineage: Eukaryota > Metazoa > Chordata > Actinopteri > Kurtiformes > Apogonidae > Sphaeramia > Sphaeramia orbicularis. The sequence continues at coordinate 3,901,914 of NC_043977.1, read as the reverse complement.
TTTACATGTCAAATGTAAAATAACACGAAAAACTTTAACTGTGAATAACCATAAAACTTCCATTTTTTAAAAGAATTTTTTTCTTTTTTCACAGAAAAATACATTTAAAATACGTTTGCAAATGTATCGTAATTTCACAAATATTTCTTTTCTATTTATGAGATTAAACTGTTAATTACCTCCGCCAAGGAGGTTATGTTTTTGCCAGGGTTTGTTTGTTTATTTGTTTGTCTGTTTGTTTGTTTGTTTGTTTGGTGTCCGTTAGTGTGCAACATAACTCAAAAAGTTATGGACAGATTTGGATGAAATTTTCAGGGTTTGTTGGAAATGGGATAAGGAAGAAATGATTAAATTTTGGTGGTGATCGGGGGTGGGGGGGCCCACGGGGGGGGCCACTGATCAGCCTTGGCGGAGGTCTGCGCTCTCCGAGTGCTTCTAGTTTAAAGTTTAATACTATAAAAAAAAGAGATAAAATTACTGACAATTAACTGTAAAAGAAGTATTTGTTCTGTCAGTTGAACCAGACTTGTTTGTTAATTGACAAATATCTTGTGTAATTACAGGAGGTTTCACAACAAAAATGTTGAATAAATGTATTTTTGTGAATGTATAACATGTATAAGCACTGATAAACTGTCCAAATACAGTTTTTATCAGTGGATTGGACAACTGAGTCTCACTGAAAATTATATATATATATAATATATATATATGTGTGTGTGTGTATATATGTATATATATATATATATATATATATATATATATATATATATATATATATATATATATACATATATATATATATATACATATATGTGTGTGTGTGTATATTTATAGGTAATTTGATTGTTTTAATACATGTAAATATTCTTTATTAAACATTAAAAAGTAAAAAAAAAAAAAAAAAAAAGCAAAATCTCATGTAAAGTTAAGGCAAAAAACTGTATTTTAATTATGGAATATTACTGTATTTTTATGAGATGGTTATTTTCGGTTAATTCACAGTATTTTTTTGGCGCCCCAGCTGCTGGAATAATACTGTTTTTTTGTGGGTTTTTTAATGTTTTTTTTTTTACGTGTACTTGTGCCTTTAAGTCCGTTATTTGACTTAACTGCAGTCACTTTAGTGCAGAAAATGGAGTTGTGTTTTTTTTTTATAGTGTGTCCCTGCCAAAAATGTTGAATAAATGTATTTTTGTGAATGTATAACATGTATAAGCACTGATAAACTGTCCAAATACAGTTTTTATCAGTGGATTGGACAACTTAGTCTCACTGAAAATTATATATACATATATATATATATATATATATATATATATATATATATATATAGGTAATTTGATTGTTTTAATACATGTAAATTTTAATACATGTAATACATTAAAAAGTAAAAAAAAGATTTAAAAAAAAGCAAAATCTCATGTAAAATTAGGGCAAAAAACTGTATTTTAATTGTGGAAAATTACCGTATTTTTATGAGATGGTTATTTTCCGTTATTTAATAGTATTTTTTTGGTGCCCCAGCTGCTGGAATATTACCCTTTTTTTTTTATGTGTTTTTTTTTTTACAGTGTACTTTTGCCTTTTAGTTCATTATTCAACTTCACTGCAGTCACTTTAGCGCAGAAACTGGAGTTGTGTTTGGTTTTTTTTTGTTTTAATAGTGTGTTCCTGCCTGTGCTTTCCATGCATCTGATGATTTCAAGGTCATTTCCGAGGAATTTGTCATGTATTAAACCGCATTAATTGTCAATTCATTGTTAGATTTCAGCCGGTCTGCCGCTTTTTATCCTGGTAACACTGGTTTAGGGTCGACTGCCAGCCACGACTACACACTAGATAAACAACAGCAGACACGGCTAATCAATATTTCATGCGTCTTACTTTGTTGTTCCACAGTCTGGCGAGATATTGTCACTCATATCATTACTCTGCCTAATATAAGGAAACAATCTGGTGTCATCAAATCCTATTACAGCAGATTTTCTTCCTCAGGAGTGGTTTAGAATTAAAATTTCATTGTTTTGTCGGATGATTTCGACACCCACACCCAGTGATGTTTCTTCCAATATTTAAGGCCATGTCAGACGCCTGGCACTGGCACCAGCTCAGAAATCCCTCAGCAAATTGTGCTTTGAGGGATTAACAACATTTACTGTCACATTTGAGCCCCAGTTTGAGCTACAGGATTACAATTTCTTGAAAAATACATGTATGTGTGGATGCATCTCTCTATTTCTTGGAGGGGGGGTGTGGGGGGGATGATGCCTTCAAGACCACGGACAGTTCCACATGTCACATCAAAGCTGACACACTTAAGCCTCTCGGATAACTTTTTTTAAAGCCTTGTCAATAAATTGTGTCACTGACAAACGATAGCACATCTTATACAAATGGGCCCCCCCCCCACCCCCACCCACCACCCACCACCCACCACCACTATCATCACCACCCACCACCCACTCCTCCTCCTCCTCCTCCTCCTTGGATTCTGTTTGAACCTCAGAGAATTTATGCCCCAATTTCTTCGCCGCTGAATCCATCTTGTCACTCTTGCCACCCAGAGGATACCAACCAACCAACCAACCGCAGAGGCAGACCTGACGAACGGGTTAAGCTGCTAATATGTGGGGGGGGGGGCATTCATTACAGGTCCTTGAGATAGCCATAGGTGGAGCTTGTGTGTTGGGTTTGCATCTTAATTTGGTCCCACATTATTTAAAGGCCCTGACTGCACACAGGGTTTTAGGGGAACAGGGCCGGCTCTGCACAGACTGAGGCCACACCCACCCCTAAAGGGACGCCATAATGAGGCCAGACGGGCCAATCAGACTGTTAGCCTGGGATTAGGCCTTCCACGCCCACGCTGAGGTGTGTGTGTGTGTGTGTGTGTGCTGGGGGCGGAACCACTCATTCATTCATTCATTCATTCATTCATTCAGACACTACAGGTCCCTCAGAACAAGGACAAATACACTGTAAAAAAAAAAATAAATAAATAAATAAAAAAAAAAAGAGGTAATATTCCGGCGGCAGGGGTGCCAAAAAAATACTGTAAAATAACTGAAAATAACCATCTCATAAAAATACGGTAATTTTCCATAATTAAAATACAGTTTTTTGGCCTAACTTTACATGAGATTTTGCTTTTTTTTTTTTTTTTTTTTTTAACTTTTTAATATTTAATAAAGAATATTTTAATGTATTAAAACAATCAAATTATATAATTTTCAGTGAGACTCAGTTGTCCAATCCACTGATAAAAACTGTATTTGGACAGTTTATCAGTGTTTATACATGTTCTACATTCACAAAAACACATTTATTCAACATTTTTGTTGTGAAACCTCCTGTAATTACACAAGATATTTGTCAATGAACAAACAAGTCTGGTTCAACTGACAGAACAAATACTTCTTTAATAGTTAATTGTCAGTAATTTTACCAATTTTTTTTTACAGTATTAAACTTTAAATGAACAGTTTAATCTCATAAATAGAAAAGAAATATTTGTGAAATTATGATACATTTGCAAATGTATTTTAACTGTATTTTTCTGTGAAAAAAGAAAAAAAATATTTTTTAAAAATTTAAATTTTTTGGTTATTCACAGTTCCAGTTTTTTTGTGTTAATTTACAGTTGACATGTAAAATCACAGTCTGTTTTTATCATTTCATTGATATTTTCCTGAATTTTTACAATACATGAAAAATCTGTAAAATAAACAGTGAAAATTCTGTTAAATTAAGATTTTTTTACAGTGTAGGTGGAGCTTGTGTGTTGGGTTTGCATCTTAATTTGGTCCCACATTATTTAAAGGCCCTGACTGCACACAGGGTTTTAGGGGAACAGGGCCGGCTCTGCACAGACTGAGGCCACACCCACCCCTAAAGGGACGCCATAATGAGGCCAGACGGGCCAATCAGACTGTTAGCCTGGGATTAGGCCTTCCACGCCCACGCTGAGGTGTGTGTGTGTGTGTGTGCTGGGGGCGGAACCATTCATTCATTCATTCAGACCCTACAGGTTCCTTTAGAACAAGGCAAGGTTCTAATAGTTTTGGATTTTTCCTTCTAGTTTAATTTTATTTAGTTTTGACTTTTTTTTTTCTCTAATTCAGTTCGTTTTAATTCAGTTTTAGAGCAGGCTTGATAGTTCTTATTCGTTTTCATTTTTTTCTAAATGCTTAGCTTTAGTATTAATTTCAGTTTCGTCGTCTCTTTTCTCTTCTTCTCTGTCGTCATATTCAAATAAATCCCAGACAGGACTCTGCTGCTTTCTCCCAACTTTAGTCTCCATGTTTCAAAGTAGAATTCGGATGAAAGACGACTTTAAACGACAAGTGACCACAAATGACGAACCATAAAGTAACGTATGGTGCCGCTAGCTAAAATTGCTAGAGCAAAATAAATCACTTTCATGTCAATCCGACATTGACAAAGACGAAAACGAAGGGAATTTTATCCATAATTTTTATACATTTTAGTTAGTTTTGTTAACACATAATATGGTTTCAGTTAGTTATCGTTTTTTCTTTTAATTATAGTTTTTATTTATTTCAGTTAATGAAAATTTTTTACAATTCTAGTTTTCATCATTTCATTAGTTTTCGTTAATGATAATAACCTTGGAACAAGGACTCAGTTTCAATGACAATAAAGGCTATTCTATTCCATTCCATTCCATTCTATCGTATCCTATCCATTCCATTCCATTCTATTCTATTCTATTCTATTCTACAGTGGAAGCTCTGCCTACCTTGTGTTTTTTTTTTTTGTTTTTTTTTTTTTGGGTGGGGGTTGGAGTCGTCAGGGCAGTAAAACATACTGAGCTTTTTATGCCACAGATAATAATGAACTTGATTGCTCGTATTTTTATGAACAGAACTCTTTCGGGGTCTTTCTGGTGGATATAAAAGACTGTTTATGTGATCAGCTGTTTGTCAGCTCATAACACACAACCACTGCGACACTCTGCATGAAGTCATCAGCTCTAAATGACCACACAACCCGCTTGGCCACCAACACATTCTTCTTCAGCCTCAACAGCACAGTGCACTATTAGCACAACACAATCCACCCAAAACAATAATATCACAGTATTTAGCGTCACAAAAATACCCTTCAGTGAAAACTGCAGCCGCTCGGTTCGCTCCATCATCTGCCTTATTGACGTTCCAGTTTCCTGATCACTGATAGAACTGGAGCAAATCATTAGTTTTTGTCAAAGTGGTAAAAGAAAAGTGCAGACTCCCATCAAGGCTTCACTTTTACATCTCACCCTAGTTCTTTTTTTTTGTTCTTGTTTTTTTTTTTTTCACCAGGCATCATTGTGAAGACAGATGGAATTAATTTTGTGCAATTGCTGGAATCATCCTGTTGATTCACTTGATTACAGCACATTAGGCTGCACGAGATTGAAAAATTAGACAGGGTTTGCACTGGTGTTCTGTCAAACGAAATAATAAATCGATTGTGTGTGTGTGTGTGTGTGTACTTATGTTATGTGTATATGTATAAACGTATGTATGTGTGTGAGTGTGTATAAATATAAAACAGTAATGTAAAAGAAAGAGGGAGATAAATATATATTATTAATATTTTATGGAGAAGGGGTAGGATTAAATAAGTTGCTCGTCTTCCCACTAGGGGTCGACAGATTTTTACAAATTTGGTCAGGCAATGGCCGATATCTGCAGCCGATTTTTGACACTGATATTTAAGGCCGATTTTTTTTTTTTTTTTTTTTTTTTTTTTTTTTTTTCAGTAGCACATTGACCGTAAAATACACTTGAAACACTCAGATAATTAAGATTTTTATGCAGCAATATAAATGAAATTATTATTACACATACACATAGTACTCTTAACATTTACTGAACTTCAGTTGCTGCCCACACAGGTGCCTGATCAAATATCTCATAACGTTTTTACTGTTGATCAACAGTGTTGGGAATAACGGTGTTAAAAATAACAGCGTTACTAACACCGTTATTGCTTTCTAGTAACGAGTAATTTAATTAATTATTATTTCAAACGTTACAACGCCGTTACCAGCAGGGAAATGTGGTGCGTTACTTTGCACTGATATCTAACAGCTGTTATCTGTTCTGGCTCAGACAGGCACCAGAGGTGTGACGTTCACAGACCATTCAAGTCTTTTGAACGGCTCTTTGAAGTGAACAAAGAACTAATTTGCTGTGAGCCATTTGTTTACGAGTCGTTCTTCTGTTCAAATCGCCCACACTGCCTTCATGTTTCACCTGTGTGTCCATGAGTCTGAACTGTCCACGCCCCCTTCACCTGAACCACTGATGACATCTGCCAGTTTGAGTTGAACCAGCACAACACAGGCACCTGAACGCATCTATGTGCACAGCTAATTTAGGGGAGGAGTTATCAGCTAATTTAGGGGAGGAGTTACCAGCTAATTTAGGGGAGGAGTTATCAGCTAATTTAGGGGAGGAGTTACCAGCTAATTTAGGGGAGGAGTTACCTGCTAATTTAGGGGAGGAGTTATCAGCTAATTTAGGGGAGGAGTTACCAGCTAATTTAGGGGAGGAGTTACCAGCTAATTTAGGAGAGGAGTTATCAGCTAATTTAGGGGAGGAGTTATCAGCTAATTTAGGGGAGGAGTTACCAGCTAATTTAGGGGAGGAGTTATCAGTGACAGTCTGACTGAGTGGACTGAAGACATTTACAGCTGGATCAGGAGGAGCAACTGAAAAACGTGGAGATGTGAGATTGCCCTGGTGGACCCCAGACGGGCTCTGGTGGACCCCAGACGGGCCCTGGTGGACCCCAGACGGGCTCTGGTGGACCCCAGACGGGCTCTGGTGGACCCCAGACAGGCTCTGGTGGACCCCAGCCTCACCACAGTCCTGGTATAGATATTCTGTTCAGTGGGAACATCGGTTCCATCTGAAAGCGTATTCTCTAAGACAGAACTAATACTATCAGATAGAAGTCGCCTCAAGACCCAAAAGTTCGATCACTTCCTTAACTCAAATTTGCCAAAGGATCAGAAGGAGAGGCAGTAGAACCCACAAAGGATGACACTGCTTTATTATTTCAGGGATGTCTTTAATTTGTTCACACTCCATTAAATATGAAGTCCAGTGCAGAACTGTCTGTGCTGTTCTATTCCGTGCACCTGGCCTGTGAAACACGCTCAAAAATCAGTTTTCTTTGACATATTTGAAGGTTATAATTACTTTCTCTGGTAACTAATTACATTTATGAAGGAGTAATTCCGTTACTAATTCAATTGCGTTTTTGGGAAAGTAACTCGTAACTATCACTAATTACTTTTTAAAGTAATTTGCTCAACACTGCTGATCAAACATCGGCTTTCAAACATAAATTAAGGCTAATGGCCGATATTGAAAAAAATCTATATATCGGCCTACCTCTACTTCCCGCCCCTTGTCGGGAGTGTAAATGAAACTAATGTGCTGTTTATCTTTCTAAAATTGTCTTAATTGATGATTTTCATATTATTTCTCTTTTACTTGTTCACATATATGTTACATTTCATTGCATGTTTGGTAGAAATCCCTAAATCACAAATAATAAAAACTCCTGGTTTTTCACTTTTGGGTTTCTTGCGCTCTCTTAAAGGTTACTGGGATACTCGGCTCACATATTTTTGCAATATTCTGAATATATTTGCATCGTCTCTAGAGAGTGGCAGTCCTTTCCTTTCAGGTGCAGTCATTCTACTTCTGCGAGGACATTTCAATAAATAGAATGTGATTTTTTTTTTTTCTTTCTCAGCGCCATAATCTCTCATTTCTAGGACGCTGTGTTGTGAATCACGCCTTTTAAATCATACTGTAATTTAAGAGTAATAGTCACCAAACATGAATGGCATTACCCACAGTGTATTCTTATGACATAGTGTAGAAGCGCAGGCCTTAATATTAGAGGTAGCTACGTGTATTTAACATAATATTGACTTAATGTTGTGTGAGGTTTGCGTGCGTAGCTGCAGATATGTGGAGGCATCCGAGCGGCTCAGTGGCAGATATACAATCCCTGCAGCACTCAGTGTTTGCCAAGAGGGAAAGCTGATCATCTGGTGTCTTTGAGCAGATAGAAGGATTAACTTTGAATATCTGGAGCTCAGCGTGGAGTCATTTAGCATACCGCTCACAACGGTGAAGAGCGCTAGTTAGCGTAGCACGCTATGAATAATAATGCAGGGGGCACACGGGGTCCACACACCAGCTTTAGTTCGAGTAAACAGGATCGGAAGGAAGCGGCGTCAGTTTTTGACCCGACCGTCAGCCGCTGACTTCTGAAAGGTATCGACGTCACTGGGATGGTTTTACCTTCAGCGCTTTATTTTTTTAACTCGGTTTTAAGAGACACTTGCAATATTTTGCTTTGAGTATAAACACTGCAAAAAATGAATATTTGACTTGGATAAACTGACTTGAATTTGGAGAATTTATCTTGAAAGATTATTTTTTTTTAGATTTATTTACTTATTGAGACTTAAATTTCTTCAGATTTTTTAAGTTGTTCCTAGAATTGTCATCTTGTTCTACTCCACTGAGATATTACAACTAATTTGAAAAAATCTTTTTTCAGGAAACAAAAAAAATAAAAAAAGGATCCTGGAGGATTCTGTTGGGTTTCTGTAAATTGGCTTTGAGTCTGGTTTTGACCAGCTCTATATTTAAAGTGTCATGAGATAACTTCTGTTATGATTTGATGCTATATAAATAAAATTTGATTGATTGATGGTTTAGTTTTATTCTAGTATGATCTTTGTTGTTGTTGTCAGGTGACCTTCATGTCATAAGAAAGGGCGGAATTATCTGCAGATAGACTGAAAATGTGGAGTCATCCTTGTTCTCACCATTTAATATGAAAACTCAAAATCTAAAAATTTGCAGATAGGAGGTTTTGTTTTTTGGCCATCGATTTAGAACAAAACCAGCTCCATAGTTGGTAATGAATATAGAGGACACAGGAACTGTTTCCGCTCAAGAACTTTTCACTTGTTTTATGCAGTTTTACCAATAAATGCATATCTATAGAGCAGTGTTTTTCAACCTTGGGGTCAGGACCCCACATGGGGTCACCTGGAATTCAAATGGGGTCGCCTGAAATATTTAGTAATTGATAAAAAATAAAAATAGAAATTTACTAATTAAAAATATCTGGTGAGTTGTCAGAGCCAATTCTAATACATATCAGACAAACTGTGGTTGTGAAACTGCAGCACTGTGGTTCTGTTTGTGTCAGATGTTCATTGTGGTCAGTTTCAGATGCTGCAGCTCTTTCATAATTCATAGTTTCAGTTCTTGTTTGTTCAGTATTAATTGTCCTCCTTGTAAATCACAGCTGGACTGACTGGACAGATCCTGACCAAGGAAAATCACATTCTCCCTTTGTGCAGTAATCTACACCTGGATTTACTGCCTCTGTCCACAATAATAGACATTATATAGACTAAATGTCCTCTGAAATTAACATTCATTTACAACATAGTATTGAAAACTATTACATGATCAACAACATTAATTTTAGCAAAAAAAATTAATTAAAAAATCTCCGTTTTGAATGTCTGGGGTCGCCAGATATTTGTGATGTTAAAATGGGGTCAGGAGTAAAAAAAAGGTGTGGGAACCACGACTATAGAGTCATAAGACCATACATGACCACGATGTATTAAAGCCACATAAGAAAATAAAAACACTTATAATAAATATAATAACTAGAAGCACTCATAGAGCGCAGACTTCCGCCAAGGCTGATCAGTGGCCCCCCCTGTGGGCCCCCCCACCCCCGATCACCACCAAAATTTAATCATTTCTTCCTTATCCCATTTCCAACAAACCCTGAAAATTTCATCCAAATCTGTCCATAACTTTTTGAGTTATGTTGCACACTAACGGACAGACAAACAAACAGACAAACAAACAAACAAACAAACAAACAAACAAACCCTGGCAAAAACATAACCTCCTTGGCAGAGGTAATAAATTGTATTATGAAGCACTTTTCGTTCAGTAGAATCTCAAAGTGCTACAGAGAGAAGACAGTCCAATAAAAGATGAAATACTGTATCAGGAATAAAAGACTAAGCACTTGTCAGTACGAGAATGACATCGTAAAATATCAAGATAAAGCTCGGAATGAAAAAAAAACACGTAATTTAATGAAAATAATGTCATACTTTTGAGAGGTTAAAGTCATCAGATTTTGAAAATAAATTTGCAATAGTACGATAAAAAGTCATGATTTATAAATCCTAAGCCTTAAACCTTGTTGATGACATAGTTTCCGTTGAAAACGAATGACTAATGCTAATGTGTGGATGGTGGGCGGGGCTAATAGGCTCAGTATTTGGTGGGCGGGGCTAATAGGCTCAGTATTTGGTGGGGGGGCTAATAGGCTCAGTATTTGGTGGGTGGGGCTAATAGGCTCAGTATTTGGTGGGTGGGGCTAATAGGCTCAGTATTTGGTGGGTGGGGCTAATAGGCTCAGTATTTGGTGGGCGGGGCTAATAGGCTCAGTATTTGGCCTTTGTGCATAAACCCCAAATGAAAGAAGAACCTCACAAAATGTTCAAAGTTGTACATTATGCGACAAGTGGGTACGACTTTATTCTGTTAAATTATAATATTTTTCACGCCTGTTTTTAAATTACGACATTATTGTCATTATGTTATATTCTCAAAATATGATGACTTTAATCTCATAAAAGTACAAGATTATTTATGTTAAATTATGAGTTTTTTTAAACTATGACTTTATTCTTATAATATGTCTTCATTCTTGAAATATTACGACTTTGTTCTTGTAAAATTATGTCTTTTTTTCTCGATATTTTACAACTTTATTCTCGTAGTGACAAGTGTTTTTATTTTCTTATGTGGCCCTTATACGCCGTTGTAATATATAGATATACCACAGGTAAAAAAATAAAAAAATCTTACAATGAAGACTTGAAACTAGTATATTCTGTTTAAAATAAGAATTTTTACCTTTCTGTAATATAGCAGATAATATTTTTATTTTTCCTCTTTTAATAAAATTGGTAAGTGTAATTTTCTTCCTGCACTGGCAGATAATTGTACTTGAAATAAGACATTTTAACCCAATAATGAGTTTAATTTACTTATATTTGCACTGGGCTTTTTTTTTCTTTTTTCTTTTTTTTTTTTTTTTTTTACAGTGTACACCATTTTGGTCAACACATAAGAAGAATGATGTTGAAACACTAATTCTGTCTTCATAATGAATGCTGTGTTCTCTGGTGTTAAGACTTCTCAGGATATCCAAGAATCCGTCCATATGCAGAACACCAGCTGTCATGGATCTGCTTTGGTTAAATTTGTATCTGAAAACAGGATAAAACTGAGCTGTGATGAATATGTGAAACGATCCCATCCAACATCTTTAGTGTTAAATTTAGGTTTACGTTCATTGATGGTTTACAGATTTGGGGTATTTCTGGGTACAGTCTAGTCCAGTGGCGGCTGCTCGTCTTTCAGACAGGGGACGCTCAGTCGGCTTCCATAAAAAAAAATGTCCTTATTTAAACATACATTCGTCCCTTTGTTCCTGTTTTAGAAAATGCTCAGTGTCCTTATCGTACCAGTAGGCGTCTTTTCCAGGGACTGGACCAGTGTCCTCTGAATGTCCAGCAGAGCTGGGCTGCTCAGACGGCCTTGGCCCACTGGGTTCCAGGTGTAGAACTGGAGCCTTTAACAGAAGCTCCTGTTACAGCTGCACATGGAGCTGACGCTGAGGAACTACTGACAACAGTTTGTACAGCTGAGGCACTGCACGCTCCAGTTCCAGATCTGTTAGAAAAATCAAGAAGTCACACAGTTTTCCCCTGTAAGTCCTCATTCAAATACAGGACTAAGCTCAGACCTCAGTCTGCCTGAATCAGAATATACAGCAGGACTTTTCAGAAGACTCTGGAATGTTCTTCTGGAAACACATCTGTCATGTCTGCAAACTGCCCTGGGTTAACTAACTCTAAGAACCACAAACTCCAACAAGAAATGATTAAATTATGGAACTGAAACAAGAAAACGTAGAAATTATGTTAAATTGAAACAAGGAAGTCCAGTGGTTGTGTTTTCTTTCAGGTCAGTAAATGAACAGTTCATTTGGTTTGTGTGATTTCACAGCAGAATGTGTGACGGTATAAAACTGAACTGTGTCAGTGAAGGAGCAGATCTGACAACAGCTGTCAATCAAACAGGATTCAGCCTTTGGACCCATCCTCCAATCAGCACGTGGAAGCTCAGCGTCCAGCCTGGCCGAGCTCCACCCACAGCTCCATTCACCCCCAGAGACGCCGAGCGTCCGGGGGCGGGACAACATGGTGTCATTTATCCAATGATGGTCCAGTTTAGAGTCAGTTTCCAGCAGTTCCACTCAGTCCCATTGAAGTGCATGGACGCTGAGCGTCTACGACAAATGCACTGAGCAGAGATGGAGGAGAAAACACAGACACGGGAATGGAGGAGAAGTGAACAACATCCAGTCCACTGATCTGGGATCAAACTGATTCTGAACCAACTGGTCTGAGAGATGAACGTGTTCCAACACATTTGGAGTCAATGAAATGAAAACAACTGAACAGATTTGAGCATTTAATGGGAGTCATTTTAGGGGCAGCTGAGCTTCCACTGCAGTCTGACACTAACACCTGTGGTCCAGTTCATTTCTAGGGGGTTCTACACATCAGATCTACCTGGTGAACCAGGTCAATATGGTCCTTACCTGTGAAGAGGTCAAACCTACCTTTAGCATTAGTCAGCATTTTATAGCTGTAGATTTATTTTAGTATTGAATCTATTGGAGAGCATCAGAAAAGTTAAAGGGCTCATATTTGTCTAAACCCACTGTTCTTAGTCTGTGCTTCATTTCTTTGTGTATTTGGACCCGAATAGTTCAGACAGTTTGAATTTGAACCCTCCAGCTGCTGCACAACTAGCTTTAGATTCATTTGGGCAAAAATCCAGTGGATTTCCACCGACTGCTGTGTTTATGGACCGGGATTCTATCTATCTATCTATCTATCTATCTGTCTGTCTGTCTGTCTGTCTGTCTGTCTGTCTGTCTGTCTGTCTGTCTGTCCGTCCGTCCGTCCGTCCGTCCGTCCGTCCGTCTAGCTATCTACAGCTATCCATCTAAAAATGTGAACCATGGAAAATACCAGCAAAAAGATAATTAAAATAAATAAATAAATAAAAGCAAACAAGTGTTTCCAGGCCCAATAAGCCCCGCCCCTCACACGTATTGTATCTTATTTTGTCACTGATCCAACTGATGTCATCATGTCTATGCATGTGCTGATGTCATATCTGTTGCCTCTATATATGTGCCAAGTTTGAAGTAAATTGAAATAAAATTGATGTTTTTGTAGTTTGAAATTTCACCCATTATAAGTAAATGAGAGGAAAAAATTTTTTTTTAAAGTCATAAAAAAAATTGTAACTTTGACCTACTTTTCCCAAAATGTAATCACATCTATTCTGGGTCACTGGCAATGTATAAACCAAATTTAGTATGAATTCAACCAATAGTTTTTATGCTAAAGTGTAAACAAACAAACAAAAACAATAACCCTTGAATCGACAAAAGAAATAAATGAATTGACAAATCTGTGGAAATTATTACGGAATGAAAAGTAAGTATGGAATCTATCATCATGTTTTATTGACTGAATAGATGTTAATGTTACCTCCATGTTTTTTTTTGTTTGTTTTTTTTTTTATCTTTTCAGTGTTTCATTCTTAGATAAGCAGCACAGTTTCACCCCACTAAACCTAAAACAACTAAAACCGTCCATTTTCAGTGCTTTTCTTTCCAACAGGATGCATTTGTAGCTCCGAACACAAACACGATCATGCTGATGACAGTGTTACGGCTGCAGTCATACAATAATCTGCAGCGAAAACACTTCTCCTCTGCGTGTTTTTAATTGGATCGCTGTGTTGTTAGTGGCGGCAGCAGCTCTGAACTGATCTTTTTTAACTAAAGAAAATCAAGTGCAGTGATTTTCTGTCATGTTTTAATCAGACTCAGATTATGTCGTTTCTGGACACATTAACTGCACTAACCGATGGTGTGTGGGTTCATTTGAGGAGGTTAATACGTTAATGGCGTCTGCTTAAATTGAGCTGAAAATGGAGGACATACAGCCAGCAGTCCATCAGATTTTTGGAGCGTTTGGGTGTTTCTGAAGCACACAGGTGTCAAACATGCAGCCCAAATCCGGCCCACCAAAGGGTCCAGTCCGGCCCTGGGGATGAATCTGTGAAATGCAAAAATTACACTGATAAAAATTAACAATCATTTTAGTTCAGGTTCCACATTCAGATAGGGATGTAACAATTACAGGTATAAACTGCGGTTATTTATTTATTTATTTATTTATGTAGTATTATTTATTTATTTATTTATTTACTTACTTACTTACTTACTTACTTAGTATTTATTTAGTTTTGTTTTATTTTTTATTTTGCCAACATTTACTATTACTGTTTAAATTCTAATTCTCATGATAACCGTGTTTGATTACTGCACTTTTACGGAGAAAACGCCTACGTAAAGATCTGCTTTTATGTCAAATATCTGAGTATAGTTTGAATTTATTACAATTTTAATTTTCTGTACCTAATATTTGGAACCAATATTCACTTTTAAAGTCTTTGAAAAGGTTCGTTAAGCATCTGTGTGTTATTTATGCAATACATTATATACATTTTTCAAATTGGATTTTATATTTTTGTGTTTTTTGTCCTTTTGTGTTTTTATAGTAGGTTAAAGTGAAAAAAAATAACAGACAGATGATATAGATGAAGTTGGGCTGAAAAAACAGATCCCAAACATGGGTATAGTAAACATTTGTTTCTATAGTATATAAAGGCCAAATGAAAAGGACTGAAAAACAGACAAAATAGGCTCAGACCACTAAGGGTTAATATTTGAATGTTTCTGAAACAGAAGGAACATTGTGCCGATTATTTATTTATTTATTTATTTAATACAACTTGGTTAAATTATTTCAGTGTGTGTATCAGTACTTTTTGAACATTTTGAGCACAATTTCAACAATACTGCGATAATGATGATAACTGTGATAATTTTGGTCACAATAACCGTAATATGAAATTTTCATGTCGTTACATCCCTTCATTCAAACAAATTCAATCTTAAATGGGCAGGACCAGTCAAATACTATCAGAATAGCATATACATAATGACAACTCCAAATGTTTCTCTTTGTAAATGTAAATATTTTCATGGATTTCCACTAAAACAAAGTATAATGTTGCAAAAAATGTGAATAACCTGAACAAATATGAACAACCTGAAATGTCTTAGGAGAAGTAAATAGAATTTTAACAATATTCTGTCTGTTATTTTAAATGTTTTGTGTGTTTGTAGATCCACTGTGATCTGTACGTTATAATGTACATGTGGAAATGATAAACTGAGGCAGAATATTGATAAAATTACACTGATTTTTTCAGTTTGTTCATGTTATTCACATCTTTTGAAAGGATAGTTTGTAGATGTAAACCTTTTCATAATGTAAATTTACTTTTTTTGCTCTGAGACACAGAAAAGTTTGGAGTTGACTTTTTTTTTTTTACATTAATCTGCTCCCAACCAACGCTGCCAGTTTTGTTTCATGATTTGTGAGAGAGGGAGATTTGGTATTTCAGCATTTGTATTTAATCAAATTGTAAATAGTTGTAGTGACCGCAGCACATGTTTTTTATTTTATCACGTTTTCTCCTGTTTTGAGTTCGGAGGCCAGGGTAGACCTGTGTATTTAAATGTCTTTATTTTAATTAGGGAAGTATAGAGTGTTTGAGTTGGTTTTGTTAGTTATTTTGCCACTGCTCACCCTAAAATAAATAAATAAATCATCTTTTGGAGTGAGATTCAAGTGGGGGTTATTTTATGTTCTGCCTTTTGTACCCCTAGACTAGGGCGTAACAGTTATTATATTATTATTTTATTGGTTCGTCCCACTTCAGATCAAATTTCGCTGAATGTGGAACTGAACTAAAATGAGTTTGACGGCCCTGCAGTAGCCGTTGTTTTCCAGTGTGGCCTCTGAGCGTGGAAGGGAAGCTTCTCTCAGGCTTTAACGATGACATTTTGAAATTTCCACAACCCTGCTAACCTTTAAAACTTGTTTAGTGATTAGAAAAGTGTTTTGTCTCCGGGAAGTCTGAGTGGCCATCTTCCTGCAGATAAAATGAGGAAACCAAGTGAAGTTTATGTGGTGCAGAGGTTTTTACAGAGCAGGGTCACAAAGTGCTTCACAACAGCAGCAGCAGCAGCAGCAGTGTGTAAGGGTAATAGACAAGAACAATACGACAATAAAATAAATACCATATTAGCTATTATTATATTAGCTCCACGTTCTGACCTGAATGAAAGTTTTAAAAAAAAACACCCAGGAGTAATCTTGCGCCCACCCATTAGCCCTCTGTGGTCCTGCCCTACAGTTTGAGAAATGCCGTCACATACCCGTCCAATCAGAGGACAGTTCCAAAGCAGAGGACCAGCTCTGAAACATGTGCTGATTATAGGAACAGACGGACGGGGAAATCTGTTTGAATCCATTAGTCTGGCTTCATCTGGGCATGTGCAGATCTTCAGTAAAGAGGGAAGTAGTTCCACAGTTAGGGATGGGAATTGTTAAGAATTTATCAATTCCGATTCCATTACCGATATTGCTTCTCGATCCGATTCCTTATTGATTCTCATTGGGTGAGGGAATAAAAGAGTACAAACAGGTGTGTTTGCATTAAGTGTGTTTTATATTTCCATCTGCACAGAAAATAGAACATATACAGTATGTACAAATAATAAGAACAGATGATGCCGGGCCTGGTTTGGGGGGGGGGGGCAGTGAAAGTGAAACTACAGACTCTTTACTAATTCCTCTATTGCCACATTTCCACTACGTCGAACCGGTTCGACTCGGCTTGGCCTGTCTCCCGTTGTTGTGCACCTCATTTCCTTTCCTCTACCTTCAGAAACTCGCATTTGGGTTCGACGTTTGTTGCCCGCACTGGATCCAGAACTGGACCCAGTGTTCACTCTGCTGCTACATTCACAAGCATCACTAAGTAGAGAATCAAATATGTGACATTCCTGTAAATGATTCACATGTGGACAAATGTTTGAGCAGATTGGAGAGATTCCACCCTTTAGAAGACATGGAAGCTTTGACAGTGTTCCAGTGGACCTGGTGTGGTCTGTTTAGACCTGGTGTGGTCTGTTTAGACCTGGTGTGGTCTCTTTAGACCTGGTGTGGTCTGTTTAGACCTGGTGTGGTCTGTTTGGACCTGGTGTGGTCTGTTTGGACCTGGTGTGGTCTGTTTAGACCTGGTGTGGTCTGTTTGGACCTGGTGTGGTCTCTTTAGACCTGGTGTGGTCTGTTTAGACCTGGTGTGGTCTGTTTGGACCTGGTGTGGTCTGTTTGGACCTGGTGTGGTCTGTTTAGACCTGGTGTGGTCTGTTTGGACCTGGTGTGGTCTGTTTAGACCTGGTGTGGTCTGTTTGGACCTGGTGTAGTCTGTTTAGACCTGGTGTGGTCTGTTTGGACCTGGTGTAGTCTGTTTAGACCTGGTGTGGTCTGTTTGGACCTGCTGTGGTCTGTTTGGACCTGCTGTGGTCTGTTTGGACCTGGTGTGGTCTGTTTGGACCTGCTGTGGTCTGTTTGGACCGTTTCTGCCTCAACACCATGTTAGCTACGTTCTGACCAAAACAATGCAACGTACACATGACGTCATCGCGTATGCACAACAAAGTCGGAATCGATAAGCAGAATCTTTAAGCAGGCAGGCAAATGATTCCAAGGAATCGAACTACTGGGATCCGGTTCTCAAAAAGAACCAGTTCTCAATTCCCATCCCTATCCACAGTGGAGGAGGTTGGGCTTCAAAGGTCCAGTCACCTTTAGTCCCAGAACGACAGAAGGGAACAGCAGCGAGAACGGCTGAGCGTGTTCAGCACTGAGCCGTTCACATTCTGTGCAGCTTTAAACTCAGCTGGGCCCCAGGCTGCAACACTACTATGGGATGTTCAGGGGGTTTGAAAAGCCCAGGACAAGACCTCAACCACAAAGGTACAAACCCCACCCCACCCCCATGGAACCGGTCCTGCTTGTTTGAGAATAATTCAGACGTCTTCTTCACTCAACAAAGAGGAGTGGACGAGTAACGAAGGCTGCGTTCAGACTGCAGGTGAACTGAAGCGCCTTGGCTGAGGTCTGCGCTCTGAGGTCTTTTCTGTGGAAGTCAATCTGTCTCATCAGATTTTGAATTATAAAAGCCACTGAATTCATAGCACAGATTTTTTTTGCACTGAAATTAAGTATCTGAAATTTTTCAGTGTCGCATGACCAACCTAACATATCTTGACTGGCTGGCTGTCACTTCGACTTGAGATAGAATCATTGCTTATCTTTGGTGTTGCGGATGTGTGATCTGAATTTTTTGCATCGGAATTTTTGCTTCTGATTTTTTTTATTCTAAATTTATGAAATTGAGAGACAAAAAATTCAGATACTTAATTTCAGTGCAAAAAAAAATCAGTACCCTAACCCTCATGTGGTTTATAGATTACCAGTGACCCAGAATAGATGTGATTACATTTTGGTAAAAGTAGGTCGAAGTTCAAATTTTTAATGAATTTTTAATAAAATTTAATTTATTTTTAATTAATTGAGTTTTATATATATATATATATATATAAAACTCAATTAATTAAAAATAAATTAAATTTTATTAAAATAATAATAATAATATAATTTTTTTTTTTTTTTTTTTTCCCCCCACTTACTTATAATTGCTGAAATGCGTCTATGTCTATGATGACATCAGCACATGCATAGACATGATGACATCAGCTGGATCGATGTCGAAATCAGCTCCAGTACGTGCGAGGGGCGGGGCTTGTTGTGTACTTGTTTTTGTCTGACTTGTTTGGAAACAGACGTCAAACTTCTCTGCAGCGTTGGTCAAGTGAACAATAGGGTCATTTAGGAGCAGGGTGTTAAAATAGCCAGAACAATCCCAAACACACACAGTTTTCTGTTTGTCTTTGGGCAATTAGACCTTTTATGAGACCTCTGAGCAACAAACTGGAATAAAATTAAATTTTAAAACTATGGAGGGATGGTGTCGGGTTAAAGGTTCCATCAACATTAATAGTGAGATGCAGAAAAACTGGTGTATTACACCATGTTTAACAGCTGGAGTTTCTCACAGGAGCAGACTTTCTAAAGTCTCTGTTTAACAGAATGATTTAAAGCAAATCATGAAAGAAAAAAAGGTGATAAAACATGTTAATTTGGTTCTAATTCTTGAAGGCACAGTTTCATCTCGGTCTGTGAAATGTAAAAAAGCGGAATTAGTGGAGTTATGAATGTGTGTTAACATTTTTCTTGCATATCTGGATGAAAAACTCACTTTACCTTTAACCTAGATTAGATGAGACTTTATTCAACAGTCAAGGCAGCAACAGAAGAAAAGGCAAGAAAAACTGTACATGCATAAAGATAGTGCAAAAAGCAATACAAAATAAAAAATAATAATAGTTATAAAAAACTATACAGACTACATATATTTACTCTTTGATTATTCATTTATTTACATTAATAATAGCAATAATAATAATAATAATAATAATAATAATAATAATAATAATAATAATAATAATAATAATAGAAGAGAATAATCTTTATTGTCATTTAACATGCAACATGTACAACGAAATTAAATACGTGTCAAACACGTAATAATAATAAATAAATAAATAAATAAATAAATAAATAAAGTAGTGTCCATATGTAATGGAGTTAAGCTATGTGGTGTAGGATTCCACTTGCCATCGCAGACTTTTGTTGTGTTAATTACAATTTTATTTTGGAGACATGAACGCCTCACCCCTGCAAGCTGGGGTGGTGCACTCTGGGAGATAGCAGCCGTTTTGTTGTCCTTTTCTCCTGGTGAGTGCACACATGTTGGTCCTGTCTTTATTTTACATTTTCTAATTTTCTTTATATCATATTTGAATGAGTGTTATGTACCGTTTGTTGTGTTAGTGTCAGAATTGGCTTTCTGTGGGTTGAGTATGTTTTTTTTTTTTTAATTGCAATGTTCTTTATGTATGTTCGTGGTATGATTGTGGAGTTAGCTAGCTGTTTTGTTTTGTTTTTTTAATGTTTTTTTTTTTTTAATTATTATTATTTTTAGCCTCATAAGACAGACTGCATGATTTTCATGACATATCGTTTTTGTGTGTGCCAGGTATGTATTTTATTTACTTAATATTTACATTGTTATTTGATCAAAAAGCAGCAGTTTTGCAGTCCTTTTCTCCTGCCTCATAAGACAGACTGCATGATTTTTATGACATATCGTTTTTGTGCGTGCCAGATTAAATGGAAAAGGAAGGAAAAAAAAAAATTGTGTGGAAGGTCTTTCACAACTTATATGTGCGGCCACTACACATACACCAGATTCAAATTTTTGTGGGTCTGATTTGATTGTTTCTGTCAATATATGGAATTTTTCAGCAGGCATGCTTTGGACACCACATCTATGCAATAAACAACGCATGATTCTCCTGAGTGCTGAAACATTTGTATATCTGTGTAGGCGTTAAATATGGAGGCGATTAGGCTGGAGTGTCCGTACACCCAAAAAGAATTTCTGATCTGACAGGGGTACAAGCCTGACACATTTATAGTAGACAGCAGAATACACAAATATTTTGGACTTTAAAAGAGAAATATCAGACAAATCAAATGGCCTGTCTGACTTTTTGATAGAGCATTAGTATTTTTTATCTATCTGTGCGCCCTCTCTGGTACCCTTGACCAGGCCGTTAGTCGATTAGGTGCTTGAGGCAAATGCAAAAATTAATGATTCGATTTAATCGACTCAAATTGATTGAAGGGAAATATTTTATTGCAGTTTTCCTGAATTGAAGCTTCTTTGCGCGTCACAATGAGCGTCCATGTGAAACACAACAGTGGAACCAATGTTTAACAGCAGAGAAATGATAGAAACAAGGCTTTGATTCAGGAGAACTGTGGTTGAATGATTTTTTTTTTTTATTACTTTGAGTCTATTAATCGTTTCAGCTCTACGCATGTTTGACACCTGTGCTTTAAAGTTTATTCCTCACTAACTCTTTTCCACCTCAGGATCTTTTCCCAACTATAAACTGCAGAGAAGTAATGCATGAATACACAGACAGACTGGCCTTAGGAGTGGAAGAGCAAAGGCTGTTGGGTCTTTAATACTGTGGTGTTTACCCAGGCTTTATCACCTTTAAAAAAAAAAAAAAAAAGGTTTCCCTCCACGGTGAAAACCAAATCATTCATTTTCTCCCATTTTCTCTTCAACTGTCTGTCGGTCAAAGCTCCTCTGAGGACCAAATAAAACCCAAACATGGAACGTTCGTGGCTGTAGCTTCGTCTATAAATCTGTTCAACTCCACACTCACCATAACAGTACTGTGGTTTTTCTTTTTTTTTTTTTTTCCCTGTAATTGTGAAACTAATCAAAAACAGTTTGACGCTGTGAGATATAAAAGCAGTGAAGTAAAGTGTGTCAGTACAAGACATCCTTATTGTTCTATCTTGTTAGCTTGCAGTCACTGACAGCATTTCTTTATCACCAAAGTATATTTTTCTTCACTTCAGTCGTCTCTTTTTTTTTTTTTTTTTTTTTACGATGGAACTGTTTTATGATTATCAGCTGACACATTGGTTTCCAACAAGCAGCGACTCAGAGATATATGGATGAATCACTCTCCAAAATAAGATCCAACAACATTCATCTTTATGTGTCAGCGAGCGAGCAAAACGCTTGATAAAAATGGGCTTCCTCTGGACTGATTGGTGAAAAATGGCTGCCTGATCGACTGACAAAACAAAATCCCTTCTGTTAGAGCGGGGATGTCAAACTGGTTTAAGTTCATGGGACACAAACAGACCAGTATGATCCCAAGTATAGAAGAATGACATCTAAATAATCCACGTTTTAACCCATAAAGACCCAAACAGCCACTGACGACTAAAACCATCCACTGATCAGGGATGTAAGAAAATATCATTATCACATTCCGTGCGTTTCCATGACAACTTTTATTCCTGGTTTAATCTGATTAAAGGTTCGATGCTATTTCAGATGCCCATGTAAACACCTTATTCCAGTTGAAAAACAAAAATTGGGATTAAATTTAATCCCGATTAAAGTCACTGGTTTAATCCACTTTTGAATGCGGTCTAAATTCTTCTTGGACATGTAAAGCCTTTATTCTGTTTGGACTTTATTCTAGAGCTGAACAATATGGACAAAATTTCATATCTCTATATTCATGCCAGATATCTCGATATCGATACGAAACGATATGACTACGGGTTCGGTGAAAACCAAGCATTTATCAGAAAAATACAAACATCATAATACAAAAGACTGTGGAAAGTGCAGTTTTATTTATAAGAACTCACTGCCAGTCATCAACATGAACATAAAGTACGAATAAATACATTACAAATCAAACATTTTACTGCAGAAAACTTGTTAATTTGTTAATTTATTTGCACAAAATAAAAACAGCAATAGAAAAAACAACATTCAAACAAGTAACAAAATTGTGCAGGAGAGGTTAGAAGCCAAAAAGAAGGCTTATATGAATACCTCCCCCAAAATGAACAATACACACAAAAAAGAATTAAAAAATACAATATAACTGAAATAATAAACTAAAGTAAAAAACAATAAAAATGTAATCCACATTACAAATCATCACATACAAATCAAGTGATGCACAGCCTTACATTTTTTCATGAATTAAAGTCCTTTTCAGATGCTTTTTAAACTGATAAAGTAGATGTTGATTGAAGTTCCGGTCTTAGATTATTCCACAGATTTGGTCCACCATATTTAACAGAATACTGACAGACTGAAGTTCGGCAGTACGGAAGATAACATTTGCTTGAAAATCATGTTGGAAAGTTGTGAATAACAGAAGACAACATAAAGAAATTGTGAAAAACTTTGGGAAGAATATGAGTTAAGTGACCATATTTGGACATGAAGACACAGGTCTGGTAAATGTTCACATCAAAAACTGAGAGAAGTTTGAATTTTTTGAAAACAGGAGCAGATGAGTGGAGTCTGTTAGAAAAACTGATCATTCTTAAAAATTTCTTTTGAATTAAGAGAATCTTATTGAGATACGTGGAACAGGTTGCCACCCAAACAGTACTGCAATAAATAATGTAAGGATAAATGAAGCAATAATAAAAAGTCAAGAAACAAGAACGATTCATCAGTAATGTTTTTTTACTGCAGAAATCTATATTGTTTATATCATTGCTTTTTCGATATTAATATCTTGAATCTTCATATCTGGATATCGATACGATAACGACATATCTTTCAGCCCTACTTTATTCCTTCCATTCTACACATGCTCAGTGTCTTGTTCTGTGGCGATGACGCACACATTCTGCGCTGGTGGAAGAATATGCACTGCAGTCTAGTCTTCCCAAAGTGTTCCAGTGGAATATTCTGATGGGATCTACCAGCCTGGAAAACCCTGAAGGAACAGTTCAACACCTGTTTTTATTCATTCATGTGTCATGCACTAATGCAGGGCTGTCAAACTCATTTTAGTTCAGGAGCCATATTCACCCCATTATGATCTCGAGTGGGCCAGACCAGTAAAATAAGAACAATGAAAAAAGTAAAATTACATTATAATGTTTACATCTACAGCGTTTCCTTAAAAACCTGAATAACATGAAAAACTTGAAATGTCTTAAGAAAAACCAGCGCAATTTGAACAATATTCAGCCTCAATTTATCAATTTATAATTTACACATGTGTATTACAACTTACATGACAATTACAAATACACAAAACATATAGTACCAGGTTTAATATTGGTAAAATTGCATGTACTTCTCTTAAGACATTTCAGGATGTTCATATTCAGGTTATTCACATTTTTTTGTAAAATGATAGTTTGTTAATATAAACATTTTCATGTAATTTTACTTTTTTCTACAGTCACTGTTTATAGGTTATTGTAATAATATTTTACTGTTCTGACCCAATTGACATCTTATTAGTCTGAATATGGAACCTGAATCAAAATGATTGAATGAATGATTTTTTGCATTTCACAAATTCATCCCAGGGGCCGGATTGGACCCTTTGGTGGGCCGGATTTGGCCCCCGGGCCACATGTTTGACACCTGTGCACTAATGAGTTCCATAAGTGAGCTAAACAGTTTGCACTGCAGTGCACTGATTGACTTGTTCTCGCAGCCCTTCCGTTAGCTTAGCGTAGCCTAGCTTAGCATAATGGCTTCATTCCTCTGGTCAGACGTAGCCAGGCTTTTAGAGGTGATCTGTAGTATTTTAGGAGTGATTTTGGTCAATTCAGTTCTCCCTAATCATTCCTTTAGTCCGCTGGGGTCAATATGATCACAAACTGAGGCTCAAATCATGGTCATGTGACTTACTGCAGGAATAAAATCTGGGAAATAAAAACTAATGCAAAGCTAAAATGCTCAAGCAAAGCTAATTTAGCGCATGCATCCCTTCAACAAAAAGATTTTCCAACGTCCGTCAACACAACAGTCCACAGATTGTATGAGTGCAGTAAGTCGCAGATCTAAAGAAATAATTAGAGAGAATCGGATTTCAGAAAATCACTGACAAAAGACGACAAATCACCTTTAAAAAACTAAACAGTGCCGTGTGCCATTCTTCATGTATGTATTGGTGGAACAGAAGCAGGATGGATCAGCACCATACTCCAGATTGAACCTGTACAAATAAAACATGTGATATGGAGGAGAGAATCTGGGAGGAAAAACTGGGGAATCCAAAAGAAGAGAAGATTTGTTTTTCAGGTCAATTCAGTTCAAATAGAACTTGTCCATTTGTGACATGAAAATATAGCATTAACTGTGATGAAACTGGACATTTTTGAGCTGGAAACATAGTTCATATGAGCATCAACATGTTGAACAGAACTGAAATCCTGTACGTTTGAACAACTGTCATTTACCAACACAAAGTTCCTTTGGATTCACTTAGATCACAGGTGTCAAACATGTGGCCCGGGGACCAAATCTGGCCCGTCAAAGGGTCCAATCTGGCCCTTGGGATGAGTTTGTGAAATGCAAAAATTATACTGAAGATATTAACAATTGTTTTAGTTCAGGTTCCACATTCAGACCAATTCAATCTCAAGTGGGTCAAATTGGTAAAACACTATCATAATAACATATAAATAATGACAACTCCACATTTTTCTCTTTGTAAATGTAAATATTTTCATGTATTTACACTAAAACAAAGTATAATTTTGCAAAAAAAATCTGAATAACCTGAACAAATGTGAACAACCTGAAATGTCTAAAGAGAAGTAAGTACAATTTTAACAATATTCTGCCTGTTACTAACTGTTTTGTGTCTTTGTAGACCCACTGTGATCTGTAAGTTATAATGTATGTGTGGAAATGATAAACTGAGGCAGAACATTGTTAAAATTATATTTATTTTTTTTCAGTTTGTTCATGTTATTCACATTGTTTGAAAGGATAATTTGTAGATATAAACCTTTTCATAAAGTAAATTTACTATTTTCACTCTAAAACATAGAGAAAAGTTTGGAGTTGACATTACTTATATATTATTCTGTTCTTATTTTTCTAGTCCGGCCCACTGCAGATCAAATTTAGCTGAATGTGGAACTGAACTAACATGAGTTTGACAGCCCTGTTTAAACTAGACCTAAAGCAGTCTATGTGGGTACCAGTCTCTACTTTACACTTCCATCATAGTGGGGAGGAATCCGGCTTAAATTTGTGACGTAAGGTGTTTCCCACTTTTGCAGGTCGGTGAAAATATACCCGTCAAACCCGAACTCGTTATTTCATAACAGAGCCCGGCCCCATGGACGGAGCCTTTATCTGTTGGGTTCGGGAGTCGACGTTAATTAATGCTCAGCTTGTGGCGTATCAATCTTTGTCCAATTAAAGCTTTGTTTTTAAGGGTTTTACTTACAGTCGTGCCATTTATTCTGCACACTGTTCACGGGGCCCTGTAATTAGCCACTTTTTTTGTTCTTTTCTGCAAAGATTAGTGCTCTACACGGAGTCATCTCCAACCACAACAGCCTGAAAATACATGGAGAAATTACTATGTTGGCACTTCCTGGCTGCGACTAGTCAATCAGAGTGTCAAAACGATAACAGAAGAACGCAGGGCTGGTATTAAACTTAATTTTCACTCATCAGCAGTGCTAGATTGCTGGATTATAATTTGTGTGATCTGCAGAAGAATGGTAAAAATTGCAATATTTCGTTTGAGCTAACAATAGGAAATTGTCAGTTTTTCTGTCTACAGTAGCAGCGGATTCATCCTGTTTTCCATTTTCTCTCTGGAGTTTGTAGAACTTTTTCCAGCTTTTAAATTTCAGACTTTTGCAGCATATTTATATCCACAGATGCTCGTGTTGATCAGCTTTGAAAAGTTCTTGTTAAAACGAGGAAAAATCACAAAACTAAATTCTGGACACTTTCAACTTGTCGTGCCGTGGATGTGTTTCATTATCTGCGGAAACGACGGAACAGAGCATGTGCAGAAGGGAGCATGTGGCAATGACTTAACTCTTTAAGTGCCAGACAGTTAAGGGGCTAATAAGCCTTAAAAGTGCCACAGAATTTGGCCGTTTTTCAGTATTTCGCGTCGTTTTTATAATATTTGAAGAATCCTGCAGGAAACCGCTCGGTAACATCCGACCGATTGCCAATTAGATTCAAAACGCACCGGACGCAGCCGATTCATTATTGATCGTAATTTGCATAATTCATAATAATAATAATAATAATAATCTTTATTTATATAGCGCTTTTCATACATTAAAAACTGTAGCACAAAGTGCTTTACATATCAGTTTAAAAATCAGTACCGCCCCCCACCCACACCCACCCACTCACCCGCACACACACACACATATACATGCAAACCCACAAGCTCACACATACTTAAGAAGACTGACTGAGCACGGGTAGACCAGAACAAAAATGTACAAGTAAAAGTAAAACATCAGTTTAGGAGGCGCTGTCTCAGGGAGCCATCCGCACCAGGAGGCAGCCGCCGACCCCGGCGACCAGGCACCAGCAACACAGCCCCGCATCCCAACTAGTGGGAGAGGGCCAACTGGGACCCCCACCCACCAGAAAGGAGCGGACCCCAGTGAGAGAAGGCGCCACAGCCCCCGGAGTCCACAGCCGCCCCCCGGCATGGAGGGCTCCCTCTGATGAAACACCGGAGAATAAGAAACATTAAAAAGATATAAAAATATTATTCGGTCGCGTGACCTCAAATTCCCGTCTGCTTGGTCTCAAAAGGGGGACACAGAAAGAACGTCATCGAAATGTGAGAAAGAAATGGGGGTGGATGGTTTGTTTGTACACAAATATGGCGTGTTCTCCAAAGCCGATCTGATCGGCCCGTGGCACTTTACAGGTTGTTTTCGTAAAGCCGATTTAATCGGCCCATGGTACTGAAAGTGTTAAGAGTGGTTCTTAACCCTTTAACGCCAAATGTATCATATTTGATACATGAGTTTTGAAGTCCTCAACATCACAGGTGTCAAACATGCGTCCTGGGGGCCAAATCCGGCCCAACAAAGGGTCCAATCCAGCCCGCGGGATGAATTTGTGAAATGCAAAAATTACACTGAAGATATAAACAATCATGTCAAAATCATTTTAATTCAGGTTCCGCATACAGACCAGTTAGATTTCAAGTGGGTCAGACCAGTTAAATATTATAATAATCCATAAATAATGACAACCCCAAATTTTCCCTTTATTTTCCCTTTTTTACTGTTGTAAAAAAGTAAAATTACATGAAAATGTTCACATTACCAAACTATACTTTTACCAAATATGTGAATAACCTGAACAAATATGAACAAATGGAAATGTCTGAAGAAAAGTAAAAGCACCTTGACCAATATTCTGCCTGTTATTAAATGTTTTGTGCGATTGTAATGCACATGTGTAAATGATAAACTGATAAAACGAGGCAGAATATTGTTAAAATTGCACTTGTTTTTCTTAAGACAATTCAAGTTGTTCATGTTATTCAGATTTTTAAGGAAACTTTAGATGTAAACCTGATCAGAATAGAATTTTACTTTTTCACTGTTCTTATTTTTCTGGTCCGGCCCACTGCAGATCAAATTTAGCTGAATGTGGAACTGAACTAACATGAGTTTGACAGCCCTGCTCTACATGATCAGTGTGATGTTTGTTTTTCTTGAAAAACCTTATATATGTGTGTATGTATGTATAAAATTCATTCATTCATTCATTCATTCATTCATTCATTCATTTGTTTATTCGTTCATTCATTCATCACCTAGAAACAATGCGTGTACATCACTTCTGGCAGTAATGGCTGCTCCCCATAGGTTCAACCCCCGCCTGTAATTCACTGAATAAAAAGGTGCAGTTCTGAGTCTGATCTCATGACTTCATGTCATTTGCCACTGTCACCATCACTAGTGTTTGCTCCTGGAGGATTCTGTTGGGTTTCTGTAAATTGGCTTAGAGTCTGGTTTTGACCAACTCTATATATAAAGTGTCATGAGAGAACTCTTTTGTTGCGATCTGGCGCTATATAAATAAAATTTGATTGATTGAGTGATTTAATTGGTTTTCCCCTGGAAGTCGCTTTGGAAAAAAGCATCTGCCAAATGCATAAACATAAACATGTGTCACGCACTTCAGATGGTATTTGGTGGGCTGTACATACGCATGTTCATCCTTTTGCGTGTTATTCAGCACCATTTGATCCAGTGTCAATTTAGGCCACGATCTACAGTTCACATAACCCTAACAATTAGTGTGTGTTAATTAATTAATTAATTAATTTATTTATTTATTCAGGACAGTACATGCTAATGAACATCTACAGCAGTTGCAGCTGTAAATATGTCAGATTGTAGTAACGGTGCTAATTACCTCCACCAGGAGGTATTGTGATCACTTTGCTTTGTGTGTTTGCGTGCGTGCGTGTTTGTTTGTTTGTTTGTTAGCAAGATATCTCAAAAAGTTATGGACAGATTTTCATGAAATTTTCAGGAAATGTTAATACTGGCACAAGGAAGAAATGATTAAATTTTGGTGGTGATTGGGGGGGGGGGGGGGGGGGGCATGGGGGCCTTGGCGGAGGTCTGTGCTCTCAGAGTGCTTTTCTTGTTTCCATCTGTAGTCCCTCTGCAGGTGACAAGAAAGACATTTGACAAAAGAGGCAAAACATCATAAAAACACACAAAACAACACAGTGAGGACGATCTACTGACGCTCACAGGCTTGGTTTTCCTTCATCCAATGTTTAAGTTGTGATGATGATTTGACGAGGTGTGAACATACACGTGGAAAAGCTTATAATGCGTACAGATAAGATGCCAATTAAAACTGGTGTATATATTTACACAAGTCATGATATCATGTTGTTATAGTGATTTTTTTTTTTTTTTTTTTTACTGAATTTATGTCTCTAATACACAAAGCACAGTTAACGTCAGAATTAATGTAAGGGTGACCAGCACATTTATGTTGTCCATCACTGTCCATATGCACCGCTGTCTATAGGCACCATATTTATATATCTTAAACCGCACCTGTCCAAATCTGTATATATTCAAATCCATATTTATTTATATTTTTTTTATATTTATAACCATTGCACTACATTCATAACAAACCGTATTTGCACTCTCCTTTTAAACACTTTTTTACTCAAATTTGTATGACTGTTTTTGTTTTACATGTATGTTTATGTGTATATTTTGCTGCTGACAACACTGTGAATTTCCCCATTGTGGGATCAATAATGGAATATTTTATCTTATTTTGTCTTATCACAGTTACACTTTATGTGATTACTGTGATCTGTACTGGAACTGTTCAAGTTTCAATATTTAGTTTGATTTACCACTGTGGAATTGTCTGTGTTTCTTTCTAAAACAGCAGCTGATTCATCCTGTTTTACATTTCCTCTCTGGAGTTTTGAGAACTTTTTCCATTTTTTTTTTAAATTTCCAGTACTTGCACATAATTTCTACATCCACACACAGAAGCTTGTGCTGGTCAGTTAGAAATGTCTTTTTTGTCCTGAATAATAAGGGAGCTATTGTGAGTGAAAGTGCAACAACAAGAGGGAAATCTGAAAGTAATTTTCCAAATCATACAGTAATTTCCACTTTCCTCCTCTTCCTTTGATGGCTGTTTTTTTGCCTCTCTCATCTTCCTCCTTCTTCCTCTTCTTCTTCCCTGCAGAGCTGCTGTCAGCCTGCCACGAGCTGCGCTGCCGCTACGGCTGCGTCATGACCAGGAACGGCACCTTCTGTTTCTGCGCTGACGGCTTCGAGGTCGGCGAGGACGGGACGAGCTGCAGAGGTAGGATTCAGCTGCACCAGGCGGGGGCCACCTGCCACCGAGATCACCCCCCCACCCCACCCACCCCCTCCTGTTTTCTTTCCACCCCAGTCTCTCCTTTTTTGCCCTCGGCCAGACTTCCTTCAGATGAATAAGCAGGAGGTTCAGTGTTTATGAGAACCATCTGTCTGCAGGCGGGGCCCTATGGAAACCACATTACAGCACAAACACACATGCACCCGCACACATCATGTCCTGGATTATCAATGCACAACTTCTCGGTTGCTATTTCTGCCTCTTTATGTTGTTCACACATGCCAGAAGCCGAGGAGGACGACAAAATGTCAGAACTGCTCCTGGAGTTGCAGTGTCTTACTTGGACTGTGCTCATACCTTATACCAGGGATGTCAAACATACGGCCCGTGGCCCATAACCGACCCGCCAAAGGGTCCGATGTGGCCCATGGGATGAATTTATGAAAAGCAAATTTAATATTAATCATTATAGTTCAAGTTCCACATTCAGCACAATTCGATCTCCAGTGGGTCAGAGCGATAAAACCTATCATAACTATAAATAATAACAACTGTAAATTCTTCTTTTTATTTTAGTGTAAAAAAAAAAGCAAATTTACATGAAAGTGTTGACATTTACAAACTAGAAAAGCACTCGGAGAGCACAGACGTCCACCAAGGCAGATCAGCAGCCCCCCCGCCCAATCACCGCCAAAATGTAATCATTTGTTCCTTGTGCCAATATTAACATTTCCTGAAAATTTCATCAAAATCCCCCTGTAGAAGCCAATAATGTAATTACAGCCGATAATGTCATAAATTTGCCATTTTTAAAATGTAATAGGCAAAAAACTTCATATCTGGCCAATAACATAATAAAAGTCCTGAAACAATAACATAATAACTTTTGGCCAATAATGTTATAACTTATTGGCTGGTTATTACATTATTGGCCTGGTAAAAAAAAAAAAATTCTTTGCAAATGTAATAACTGAGACAAAAACCTAATAAGTAAGACTTACAGTGAAGAACCCAATCTGGTCCATTTTTGTGAACGGCAAAAATTACACAGAAGAAATTAACGATATGAAGAACCTGAAATGCCTTAAAGAGAAATAAGTGCAGTTTTAACATTATGCTTGTTACTAAATGTTTTGTGTCTGTGTAGATCCACTGTGATGTGTACATGATAAACAGAGGCATAATATTGTTCAAATTAACCTTATTTTTCTTTTAAAAAATTCAGGTTATTCATGTCATTCACGTTTTTTAAAAGATAGCTTGTGAATGTAAACACTTTAATTATGTAATTTGACTTATTTCCACTCTAAAACATAGAGAAAACATTGGAGCTGACATAATTTATAGGTTATTAGATCATTATTTTACTGGTTTACTTGAAACCAGAAAAAAACAAGATGAGACTTCTACATCGACGTCGACAGTTGGTAAAGGTGCTAATTTTTTATGATATAATACAGGGTTATTCTAAAACACAGGTGTCAAACATGCGGCCCGGGGGCCAAATCTGGCCCGCCAAAGGGTCCAGTCCGGCCCACGGGATGAATGTGTGAAATGCAAAAATAAGATATTAACAGTCCTTTTAGTTCAGGTTCCACATTCAGACCAATTCTGTCTCCAGTGGGCAGGACCAGTCAAATACTATCAGAATAACATATAAATAATGACAACTCCAAGTTTTTCTGTTTGTTAATGTAAATATTTTCATGTTTTTACACTAAAACAAAGTAGAATTTCGCAAAAAATGTGAATAACCTGAACAAATATGAACAACCTGAAATGCCTTAAAAGAAGTAAGAGCAATTTTATCAATATTCTGCCTGTTATTAAATGTTTTGTGTGTTTGTAGATCCACTGTGATCGGTAAATTATAACGTACATGTGGAAATGATAAACTGAGACAGAATATTGTTAAAATTACACTTATTTTTTCAGTTTGTTCATATTATTCACATCTTTTGAAAGGATAGTTTGTAGATGTAAACCTGTTCATCATGTAAATTTACTTTTTTCGCTCTAAAACATAGAGAAAAGTTTGGAGTTGACACTATTTCTATATTATTCTGTTATTATTTTACTGGTTCAGCCCACTGCAGATCAAATTTAGCTGAATGTGGAACTGAACTGAAATGAGTTTGACAGCCCTGATCTAAAAGAATGAACCGATTTCATGATGCATTGCTTCAGTTCTCAAGCATCGTCATGGAATGAGTACTTTTAACTATGTGTACAAATTAGTAAAATACACTCAACAGTTTATAGTAATGTAATAAAACTGAAATCATTTAAGTACAGTGTAATTAAAGCAGTTTAGTACATACAAATTCTGGGTTTACAGTGACTTTGATGGCGCTGCCTTATGTAAACGACGCAGTATAAAATTGCATAAGTATGTCAGAAGCAGAGGTTGAACTGAGCAGCAGCAGCGCTTCCTGAAATTGATCCTGTTTGGAGAAGACATGAGAGCGAGCTTTAGAAGGAGCTGCAGCTCCAAAAAAAGGCTCATTGGTTATAAAAGTAATTATGCCTGAGGTGCCAGAGTGAGGCCACATTAAGTATACTTTATGTATTTGGGTCATGTTTGAGCACACCTAATTTGTTACAAATGACTCTTTTCCTTTTTTTTCTATAAGATCATGATGAATGTGCCATGTACGGCGCATGCAGCCAAACCTGCACCAACACCTACGGGTCATACAGATGCAGCTGCACACAAGGATACATCCTCCAGCCTGACAGGATATCCTGCAAAGCCAAACAAGGTGAGCGGCACACTCGCATCGGAAAACAACATAATCTGCATAGTACGTATGTTTCATGGCTAATAATAAACAGGGCCGAGCTTTGAACCAACACGAGCGCATTTCCTGCTCATCATCTCCTCTCCTCGCTGCTCACCAGCTTTGGTTGGGATAGGGCAAGATTAATGTGGTTTAAAAATAAACACTTACCGAGATAAAAGAGAAACTATTATTCAGATCAAACACATTTTTAGATTATTTTACAATATAGTTAATACATGAATCTGTATGTAACATGTCAAAAAAGGACACGAAAGTTACACACTACTATTTTTTTTAATATCTCTTTATTCTCTCACAGGTGCATTTTGGGAATCATAGTAAATATTTAAGTTTCACAAAAATGACCACTGTTGCAAAATCCCTTGAGATGTATGTGTTTAAATGTTCAGGTTCTGTATGTAACACCAGTGGACGCGATGGGTTCCACACCAAACCTGGAATTAGACTCAGACTGATGAGAAACCCACAGAAAAACCACTGGGATCCACACAGTGAACACAGTCTGTTTAGAGTCTACAGAGGAGCATTCTGTCTGCTGTTCCTTCTGTAGCTCTGTCCTTTCTCTCTATTTTTATGTTTTTCTTTCTTTAATATCTTTCTTTCTTTCTTTCTTTTTCTTTCTGTTTGTCCTTCTTTCCATCTTTCTTTCTTTCTTTGTTTCTTTCTTTCTTTATTTCCTTCTTTCTTTCTTTCTTTCTTTCTTTCTTTCTTTCTTTCTTTCCTTCTGTCTGTCTATCTGTCCCTCTTTCTTTCTTTCTTTCTTTTTTCTTTGTCTGTCTGTCCAACTTTCTTTCTTTCTTTCTTTCCTTCTTTCTTTCCTTCTTTCTTTCTTTCCTTTGTTTGTCTGTTTCTTTCTTTCTTTTTCTCTTTCTTTCTTTCCTTTCTTTTTTCTTTCTTTCTTCTTTGTCTGTCTTTCTGTCTGTCTGTCTGTCTTTCTTTCTTTCTTTCTTTCTTTCTTTCCTTCTTTGTTTCTTTGTTTCTTTCTGTCTGTCTGTCTGTCTGTCTATCTGTCCCTCTTTCTTTCTTTCTTTCTTTTTTTCTTTCTGTCTGTCTGTCCCTCTTTCTTTCTTTCTTTGTTTCTTTCTTTGATTCTTTCTTTCTTTCTTTCTTTCCTTTCCTTCTTTGTTTGGCTGTTTCTTTCTTTCTTTTTCTTTTTTTCTTTGTCTGTTTCTTTCTTTCCTTTCTTTTTTCTTTCTTTCTTTCCTTCTTTGTTTCTTTGTTTCTTTCTTTTTTCTTTCTGTCTGTCTGTCCCTCTTTCTTTCTTTCTTTTCTTTGTTTCTTTCTTTTTTTCTTTTCCTTCTTTGTTTGTCTGTTTCTTTCTTTTTCTTTTTCTTTCTTTCTTTGTCTGTTTCTTTCTTTTTCTCTTTCTTTCTTTCTTTCCTTCTTTGTTTCTTTCTTTGTTTCTTTCTGTCTGTCTGTCTGTCTGTCTGTCCCTCTTTCTTTCTTTCTTTCTTTCTTTCCTTCTTTCTTTCTTTCTTCTTTCTTTCTTCCTTTCCTTCTTTGTTTCTTTCTTTGTTTCTTTGTCTGTCTGTCTGTCTGTCTGTCCCTCTTTCTTTCTTTCTTTCTTTCTTTCTTTCTTTCTTTCTTTCTTTCTTTCTTCCTTTCCTTCTTTGTTTCTTTCTTTGTTTCTTTGTCTGTCTGTCTGTCTGTCTGTCTGTCCCTCTTTCTTTCTTTCTTTCTTTCTTTCCTTCTTTCTTTCTTTCTTTTTCTCTTTCTTTTCTTTCTTTCTTTCCTTCTTTCTTTCTTTCTTTCGTTCTTTCTTTCCTAATAATAAACAAGGGGCTGAGTTTGGAGCCCAGCGGAGTGCATTTCCTGCTCATCATCTCCTCTCCTCGCTGCTCACCAGCTTTGGTTGGTATAGGGCAAGATTAATGTGGTTTAGCAGTGACCACATCGATCACCCACATGGGAACGGGTAGACGTGGTCAGGCCGGGATAATGATAAAATTAATGAGCGTGAGATTTTAAGTGGGAGCAGTCGGGAGTATTTTGTGCAGGAGACAATGCCCGGCGTCACCCTGATTTATGTTAATGCCTGATTCTAGGAACAAATCTGTCCCAATGAGCAGAAACTTAGCCTACTTACAAATAAAACAACTAAAGCGCTTATTGTGTTTTTGGTGGTCCGGCATTTACAAATAAACAAGCTTAACCTTACGCCGTATATATTTGTGAACCATAAAGCGAAACAGATTTTTTTAAGGTGTTGTCACCGTGGCATATATGGGTTGAAAATTTGCTGGAGGCACAACACACCTAGCGTAGCTGGGGAGAACACCACTGTTGCAGCTTTTAATCAACGTGACTGGTGTCCTACCAGGAATAAACTGAATATGATTACCCATAAACTTAACTGAACCCAATGCTCACACGCATTAATATTAATTTAGCAGAGAGCGATAGTGGTACTGGGATAACTATGGGGTTACCATTAGTTGTAAAAGCTCATGAATATAAATTTCAGATCGAGCTCTCTGAGGCTACAAGATGATGAGCAGCAGGGTATGAAAAACAGATTAACGTGTTCGGCATTAGATTGAACTTCAAACTCTCCAACACGAATTTTCTTGTTCGGAGGGTTTTAATCTTGATTTAATCTCTTCTCGTTTTAGTTTTGTCAAAAATGAAAGGAACCGGTGATTTTTCATTGATTTTTTCCCAATAATAAATCACACCCTGATGGTTCACACATCAGCACCAACCAGAGGAGGGAAACATCCAATAAAGAACACAGATGAGGTTTATTCCAGCATTTAGTGATAGAATGTTCTAGATACATGCCTTCAGAATGACCCAGAACATGTGGGCAGATGAATAACAAAGCCAGCACTAGAATAGAATAAAATAGAATAGACTAGAATAGAATAGAATAGAATAGAATAGAATAGAATAGAATAGAATAACATAGCATAGCATAGACTAGCATAGAATAGCATAGCGTAGAATAGAATAGAATAGAATAGAATAGCATGGAATAGAATAGAATAACATAGAATAGCATAGCATAGACTAGCATTAAATAGCATAGAATAAAATAGAACAGAATAGCATGGAATAGAATAGCATAGACTAGCATAAAATAACATAGCGTAGAATAGCATAGAATAGAATAGCATGGAATAGAATAGAATAGCATAAAATAGCATAGCATAGAATAGCATAGCATGGAATAGAATAGAATAGAACAGAATAACATAGCATAGCATAGAATAGAATAGCATAGCATAGACTAGCATTAAATAGCATAGAATAAAATAGAATAGAATAACATAGACTAGCATAGAATAGAATAGCATAGCATAGCGTAGAATAGCATAGAATAGAATAGCATGGAATAGAATAGAATAGCACTGACAAGCATAAAATAGCATAGCGTAGAATAGCATAGCATGGAATAGAATAGAATAGTATAGAATAGAATAACATAGCATAGCATAGACTAGCATAGAATATAATACAATACAATACAATAGATCTGGGTGTTTCTCTGAAACTGGTCCTAAAAATAGGACAGAGGGGCTACAAATTCAACCCAGATGTAGACTAATGTTATGAAGCAGGTTTGGAAGCACTTTGGGTCTATTTTAAAAATACATATTTACTGAGATAAAAGAGAAACTATTTTTCAGATAATACACATTTTATATTATTTTACAATATATTTAATACATAAATCTGTATGTAACATGGCAAAAAAGGACACGAAAGTTACACACTACTATTTTTTTTTTAATATCTCCTTATTCTCTCACAGGTGCATTTTGGGAATCGTAGTAAATATTCAAGTTTCACAAAAAGAACCGCTGTTGCAAGATCACTTGAGGTGTATATGTGTTTAAATGTTCAGGTTCTGTATGTAACACCAGTGGACGCGATGGGTTCCACACCAAACCTGCATCTTTATTTAGAGTCTACAGAAGACCATTCTTTCTGTTTTTCTTTCTTTCCTTCTTTCACTCTATGTTTGTTTTCTTTCTTTCTTTCTTTCTGTCTGTCTTTTTTCTTTCCTTCTTTCTCTCTTTTTTTTTCTTTCTGTCTGTCTTTCTGTCTTTCTTTTTTCTTTCTTTCTTTCTCTCTATTTTTGTTTTTCTTTCTTTCTGTCTTTCTTTCTTCCTTTCCTTCTTTCTGTCTTTTTTCTTTCCTTCTTTCTCTTTCTTTCTTTCTTCCTTCCTTCCTCTCAGTCTGCTCTTCCTGTACTCCACACTCTCCTCTCCACCAGACCATAACTCACATTTCTCTCTTCTCCAGATCCAGGCGACCCCCGTCCAGTGCTTCTCATCGGCGGCCCGGATCGTATCGTCATCACCGACCTAAATGGAACAGGCCTCCAGCCCCTCCGCTCTCTGAGTGTAAATGGAACGCTGGCGTTGGATTTTCAGCACAACCAGGAACACGTCTGCTGGGTTCTATCAACAGAATCCTCTGGGCAGCTCCGATGCGCTGAAACCAGGAGCCTGCGAGGATTCACACGGGAACGGGAAATAAGAACACAACAAAGTTTGCAACGTATGTCATCAGCTGTTGGCGGTTTGCTGCACTTTCATTCTCTTTTTCTTTTTCTTTCATTTTCTGATAAATTTCACTGGTTTTCTGCTCTTGGTGCATCATCTGAGCTCAGATACATACTGTCTAGTGCAGGTGTATCGAACAGGTCAAAACCGGACCGCCAAAAGGGCCAACCCGGCCCGTTGGATGAATTTTTCAAATGTGAAAATTAGACTGAAGGTACGGACAGATATTAGTCAAAGGTGTCAAAATCCTTTTAGTTGAGGGGCCACATACAGACCTGTTCAGTCTAAAGTGGGTCGGACCAGTAAAATACTCTCATAATCAGGGTGTGATTTGTTGCACTGAGGCACTGTAAAGGGGGGGTAAACGTGACAAATTCATGGGGCCCAGCATTTGTGGGGGGCCAATACAGCAGTGGAGGGGGTCCAGTGGATACAGGTTAGAAGTTGTGAAAATTTAATGTAAGATCCACTGAATAATAGACGAATAGAAGCAGGAGTTGGACGTTGAACGCATGTTAAGTTTCACTTTGGTTTCGTGCCAGCGTTAGCTACGTTAGTTATGGACCACACCCCCATGTGTATAACTGCCGCTCCTACCCCGCGTACCACCCCCATCCCGACAAAAAAGAAATAACCCCCCCCGTTTTTTAATAACCTATAAATAATGACAACTCCAAAATGTTCACTTCGTTTTAATGTAAAATTAAAATGACATGAAATGTGTTCTACATCTACAAACTGTCTTTTCACAAAATATGTCAATAATCTGAAGAAATATGAACTTCAAAGGTTGTATTATAAATCATAATGTCTCAATATTTTGTCCTTTATTAAATGTTTTGTGTCTTTGTAGCTCCACTGTGATCTGTAAGTTGTAATGTACATGTGTAAATGACAAGCTGAGGCAGAATATTATTAAAATTTTACTTATTTTCTTAAGGTTGCACTGGAAAAATCTAAATCTTACCAAGTGTATTTTTCTCATTTCTAGTCCAAATATCTCATCACACTTAAAATAAGAGATAATCACCTGAAGAGTAACTTTTCAGTGAGATATTAGAACAGATTTTTAGACAACAGATCTGGAAAACCTTATTTCAACAAAGCTGACAAAGATCATTTTCACTTGTTCCATTGGCAGATTTTTTTTTTTTGCTTGAATTAAGTAAAAAACTGAGACTGTTACCCCCACAACCCAGCCCCGGAAGAAGCGGAAGATAATGGATGGATGGATGAAGTAAAAAAAAAAATCTTGAATTATCTTAAATATTCTTTAGGTGATTATGTCTTATTTTAAGTGTGATGAGATATTTGGACTAGAAATGAGAAAAATACAGTCGGTAAGATTTAGATTTTTTTCCAGTGTTATTTTTATTCATATTTCTTTCAAGGATAATGTAGACAAACATTTTCTTCATGTAATTTAACTTTTTTCACTCTAAAACATAGAGAAATGTTTGGAGTTTTCATTATTTATAGGTTATCATATTATTTTAATGGTCCGGCCTGTTTGAGCTGAATGTGGCCCCTGAACTAGAATGAGTTTGACACTCCTGGTCTTCTGGATTCTCTCTCACACTGAACTTATTTCTCTTTTTGCCTTTTTTATGCCTTGTGCTTTTACCTGCACGCTCTCTTCATCTCTTTATCATCTCTGTGCGGTTAATGCCAGGTTATCCTCAGCGGTTTTAGCCACTGACCTTTGCTCTACAGCTGTCCTTCAAAACCTGCCAGCTGCACCGGCCCGACTACAGGAAAAAACGACCTTTCTTTTCATTCACTAAGCGAATCTGGTCCAGATTTTCACAAGGAGCAAAAATGTTTGACATTGATATGAATCTCACTTGTTATCTGTCTATTTTATTGGTGCTGCAGTTTAAACAGTCTTTTTTTATTGGCACATTAGCATAGACACACTGAGATGACCTGAAAACATAACAAAACTTCACCTCTGTTTTATTTAACCCATAAAGACCCAGTGCTTCTTTTGTGGCAGCTGCCAAATGATTTCTTCTCTTGATTTAACATTTCTTAAGAGATTCATCACTGTTTATTATATCGTGACCTTCTTGGAATAATGGTCTGAGGCATAATTTTCAAGTTTTTCAAAAAAAAACAAAACACATTTGAAATAAATAACGTGCAATATTATTCATCAAATTCAATCAATTAACTGTATCATTAATACACAATAGTTTGTCAGTGTCATGTCAGTGCCATGACTCAAAGCTAAGGAGTTTGGACATTAAGTTTTGAATAACATTTCATTTAGAAGTCATGTTTTTGTAGAAAAGGCATCAATGTTGTCAAAAGCAGTTGTCAAAAGCGACTAACCATGTCCATATAAAACCAATGGGCCACGGCTAAGCTAATGCAGCTAACCACGTCCATATAACCCATTTGGGCCACGGCTAAGCTAATGCAGCTAACCACATCCATATAAACCAATGGGCCACAGCTAAGCTAATGCAGCTAACCACGTCCATATAACCCATTTGGGCCACGGCTAAGCTAATGCAGCTAACCACGTCCATATAAACCAATGGGCCACGGCTAAGCTAATGCAGCTAACAACGTCCATATAAACCATTGGGCTGTGGCTAAGCTTACGTGGCTAATCACGTCCCTGTAAACCAATGGGCCACAGCTAAGCTAATGCAGCTAACCACGTCCTTATAAACCAACAGGCCACGACTAAGCTAATGTAGCTAACCACGTCCATATAAACCAATAGGCCACGGCAAGGCTAATGCAGCTAACCACGTCCATATAAACCAATGGGCTGTGGCTAAGCTTATGTAGCTAACCATGTCCATATAAACCAATGGGGCACAGCAAGCCTAACGCAGCAAACCATGCCCATATAAACCAATGGGGCACAGCAAGGCTAATGCAGCTAACCACATTCATATGAACCAATGGGCCGCAGTTCGGCTAACGCAGCTAACCACATCCATATAAACCAATGGGCCGTGGCTAGGCTAACGCAGCTAACCACATCCGTATAAACCAATGGGCTGAGGCTAGGCTAACGTGGCTAACCACATCCATATAAATCAATGGGCCGTGGCTAGGCTAATGCAGCTAACCACATTCATATAAACCAATGGGCTGCAGCTCGGCTAATGCTAACAACAAACTTTTGTGTCACCAACTCTGGTGAAAACATGGTTCACACAGGTGTTCTTTGACACGGCTCAGGTCGTGGTAGACGGCTCCTAAAAATTACTAAAGTATACATTTGTGATGTTACAAGAGATGCCAAGGCACTGAAGCATGTGTGGAGTCATGGAGGGGGCATTTTAAAAAAAATAAATAAATAAAAAATCTCCACCACGTTTGAGGCTATTCACCAAAGTTCTCTCTTAACCTCATAATGTGTGCGGTGCCATTTCACACACAACAAAACACTTTAATATTATCATTCACATTCTGACACACATTTACATGCTGACATTTTTTGAATCAGGTTCATTTTGTGTAAGTTTGTCATCAAATGCGTCAGTGTTCTAACACGTGAAAGAACGCCATCGGCCGTGACTTTTTTTTTTTTAGCAAAAATATCAGTAAGTGAACATAAACCAACTGTCTCCAACCACTGTCATTTATGAAGGATGATGGTGTTTCCACGGTAACTCTGAACGTCCAAATGGGTTATATCTGATGACCATGAAAAGATGAATAACTGTATTTTGCACCAATTTTTTTTTACATGTATTGATAAGATTAATAGATCAACAGGTATTAACCATTTTAGATCAGTGGATTCTTTGGGTTGCCAGCAGCTGTTTGGGTCTTTGAGGGTTAAAATACATAATACTTATTACAAGTTGTAATAAGATATGGCTGCATTTTCCCCCCATTGGCATGCGTGCGGTACATTAGCAGATTGAAAATTATAATTAACACTTCTGTGAATGATGTGCATAGTGTGTTGTGTTTCTGTATTTCTATGAAAGATGTGTCCACAAAGAAGTGGGTCCATACGAGGTGCCAAAAGCTGCCAGTCCATTAGATATGTGCCAAGTCCAGCTGCCAGTATGACAAATCCTTCCCATTTGGGTGCTAAAACATGGACTGTACAGTAAATGGACATTATTCATTAACAGATCCTTCTAAAGAAAAACAGAAAAGGCTCAAATATATACTCTAAAATATCTAAAAACCCCTGGGCCTGCTTTGGATATTTTATTAATTTTTGCACTGCAGGTAAGGTTGAACAGGCAATTTTTGTTCATAGGCATAGAATCTGTAATTATGTTTGGTTTCTTAATGTTAAAATCAATTTTTTAATCACTGTAGAGAAACGAAGTCCCTGCATTTTACCATCCTAATTCATTTAGCAGCTAGCGCTAGCATTAGTGTTTAGCTTTGGCGATTAGCATTTAGCTTTAATGAATAACATCAGCTATTAGTGTTAGCGTTTAATGTTAGGGATTAGTGTTTACCTTTAGCAAATAACATCTGCTATTAGCGATTAGCGTTTACCTGTAATGAAACATCAGCTATTAGCGGTTAGCATTACTGATTAGCATTTACCTTTAATGAATAACATCTGCTATTAGCGTTAGCATTTGGCATTTGCGAGTAGCGTTTACCTTTAATGAAACATCAGCCATTAGCATTTAGCATTAGCGATTAGTGTTTACCTTTAATGAAACATCAGCTATTAGCGTTTAGCATTAGTGATTAGCGTTTACCTTTAATGAATAACATCTGCTATTAGCGTTTAGCATTAGCGATTAGCGTTTACCTTTCATAAAACATCAGCTATTAACATTTAGCATTACTGATTAGTGTTAACCTGTAATGAATAACATCCGCTATTTGTGTTAGCCTTTAGCATTAGCATTTAGCTTTAGCGATAAGCATTAGCAATTAGCACATCAGTATTTCTTCTGTGTAAACAATGTAAGAAGGAAACAGTGGACAAAAAAATGTAAGTCATTCAATGTCTAAGAATTTAGCACAAATGAAATTTCAGCTCTAGTTCAACTGTACTACATTTTATTGTTTTATTATTTTCATGTAATTTTGCTACACAGCCATTCAATAGACTTTAATTCACCCATAAAGACCCAAACATCTTCCTTTAATCTAAACCATCCACCGATCCTAACTGTTAAATTCCTGTTGATCCACTAATCCTGTCGATCCATGTAAATAATTGGTGTAAAATACAGTTCTTCATCTTTTCATGGTCATCAGATATGACCCATTTGGACGTTCAGAGGCTCCGTAGTTACCATGGAAACACCGTCATCTTCTACAACAGTGATTCACCAGTAAAACCCATTAAGTTGGATCAATGACAGTGGATGGACACACTGGGTTTATGTTCAGTTTATGATAGATTTTACTGAAAAAGTCACTTTTTCATCAGTTTTCTCAGTTTCTAATATAATAGCTAACCCTCAGCTTTAATCTGAGCTTTTATCAACATCTAGCTACATGATCAGTGAAGTAAATTAGGAAAATACCTAATCTGTACTGAAAAAACAAAAAATACAGAAGATAATTTTACAATAAATGGTGCTAAGTCACTTAAGGAAGGTTAATTACAGAGAAAAATTAATTTGGAAAGTGCCAGAAAAGTAACACTGGGTCCTTATGTGATATAAATTTATGTGATATATTTCTGCGTGCACAAAGGTAATAATGGAGGACCGACCCTGCCATATTTAAAAATATATACAGAAATATAAAAATGGCTTAATAAATTCATTTCCGTACCATTTATTTATCTATTTTGTCCTTATTTATATTTTTCCTTCTTTAATTTTTATCCCTGCATTTATTTCTGTATTGCTTTCTATTTACATTTTCTTCAGTATTCCTCCTTTTGCATTTTCTTTATTTATTTCTGCGTTGCTTTCTATTTACATTTTCTTTATCTCTTTTCCAATTTATTTATATATTTTATTTTCATCTGACATCTTATTAATTTATTGATATTTTTTTATTCATAGATATATTTAACTCTTCAGTATTCCCCCTTTTGCATTTTCTTCCTCTATTTAATTCTTTTTAGGTAATAAATGTGGTAATTATATTAAATGTATGGAAATTTTCTTACAAGCATTGAACATGGTGAATATTCCTTTTTTCCTTCAAGACCTCCAGTTGTTTGTGCAAACAGTATGGTAGATAACAAAATAATGACTTTAGTTTTAGTTTAGTGCATTTGCATAGTGTAGTTGGCACATTCTGCAGGAGTGGTTAGAAGGCAAAATGGATTATGTAAATACCTCTGCTTAAGTATCTGCTTAAAAATCACAGAAACTAATCCAAATACAGGAATCGATATAACAGAAAAACAGAAAAACAACAACAATGCAGCTTACATAGAAGGCTTCTTGCACTTAAATAATGAGTCAT
The DNA here is from genome assembly GCF_902148855.1 of Sphaeramia orbicularis. Lineage (NCBI taxonomy): Eukaryota > Metazoa > Chordata > Actinopteri > Kurtiformes > Apogonidae > Sphaeramia > Sphaeramia orbicularis. Next base: position 3,857,682 of record NC_043977.1, on the reverse strand, counting down.
TTTCAGATGTATTTTTTGGATAATGCAGATGTTGAGTGAAGTTCCACGTCTCAATATTTCAGTTATTATTGTTTAACAAAGACAGTGAAAGTCCTTCGTTCTTTTTTTAATCTGGTGGAAAGTATTCGCCCCATTAGACGTTTTGTCCCTTTATTATGAAAAATGCTTTCTGCTTGACTCATGTCAGTAGATTTCCAGTGGTGGTGAAAACAACTCCCATAATCCCATGGTTCTTCATTTCTAATTCATCCAACTATGCTGACTGAGAGAAATTGCAAATGTGCATGAAAATGTTACATAATGACAAATATAGAACTGTGAAAAAGTCCAAGTCCAACATTATGTTTATTGATTTTAGTAAAGTTCTAATGTTCACACATGCATTTCTCATTATGTATTTAGATCCAATCTGGATATATGGGTGTTTCTCTGAAACTGGTCCTAAAAACAGGACAGAGGGGCTAAAAATCCAAACCAGATGTAGACCAATGTTATGAAGCAGGTTTGGAAGCACTTTGGGTCTGTTTAAAAAATAAATATTTACTGAGATAAAAGAGAAACTGTTTTTCACAACACATTTTTATATTATTTTAGATTATATTTAATACAAAAATCCACATGTAACACAGTCAAAAGGACACGAAAATTGTGCATGACTATTTTTTCAAATTCTTTATTCTCTCACAGGTGCATTTTGGGAATTGAACTAATTATTTAAGGCAGAGTGTTTGACAAAAATGACCGCTGTTGCAAAATCATTCGCAATTTTTATGCGTTTAACTGGGTAGGTTCTGCATGTAACACCAGTGGACACAATGGGTTCTACAGCAAACCTGGAATGAGACTGACACATGTTTTCACATCTAATGGAGATTTAATGTCCATATTTGGATCCTATTTTTGGACCCAATATTTGATTAAAAATTCATTAATTATGGGATGGCTCAGAATAGGAGTATAATTTTTTTTTTTTTTCATTTATCTGAGGTCATCATTAGGTCCATCCTGGGGGAAATATGTCTACATTTACCTTTTATTATTGGGTCTAAAAAGCTGGAAAAGTCGCAGATACCAAAATGAACCCAGTTTCATAGAAGCACCCATATGTGACGTATGTACAGCAGGAAAAACAAAAGCCTCTATAAACCAAAGAGGTGGAATTTAGTCTGACCTCCATTTGCACCGAGCTTCGATGACTTTAACCTCTACAGCACATTTACTTCATTTTGTGTGTGTGTTTTTAAGGCTGTGCACATATTTCCTGTAGTTTCTTGATGCATCTGAAGAAACGAGTGCGATACATAAATACGTATCCTTATTTCAACCTTGAAAAAACAACAGAAGGTGGCTGAAAATTTTTGCACAGTACTGTCATTTTTCACAAAATTCTGTTTTCCTTTTGCAGATGTGGAACAAATGGCGATAGACTGGCTGACCGGAAACTTCTACTTTGTTGACCGGGTCACGGATAAGATATTTGTCTGCGACCGGAGCGGGAATACTTGTGTTACCATCCTCCAGCTCGACTTGGTGAATCCTAAAGGAATAGCTGTGGATCCTCTCATGGGGTGAGTGTTCTGCAACCTACATAATACACTAATACAGCATCTTTGAAAGCTCCACAAGGCTCATTTATCATCATGCATCTTTTGTTAAAGAAAAGCAAAATCATGAAAGTAAAAAGAGAGTTCACTATGCATAACAATTGACTTGTCTGAAAGAATGTGACTGAGTTACAATGAAGGGATTTAAATGATTCCCTGTCCTTCGTCTCAGCCCTTTTCTCTTTGAGCTGTGTAATTTGGCGGATAGCTGCTGATGCTTCAGACAGCTTCCACTGTCTAGACGTTCATTTGTATTCTGATTTCTCTCCACATCCCTCAGTAGAAATTCCCCTGCAGGACTTTCCATTAAAAGATTTTTGTCTCAGTAGAGATCACAAAAAAAAACCTCAACAACTGCGGAGCTAAAATAAAAAATGGAGAATCGACACGTTTACAGTCAGGTGGATCAGATACGTTGCATAAGTTATTCCCAAGATTTATTCTTATGAAACAAAGGCTGAGTCATGAGGAAAAAGTTGAATTATGGACAGTTTTCTGTATGTTTGAGGCTTTCATTAACAGATAAATAGCCTTTTTTGTCACTAAAACACTGATTTCTTTAAAGTTGTGAGATTTTTAACAACTCCAGCTTGTGTGAATCCATGTAGAAAGTGAAGAGATTAGAAAACAGTGGTGTCACACCTCAGTTTGTGCGTCCATACTGTTGTTGTGTGTAGCAGATATGCAACTGAGCCATAAAACACAGGTCATATGGGTGTATAAACCAGTGTATGACCTTATGACCTGTAGTAGATTGTGCTCTGGAAAAAATCTAAATCTTACCAAGTGTATTTTTGTCATTTCTAGTCCAAATATCTCATTACACTTAAAGGTGGGGTGCGAGATATTTTCCTGGAGATTTTTTTACTATATTCTTGAAAATCCCCTTCACACCCTGATTACAACCAGTTAATTAAATGCTCTAACTCAAAAATTAAAAAATGTCATCACCTGTGGAACTGACAGGACTGAAAAACACCATCCAATCATTTTAAGCGCCCAACAGAAATGATTGAACGGCGATATGTCTATCAAACTCAACTGCCATTTGTCCCTCCCCCCTCTGTTCGTACTTCTCTTTGTGCATGAATCATGCGTTCTCAGAGGTTTGGAGCAACTGGTACAGGAAACAAAAACAGAACCAGAGCTGGGATATATTAGCTATATTAGTTATATTAGCTGTATTAGCTGTTTTAGTTATATTAACTGTATTAGTTATATTAGTTATATTAGCTATATTGGTTATATTAGCTACATTAGCTATATTAGTTATATTAGCTATATTAGCTATTTTTATTATGTTAGCTATATTAGTTACATTAGCTATATTAGTTATATTAGCTATATTAGCTATATTAGTTATATTAGCTATGTTAATTATATTAGCTATATTAGTTACATTAGCTATATTAGTTATATTAGCTATTTTAGCTATATTTGTTATATTAGCTATATTAGCTAATTTAGTTATATTAGCTATATTAGTTTTATTAGCTATATTAGTTATATTAGCTATTTTAATTATATTAGCTATATTAGTTACATTAGCTATATTACTTATATTAGCTATTTTAGCTATATTTGTTATATTAGCTATGTTAATTTTATTAACTATATTAGTTACATTTGCTATATTAGTTATATTAGCTATTTTAGCTATATTTGTTATATTAGCTATAGTAGCTAATTTAGTTATATTAGCTATATTAGTTATATTAGCTATGTTAATTTTATTAACTATATTAGTTACATTTGCTATATTAGTTATATTAGCTATTTTAACTATATTAGTTCTATTAGCTATTTTAATTATATTAGCTATATTAGTTACATTACCTATATTTGTTATATTAGCTATATTAGTTATATTAGCTATATTAGCTATATTGGTTATATTAGGATGTAAAGTTCACTGTTAAACTGTTTAGTCACTCACATAAATCAGTAGTAAATGTAGCGTTAGTCACATAAGTCTGAACTGGGGCTGTTCTGTAAGAGTGGGGGGGTTGAAGGACACTGAATGAGGTGTGCATGGATCGGGACCGGAGCCGGCGAATTGTTGCTGTGCAGCGCTTGTGAACCTTTGGGAACAAACATTGTGTGTCGGTCCTCTGGAGGTGTGGCTTTGTGGGGGGGTTAGGGTTAGGGTTAGGGTTGGGGGGGGGGGGGGGGGGGGGGGGGCAGTGTGAAAAAAGTGGTTTGGACTTCTGAATGGAGTATTTTTCAAAATGTAGCTGCTCAAACCGTTTTTCTAAGATCTCATACCCCACCTTTAAAATAAGACAGAACCACCTACAGAGTAACTTTTCAGTGAGATATAAGAACTGATTTTTAGACAATAGATCTGAAAAATCTGATTTCAAGAAATATAAGATTATTTTCACATGTTCCATTGGCACATCTTTTTGCTTAATTCAAGCAAAAATATCTTTCATTAATTGTTTTTGAGGGGCATTTTTTCCAGTGTGTCTGCATTAGTGTGGACTGGGCATCAGTGGGTTTCTCATAGCCAATGACATCACGGTGGCATGGTGGTTGCTGGTTCAATTCCCAGTTGAATGTTCTCTCTGTGCCATGTTGGTTTCCCCTGCTGTCAAAAACATGTATGCTAGGTTAATTCTCCTGGCATAGATCATAGTTTGTCCCCAAGCAGTAAAAGTGAACTTTAACCTGGGAGAAAAGCCAAACTTCTCATCTGTGATCTCTTTTATCGATCTATAGATTTTTCTTTCCAGAACGCCGTAGGACCTTAGGACATTGCCAAAGAGCATGGAGTAGCGTGCCCTCTTTAATCTGAGATTTGCACTGATCTGCTGTGCTTGTACGACACAGCCTTGTCGGAGGTTTAGTAGCAGCTTGTAGTTGTTATTTTTCCCCACATTCTAGTGTGTACAGGATATTATGTAAAGTGAGAATTGTGTGGGTGGAATTTTTTAAAGGTAGGGTCTAGGAGTAAGAGGGATTTTCTACATATTCCTTTTATTATCATCCCTGCTCTGGCCTCAGGCTCAGTCTTTGAATTAGAGGCAAGTTTTGTACACCTTTCCTGAGTTTAGAATTTCGGTGCGAACATGTGTCTCATCATTATTTGAGCTTGTAGCAAAGTAATGACTCCCAAACACCAGCGACAATGGCTGCTGTGGACAAGTTGGGTTATATTGTGTTCTGACCAAACTCCCGTATGACTACAGGTCTGAACATTTACAGGGTCTAAAATAATATTCACCCCAGTGGAGGTTTTTACCTTTTATTGCTTTTATAAATGGAATCATAGGCAGTACATTGTGGTTTTTGTGCGTATTTAAAAGGCTCATATTTGTCTAAACCCACTTTTATTCGTCTAACTAATAAAACAATTCATCTCAATACTTCAGTATCTGAATTAAAATAATATTTCATCAATTTAGAGAGAATTTTTGTATTTGCACAATTAAAAAATATTAAAGGTGCAGTTGGTTCTACTATAAATCATTATTACATTACTGATTGTTGTGATTTAGCCTGAGAACCAGAAACTTCTGCCTGAGAGCAGGCATTCGTTCTGATTTCTCCTCACATCCATTTAACTCAACTATAGACAGTATTTGTACTAGTGCTGTCAAAAGATTAAAATATTTAATCAGATTAATCACAGGGTTGCTGTGGATTAATTTTGATTAATCCCACTTAAATATCATTCATTTTTAATCTATATTATTCGCGTCTCATTTAGCATGAGCAAACAGACTCAAGAAAGAAGGAAATATATATGCAATTAATGGGTTTGTTGCAAGCTAGGCGACGCGTTAGCCGAAGTGCTAGCAGAATCCCGACTAACGTATTTAAATGGCTCATATTTTTCTAAACCCACTTTTCTTAGTCTGTGCTTCATTTCTTTGTGTATTTGGACCCTAATAGTTCAGACAGTTTGAATTTGAACCCTCCAGCTGCTGCAAAACTATCTTTATATTCATTTGGGCAAAAATCCAGTGGATTTCTACAACACGTTTTAATTCCTGCTTAATTTGTTACGATTTTTAACTAGTTATGTCTTCACATTTGCACATATAAGGTCAAGACATCCTATGAACATTTCTCAGAAAAACTGAAAATATGTCCAAACTTGGAGCCCATTACCTAAAATGTTCAGTTGTTGGTTGAACGGAACACAGCAGCACAACCAACAACCTGGAGGGGGCGGGGCCTGAAGTGGCTCATGTACATTTAAAGGGCCAGAGCTCCAAACCACCCTTCTGGTGTCATTACTCAGAAATAGGGTTGAAGATGGACCTGTGGAGTTGAATGAATGAAGAATTCAGACCCAAGCAGAGCATTTACAGTTTATGGAGGCCACAGGGAAATGATGAAAAAGGAAGAATTCTATTTAAAAAGCAAAATATCACTGCTTTAATGAAAAAAATATGTAGAGTAAAGTAAGTGATTGCTACCGTATACTTTTGTTAGAACCTCTTTAAAGGCATCACATCAGGTTTTGGTGCCTATGTGGTACTGAAATTCCAAGTATCACACCAGAACACACTTAAGACCAAAACCACTAATGAATCAACCCTATGTTTCCACAGACTGTATCACTCACTGAATAAAGTATGTAATGGAAACTGCAATGGAATGACTCTTTTCCGCAACTACAGTCATGTGAATTAAAAAAAAAAAAACGGATGTTGACAGATGTTACAACAAGTGAAGAAGAAGAGTTTTGAAAGAAACATGGCGTGGTATGTGTCGACACACCAGAAACCCGCATAATTTTAGAATTTAGTACGGGATAGAGGGGTAATATATAATAATAATGAATATATCTGTGAATCAACACGATTTTTACGTTCATTGCCATGTTTATGGAATGACTTCTCGTGTCATCTCGCGATAATAATAACTGAACAAATCATCCCATTTGTGATTTAATGGAAAAACTGACATTACGCACTTCGGTTTTTCGACGTTTAGTAAATATTGGTAAAGTTTTGTTCATATGTTCAATGGATAAGCGACTACTTTGTCACTTTCTTTGATTCTGACAGTAGTTTCCTAGCGGTTCTCGTGGTCAGATAAATCCCTCATCTCATTGGTGTAAATAAATTCAGTGCATATCTCTACGGTCTAATACACCGGCATCTTTGGCAGAACCTCTCAGCTCTATACTCTAATTTTAGGTTATTTTTTTAATGTCTGAAAGTATAAATACTACCTATAGCCCATTTATGGTGCTTTTATTGTTAATAATCTGTATTTGACGTAGGTTTGGATTCTAATTCCAAATAGTCCTCTCTTATGTTTTTAGCTTACCAGCCGACAGGCCGCAAGCTATTGTCGTCATGCCGGCATCTGGCGTCCGTTACAAAAATTTTAATCGTCTTCTTCTCCGAAACTACAATTCCAATTGACTTCAAACTTGGTATACAGCTTCTTTATGATGATGTCAACAAAAGTTAATGAAATTATTTGGATCTGGATCTGATTCTGGATTTGGTGCAACTTTGAAAAATGTCCCCATTATCAGAGATAGGAAGTGGATGGATGCAATAACTCAGTAAATATAAATGATCTCCAGTGTAAATGTCTCCAGTCCAGCCCTGATGGGGAGATGACCCAAACATAATGTCCACATGCTGATCAGGATCTTCTTCTGGATCTGGAACTGACGCAAAATTTAACGTGGGCTCTTATGGGGAAAAATTTTCAATCATCATCTTCTCCGAAACTCCATTTCACATTGACTTCAAACTTGGTATACAGCTTCTGTATGATGATGTCAACAAAAGGTATTGAAATTTTTTCGATCTGGATCTGATTCTGGATTTGGTGCGACTTTGAAAAATTTTCCCATTATACGAGATAGGAAGTGGATTGATCCAATAAATCAGTATCAGTGATATCAAGTTGGAATTTGAATTTTGTACAGATCTGATTGGAATATGAGCAAAACATGGACTATTTCTGTAATAGAATAAATACACAGAACAGGGTGAGAATAAATGGATCTGGATACATTTCCCAAAGCTTTGAATTTGGTCGGTAAACTATAGGGCCATTGGTCTGATTTCGTAGATACAGGCTCAGTTTTGGTTTTTGGGTTCTGGTGCCTCTGTGTTTTCATTAGAAGTAAGGGCTACTTTTCTGTGGGTTTTTGGTGTAATCACATTGCTCTCATACACACAAGTGCTTGTTCAGTTCTGTGTGTACAGAGGGATGATAGTATGGATATAGTAGAGTCTTGGAGCCCACCAGGGAACTGGGAATGGAGGCTGCTGGCTAGATTGACTATACAAGATCCAGAAGTTTTTCAAGGCTTCCTGCCTCTAATTGGTGAAACAGGGGTACAGCTGTTACTAAAGAAACAAGGCTGAGAGAGGTCTGTCAGCCTGGAGCAACCGAGTGAAAATAAAAGAAATCAGGGCGGTGTTAGACAGCAGCACAGCAGGAGGCGCAGTGTTTAGAGAATATGCTCTGGTGTGGCACTCCATTTTCACTTGGGTTTGATTCTCATTGCTTCCCATAGGATCAGACGTAGCATTTAAACTCAGCCATAGATAGTAACTTAACCTTTTCACCTTTTACTTATTAGTACCTTCATAGTATTATAATGGTGTTTATGAGCAGTGATCATTGTATTACTGTGTTTTTAACAGTCTTCACAATTTGAATTATAGTCTTTATTCTCAATGTTAATGTTTTCTTTTGTTGGAAGCTCCAGGGATGAGTCTGGGTTCAGCTCGGTCTCAAAGGACGAAATTTTTTCAGATCACAAATAAAATGGATACTCAGCGCTAGGAGTGTGTATTGGCAAGAATCTGGCGATATGATACAAATCACGATACTGTTAAAAAGGCAATTTTTTATTGGTTTTGTTTCTTTTTTAAAAGATTATTTCCTTGAAGAACTGAATTACACCTGAAATATGTACAAATACTGAACACATTTTTATTTGATTACAGCAGGATCTAATGTTATTTCACAAAATTTTTCCTCTGTTCAAACTTAAATTCTGTTTTACAGACATTACAGTTTCAGATCCTGTTCAAATGTTCGTATTCTATAAGTTCAGAACTAACATCCGAACATTATTTTTGTGCAGTCCCAACAAAGGAACTAACATTATTTAATAAAAGAGTAAATAAATAAATAAAATATAAACAAAAAAGAAAAGCAAAAAAACTAAAATGAACCTCCACAATATCTGCATCTGAATAAATACCTAAAAATCGATACAGTACTTTTTAATACCGATACAGTATTGCAAAATGAAATATCGCAATATATTGCTTACACCCCTACTCAGCGCTGAGGACTCAAAGAACAATGAGCCCCGAACATCAGATGAATTGTACATTTAGTTCCCTATGGGCGGGCTCACCCGTACAAATGGGTTGGTCTTTAACTTAGCGTTATCGAACTGGATCAAGCAGAGGTGGGGCCTTAACTCTAAGTAAACTTATGCCAACAATAAGTTTACTTCTTATCATCTATGTTTGACAATACTATGTATGTAAATGTGTATGTGTTTAGACATGTATCTAAAGGAAGAACAGAAGCTAATTAACTCCTATGCATACAGATGTTTCCTATCTTAACAAGCTTAACATATTAACCAACTGTTTAAACTAGAACAGGGTAAAACAAAAATCTGGTCACAAAGAACTCATCACTAACATTATTGAAATAAAACAAATTAAACAAATGAATCCTATGTTAAAACATTAACTGTTAACTAATAAAAAAAATCATTCTAATACTTCAATATCTGAATTAAAATAATATTTCATCAATTTAGAGAGGATTTTTGTATTTGCACAATTAAAACATGATATTAAAGGTGCATTTGTTTCTACTATAAATCATTATGACGTTGTTGATTGTTGTGATTTAGCCTGAGAACCAGAAACTTCTGCCTGAGAGCAAACGTTTGTTCTGATTTCTCCTCACATCCATTTAACTCAACCATAAAGTATTTGAACTAATGATGTCGAACGATTAAAACATTTAATCAGATTAATCACAGGGTTGCATTCATGTTTAATCTATATTAATCGCGTCTCATTTTGCATGAGCAAACAGACTCAAGAAAGAAGGGACTATATATGCACTTAACGGGTTTGTCGCAAGCTGGGCGACATGTTAGCTGAAGTGGTAGCAGAATTGCTGACTAACGTATGCTTCGTGTTAATGTGGTATTTTAAAGGGTTTGTATTTATCTAAACCCACTTTTATTTGTCTGTGCTTCATTTCTTTGTGTATTTGGACCCTAATAGTTCAGACAGTTTGAATTTGAACACTCCAGCTGCTGCAAAACTAGCTTTAGATTCATTTGGGCAAAAATCCAGTGGATTTCTACAACCTGTTTGAATTCCTTCTTAATTTGTTTCACGTTTTATAACTCGTTCCTTCTCCACATTTGCTCATATCAGGTCCAGACTTCAGACGATCATTTCTCCAGTATTTCTCCATAATTGTTTGTCCGCAGCAGCAGTTGTAGTCCAGACTGAAAATCTGTCCAAACTTGGAGCCCATTACCTCAAATGTTCAGTTATCGGTTGAACGGGACAGAGCAGCACAGCTGAGAACCTGGAGGGGGCGGGGCCTGAAGTGGCTCATGAGCATTTAAAGGGCCAGCGCTCCAAACCACCTTTCTGGTGTCATTACTCAGAAATAGGGTTGAAGATGGACCTGTGGAGTTGAATGAATGAAGAATTCAGAGCCAAGCAGAGCATTTACAGTTTATGGAGACCACAGGGAAATGAGGGAAAAGGAAGAATTCCATTAAAAATGCAAAATATCACTGCTTTAAGTTGGAAGTGCTTCAGTGAATAGAAAACTCCTTCCTGCAGAGTGTGTCTAATACTTTCTGTGGGTCGACTGTTCCGTCTTGTTTTTTTTTTTTTGTTTTGTTTTGTTTTGTTTCTGTTCTTCCATCTTTATGGGTTAGTTCTGCTGCCTGTCACTACCGGATCAACTGACCATTTGTTCATGTGCATTAACGCTAACTCTACTGGGACAAACTGACCCAAATGTGTTGGAAGAGACGTTCACAGTCACTCTGCTGATGTAGATGGGTTAATTGGGCTAAATTCTTTTATCAGATTAATCATGAATGAATGAATTTATTTTGGTTTGTACATCAATCATTGCACTTAGTACAATAATCATAATAAACATAAAAACCAAAAAAGGAGTAGGCTAGAAGCAAACGCTTATTTTCTTTTGCATATCCTTTTCACCTGATACACCGCTTATATCAACTTAAATGCATATAGCATCAAGCATTGAGCATACACACCATAAAAAAAAATCAACAACAACAAAAACATATCTACCATCTTAATTCAATATTCCTAAATAATTTTAAACTTAAGGCACTTAAATGATGATGGATTAATCAGCATTAATGTGTTAATTTTGATGGCCCTAATTTGAACCTTTTCACCTTTTGCTCTGTAGTTATTCATCCCCAGTTATATCATATAATAATGGTATTTATGTGCATTGTATAACTGTGTTTTTAACAGTAGTCACAATTTGACTTATCGTCTTTATTCTCAGTCTAGAGAAGATTTTTTTATTTGCACAATTAAAACATTATATTAAAAGTGCAATTGTTTCTACTATAAATCATTATAACGTTGTTGATTGTTGCGATTTAGCCTGAGAACCATAAACCAGATCTCTCCTCACATCCTTCAGTAGAAAATACCCCTGCAGGACTTTCCATTACAGGATTTTTGTCTGTAGAGATCACAAAAACTCAGCAACTGTGAAGTAAAAAAAGAAAGAAAACAGTGGAAATTGACATGTTTACAGCGTGTGGTTGACAGCTGTGTGCGTCAGATATGTTCAGCAACTTATTGGGAAGGCTTTTTTTTTAATGAAAGAAAGAGTGTTGTCTTGTAGAGTCTGGTAGAAAATATGAAAAATTACATGAAGACATGTTCGTAAATGAACAAGGAGAGGAATTTTCTTGATATTTCAGTCAGTCCAGCAGTAGCGATCTGTCCAATTCCATCCTGAGATGTAATATATTTATTTATACATTTCTACTTTCACTATTTCAACTCATTTTTCCAATAAATGTGTAAAAAGTTGAAACACTTTGTCAGTTACATTGAGTCTGGTCCATCTTTTGAAGGTCTTGTCTAGTTTGTCACACTTAAATCTCTATTTAAGACAAAAAAAAAAACAACAACAAAACTGACAGATTCTGTGTCTGTGCCGTTATGATTCACTGTTATTCTGATATTGTGCTGAATGTGAGAGAAAATCCAGAAACGCTCTGGTTTTAGCCTGTTGATGAAACGACTTCGAAATCAAAAATGAACTGAGATAACCCAGAATAATTCTCATTTAAGAATTAGTCTGACAGTTCCAGACTATTTTAGATGACTATCTGAGTATATTGCTTTATAATGAAAGTGGAGAATTCATATGAGCTGTAATTGACTGTGAACGAAAATCACTTGAATAAACAAAAAGTATTATTCTAGATGCATCTTTAGTATATTCTTTTATTTGGGTTTTATTTATTCTTCTGTACAGCACCATTTTCTTTTTGGAACAGTTTTATGTCTTTTAATATGTTCTGTATTTCATTTTTCTACATTGGTTTTAATTATTCTTCTGTACAACTCTTTGGTCCACTGCAGTTGTTTTAAAGTGCTTTACAAATAAAGTTGGATTGGATGTAGTACTCCACTTTTCCAAATGCCTACATCTACAATAAAAAGTACAAGTTTATTTATATGCCACGTTTCTTACCCAACATGATTCATCGTGCAGGAAAAACAAGCATCTAAGGCAGGAGTGTCAAACTCATGTTCTTTCAGGGGCCACATTCAGCCCAGTTTGATCTCCAGCGGCCGGAACCAGCAAAATAAAAGCATAATAACCTATAAATAATGACAACTCCAAAATTTTTTGTGCAAAAAATAAGATTAAATGATGAAACTATTTCTATCCAAAACAAAAAAAAGATGTGAATAACTGGAAAAAACTGAAATTTCTGAAGAAAAATAAGTGCAGTTATATCAATATTGTGCCTCAACTTATGATTTATACATATGCATTACAGATTGGATCTACCAAGGCACAAAACAGGCAGAATATTATTAAAACTGCACTTTTTTTCTTTAGATATTCCAGGTTGTTTATATTTGTTCAAGTTATTCACATTTTATTGTTAAAGGATATCAGAGTTTAGTGTTCTTTGCAATAAATCAAAGAGAAAAAATTGGTGTTGCCATTATTTAGAGGCATAACGTCATCCTATTTTTCTCACATTAAACCAAGAAGAAAATTTGGAGTCATTATTTCTAGGTTATTATGCTATTATTTTTGAGTTTGAAGCCCTTGACTGTTAATATCTTCAGGGTAATTTTTGCATTTTGCACTTTGTAAATTCATCTCGCGGGCCAGACTGGAATCTTTGGCGGGCCAGTTTTGGTCCCCGGGCCGTATGTTTGACACCTGTGATCTAAGGTAAAATAAAATAGTGGTTAAATTATAAAAAGTCAAAAAATGTTATACAATTGAGGGCAAGTATAGAGTACAAAAAAATCATTAAAAAAAAAAAAAGTAAAATATATATCCATGTGTGCATTCTAATAGACTCACAGTGCAATAAGAATAGAGTTTAAATTACAGAGTTCATTCATAAGCACATGAAAAGAGGATTTTTTTTTTTTTCCTTCCAATCTGGATTAAACATGTCAACATTTGGGGAGAATCTAAGCTCTACTGGCAGTTAAATGCAGCTTCAACATGTAGCCGGTTGTATGTGGAGGCTGCGGGTCAGATATTCTGGGAAAATCCATCCTCATTCTTTGTGTCTCAGCGGCTCTACTGCGTCTCTGCAGCAGAAACAGTCACAGTTGGATCATGGCTGGAAAAAGAGAAGTCAACAAAAGCACAACTCCCACCACAGTTCACACTCAGGTTCTTCTGAATGTTCCCGTTGAACCACTGCAGCTTGAAATTTGGGTCAGGGTAGAAGTATGTTAAAGTGTAATACTGCTGATGGCCACTAGAGGTTGGCTCCAAGACAGACCACACTGTAAAAAAAAATGTGTAATTTAACAGAATTTTCACTGTTTATTTTACAGATTTTTTTCTGTATTTTTAAGATACAGGAAAATATCAATGAAATGACAAAAACAGACTGTGATTTTACACGTCAAATGTAAAATAACATGAAAAAACTGTAACTGTGAATAACCATAAAATTTCCATTTTTTAGAAGAATTTTTTTCACAGAAAAATAGTTAAAATACATTTGCAAATCTATCATAATTTCACAAATATTTATTTTCTATTTATGAGATTAAACTGCTAATTTAAAGTTTAATACTGTAAAAAAAAAAAAAAAAAAAGAAATAATAAAACAAGATAAAATTACTGACAATTAATCGTTAAAGAAGTATTTGTTCTGCAAATTTAACCAGACTTGTTTGTTAATTAACAAATATCTTGTGTAATTACAGGAGGTTTCACAACAAAAATGCTGAATAAATGTATTTTTGTGATTGTATAACATGTATAAGCACTGATAAACTGTCCAAATACAGTTTTTATCAGTGGATTGGACAACTGAGTCTCATTGAAAATTATTTATATATATATTTGTAGGTAATTGGATTGTTTTAATACCTGAAAATATTCTTTATTAAACATTAAAAAGTAAAAAAAAAAAAAAAAAAAAACACAAAAAAGCAAAATTAAAAGCAAAAGTAAAGTTAGGGCAAAAAACTGTAATTATGGAAAATTTCCATATTTTTATGAGGTGGTTATTTTCGGTTATTTTACATGATTTTTTCGGCACCCCTGCTGCCCGAATATTACTGTTTTTTTATGTTTGTTTGTTTTTTTTTCACAGTGTAGACCTCCACTGAATATTCTTTTAGAAAAACAAAGCCAAATCTGATCTAATTTACTTTATTTTCACCTTATATAGATAATTGTGTTTAATAGACTACACTAACAAGACCATCAAATGATTGTATTTGGAGGCATTTACCACTCTACGACGTGATTAATAGTCGTGTGCAATATTGCATATTTTGGTATCGATCCAATACCAAGTAAATACAGGGCCAGTATCACCGATATCAATATCAATACATTTCAATAATTAAGGTGGATGCACAGTCGAATCGCTAAATCTCAATTAATTTTTTTGACCTTTAAAGGCAGCTCGGAGTGTTACAGTTTATATTTTGGATAAATATAGTCATGGAAAAAATTATTAGACCATCAAAAGTCATGAAAAACAATGGTTATGCGATCCAGTCCTAACTCCTGTGTGTATCATGTGACTAAAACAGACCGAAAAGAAAACATGGAATGAATAAAAGCACTGTTTTTGTCAGTACAATGCCATAGATACCGATGGAAGAACTGAAGTGATTTTGGTTTTTATCAAGAAAACATGTTAAATGGATAGATATCAGCTCTGAAATTAAACTAC